>NC_044303.2:10693082-11329368 GCF_007474595.2 Lynx canadensis
TGTCTTTGAAATCTATGTGTGTGTTATGCATACAGCACATCCTGATTTGGACTAGCCATATTTCAAATGCTAAATAACCATGTATGCCTGGCGACTACCACCTTGGACATTGCGATATAGATAAGTGGTAATTAAGAGGAGGGAGCTTAGGGGCACCTGGGAGGCTCAGTCGGTTGAGGGTCTGACTTCAGGTTATGACTTCAGGCTCAGGTTATGGTCCCACAGTTCATGGGTTCGAGTCCCACTTCGGGCTCTGTGCTGACAGCTTGCTCAGAGCCTGGAGCCTGCTTTGTATTCTGTGTCTCCTTCTCTCTCTGCCCCTCCCCTGCTCATGCTCTGCCTCTCAAAAATAAATAAATGTAAAAAAATTAAAAAAAAAAAAAAAAAAAAGAGGAGGCAGCTTGGCTTCAGATGGTTTGAGAGTTGGAGCCAGCATAATACAATGAGAAAAACTCCAGTATCCCTGATTAAGTAAGAATCCTTAGAAAAATTGCCTTAAATGTCTCTAAGTCTCTTTGCATGTTTGTCAAGTAGAGACAATATTATTCCGTGGGGTTAGAGATCAGATTTTTTTAATGTTTATTTTTGAGAGAGTGCAAGCAGGGGAAGGGCAGAGAAAGGGGGTTGATCCAAAGCGGGTTCTGTGCAAACAGTGGCCAGCCCCACGCAGGGCTCAAACTCACAAACTGTGAGATCACGACCTGAGCCAAAGTCAGACGCTGAACCAACTGAGCCACCCAGCTGCCCCCTGGGATTATAGATAAGGTTAATTAAGATGAGGTGGGTAAATCTTTGGCCACACTGTAGGTATTCATCAGATCTCACCTTGAATCCTTTAGAGGGAATATATCCTGTGAATTTATTAATTCAACAATATATACTTATTAATTGGCTGCTGTTACACATCAGTGAATAAAACAATCACACCTAGAAAGTGGAGGAAAACTGACAATAAAGAAATGAAGCATGTTGTCGTATGTTGGAAATGCCAAGTGCTATAGGAAAAATAAAACCAAGCAAAGTAAGAGAAACCGGGTATAGAGAGGATCCGGCATACTTTTAAGTAAAGTGGTCAGACTAATTGAGGAGAACACATTTGGGCAAAGCCTTAAAGGGTGTGGCAGAGGTGACCATTAGATTTCTGAAGGACTAGCATGCAGGCAGGGTGTCAAGCTGGGACAAACACCCTGAGGTAGGTTATGTCTCGTGTGTTTGAGGAACAACAGAGAGAACAGTATGGCTGGAGAGCTGGGAGTGAGGGTAGAGTGATGGGAGATGAAGTCAGAAAGGCCCCGATGGGGTGGGTCCTTGTAAGCCATTGGTAGAATTCAGGTGTTCACTTGGACTTGAGACAGAAGTTGCTGCAAGATTTCAAGCAGGGACGAACATGTTCTTACTTCTGCTTTAAAAGCATCATGCTGACATCTGGGTTGAGAGCAGGCTGTAGGTGGTGAGGTTGAGGGCAAGAGACCCTAGGAGTAAGAGGAAAAACAGAGAAAGGTCGGAGCTACTGCGATAATGGTGGAGAGATGGTGCTGGCTTGGACCAGGAGGTAGAGTGAAAGTGTTGAGAAGTGATGAATCTCTAGATCTGTACCGAAGGCAGAAACAACACTACTTCCCAATCAGATGAGTGTGGAAGAGGGAGAAGGATCAAGGACGAAACCAGCACTTGTAAAATAAGAAGCTATGTGTCTATCATTAACTTAAATGAGAGGACTGAAGATGGAACAGATTGGGGGAACAGCAGGAGTTGCATTTTTGACATAGTGAGTCTGAGATGTGCCCCTATTCCCGTGTGGCTCCCAGAACAAAAGCCACAGGTAAGAATTTGTAAGGTATCACTCTGGGGGAACCACTATGCCACTGAAAGGAAAGCACCGGGGGGTCCAGTAGGGCGAGTCTCCCATCAAAATGTCCACTCACTTCACTGAGAAGCTCCCCAATACAAAGGCATCTGTCAGTTTTGAAGCACTTTTTCTTTCCATTTTAACAACTTTGAAATTTAGATGCATCTTAGAAGAGTACGCATTGTACAATCACTATTGGCCATGGGACAGTCATGAGGTGGACGTCACTTCCTGTGCATGTGCAAAGCAAATTTTTTTGCCCTGATAACAGGACTAACTCCATATCTGCAACACCTCATTGCATATTGATGTAACTAAAAATTATGACCTACTTATAATGTGAGAGCTGAATCCTTGTGCTTTGTTAAAGTTGAAAGTCGGTAACAATATCCAATACCAAAAACCATCAAAAAGCAGTAGAAACTATTTTCATCATAAACCATGTGGAATCATATATTTTTCTATAGAGTTTCTATAAATAAAAATAGGTTATAAAAAAATAGGATGTGATATCACACGGTAACATGCTAATGCTCTGAGTCTTTCCAGAGACCTGTTCTTCCAAAAACCATCTTCCACACCACCACTAGAAGAATTTCCTGAATTCCTTACATTTTGAGTATTTCCAGAGATCTGCTTTGAAAATTTTGTCGCGAAGTTTTCACATCTTTTGAGAAACGCAGCAAAGCCAGTATGCAAAGCACGGGGCTGTCATGGGAACTAGAGCCTCAAAGAAAAAGAGAAACTCCGAGAATCCAGGACACCCAACAGGAAGTGAACAAATATGCCGCTAGATTCCCTCTGGGAAGCAGGTGGGCCAGACAGTACTATAATTATTCCTGACATGAAGAAAGATGCCATTAGGTGTACCAGCTGAGGGGTTCTTGCCAACTTCCGATGGCTGTTGGTAGCCCTGTGTGCACACAGCCCGTGTGGATTCCTCTGGGTCTAAGTAGAGTTGACCATCCATCTGCAAGTAACCAAACTCGTTGTTCGTTGTTCACAGCTCAGATGGAGCTGTGTCCAGGGCAGGGATTCATATGTGTTTTTTTTGTTTTGTTTTGTTTTTTTTTTTAATACCCAGAATAAGACAAGGTGGGGAAGATAGGTTTCTAGTCCTATTGTTCTATAGATCGGAAAACTGTGCTAGTTCACAATGAGACATACTCTTTTCAAAAGGAGAAATTGGACGCTAACGTAGCCCAAGAAGTCGATCCCATGTTAAATCAAGGGAAGGACGTGCATTTAAAGTAAAAGCATAATCTAAGTTCAGTGATGAAAATAAAAAGTTCAAGCTGCTGATGTCATTAAAGAGGAAAATGTGTACATAAAGAGGCAAATTAAAAAAGAGAGACAAATGTGTTTTTGTTTCATCAATTATCCCAAAAGGCAAGATGATCTGGAAAGCAAACCTTAAAAGATGTCATCAGTTATGTGTCCCTCAGGAAAGAATGCACAGGGATGACTGTTTCCAACTCCGTAATATCTTTTCCATAAGAATAACAACGCAACCACAAATCTTTAGCATATGCATAAATGAATAAATAAAGGAATGGGTAAATACAGAACTACTCAATAAAGCAGGAGAAGTTAGAAAAATGAGAAAATATGAGGAAAAACTCAAGGGCATACTGTGTTGATACAGTAGCGGGGAAAAAACAAAAACAAAAACAAAAACAAACTAAATCCCCTGGTCTCAGAAGACTATATCTTACAGGATCAGGGGAAAAACAAACCCCAAAGCAGCAAACCAAAAGCCCAGAGCTTCTAGACCATGTTAATAGCAAAGATGATTTGACATTTTTGTTTTGTTTTGTTTGTTCTCTTTTTGACAGAAATGGGATGCATATTATTACTGCCGGTGTCCCTCCGGTTGAGGAAACTTCATAAACGAACATTCTTTCTTATAGAACCAATCAATTTGGGGTTGTGTAAGAATTTACCGCCAAATGTCATCCTTTAAATAGCAAACCATTCTGGAGTCTTTTTTTTTTTTTAACCTAGCTATCCCCCCAAGTGGGAAATAATCGAATTGGGGGAAATGGCTGAAAAACAAGAGGCTTCTCTACCACTTTGGAGGGGGTGAAAAATGTAAGGCTGAGTTCATTTTTCAGCCTGTGAAAAGAGCTGACTGCAATGACCACGTTCCAGAGTGTCACCTAGTGGCCTTGGGGGACGGGCTCCAGAACTGAGGCAAATACTGGAAAGATGTTCAGTTGGCTTCGGAAGCCTGCCATTCTGGAAAGCAGCCGTCCCTTCCGGCTGGGGGAGGGGTGGAACAGGATTAATAGCTAACCTCAGAGCTCTGTGGTGAGGCCCAAACTCTCAAACTGCTCCTACACCATGTGTTTCCCAGGAGTGACCTCCCTTATTTTTGTAAGTCTAAAACCAAAGCTTTGCAATCGGGTTTCCACGTATCTGATGTGAAACTCCTCAGTCTGGTATCTTTGAGATTTCTGAGAACCAGACAGAGAAGATATCAGACAAATAAATATGTGGTTTTACGCAGGCATCATTTCCAAGTTGGACGGAAAAGACGTACACGAATAGCCTCATTCTCACGTCACACTCTCACTGTGTCTCCTATATTGGTCTGCCATTTGATTGCAAGGTCACGGGCCTCACGGACACGAAAATGCCATTTACCTCAGAAACACCGTCCTTTGTTTCCAGGATCGTTGCAACTGACTTACCGGCCTGCAGCCTAGACCCCTCAGAATTTAAGCCCTCACTGCCACTTGACCATCTCCTAAAGCATAAAAAAGTGATTGTGTTGTTCCCTTCCTTAAATTCTTTATGGAATTCTCTTTGCCCTCCACACAAAGTTCAAGTTCCTTAAGCGACACGCAGGGGCCCTCAAGACTCAACCCTGGTCAGCTCCCAGGTAGAATCAACCATTCTTACTTGCCTTCCAAGTTCTGCCAGACAGATCACTACCGGGCACGCCTGGGCCCCGACTCAGGTTTCTTCCGCTGCTGTAACACAATTCTCCACCCCCCCTTTACCTGTGCCATTCCTGATCCTCCTTCGTCCTTCTCCAACCTCAAGCTTAGGTTAGGGGCCTCTCCCCTCACTCCCCTGGAGTGTTCTGTACGATCCATGTTGTAGTAGTTATACCCTGTTTGACCATTACTCCTCCAGTAAATTATTAAGCTGGAGTGCCTTATATCTCTATATCCCAGTGCCTGGAAAAGTGCCAGAGACATAGTTAATCTTGGGAAAATTTAAATGAAAGGAGCCATGAATAATTAAATCAGTGGTCTGTTTTCTGTCTCCTAGCACACCCAGACAATCAACTTAGTTCTAAATATACATGCGACATAGTGCTTAGTGGGACTTACCTGTGGCTGTTAAACCATAGAACCAGACAAAGATGAAGGTCACATTAAAGACAGCCCATAGCAACAGAAGCCAGAAATTCCCACTGCAGGTCCTATGACAACTACCTACGCCCAGCACCACCCCTTAAGTCTCCTCTGAGAAGAGGTCTCCTGGGAGAGGGGAGGGAAGTGGACATCATGAGCCTTATGGAGACTGTGATGTTCATGTGGGATTTATTCCCCATTCCCTCCAAAATCAAGTGAAGGAGGAGAGTCCAAGAGACCTATGTGCGTCTACGGAAAGTGCCAGCAAGAAAGGAAGCTTGACTCTCATTCAGCTGGGTACTGGCTGAGTGGGGTGAAGGAAGCCTTGGGAAAGCCTGGAGTGTCCTCTGGGGTAGGGATGTAAAAAACATGGAAACTTGTGTTTGCTACTCAGATGGCTATTCTTAAAACACAGGCTTGATGGTGAAGCCCATATTAGTAGGCAAAAAAGGGCTACAGCATAATGTGCCTGGAAAGAAAAGGACAGGAAAGGACACCCTCACTCCAGTTTGTCACATCCTTTGGCCCCGTGAAAGAGCCTGGAATAGGGGACAAGCTGCAGGAAGCCTGGAGTGGCCAGGATGACCACCAGGCCAGGAGAAAAATGCCCTGCTGGGCAGGATAATTGAATATCTCTGTCTAAAGGGATCCTCAGTAACAGAGAGAGCAGAGAGATACTCACATTATGTGCTCTGTCTATAGAGACCACCGTATCAGCAGAGGATAAGCAACAGTAGACAGAACCTGGGTCAGGCGAGCAACACTCCCCACCACATGTATACAACCAGTGACATGCGATGTTCCTTGCCTTCTCCATGTTTCCCTCCTGCCTCCCTCCAAGTTAGAAGGAGCTAGGCCTGAGAGAAACCATTTGCACAGGTAGACCGAGCTTCCCCACTAGCTCTTTCAATTCTAAGCAGACAGGTTCATGGTTCAAGCCTGTCCTGGGATGTCGGAGCCAGAAGAGGCTCACTTTCCCTCACTCTTTTGGAAAAGCCCCATGTCTCAAAGGCCTGACATGACAGGTTACTTCTCACTCATGCTATATTTCCAAAGCGCAGCGGCAGAGGGCTGAGCTGAGGGATGCTTCACCTGGACATGGGCTTCCTCCGCCAGCATAGGAAGGAAGGGCACGCAGAAAATGATACACCTCTGCCAAGATGTGGTATATGTCATATTTGCTTGAATTTTGTTCGCCAAACACAAGTCATATGGCCACCATAACTTGAAAGGCTGTGGGGAGTGCTTGCCTGCCATTTTCTCATTTAAAGGACTAGAAGATTCTTAAAGGGTCCTAATAATTTACCACATTGGGAATGGAGGAAAAGACCATCAAGATGAAACTCAAATTCAATTTAAGCTCGAAATATTGAACTAGAGTAGGTTATAATGACTGAAAGTGATCGGAATGATCTAGAATCTGCCAGAGGTACAGTCAAGGGATCCCAACAGATGACTCAGAAGAGCATACCTGGAAGTCATGTTTGGAGAAGAAAAGTGTTTCACACTTAGACCCTCTCGGCAGAGGCGCTTCTTTAAATGGGCTACATATATATTCTCACCTTCTGTCCAGAAGAATGTTCTAGAACAAAACTCTACAGAAATGCTGAATAAATTCCACCTCAAATGCTTTGTTTGACAGTTTCTTCCTCTGCCTAATGTTTATCCTGCTTATACCTGACCAGGCCTGTTGGGGTTAAGGAATATGTGACAGCAGTATAGAAAAAAGTTGAGAGGAGACATTTAATTCCGAAATTTCTTCTGAAGAAAAGGATCTTCCGGTAAAAAGATTATATTGACGTGTGGAAGAATTATTTAAAAATCAGCCTTGAAGTCCTAAATCAGGACATCAAAATTCTCAAATATTTAAGGAAATTATCTCACTTTAGAAAATTCCTACTTGGAATTATTTTCACTACATTGAGAACACAAAATTCATTTCAATTCCTTTGAGTTTCAGTTGAAGAAAGTCATGTATTGTGATAAATTAATTCAAATATGGACTCCTTCCAAATCATGAAGAAATTCGTAGCTTAGATGTTATTTCACTTTTCCCAGTGAAAAACACCACCTGATTCTTGGAGAGGCTCCCAACGCCAACCTTGATAGATATTGGTGATTTCCATTTGCTGAAATTGTTTGCTTTTGCTTTATTTCCTATAAAATACTGGCAAGGAAAGAATTTTTAGTGTCATGGATGATTTAAGGAAATAATAATTTGATACATTTAGTGTTGAATTAATGAGTAATTTTTATTTTCACTTGTTCAGAGTAAAGAAGGGAGATTAAAAAAAGTTGTCTAATAAAATGTGATATACAGTTTTATTTTAGATCTTACAGCAAATGTTTGGAGGCCGTAAATTTTTACCTTGCATGTCTAGTATTTTTGTTGAACTACTAACGGCTCTATTAGCAGATGGAAACTTTCAGTTTGTCAAACCTGTGAATCTACAGAGAATTTTTCATATTTATATGAAACAGAAACACAGCGGGCTTTGTGACTATCTTGAGTGGACTCTATAAATATATTCATGGAAGATAAACTCTGGTTCATACCGGATGGTACGTCTGCCATTAATGTCTGAATTTTCCTACTTGTAGCCTTCTAAAGATATTTTATTGTGTCTGAAGAAAACCTCATATTTCGTACAACTCCCAAGATAACTAACTTCGGGAAAGATCCAGAGGGTGGGGTGAAAATATGCTTTCCATTATATCTGTTGCAATATGGAGAATAAATTACACACATGTATACCTCATTTTATTGTGTTTTGCTGTATCGTACCTTTAAAAAAAAACAGAGCAGATATTCTTGCTGTTGTTGTTGTTGTTTTCTTGGCAAATTGAAGGTTTGTCGCAACCGTGCACTGAGCAAGTCTATCCGCGCCATTTTCTAACACATATGCTCGCTTCTTGTCTGTGTGTTATGTTTTGTTGCTTGTCACAATATTTCAACCTTTTTCATTATTACTGGATTTGTGATGATCTGTGATCAGTGATCTTTGATGTTACCATCGCGATTGTTTTGGGTGCCCCAAACCGCACCCCCGTAAGATGGTAAACTTGACTGATCAAGTTGTGTGTGTTCAGACTGCTATATCCGCCAGCCATTCCCCGTCCCTCTGCCTCTCCTCGGGCCTCCCTGTTCCCAAAGACGCGGTAATATTGAAATTAGGCCAATTAGTCAGTGGCCTACAGTGGCCTCTAAGTGTTAAAGCGAAAGGAAGAGTCGCATATGTTTCACTTTAAATGAAAAACTGGAAATGAGCAAGCCTAGCGAAGAAAGCGTGTCAAAAGTAAAGGCAGGCCGAAAGCTAGGCCTCTCGTGCCAAGGAGCCAAGTTGTGAATGCGAAAGACAAGTTCTTCAGGGCAATTAAAAGCGCTACTCCGGGGAACACATCAATGATGAGAAAGTGAAACAGCCTTACTGGCGATTCACAGAAAGCTTGAGAGGCCTGGACAGAAGATCAAACCAGCCACGACATTCCCTTAAGCCAAAGCCTAATCCAGAGCAAGGCCTTAACTCTCCCCAATTCTGTGAAGTCTGGGAGAGGTAAGGAAGCTGCAGAAGAGAAGTTTGAAGCTGGCACAGGTAGGTTCATAAGGTTTAAGGAAAGAAGCCGTCTCCATAACATACAGGTACAAGGTGAAGCAGCAGGTGTTAAGCAGGAGCTGCAGCAAGTTCTCTAGAAGGTCTCACTGACATAATTCATGAACAGATTTTCAGTGTAAATGAAATAGGCTTCTATTGGAAGAAGATGCCACTAAGGACTTCCATAGCTAGGGAGGAGTGAGTACAGGTAAAACACTTATAACGATGCCTGGCGAATAAGAACCGGTCATTTTTATCGTTGTCACTGTTTTTCTCCCTTTCCTCTCACTAGTTTCCTCTTACTCTTTCCCTGTGCCTCCTGCTTGGTACAGTACTTGATACACAGATGATAAAAAATGTCTCGTTACATGAAAATGCGGTAGTATTTCGGAAGAGAAAAAAGCCGTGAGACTGGGGGAAGGTCCAGGAAGTTTTATGGAGGAGGTGGGGCTTGTTTTGGGTTTATAGGCGGATAAAACCTAAATATGTAATAGAAAACACATTACTATTTTTATAGGTGAAAAAAGAGAGATTATGTATTATACACATACTCCTGGGTTATACATTACAGATTTATTCTTAGATTTAACAAATCCTACATTACTATAATTTCTTCCATTTCTAGATAATTAGTGGCAAAAATCTGTTCAAAATACATTACAAAATGTAGCTTTATCTCGCACTTGTATCTCTTATGCTTGCCGTAAATTCCAGCTTACATAATCCAAAATCAAACTGAATTCGTGTTCATTACGAGACATGGAGAAAAATCAAACCGAATGGCCTTAGGGATACTGTTCAGCTGTGTTATAAGAAATGACCCACAATAATGTCACAGAGAACTTTTATTTATCTAAATTTTATTTTTGCTAAGTGAGTCCAATTACAACTCTGTTTCTCTTTGTAGCTTGGGACTTTCTTCTTTATGGGCTCCAGGCAAAACCTCTGTTTGATCTGCCGGGAGTGAAACTCCTTCCCCAGCTGTCAAAGATACACTTGACTTATTAGTATATTTTTCACTTATCTTCACTACCAGCCCTAGAGTATCTTGATTTCTTTGTTCTCCAAATGTCTGCCATTGCCAGTGGGGCTACTTTAAGCATATTGTAGCATAATTAACATTGAATGTTCTTCAGAAAGTAAAGAGAGTATTTGTTTCTTTTTTTAACTCTGCAGTTGTAGCCCTTCCCACAGTATGTTACCACATCCAAAGGAAAGTCAAAAAGTACAGGCGCTGGCTGAACATTTGATACCCTTATGATGCTGGTGTCCAGACCCTCCAGTCGTTTCAACACATCACCTGAAATTCGCACCATCACACGTGACCCCTTGCTTTTCTTTGTTATTGTCCTCTGAGGAACCCACCCCACTCCCCCTATTTCAGGAAGGGATGACTTTATCAACTAAGCTTTCTTTACTTCCCCACCACTACTCCTGTCCTCATTCTTAACAACTTCAGCATCCGTGTAGACAACTGATTCAGCACCCTGATCCCTCAAATCCTTGGGCTCTCTGCTTCCAAAGATCTGTTACTTCCTCCAACTCAGCAGCTATCCTGGAATCTTTAAAACGCGCTCTCCCTGAGAACTACACCTCTTCCTTCCAGCTCACCTACCCCTAGTGCTACTCCAGAAATCCCGACCTACCGAAGCGTCCACCTGACCATTTCCTACTGCCACTCTTCCCGTTGTGCTTGTGTCCCTTCTTGCTCAGCATAAATTCCACAGCCCACGATTCTAAACTTAACCCCCTCATCCCTCCCTTTCTCATCTAATTGGCCTTGGAAAGCTGAAACTCTATGCCAGCCCTGTTACCCACCCACAAGCCCCACTAACCACCTGCTCCCTGCCTGCACTCAAGAAGCTCCACGATGCCACAGCAAATACACAATCAAGCCGACGCACTTCTCCTCAAGATCAAAGTGACAATCTCAAATGAGCACATTTTTAATGTGTGCTTGTCCACTCTCCAAAAAGGTAATTTGCTATCTGCTTTCTGTTCAACTCTGCCCAACACACACACACACACACACACACACGCACACACCAGTCTCTCTTCTGATCTCTCTTCTGAAAGCAAAGCAGTCTTTCACCAGGGATCTGGTTTCATATGTTACTAAAAGAAACAGACACAATCAGATAGGTACAGAATTTGATTCACTTTACCTGGACTAACCTAGGTTAAGAACTTTGCTGTTGGGTATAACGACGGATCAAGACAGATATGTGTTGTTGTTGTTTTTTTTAAGGATAATTACATTTTTGTTCAGTTGAGTTTGTGGATTGAGAACATTATATCTTCAATAAAAGCAGGTCACTTCACTTGTTGTGATGAGCACTGGGTGTGAATCACTAAAACTTGTTGTGATGAGCACTGATGAATCACTAAATTCTACACCTGAAGCTAATATTACACCGTATGTTAACCAACTGGAATTTATTATGGTTTTTCTTCATAGATATTCGTCTTTACTTTTTTGTTATACCTTTTCAAAACAGAGCCATTCAACAGTAGTTAGAATGGCCATCTCCCAACATTTAAAAAAAAAAAAAAAAAAAACCCTGCACCTCCCAATGGGTGAACAAAGTAGAGTAGTAACCTCGAGTTGAGCTGAGTAAGCCGCCGTGGAGCCTTAAGTGGTGAGGTTTTCCAATTTCAGAGTGATGTGTCTTCAACTTGTATCATCATGTCAGTGGAAAAAACGTAATTTAATTTTGGTGAAATGAGATTCATCTTCCGACAGGATTAACGGCATTCACTGAATGCCATATTCTTCTTTTGGGAACCGTGAAGGAAATGAATGGTAGCTAGAAGATCAACGGTATTCCAACTCCAGCTGCAGATAGAATGAAGATATTCCAGGACAAAAACATCTACATTTTGATTTAAAAAGCTAACAGCAGTTTGAAGTCGGCCACTTAATCACAGACCAACCACACCACAAACTTTTCAAACGGCAAACATGCAAAAAACTTCAGTGTTAACAAACATATTTAACTGAAATTTAAATTAAAATTTGGAGGAAACAAAAGCAGGCCACTTAAGAGAATCTTTTAAATCTTCATCAAAACATATTTTTGAGGGGCGTCTGGGTGACTCAGTCATTTAGGCATCCGACTCTTGATTTCGGTCGTCTCAGATCACGATCTCACGGTTCCTGAGTTTGAGCCCCACCCTGGCTCCATGCTGACCATGCAGAACCTGCTTGGGATTCTCTCTCCCTCTGTCTCTCCCCTGCTTGTGCACTCACTCTCTCTCTCTTTCTCTCTCTCTCAAAATAAATAAACTTTAAAAAATGTATAAATAAATTTTTAATAAGACATATGTTAATTACAGAAAACTGATAGTAAACAGGAAAACAGTAGCAAAGAGGAAAATAAAAGATGCCCCCCAAAAGTGCTGTTGACCTTACGGACTGGTTTACCTATTACCATCTTTGTGCTGAAATCGATGACACACTTAAATCTTCAATATTTCTCAATAGTATTGAAGACTCTTGGTACCCGTAAATTTCAGTGGCTACACAATATTTCTTTCATGAATGTACTATAATTTGTTTAACTCTGCCCGTGTTGTTGAATGTTTTGATTGCTTCCAATCTTTGTTATTATGAATTATGTCATGCCGAGTACGTGCTAAAGCTTTTCCTGCATTTCTGCATTTTTCCATGCGAAATATTCTTAGAAATTGACTAAGAAAAGATAGGATTTTAAAGACTCCCAATACATAGTACCAAATTGTTTTCTGAAAATATTAGACCAATACTCCCATCTGCAGTTGATTAAAGTTCATTTTTCATAGCACCCTAACCAGAATTACATATCTCTTATAATTCTTTCTGCTTATTTAATTAATTTTTCGGGTCTTGTTTTTGTATTTTAACTTCTTTATTAGTTCAGTTGAACATTTTTTAAATATGTTTACTGGCCATTTATAATTCTTCTCTTACGAGCTAAGTTAGAATCCACCAGCGTCACAGTGCAGAACTGAATGTTAGCAAAATAATAAGAAGATGCACACAGTTCACTCATTTATCAGTTTGAGCTGTTGCAATAACTCTTATATAAGACTTTGTCAAATTCAGGTTTTAAAAAACAAAACCAAAACCGAAACATATAAGGAAGAGCTATATTTACTCAACATTAATTGATAAGCCTTTATGTGCCATTACTGGGCTATAAATGATATACAAAGATAAATTACACCTATATTTTGCCCTCAAGATGCTTATAAGTTCAGTCACGGGTGGTATGAAACAGAGTGTTATCTGCTAGAGAGCTGGAAACTCAAAGTTTACTGTGCACTCATAGGAAAGGATCCGACTTCTTCCCGTGAAGCAGAGAAGTCTAAGAAGGGCAAGAGATTTTTGAGAGGCATCCTAAGGATGGGAAGGAGTCCAGCAGGCAGAAAAGGGACAGCCGTGCCAGATAAAGAGGTCTCGTTCAGCAAGATTCCAGTTATTAAGAGACCTGTCTTACTATGACAAGGTGAGATTCTCGGTGGGATTGGAGAGATAAGGCGTATTAGGAAATTGTGAGAGGGGCGCCTGGGTGGCTCAGGCGGTTAAGCGTCCAGCTTCAGCTCAGGTCATGATCTCACAGTTCCTGAGTTCGAGCCCTGCATCGGGCTCTCTGCTGTCGGCGCAGAGCCTGCTTTCGATCCTCTGACTCCCTCTCTCTCTGCCCCTCACCCATTCGCACGTTCTCTCTCTCTCTCTCTCTCAAAAATGAATAAATGTTAAAAAAAAATTGTGAGAGGGGCGCCTGGGTGGCGCAGTCGGTTAAGCGTCCGACTTCAGGCAGGTCACGATCTCGCGGTCCGTGAGTTCGAGCCCCGCATCAGGCTCTGGGCTGATGGCTCGGAGCCTGGAGCCTGTTTCCGATTCTGTGTCTCCCTCTCTCTCTGCCCCTCCCCCGTTCATGCTCTGTCTCTCTCTGTCCCAAAAATAAATAAAAAACGTTGAAAAAAAAATTAAAAAAAATAAAAAATTGTGAGAGCCAGGAGTGGTTAGTCTGAGGCCAAACTATGAAGAAATTTATATGTATTAAAGAAGAATTTGAACTCCTTCTATTTTTGGTGTGAAGTCAGCATTTTTTTAAAGCAGTACTACTAACCTCATTTTCAGATGCAGAATTGGAGGTGGAGAGATGTGTGGTGATTTGCCACATGATGCTGTTAGGAAGTGACAGACTTTTGAGCCCATTTCGTGTGACTCCTGAAACAGGGCTTTTCCACACAAGGCTGTTCTGCTTCCCAAGACTCTGCTCATCCTCACCATGGCCACACAGAGCATGCCCTGCGAACCGTGTTGAGTAATAAAGACTGCAGGGGAGGAGCCAGTTCTGCTCTGCCTGCCCCTATCACACACCCGTGCCTAATACACATACACCCCCACCTCGCCCCACCCCCATACACCCCTTTCATCCCATGCCCCCCAAGAGAAAAAAAGGTACCGGTCTACCTGGCAAAGGAGAGCGCTGTGGAGGGCGATGCAGCGGGCACTGGCATCTCAACATACTTTGTTTTAGGCTCAGAACCGAGGAGTATATCTAGTGCCAATAAAAATGTCAACCACGCCGCTCTTCACCTTCCCACAGGCTGGTGCGGCCTCAGAAAGCAAGGGTTACCAAAGTATTTTTTTTCTTCACGCTCACCTTGGTAAAAGCACATTCCTGATCAGATAATTAGGCTCTGTAAAAGTGAATGCGAGAAAGAAAAATGCTTTTTTTCCTTGGTCTTCGGGGGAACCATTCTGTCCCTCATTAAAGATCCACTGTTAAAAAAAAAAAAAAAAAGACCCAGGATCTAGAAAGCCAAATCCCGTCTTCTGACACCATCCACGTAAACAAGTTTTCACTTCTGTCTTACTGATCTCTTCTTCCCTTTTAATGTCCCTGGTCTCCAAAATTAAAGAAAACCTAAAAATACCAGCTTGTTCTTAAGACCTATTGTTCTCTTCCCTGCACTTCGAAGTCACTGGAGACATTTTGCAGATTCGTTCAGTTTCTATGAATCGTTACCATATGAATCAGTAGAAGCAAAGAGCTGAAGAGCTTGATGTGGAAGAAGTTTGCTGTATTTTGGCAGATGCTCTGCTGGATAGCAGCTAATAAAGTGCAAAGCCAGCTGGTGAGCCCTCCGCCCAGATGCTTCCCGATGGGTGGGAGGTGACCTCTCCAGAATACACTGGAATTCGTTAACCACCATTTGGAGATGGTGTTAAGAATCCTCCCATGATCTGGTGCACATGAAACCTTCTGATTTTTCTGCAGCCTACTTATCCCTCCATGGATGCACATTTAACCCTTTGACAGAAATCCAACGCCGGTCGTAGAGATCAATGGCATAGAATTTCTTCACTTTCACCACGCTCTTGACCTGACAAACCCCTTTATTTTGAATTGATTTATTTTATATTTATAAAATACATTTAAATATTTGCATTTATTTTATTTTTATTTGTTTTGACTCCCCATTTACTCTTTATAACCTGTCTTTGTATGTCATTCTTGAGTCATGGTTTTCTACAGAGAGGATTTCCCCCTTTCCTCCAACAGTCGCTACTGCATGCATAAGGAGGAGACGTGAGAAATGCTGGCAGATGTCTGGATATTTATTATTAATTTGTATTAGCTACGTGGCTGCTCAGGTTTTTTAAGGAAATACAAAGTATACAACTTTGAATGCATCTACTGAAAATCTACCGCTTTTCATCTGAAATATATTAACCAGCAAGATAAAGTAACTTCCTCAAAGACACAGGTAAGGATTTGAGTTTGGTCGAATATGTTTCTAGAACCAGATGATTCTCAGATTACTCAGAATAAGAGTCAAAACTAATGAACACCTGTCTAATATTTTAAGCAGATGTTTGTTTTATCTAGAATTCAGAAGTTGACTATCTATGGTATTTTTTATGGGTGAAGATAAGATATTGACTACCGAGATAAACCATAGATAAATAAACACAGTTATGCAAAATTTCTTCTGATATAAATAAAATGAGATTTGAGTTTCTGCTTTGTAGCCCGAAGCCATATATGTAATAACCTTTTGAAAGATTTATCGATCCTTCTGGGAAAAAGTAATTTTCCCCAGAAACTAAGAAATAGTATCTTTTGTTTATTGTGGAGAGAGCATCTGTTAATTACGATTTTTCTCTTAATTCAGAAATCTTTAAATGAACAAAAAGAGGGCATTTACCAATAAGAGAAACATTAAGGCAGTAGATAAATGAGCAAAGAACCTGACCAGAAAACATGTAAAGGAGAAAATATGGCCAGAGAAATGGGAAGGAAAAAATAATGGTTGAAAGTTATTGACATAATTATTCAAGGAGAAAACTGCAATTTTTTTAGCAAAACACTGATGGGCCACTTTGGGTTGTGAAAGACAGTTGTAGGCCAATGCCAAGTGGAATCGAGAGGGGGGCTAGAGGCAACAAAGGGACATAGGACTGAGAGCACAGGGCTGGAAGGAGAGAAGGGGGGTTGATGAGGTGTGGTCTGGAAGAGGTTGCCTGGAAGACGCAGGAAGCTGGGATCTGGAAGGAAAGGCATCGGTGAGCTTCCAGAAACAGGAACAGCTGTGTCCTTTTACAAATGGAGATGTCCACTATTCAATTGTCAGGGTTTTGCCATGCTAAGAAGTTTTGTTTACTTGCAAACTCCACCCCTCCTTTGCTGTCCCCGGTATGAGGAGCCTTTGAGGGAAATGAAGAAGGGACGGTGTGATCATGGAAGGTAAGAAATGGGGGGCGGGGGAGACTGATAATTCTGTCCATTCAGGAAATTGACACAAGAAGTGCCTGGAAGAAAAATAAGACCCTCAGATCTCCAGACCTGTCCCAGCAGACAGTGGGTTTCTACCACCCAAGGGAATTGAAACTATTTTATTTTAAAAATAATGAGAACAAGGTGAAACTAGCAAACAGGAGAACTTGCTAACACTCCTGCAGCTAATGTGACCCCTTCTTTCTCAAAAGAATAAAAGACACACAAATTAAAATAAGCAGCAGGTACCGTTTTAGCTACCAAATTAGGGAGGAAGAATGGTAATGATGAGCTCGTCTTGCCATTTTGTACCTTCATTTATCATTGATAGCACTGTAAATTGGATCGACCCTTTGGAAAGGCAAGTTAGCAATTATACATCAAGAGACTTCAATATGTCGATATGCGTGGGCCAGTAATCACACTGCGGGACCAGATTTTAAGATTATCCAAATACAAAAATGGCATCATTGTTTTAAACAAGTTAATCATCGGAAATGATATATTTTAAGGTAACTGTTGGATCCACCTGAACTGCCTGCTTCTCTGCCAAGCCCCACTAAAATTGCCAAAGGGGCATTTTATTTCCTCAAAGAGAAAACCCTGTGTCAGTTCTGAAAACTAGGAACATTATTATAAGGCGGGAAATAATGCTGAATAATTTCCAGACCGTAGAGTGGTAGCCAGAATGGACTGCTCGCATTTGGACATAAGCAAAGGAGGAAACCCACCTAGGAAATGAGTGGACAAGGGTCCCTCAGAGAACCTCAAAGGCCAAGGAAGCCCAGGCCATCAGTTACCCGGTGAAGTGCGGAGGTGACAGAAGGATACAGTGAAGACCAGCCCAACTGCACCAGTTTCCTGCCTCCGAGTCCTGGTACCACCTCTGCCCCGTTCTTCGCGGATACAGTCAGCAGCATCCTCCTGATGGTGGCAGTCGCTTAACGAGAGGAAATGAGGGTCCTACCCAACTCACGTGGGGTCTGCTCTACCCCGTGGGGGTGTGGTGTCAACCCGCCCCTGTGCCCCGCAGGGACGTTCTGCCCCAGGGCAGCTTCGATACCCCCTCCCCTCTGTTCCTCCTCCCGCTCCACGCACACCTTCTGCAGGCCAGCAGGTCAAGTCAGACCCCATTCCTGGACCTGACAGCCCCCCAGGCCGGGAGCGGCCCTTTCACAGCTGTGCCTGCCAACGACCTATCCGTCCAGGACACTTCAGCCGCTCAATGGTTTCCTGTAGCTCATTTTACAGTAAGGTGTAAAAAAGAGGGGAATGGCGAGGAGGAACCCAAAGTGCAGGTGTAATCAGGAGTGTGGGGTGAATCGGCCAGTAGACAAAAAATGGGCCCATTGCACAGAGGAGCAGGGGAGAGGGGAGCACGTGCACAGGGGAGCAGGACCCTCTAGGACTTAACTTCTATCTCTCCGGAGTTGTGAAATTGCCCAGCCAATCAAGTGCACAGGTCCCCGCAAAGTTCAACAACCTGTGAGTCTTCTAGGCCGGGAATCTGAGAAGGTGTTTTGCAAAATATTTCTGCAGATATTTTGAGGGTCAGAAGGTCTCTGTCTCAACAACTCAGCTCCTCCCAGGTGTGCGACGACCGGGGCAGCTCCCCCAGGGCTCCCTGCTCAGAAGGACCCTGTGCTTGGGATTTAATGCTCTGAGCTCCCAGTCTCGACATTTTTCATGATTTTATCTTTGAGTTTGTGTTTCATAAATGAAGTCCCAGGAGCACGTGCTGAGGACGTGGGACTTGCTCATGCGAAATATCACCTCTTGCAGGCTCCCAGCCTCCTCCTGTTCCTTTCAGGCCAAATAAGGAAAATGGCATATGATTCCAAGCTGGAAATTGACCGTAAGTGTTTCTAGCCATTTCCTCCCCCTCCACTCCATTTGCTTCTACTTATTTTCCTTTCCTGGCAGCAGACTATAATTCTCATCTTAATCCCATCCGACCTATGTTCTATCTGCTGTAATTTTTTTCAAGTTTGGTTTTCAACTTTGATTTGTGTGTGCTGAGTGTATATACACGAGCGTTTGTAACAACATCGACGTAAATTTTTAGAGGATTACTTTCATAGATGTTTTCCTTGTGTCTTATGTCATCACTTTTAACTAAGAAGATCATCCCAGGCTTTCTAGTCTGTTCTACATGCAATCCCCCTCTTCTCTCACCAGCAGCAAATGGGTTTCGAGCCCATGGGACACGGGTGAAGAGAGGCTCCAAGTAATCGGGCCAACCTGGCTTCACAGTGGATTAGCTGTCGGGTCTTCAACGAGTTAGTATTTAACCCCTTGAATTCTGTCACCTTTGTAAAATATGGATAATAATCGTGCCTATTTCATAGCATTATTGTGAAGATGAGATACACAATGTACAGAAAGTGGTTGGCATAATGCTGAACGCATCCTAAGTGCTCAACAAGGGTTGGAGCATCATCATCATCATTAGCCTTCTTTAAAATGGATTTCAAGGGGCGTCTGGGTGGCTCAGTTGGTTAAGCGTCTGGCTTTAGCTCAGGTCATGATCTCATGGTCCGTGAGTTCAAGCCCCGCGTCAGGCTCTGTGCTGACAGCTCAGAGCCTGGAGCCTGCTTCAGATTCTGTGTCTCCCTCTCTCTCTGCCCCTCTCCCGTTCATGCTCTGTCTCTCTCTGTCTCAAAAATAAATAAACATTAAAAAAAAACTTTAAAATGGATTTCGAAACTTGGTAGTTCGCTTCATAAATCATCTTTTGCAAGTAACTTTTGCTACTTAGTTTTTCAATAATTCACAATCCATTTGTAAATTTCCAAACATTTATTGGGATTTTTTTTTATCGTAAATGTGTTTACCCTCTGAAATAATAGGATCATCATCCTTAAATAAATCAGTATTTCTATCTGAGGACACTACAGGTCTCTCTGTTTATTCAATTTCTTCCATCTGTTGGGAAAGTTTTGTCATTTTCTTTATATTGGGTCCTAGACTGTATGCAGGATGGACATTTATCAAAGAGAAGCCCATTGTCCATGTGAGGGGCAAGATTTAGCATCATGCCAGGTTCAGAGGAAAGACGTCACCATGAGGACCCATTTAGAGGGTCCAGGGTATGCAAACTCTGAGAAATGTTCATAACTACAGACTAAATGTTTGTGTGCCTCTGACATGTGACAATACAAGGAGAAGATGGCCATCTAAAAACCAGGTGGCAGGCTCTCATCAGACATCTTGATCTTGAACTTCCCAGCTTCCTGAACTGTGAGGAACAAATGCTGTTGTTTAAGCCACCCAGTCTGTGGTGTTCTGTTATGGCAGCCCAAGCAGGCTAAGACACTTGTTTTGCTTCTTTTTGAAGTTTCCCTGTTCTCCCAGCCTTCTGTGCCTTCCCGTCAGATGTTAGCTGGGTCTGCAATTGTGCCTGAGCCCGTGTGGGGGCAGCACAGCCCCGCCCAGCCTGGAGAAGCCTCCTGAGGAGGCTGTGGAAGACTGTTGCCAGGCAGGCCCAGACATAGGTCATCGATTGGGTGCCTATCAGGATGGATTTCTGGAAATGTAAATACAGAAGCCTTCACCCTCCTACCCTGCCTCTCAATTCAGTTGCGGATGTCATAGACAGGAGTAGAGACCCCTGACAGACACCAGAGACATTTTAAGTTAAAGGCAACACTTTTGGCCATGGGTTCTGTCCTTCTCTTTGCTTCTCTCCCTTTATGAATGGCCCGAGGCGTGGAAGGTGTCCCACTGGTTTCATTCAGGAGATCTGAGGGTTGGGTAGTACCCCACAAGAGAGAAAAATTGAAACTGGCTATTTGCTTGCTCTGAGCCCAAGGGGGAGCAGAAGGAATGGGGCAGAGAATCTGCTTCCATTCTGTATTGTAGAGGCTCTCTGGAGAGAAAAATGAGGGTCCCCAGTGCAGGCACTCAACTGACTTTTTGACAAATTGAGACGAAGCAATCTTGTCATGGTTTAGAAATGGCTCACTCCTGCGTGCTTCAGGATGAGAAGAACACTGGTGCTGGGGCCAGGACCAAGGTTTAAGTTGGTGAAGCTTCTTCCCCTTCTCTGACTTCCTGACTACACCTTTGAGATCTGGAGGTCTCAGATTTTATCCAATTCTCAACAGGACTCATGGAGACACTTTTAAGGCTAAGCCAGGTCTACGCCACTCGTTCACCTCAGATTTACGGTCGAGGTTGTGGTTCACATATTTGAGTCAAGAGCTCTCCCCCTGGGGATGTTGCCACACACATCCCATTGTGAATTTTGTACACATCCACTCACTGCTCTGCTCTCCTGCCTTCACAGTGGGAACTGCTGCCTTGGCAAGGAGAAGTCCCAGGTAGCTCCCTGTCCAAGCCCAGCTTGCCGTTCCCCACCATGTGTCTCCTCAGGGGCAAGCAATGTGCTGAAGGGCAGAATCTACAGCTCACTTGCTGCAGTGGGTACTAGGTCAGTGACCAAGGCTGCAAAGTGCCCTCCCCAGCCATCCAATAGGTCAGCAAGGGGGGATTCCCAATCTGATATCTGCTGGTTCTTTCCTCTATATCCTCCCAAGTGTGGGCCTGTGCATAAACTTAGGATCTGTAGCTGAACGTAGAAGCATCAAGGAATATCAAGCACCAAAGAGTGGAAGATGTAATCCAGGGTAGGGAGAAGGCGTCCCCTTGTCTAACAAACTGAAGCCCGATTTCTAGGGCTTTCTTATCATGAAATGACTACATGAATATATCCTTCCAAAACAAATATCCACATTAATACAGAACCTGGGAAAAGGATCTTCTTCCACATTCTTTAGGGCCCCCTGGTACTATTGCAGGCCTTGTGGCCCTGTTCTGAATGGCTAACTTGACTTCACACTGCTAATTAATGTAGTCAATGCAGAGCCTGCCGCAATTCTTGGGGAATGTGAACTGCAAGGTCTGACATAGATTGTTGGCCAGGCCAATGCCCTAGAGTCTAGTTGATGTCCAAGGACGTGAAAAGGGCATGTCTCCCTTAACCACTCTTCTGGCCAAGGGAAACCCCTTTTGGTGTTTGGGTGAACACCCTTTTGGGTGTCTCCCAGACAGCAGAGCTCCCCTTGGCAAAAGTGAAATCACTCTTGTGAAGGGGGACAGAGCAGAGTAAGTGCTCACTGAACCAGGCCCCACACATATACCACAAATGTTGACGCTGCAAAGGGGAAGGGTGGCTGTTTCAAAAAATGGTACCAAGTCAAATGAACATTATACAGGCAAATAAATGAATTTTAACCTTTGCCTCCTACCACACTCAAAAATCCATTCCAAATTGATTGCATATCTCAGTGTAAAAGATTTTAAGAAAACACGGGAGTATGTCTTCATGACCTTGGAGTAGGCATAGATTTCATAAATAGTATGCAGAAATTGCTAACCATAAAAGAAAGAAAAATAAACTACACTGAAGTTAAGAACTCCAATGTGTCTAAGAATATCATTGTGGGAGCAGGGAGGTCATGCCACAGACTGCTAGAGGATGTATAAAGTGCTTAGTCTAGAAAGGAGACTATTCGGAGAATATTAAAAGTACCTGCAGATAGCAAGAAGTCTATCCGTTTCTTACTATCACTGTGACAAATTGCTAAACTTAGCGGCTTAACACAAATGTATATATTATCTTATAATTCTGGAGGTTAGAAGTCCTAAGTCAGTTTTTCTGGGTTAAACTCAAGGTGTTAGCAGGCCTGTGTTCCTTTGGAGGATCTAGAGGAGAATTCATTTCCTTACTTTTTCCAGCTTCCAAAGGCCACCTGCATTCCTTGGCTCGTGGGCCCATTCCTCCATCTGCAAAGCCAGCAGGGTAGCCTCTAACCTCTGCTTCTACTGTTAGATCTTCTTTTTCTAACTTTGATCCTCCTGCCTTGCTCTTATCAGCACTCGTGTGATTATATTGGGCCCAACTGGATAACCCAGGATAATCTTCCCATCTCAAGAACTTTAACTTAATCACATCTGCAAAGTTTCTTTCCCAATGAAAGGTAGCATACTCACAGCTTCTGGGGATTAAGGCATGGGCATCTCTAGGAGCCATTAGTCAGTTTACCATAAGAGAATATACGCCAGAGGAGAGGTCAACAGGAGAGCTGGGTGGGTTACAGGAGAGGATATCCAAATGGCTATTAAGCAAAGGAAGAAGTTATCAAGGAGGTACAGATTGAAGAGTTCACCAGGCACCAAGACTGCCCCACAACCATAACAGCTAAAATCAAACAGAGAGATGACATTAGGTATTGGTGAGAATGTAGAGCAGCTAGAGCAGTGGCACTGTTGGGAGTCAAAGGATCGGAACTATCAATAAGGAGAACCCTTTGTCACCATCTACTGGATTCAGACATGCACATAACCTGTGGCTCAGTAATTCCACTCCTAAGTATATACACAACTAACTGTATACATATGTTTGCTAAAAGACACATCCACTGGTATTCATGGAACCACTATTTGCAATGGCCACAGAGATGTCCATCTGTGATGGGTGATGGATGGCTTTTGATAGTGTCTTATGGTGAAAAACAATGAAGAATAAAGTTTACTTACATTCCTCAGCACGGATAAATTTTAGAGATGTGATGTTGAGTGAGGAAAGCTGTTCCCAAGGAAATATGTCCATCATTCCATGTGTATGGAAGAAAAGAAGAGGCAAAACTAATGTATGGTTTTGGAAGTCAGGGTGGTGGTTGCCCTAAGTGGCGAACCATGATAGGAGGGAGACGCAGGACAGGGAGGTCTCTGGTGCAGTGTTCTGTTTCATAATCCCTGCACAGATCACATGAGTGTATCCACTATAAGAAAATATATTCAGCTGTGCGATTATAGTTTGCATACTTTTTTACATGTTATACTTTAATAATAATATTTACAAAAATAAAATAAAATAAAATAAAACCAACTTTGGGAGAGTTTTTCTTTCCTGCTTCTCCACTGCAACATGCATAGTTACAAGCCCTTGCCCTCTGACTACAAAGGTCTGGAGGAGTTGAACAGCTGTCTTCTGTCTTCCCAACTTCCAATCAAAGATCCCCAAGCACTCAGGGCTTCCAAATTATTGTATCTGGCTTTTACTTAATCAATAAATTAGTGGGAGGGGAAGCCAAAGCTCTAAATGGTGCATTAGACCTGAGATAATGACTGGTCCAATCCAGGAAAATCTGCAGCTGCCTTTCTGTTTTCAGACTCCCCCATTTGTAAACAGATTCAATTCTGTTCCTAAGGAGTGATATTGTGACCTATCATATACCTCAGGCAATCCAAATTACATGCCTGGGTTTCATCATTAGCCTGGACTTCCATAGTTCCAAGTCATCCAGATGTTTTCCCATATTTTGGATTAAAAAATGTAATATTGTCTACATACATAATCATAATGGATTCCATTTCCAGCAAAAAATTATGGACCAGCCCCTGCAAGGTGGTTAGAGCTTTGCTTATCCAGAAAGGCAAATGTCTTAAAGTCATAAAATCCCTCTGGATCAACCAAATCATCTTGGCCCTGTTTTCTGGACTTACTTCTACTTTCCAGAATCCTTTCTTCAATTCTATACCTTTGATCCCCTTACTGGACCCTGATGGTCCTTCCAGATAATAAGTTCTAAATATGGAGAAGCCGTATGGTTTATTAACAGCATATGTTCCCTGTTGTCGTCACTTACACATTGGCTGCTTTGAGCACCCAAGCCACTAGCAAAGTGCCCAAACTCTCCAACTAGAGATGTCATTCTCAAATACCAGCATGCCAACTTTTTCTCTTAATATTCTACAGAGTTCTTCATTTGCTCATGACATCACTTAGTCCCTCCACAAGTAATTTCTTGAGAGTCTACTGCAGCCCAGCATGTTGTAGGCCCTGGGGACAGGTAATGAGGTAAATAGTCACAGACTTGGCCTTGTGACAGAGAGAGGAGACAGACAACGAAAAGATAAATACATGATATGATTGCAGGTGGAGGCAAGGCTAGGAAGAGGTAAAGCAGAGTGAGGGGAGGTGGCAGGGTGGAGTTTGATATTTTGGGCAACCTAGTCAGAAGGGCCTCTCTGAGCATGGACCTGAGTGAGGAGCTTCAGTGTCCAGAATCTGGGGAAGGAGCATTCAGGTAGAGGAAGAGGTGGAAAGTCTGAGGAAGGAGGAAGTTTGACATACCCAGATTTGCCTCCCGGTATCTGGCCTATTAGTCACCAGTGGGTTCCAAGTTTTACCCTCTAAAACAACATATAGCCACATGCCCTTTATCCTCTTCTTGGCAATTTGCTCTCCAAAGTGGGTTTTTTCTTTTAACCTGAAGTTACCGTTTCCAGAACCAGGTCATCTGAGGAGTGTGGCCGGAAATGCCAGCAAAGATCCCTTCATCGGTGCCTACCGAGCCTTCCTTTGATGGCAGGATTTAACCCTCAGCACAGGGGGTTGTATAAATCCATTCTTTGGAGAGCCACTAATAATAACAAGCTCTTTCTGGATTGCGGCTTTGGGCGCCTAATGCCCATGCCTCAAAAGCCAGGAACATGTAACAGGATGGAACAGAGACCCCAGCCTGAAATTGGATTCTGGTCTACCTATGTCAAACAACTTGACCTCTTGTTGCCTCCGTTTCTTTATCTAGAAAAAGGGAATAGTGATAGAAACCCCCTCTTAGGATTGTTGTAAGTAATGCAAATGCTTAAAATTATGCCTGGCACAAAAGAAGAGCTTCATAAGTGTTAGTTTTTGTTGTAACTATCACCCCCTGTCCTAACCATATTCTGCAGTGCTTCTAGACACATCTTTTCAAAATAAGCTGTATGATTATCAAGCTCATTATAAAAAGTGGGAAAATACAGAAACGTGTAAGAGAATTAAAATAGTCGATAATTTCATCACCCATTGGGATTATAATTTCAGTTCTTTCCAGTTTTTTTCTTCCTTGTACATATCCATGCTGTAATTTTATTTTAAAAAATTTAGATCATACTGCCTAAATGTATTTACCTTTCTTGTTCCACTTACCACGAACCATGAGTATTTTCCAGACCCTTAAGTATTCTTTTTTGACACAATTTTTAATAGTTGCATAACATCCCTTCCTACATATTCATAATAGTATTTACTTCATGGGGTTGTTGTGAGGACTAATGATACATACAAACAAGAGTAGTAAAATGTGGTTAGAACAGCACCATTTTCATATAAAAAGAGCTAAAATAAATATTAGCTAAAAATAATAATGGTAATGATGCTGAAACCACATTTGGGGGTGAATTAACGTATTTCTGGTTATAACCAGACATTTTCTGCTTGAGCAGGACAGACAACACCCCTCGTCACTTGGTGTCTATTTGTACACAGCATTTTGGTTGTGTGAGTGGACAGCACGGAGACGCTTAGTTTGAGCAGGAACTTGAGGGGAGGAAGGCGTAAGGGGAGGAAGGGTGGCAAGGTGTCTATTGCTATAGAGCCTCATGAATTGAGTTTGAGCCTCTGAAATTAGAAGAAAGAGCTGCATAACCATTTCCATGAGAGACGGCATGAGGGTCCCAGCAGTGTGAAGCCACCAGCTGATTGTATGCTTTCCACTGTAAGAGGCTCTGAGGACAGACACAGTTACTTGGAAAATAGGTGTCCACGTGTGGCATATGGTTCTGGGGAGTTGTCTTCTCCTGACCTCCCTGTGGAGCCCAGCTCTGCTCAGAGTCCCTAATGTTCATGACATCTGGAGCCTCCTCAGAGGGCAGCCTCCCTAGCAAACCATTGGTGTCCTCACATTGGCTTCTTAGCTGCGGCTACCTTGAGAATTCCAAATGACTTCTCAGGTAATTGAAGTTAAAAGCAGGGGAGCCAGAGGAAAAGGAAGCAAGGATATATTACTTCTGGAACAAATGTAGGGCACTCAGGAGAGGAAGACCATCTAGAACCATTTTAAATATTGCCTAAGAGGACAGCCAGGAAGAATGAGCCATCCAATTCTCAGCAGCCAGTGGAGAAACCCCAAGTGGCCAGTCAGAGGAGACTGCACAGTTATTATGGGAAAGTGTTGCTGATGGGGACCTCTGAAAGTCACCAAAGAGTCACCTTTGCTCACTTGCCACCCACCACACCCAGAGAATCAGTTTTAAAATCGACCAAAGAGAGAGCCAAATCTTAATTGAATGAATACAAATCAAGTAAGAGCTTTCCTACTTCTCACCTTTCTTCCATGGGCTCCACTTAGACCCTGGATGGAGTAGAGAGAACACCAAGGACCAGGCAACTGTGCAAAGAGACAGAGACATTCTAGATAATGGAAAAGAGAAGAGGTTGATGATGTCCGTGGTGTTGAATACACAAGTGGCATGGCATTCTCTCTTTGCAACTGTTACGGGCTGAATTGTTTCTCCCGTTCCAAAAACATTCACATATTCAAGTCCTAGCCCCCTAGTGCCTCATAATGCGGCAGTTCTTGGAGACAGGGTCTACAAAGAGATAATTAAGATTAAATGAAATCATTAGAATGGGCTCTAATCCAATATGACCGGTATTCTTTTAAGAAGAGGAAATTTGGACATAGATATGTACAGAGGGAAGATCATGTGAGGCCACAGGGAAAAGATGGCCATCTATAAGCCAAGAAAGAAGGTCTCAGAAGAAACCAACCCTGTTGCCACCTTGATCTCGGACTTCCACATTCCAGAATTGTGAGAAAATAAATCTCTGGATTTTGAGCCACCCAGTCTGTGGTGTTTTTTATGGCAGCCTTAGCAAACTGATTCAGCTGCCCGGGATCACTTAGATTTGGGAAAATGATTTATGCCTTTGAGGAACTACTTTGTAAACCTATCTTAATATCCTACAATGTTCTGGAACTGAATTTGTAAATAAGTCTTCTAATGTTGGCTGCATTTCCCCCCCGAAGTCAATCGAAAAATCTTCAATCAAAGGGTTTTAACAAATGAAGTGCCCAAAATACCAGCTTTTGGAGATTCTAGTGAATTGCATTTATTGAAAACAAAGTTTCTGGATTTTCCTTTATCAAAGCCAAGGAAAAGTGAACATATTAAAGAAGAGCCTCGATCATGCACAAGATTTAATTTTGAAAGTTTATAACCCAGTTTTGGAACATCTTGACTTATGGGCAGAATCTTTTAATGGAGCTCTTTTATATTTTAATTGGATAACATTTATGTACTATATCAGGATTAAATGAAATTGAGGAGGAGTATAATTTTTCTGCCCTAAAAACAATTAGCAAAACAATAAGAATCCTAGAGACAATTTGCTTAATAAGCTTTGTCTTGTAAAAATATATGATAAAGAAATATAGCTCAATGGAGACCAAAGAATAATACCTATGAGAACATTTGGGCTGAACTGTACATTGCAACATTAAAAATAATAAGTCTGAATCGAATATACCCTTCATTTGGCAAAATTTTCTCTGAGCTTGCCGCTTAGCGTGTTTCCTTTGTCCTTCCTTCCCCTACTCCTACCCTTAGGTTGTTACCAACAAATTCACCAATTTTAAAGCCTGAAACCAAGTTTGGGATCCTGCTTCTAAATGAGCTATTTGGTTTCCCAGAAAGGTGTATAAGGGTAACTGTGAAAAACACACAGCGTTTTCCTTCACTCTCAAACTCACAATACTCCTGATACCAGATGTGTTTTTCTCCCCATATCTACCAATTCTCCCACACCAACTGGGTATCATACAATTCAATTTAAAAAAATCATTTCTGACTCTAACTGGAGTTAACCTAGATCCCACAAGTTAAGGGCTTAATCCCACCAGACTGATCCCTACCTCAGATGCCAATCACCAGTACTAGGTCCCTAGGTTACTCACAATTTCTGTTCAACTTGGCTACAGATGAGAGCATCCCATGACCCTCTCCTCAGGTTCAATAATTTGCTAAAGCAGCTCATAGAACGCAGGAAAACAGTTCACTTGTTATTGCCAACTTACTACAAAGGCTATTTTAGCAGATAAAATTGAACAGTAAGATGGAAGGGATACGTAGGGTGAGGTCTGGAACGGTTCCAAACACAGGAGCTTCTGTTCTGGTAGAATTGGAGTATGCCACGCTCCCAGCATGTGAATGTATTCACCAACAGGGAAGTCTCTCTGAACCCTACACTTTAGGGACTTTTACAAAACCGTCATCATGTAGGAATGATCAAGTATTAACTCAATTTCCAGCCCCTCTTCCTTCCCCAGAGAACAGAAGGACAGACCAAAAAGTCCAAGCTCCTAATCATAGCTTGGTCTGTTTAGTGACCAACCCCCCTCCAGGACCCACTGAAAACCACTTTATTAGAACAAAAGACACTCCTACCAACTGGGGAAATTACAAGTTTGGGGAGCTCTGTGTCAAGAACCCGAGGCAGAGACCAACATATATTTATTTCTTGTTATTTCACAAAAGGTTTGTCCCAATCTCATTTTCACTAGTGCCTGCCTGTTATAAGCTGCATATGTCTCCAAAATTCATATGGTAAAGTCCTAACCCTCAGTACCTCAGGATATTATAGTATTTGAAGGTAGGGTCTTGAAAGAGGTAGTGAAGTTAAAATGAGGACATTCTAGTAGGCCTTAATACAATATGATTGGTGTCCTTAAAAAGAGGCTATGAGAACATAGACACACAGAGGGAAGACCAGGTGAAGACACAGGGAGAAGACATCCATGTACAAGCTAAGGAGAGAAGCCTCAGAAGTAACCAATGCTGCCCACACCTTGATGTCATATTTCTAAACTCCAGAACTGTGAGAAAATAAATGTCTGTGGTTTAAGTCGCCCTGTCTGTGGCACTTTGTTATGGCCGCCCTGACGAACTAACACACTACCATTGTGTCTCAAATAGTTTTGTTACCTGCCGCTGGCTTTAAACCCAAAGTCGGTGACTCTACAGGCATTTAGTTGGTAGGATATTTTATTATATTGTGCTTGGGACCAAGTCGAGCAGGTACAAAGAACTTCCCTGAAAGCTACATGTGGTGTCCTTCCTCTAACAAGAGATGTCTGCCTTCTGCTCACACCCAGATCAGTTGATTGCTCTCGAGCCGATGTCCTTACTAAGAACATCGCACCAAGCTCCTAGGTGTTGTTGGTGTTTTTATATAACTTGTTTAGTTACCTGGCAGATGAAACCAAAGACCCTCTCTCTTTCCTCACAAGCACATAACACTTCGCTTGGAAGTGTCTTCATTGTCGCCTCTTTAAATTTTTCTTGCTCCCTGTATGTGTCCTGTGGGGGTAAAAATCCTGTTTGTTTATTTGTTTGTTTATTTTTATGGTGAGCTATGATTTAAAGAAGGATCCTCTACCTCTGCTTCCCCTGTCTGTCTGGAAACTCCCAAAGGTTTTCTCCTGGCTATTCTCCTAGCTGCCCTGTCCTCAAATGTCACACTGGGCCAGACTGGGCCCCATTCCTCCTTTCAGGACCAGCACACCCCCTTGGCCCTCACACTGGTCTGGGCCTGGTTCTGCCCCTTGTCCTGGGCTCTGGATTTCGCCTGTGTCCCACAGTGTTTCCTCTGTTCCCCACGCTGGAGCTGTTGCTTCTGCAAGGTTTCCTGAGAAGCCCATTGCTCTGTGCCCCACCAGTGAATCTCAGACAAGGGGATCACTGGCAAGTGAGGGAGAGAGTCTTCTCTTGACTTTGCTTCTCTAGTTATTAGGCGGTCTACTGGCACTCCCGGCTTGCTAATGCTTCTCTGATCTTCATTTGGGCACTGCTGATCTCCACATGTTCACTGAGTATGTGAGCAGGTGGTTTTTTGCCTCTCTGCCCATCAGATGTTGAGAACAGGAAGGCTCCCTTACCTCCACACACCTCTGCCTCTTAAACCAGTCTGCAGGCCATTTTTTCCTTATCACAGACCCCAGGGATTTGTTCCAATTGCTTCCCTCTTTCCAGACATCCTGATTTTCACTCTTTACCCCTCCTCAGGACCAACCTATAAGGTAGAATTCATATTTCGTGATTCCTCCTTCTCACGTTGTTCCTTTATATACTTTTCCCATTCATCCTCCCATTTCAAAGAACTCTTGTTTCACACTTATTTTACAACTAATCACACAGGAAAATGAAGACTTTGGGGAAGAATGCAATTAATTACAAGAAATGCCACATACACATAAGATTTCTTGCCCTTATGTGTCCCTCCCCAAGAACCCCATGTCGAGTGGTATTAGGGAAGATCTATATGGCCTCTGCCCCAGTGAGCCTATCAGCAATCTTCGGTACATTCCTGCTGTAGAATGAAGATGGGGGTAATCACATCTGTTCCACATGACACTGAGGGATGCTAGATGAATCAAAGGAGAATATGTATTTGAAATTGATTTGTAAACTATAACCATAAAAAGTTCTATTCGGATATTTTGGATATTTGGTTTCCAAAACAGGGCTTACCCACGGGGAGAAAAATGTGTTGACATTCCTTGTCCACATGATTTTGGCAGTCATTTTCCTCATTAAGAATGATGAAGTTGGCTTTCTGCCTCAACTTGAATTGCAGTGGGTTTGGGAAGCGTTCTGTTTCCCAGGGCATGTGTGGTCTAGGTCGTTTCAACCACAGAAGTGTTAGGTTTCATTTTGGCCAAGCTGGCAGACCAAACAGAAGTCAGTCCTTTCCCACTGCAACAGGGAAATAATCATAAAACGTGTATCTTTAAAATGGGTCAAGTGCATTGGACAAGGAACTGAGAATGGGCAGTGGTGAAATGACCTTGAACAAGCCATCTGAACTCTATCAGCCCTAATTTCTCGCCCATAAAAAACTCAGTGAATCATACCAACCCTGCCTATTTCAGAGTTGTAATAAAGATTAAACGAAGGCTGCAAAAACACTTTGCAAACTATGAAGTGACCTGTGGAAGTGAAGTGTTATCAGTTATTAAATTTATGATGATAAAACTGAATTACTGATTAGGATATAATCAAATTCAAACCTAGTTGAAAAGGCAGGTTTAAAGGCACTCTCTCATTTACTACTCATAATAACAAGTTCCCAAGATCAGGGAAAGGTCTCCAACTTTTATTCTTCAAACTTGAAATCAGCTATGACCTTTAATATTACAATGAGCACATAATTACAGAGGAATAACTAGTCAAGTCACTAAATTCACTGTAAACATTGAAGTCTCTGCCATTGGTAGCTTAGAATTTAGGAGAAGAATGCGAACATATAGGCAAAGGAACAGATAACATCACAAAATTATATAGACAGCAATGAGTTATATATTACGGACAAAAATTACCATAAGAGGAGGGAGAAATCTATGTGAGCTGGGAAATCTGGAAAAGGTTCAATGAGAAGGTAGCAGGATGTTTACTAGATCTTCCAGGACACATCACACGTATGTGGACAAACATAGATTCTTGGGCAGCCACTGCAGGCAAGGAGAAGGGTATGTGAGCAACAGCCTATAGGTGAAAGATCATGGGTATATTTGAAATACATTAAGGTAGACTGACTGGCAGGAGTGAAGGAAGCATGAAGTGGCCAGTGGTAAATAGGGTTGGAGAGGAAGATTTTAAAAGCCAGAATAAAGGTATCAGATTTAATTATGACGGCAATGGGGAATGATGGAAAGTTTTGACCCAGTGTGTCAAATGCTATGTCAGGGTGGATAATGTAAGAGTGAGAGAGACTGCATTAGAGAGGAGTGATGGAGCTTAGTTAGGAACCCTTTCTAGTATGTAGATGTGACAGTATATGAGCTTGAATGAAAGGAAGATGTTGGAAAAGGAAACAAGTAAATGATGGCAAGATCATCAGTCAAAGACAAAGCTGGCACTCAAACTGAGTCAAGGCTGGAAATCCAGATTTGGAAGGGATGATGGCTGAATCTATGAAAATAAGTAAGATTTACTAGACAAAAGCCTAGAGATGGGAAGACTGAGGGTAAAGGTAAACCTACAGGAGCTGGAAAAAGAACAGCAAATAAAGCCCCAAACCAGCAGAAGAAGGGAAATAATAAAGATTAGAGCAGAAATCAATGATATTTAAATTAAAAAAATAAAATAAACAGAACAGATTAACGAATCCAAGAGCTGGTTCTTTGAAAGAATTAACAAATTGATAAACCCCTAGCCAGTTTGATCAAAAAGAAAAGGAAAGAACCCAAATAAATAATGTCACGAATGAAAGAGGAGAGATCACAACCAACACCGCAGGAAAAAAAAAAACAATAATAAGAATATTATGAGCAATTATATGTCAACAAATTGGCCAATCTGGAAGAAATGGACAAATTCCTAGAAACATATAAATTACAAAAAAGGGAACAGGAAAAAATACAAAACTTGAAAAGACTCATAACCAATACAGAAACTGAATCAGTAATCAAAAATCTCCCAACAAACAGGAGTTCAGGGCTGATGACTTCCCAGGTGAATTCTACCAAATATTTAAAGAAGAGTTAATACTGATTCTTTTGAAGCTGTTCCAAAAAATAGAAATGGAAGGAGAATTCCCAAACCCATTCTATGAGGACAGCATTACCATCAATTCCTAGATGAATTGTTTCCAAAACCAGATAAAGACCCCACTAAAAAGGAGAACTATAGACCAATTTCCCTGACGAACATGGATGCAAAAATTCTCAACAAGTTGCTAGCAAACCGAATCCAATAATGCATTAAAAGAATTATTGACCATGATGAAGTGGGATTTATTCCTGGGCTGTAGGGGTGGTTCGATATCTGCAAATCAATCAGTGTGATACATCACATTAATAAAAGAAAGGATAAGAACCACATGATCCTCTCAATAGGTGCAGAAAAGGCATTTGACAAAATACAGCATCCTTTCTTGATAAAAACCCTCAAGAAAGTAGGGATAAAGGATCATACTTCAAGATCATAAAGGCCAAATACAAAAAACCCACAGCTAGTATCATCCTCAATGGGGAAGAACTGAGAGCTTTCCCCCTAAGGCCAGGAACAGAACAGGGATGCCCACTCTTACAACTGTTGTTCAACATAGTGTTGGAAGTCTTAGCCTCAGCAATCAGATAACACAAAGAAATAAAAGGCATCCAAATCAACAAGGAAGAAGTAAAATTTTCACTTGTTACAGATGACATGATACTCTGTGGAAAACCCAAAAGACTACCAAAAAACTGCTAGAACTGATACATGAATTCAGCAAAATTGCAGGATATAAAATCAACGTTCAGAAATTGGTGGCATTTCTATACACCAGTAATGAAGCAGCAGAGAGAGAAACCAAGGAATCAATCCCATTTACAATTGCACTGAAAACCATAAAATACCTAGGAATAAACCTGACTACAGAGGTAAAAGATGTGTATACTGAAAACTATAGAAAGCTTATGAAAGAAATTGAAGAAGTCACAAAGAAATGGAAAAACATCCCATGCTCGTGAATTGAAGAACAGATCTTGTTCAAATGTCGATACTACCCAAAGTAATCTACACATTCATTGCAATTCCTATCAAAACAACACCAGCATTCTTCACAGATCTAGAATAAACAATTCTAAAATTTGTACGGAACCAGAAAAAAAAAAAAAAAAAACAAAACCCTGAATAGACAAAGCCATGTTGAAAAAGAAAACCAAAGTGGGAGGCATCACAATTCTGGACTTCAAGCTGTATTACAAAGATGTAATCATCAAGACAGTATGGTACTGGCACAAAAACAGATGCATAGATCAATGGAACAGAATAGAGAACCAAGAAATGGACCCACAAATATATGGCCAATTAATCTTCGACCATGCAGGAAAGAATATCCAATGGTAAAAAGTCTCTTTAGCAAATGGTGTTGGGAAAACTGGACAGCAACAAGCAGAAGAATGAATCTGGACTATGCTCTTACCCCATACATAGAAATAAACTCAAAATAAATGAAAGACTTAAATGTAAGACAGGAAACCATTAAAATACTAGAGAAGAAAATAGGCAACAACCTCTTTGACCTCGATCATGGCAACTTCTTATTAGACATGTCGCTGGAGGCAAGAAAAACAAAAGCAAAAATGAACTTCTGGGACCTCATCAAGGTAAAAAGCTTATTCTCAGTAAAGGAAATAATCAACAAAACTGAAAGGCAACTGACTGAATGGGAGAAGGTATTTGTAAATGACATTGGATAAAATGTTAATATCCAAAATTATAAAGAACTTACCAAACTCAATAAACAAAAAAAACCCCAAATAATTCAGTGAAGAAATGAGCAAAAGACATGAATAGACACTTTTCCAAAAAGACATCAAAATGACTAACAGACACAAAAAAATATGCTCAACATAACTCATCATCAGGGAAGTACAAATCAAAACCACAATGAGATCGTACCTCACACCCGTCAGAATGGCTGAAATTAACAGCTCAGGAAACAACAGATGTTGGCGAGGGGGCAGAGAAAAGGGAACACTTTTGCACTGTTTGTGGGAATGCAAACTGGTGCAGCCACTCTGGAAAACAGTATGGAGGTTCCTCAAAAAGTTAAAAATAGGGGCACCTGAGTGGCTCAGTGGGTTAAGCGTCCAACTTGGGCTCGGGTCATGATCTCGCAGTTAATGGGTTTGAGCCCCGCGTCAGGCTCTGTGCTGACAGCTCAGAGCCTGAAGTCTGCTTTGGATTCTGTGTCTCCCTCTCTTTCTGTTCCTCCCCTGCTTGCACTCTGTGTCTCAAAAATAAATAAAAGATTAAAAAAATTAAGGAAAAAACTTAAAAATAGAGCCACCCTATGACCTAGCAATTACACTATAGGTATATATGCAAAGGATGCAAAAATGCTGAATCAAAGGGGCATATGCACCCCAATATTTATAGTAGCACTATCAACAATAGCTAAATTACAGAAAGAGCCCTAATGTCCATCAACTGATGATTGGATAAAGAAGATATGGTATATGGGGTGCCTGGGTGGCTCCGTTGGTTAAGCATCTGACTCTTGACTTTGGCTCAGGTCATGATCTCATGGTTTGTGTGTTTGAGCCCCGCATTGGGTTCTATGCTGACGGCGTGGAATCTGCTTGGGATTCTCTCTCTCTCTCCCCCCCCCCCCCGCCGCTCCCCCACTGGCTTGCTCACTCTCTCTCTCCCTCTCTCAAAATGGATAAATAAATAAATAAATAAATAAAAATTTTTAAAAGAGTTGGTATATACATACAATGGAATATTACTCAGTGATCAAAAAGAATGAAATCTGGCCATTTGCAACAATGTGGATGGAACTAGAGAGTATTATCCTAAGTAAAATAAGTCAGTCAGAGAAAGTCAAATATCATATGATTTCACTCATATATGGAATTTAAGAAACAAAACAGATGGACACAGGGGAAGGGAAGGAAAAATTAGATAAAAACAGGGAGGGAGGCACACCATAAGAGACCCTTACATATAGAGAACAAAGTGAGGGTTCCTGGGGGGGAGGTGGGTGGAGGATGGGCTAAATGGGTGATGGGCATTAAGAAGGGCACTTGTTGGGATGAGCACTGAGTGTTACATGTAAGTGATGAATCACTAAATTCTCCTCCTGAAACCATTATTACACTAGATGTTAACTAACTTGGATTTAAATAAAATTTTTAAAAAGAGAAAACTGTTCATTAATTACGTAATATTAGGCGTTCAGCAGCGTACCGAGCAGTGTGGGGTACAAGATGATCAGATATGAATGGTCCTTTAGGAGGTTTCCTGTCTGGATGCTGAAGCGATCTAATTCCCCACAACAAACCAAGGTTGTAACCACACAAAACAGTTTCTGAGTGAGGGCAAGGTTACCTGTGACGATCTTCATTGCCAGCAGAATTCGTGGATTAAGTCTGTCAATTTCAGCCACCTGAAATTCAGCTCCTAGTCTTTCCTCTGCTAGTGAAACACATCCCTTTAAGACAAAACTATATTCAGATCCTGTTAGTAAGCCTTTGGTGCATCTTCCACCATTCCCCACATCCTTCAGTGTAGTTGTGAACTTGTTGTCACAGATACTCAACCCTGACACCATCCTCCCCTGTTATATTAACATTATTCATAGGGACAAACGGAAGCTGTGTGCCTCTACACGTGATACCCCAAGAACACATCCCCTTTGCCGTATTCCAGTCTATAAAGCATAACCCAAATCTAAACATAAGTAAACATTAGACAAACCCATAATGAGAACCGTTGTATTTTTTTAAAACTGAAGTGCAGGGAATGTATACTTCAAAAATATCAGTGTCATAAAAGATTACAAAAGGCTGTAGAAATATTCCAGATTGAAAGAGAATAAAGAAACACAACAACCAAATGCAATACCTAACCCTAACCTAGACCTTGTACTCGAGGGATAAAATGACAAAAAGAACATCATCTGATCAATTAACATAATTGGAATATGGATGATAGGTTAAGGTGTTGCATCAATGTTAAATTTACTCATGTTGAAAGTATATTACGGTTACCTAAGAGAATATTCCTCTTCTTAGGAAATATACATTGAAGTATTTAAAGGGCCATCAAGTATGCAACTGGACTTCTAAGGATCCAGAATAAAATTCATATGAGATTAGATAGATAGATAGATAGATAGACAGAACAAGTGACAAAGGAAATAGGGTAAAACATTAACAAAAGTTGAATTTGGTTAGAGAGTATACAGATATTATTTGTGCTAATAGTATGTTTGCTACTTTTATATAGGTTTGAAATTACTACCAAAAGTTAAAGATTTTTTAACCTGAAAGCATTCTCTAAATAGGGCATTAGAAACACAACAAAAGAACTAATTGAAAATGACTTAGTTACACGATAGAATTCACTCTGCCGCAGTGACTGAGTTATGGATAAGCAAACCACCAATGCATTGCCTATCCTTATGTTAACATCTAATCCTTCCTTGCTCAGAAACTGACTAAAGAAAATGCCTCTATTCTGTTCTCACCAGATTCTTTTCTTCTTCTATATCCTGGCTTTTACAACATTATTCTGTTGAATATTCTGTTCAATTCCATTGAAACTGAGCTAGAATGGCTATTTCTCCCTTTCCATGTCTGTAAAGAATCAGTGATCTGATTTTAAGTATATTTACCTTATTTGTCTGCTATATTTCTCTAGCCCTAGTGCTTTCCTTCTTTTTTTTTTTTAAGCTTATTTATTTTGAGAGAAAGCAAGCCAGCAGGGAGAGGAAGAGAGAGAGAGAGGGAGAGAGAGAATCCCAAGCAGTCTCCACACTGTCAGCACAGGGCCTGATGTGGGGCTCAATCCCACAAACTGTGAGATCATGACCTGAGCTGAAATCAGAGTCAGATGCTTAATTGGCTGAGTTACCCAGGCACTCCCAGCTCAAGTTGTTTCTATTCCAAATTTGCTCCTGCACAACCCCACGTAACTATTGAAAAGCAACACTCTCCTCCAATTCAGGTTTTGCCCAGTGCAGGCTCCCATTTCTTCAGGAACATCTTTCCTGTGTTTATAGCCAATTTCTCCAAGAGGAAGTGGAACCCAGGGTTGTTGCAACTACTCTGACATTTGGTAAGAGAACAGCTTCCAAGGCCTGGAAAGTTCTTCTCAGCTCTTCAGAAGTCCTGGGTTCTTGGATTCCTTGTGTGATCTGATGCAGACCTCACCGCACAAGCTCTGGATGTTTCACTTCCAGATTTTGATATTTAACTATTTTATGGTCACTTCTTTGTAGGCTACACAGGGATTTGATGACTCAGAAATGGACTCTGCAGGCCTTTCCAGATCTGCTTTTTCCTCTATCAATAATTAGCTTCAGGGATCCCTCCATCCCCCACTTCGACCCTGGCTGAATCACCAGTCTTACCTCATTTGCAACGACACCCCAAGGGAACACCAATGCATGCACCACCTCAAGTTAGGAAAGAACCTCAAAGGAGGAAAATTCGAAGAGAATACTTTCATTAGAGCACTTTTCCTCATCATAATTAAGTATCCTTTAGTTAGGACGTATCTGGTCTTGATCTATATAATATGGTTATGCTTAGAATCAGGATGCTATTTTTCTTAAAGTATTGTTCTCTTCAAAAGTTAAAAAACATGACTAACTACCCTGGGTATTTAAAATAAACCTCTAATGGGGTGCTTGGGTGACTCGGTTGGTCACAACCTCACAGTCGTGGGTTCAATCTCCCAGTCAGGCTCTGCGCTGACAGTGCAGGGCCTGCTTGGGATTCTCTCTCCCCCTCTCTCTCTCTGCCTCTCCCGGGCTTGTTCTCTTTCTCTCTAAGTAAGTGAGTAAGTAAGTAAATAAATAAATAAATGTAAAATAAATTTTAAATTAAAACAAAACCTTAAGTCATGTAATATTGTGTAACACAACACTTAGCAAGAGTTTTGCCTACTTCAATGCTGGTACCTTAAAAATCATTTCAGTATTTTTATAATAATGGTATTTGGTTCGTCAAGTAATCATGAAGAATAAAACAAAAATTTTTCCATCAGGAACTTGTAATATTAAGCAGAGAAATCAATCAAAGTTTAAAAACAATCTTCTCTTTTTTCTTTTCCGTGAGCTGTAACACAGTAAATTTACTAATTCCACTCATGGATTACATGAATCCTAAAATTCTTTTCAGTAGAGAAGTTTTAATTCTTTTATTGAACTAAAATCATTTCTTTTCCTTTTTTTTTAATTTTTTAAAAAAATTTACATCCAAATTAGTTAGCATATAGTGCCACAATGATTTCAGGAGTAGATTCCTTAATGCACCTTACTCATTTAGCCCATTCCCCCTCCCACAACCCCTCCAGTAACCCTCTGTTCATTCTCCATATTTAAGAGTCTCTTATGTGTTGTCCCCCCACCCTGTTTTTATATTATTTTTGCTTCCCTTCCCTTATGTTCATCTGTTCTGTGTCTTAAAGTCCTCATATGAGTGAAGTTATATGATACTTGTTCTTCTCTGACTGACCGATTTCGCTTAGCATAATACCCTCTAGTTCCATCCACATAATTGCAAATGGCAAGATTTCATTCTTTTTGATTGCCGAGTAATATTCCATTGTATATATGTACCACATCTTATTTATCCATTCATCCATCGATGGGCATTTGGGCTCTTTCCATACTTTGGCTGTTGTTGATAGTGCTGCTATAAAAATGGGCGTGCATGTGTCCCTTCGAAACAGCCTACCTATATCCCTTGGATAAATACCTAGTAGTGCAGTCACTGGGTCATAGGGTATGAACTAAAATCATTTTAATCAAAATATATTTGAGTACCACATCGTGTTCATTAAAATGAGGGAAATGGCAAGAGAGAAAGAAAATGAAACAGAAAGGTAACAGGAGATTGAGAGAAACACAAAGCAATGAGAAAGATTGGTGAAGGAAACATCACCCTTTTACCCCATTTGCAGATATTTCCTGAGGGTCTCCTGTGTGCCTGGAACAGTGCTAAAAGGTGGAAGGGGAGGAAGAAGGGAGGAGTAAAAGCAAGGGAGAAGCCCTGTGGTTTCCAAACAAGAGGAAGTCCAGAGTTAACTGCTGTCTTCCCACACTGTGCCATTGGAGGGGTAGTCACCTGAGGCCCACCCTGCTGCCCGTTGACATTTTGAAGTGCAGTTCACGTAGGGAATATTTGCCAAGATTCAGGTGAGTTAGAGTCGGGGGCCAAATTTGGCCCATGGGCAGGAGGTTTGCCAAATACAAAGAAATCCAATATGTTTTCTGCAGTAGGTGGTCCTGTCCTGAGTTCAGAGTTTCATGTAGTGAAAAATTGATTGTCATCAACAGTTGCTTTTTAATTGAATGCCAATCTATTTATACTCCTAAAAGAGACATTAAATGAGAAGCATTCAAGTGTAGATAAAATATGTCATTTGTATCTGTTATAAATTTCAAGAAAGACAGTTTTCAAACCATAAAACTAGTTCACCATATGCCAGCTAAAGACATACTAGGCCCTGTGTTTGGCCCCAGCTATTTGGGCTCATTGACTTGATCATGAAGTTATCCGTTAAATCATACCTCATGAAAAGAAAACTCCACAACATTTTCAGAGTTTAGTGGTTACTCCTATTCATTTGCCAGCCTTGTGAGCCTTCACTATCCATTCCGAAATCCAATAGCATTATGTTGAATAGGATCTAGGTAATTGTCTACATATGTGCTTGGATATGCACAGGTGCACATAATCACTTACGTAACCTCATCACCTATGCTATTATAGTAATTTTTCTTTTCTTAGCTCTTTTCCTTTGGTTTACCAAAATGGAGCTCATATATGCTAGTCCTAGAATGAATGCTCAGTAGATACTAATCTGAAATTAGCTACATGTAGTGCCGGTTCCTTGAGTGCCTTGGAATTTTAATGACTTTTAAATAAAGCTTCTAATGACTATCTTCTTATATATAGCAACTGAATGAGTTAAAAGTTTTGATTCTAGCATTTTAATCCCTTTATTGTAAAGTATTTTCGGTAACTATTTTCACAAGTAAGACTCCTTGCTTCCCACACCATACCTCTTTCCTGAATCCTAACTTCTATTTCCACCTGTTAACTAGGCATTGCTATCTAGATGTCCCTCGGTCCCCTCAAATTCAGCACATGGAAATATTCACTCAGTGTTGTGTCTGACCAGACACTCCTCCTAGCTCTAATACCAAATGGCTTAGTCTGAAGATTAGAGAGTCACCTGAGGCTTCCCTCTATTCCTTTGTCTCATTGGTCATCATATCCCCTCAATTCTACTTCTTAAATGTATCTTGCGTTTGTTCCCTCTTCTCCATTTCCTCCACCACAGCCTTGGCTCATGCCTCCCTGTGGGCTATTGTGGTAGAGCCGATGGGTCCTCCAGCCTTCAGGAACCATCCTCCCCACTTCACCTTCCACAGTAGCCACACCAACTTCTCTCCCCTTCTATTTGATTAAAGCTTCTCAACACTTTCCCCCTTCTAGCCACAAGAAGTCTACCTTTCTTCCCACAGTTTGAAAAACACTTCAGAGGCTCATTCCAATTCCACACAAGCTCTTGGCTTCCCCCCAGAGCCCCCTTCACTCTGGGCCTCCATACAGGACATACTCGCTCACTCTTCAGCTTAAACCACATTTAAATTCAGTAACTGTTTGTTGAATGAACATGTCAACAAATGAAATAAAAACACACATCATGAGCTGTCACAGGGTTGCCCAAAGACGAGCAGTTAACTCTGCTGTCCAAGATGATCCAATCTATTGGTTGTGTGGGGCCTTGCTTTTGCTCACTCTCCCATCTGAAGCCAACAGATTGGGTGCCTTTCTGAATATTTCATCAAGCTGTCAAAATGTGAAGTAATACTCTGAAGAAACACTGATCAGTGTTCATACTCAAGCAAAGGGCAAAGCGTGAGAAGAAGATGAGAGTAATGGCCGTTGTGAGCATTCCAGCTGCTTTGAGGGCTTAAGGGGGCTCTGCCAGGCTTCTGGTTGTGTAATTCTATAAAATGCAGGGCTGACTAAATGACTTCAAAAAGAATCTAGATAAAAATGATTTGTTACTTTTCACTTTAAATCAAAGATAATTACCCAGCAATATACATGATTGTACTTTATAAATAAAAGTACCTTCATTCAGGGTAAACTCAATACACAGACTTGAAAATGAAAGCAGTCATCAAATAGTGGTCTAATTTATTTTATGTTACCTCAAGCTTTAAAAGGTAGGCACTTAGAGCTCATAATACATAGGCACTAGAAAATAGCATCTATTTCCTAAGTACATACTGAAGTTCAATCATATTACAGAGAATTTCAGAAAAATCAAAGACTATAGTTCATGTTTAGGAATAATTTTGCATATAATGCAGGAATGCCTTCTCTGGAAGTAATCCTTGCATAATTTACTCTGAGAAACTTAGGAATACTATATAATAAAGAGGGTATTCCAAAAGAAGAAAATTTCTGCAAAGAAAAATGGGATTCGTGCATAAACTTACTCATCCTACATAGCACGTAACTCTAGGCCAATGCCTTCAGTTTTTGTCCTGAATAACAAACTGCAGGACTCACGACTTCCATATCTATCCGTTTAAGTTTTGCTGTGGAAATCAAAACGGCAACAATAAAGTCAAATTTTTAGTGGCTCGTAACCATAAACATCTATGCGTTGCTCATAGGTCTGCGGTCATCTATGGCTCTTCTGGGCTTAGCTCAGCTCAGGTTCAAGCGTGCGGCGTGCCACTCTCATTCGGGCTAAGAAGTCACACCATACAAGGTCAAGCCACACCACAACGAGGACTTCTAAGCCTCTGCTGGAACCTGGCACATGATATATCTGGCCACATTGAACTGGTCAAAACCAGTCTCATGGCCAAGGGAAAATAGACCAGAGCCACCTATAAGAAGTATTGCCAATCACATGGCAAAAAAAAAAAAAAAAAAAAAAAAAAAAAAAAAGTGGGTGTGTATAGTCCTTTCACAGGGAGGGGATACACTCTGAATATCTTTCCTGTTGTTGCCCTGGCCACGTATGTGTGGGCAGGATTCTCTCAGTTTTACACAAATACAAGAATCTGCTTAGCGTTCTTCTCCCTTCAGCCTTACTTGAGCGCATCCTATTATCGCTGTGAGAAGAGTTGATGTTACTTCCTAATATCGCAATCCGTTATTCAAGATGGGCAGGGTTCAAGTTTTACCTAATTGTCTCTGCAACTCAAGCAGAATGTTCCCTTCCCTGAAATGCCATTGAACTTCTTATCCGCATTTTCATTTTGGTTCCTATTTAACTCTCTAGCATATCTTGTGCTTGACTTTATTTTATACTCCCTTTAAAAGATAGCTTTCCTCGGCGCACAATTTTTAGTTGCCAGCTCTTTTCTCTCAGAACTTTGAGTGCTGTGTTATTTATTCTGGCCTCCATCTCTGTTGTTAAGAAGTCTAGGAGCACCTGGGTGGCTCAGTCGGTTAAGAGTCCGACCTCGGCTCAGGTCACGATCTCACGGTTCGTGGATTCCAGCCCCGCGTCCGGCTCTGTGCTGACAGCTCAGAGCCTGGAGCCTGCTTCAGATTCTGTGTCTCCCTCTCTCTCTCTGCCCCTCCCCTCTCATGCCCTCTCTCTCTCTCAAAAAATAAACATTAAAAAATTTAAAAAAAAAAGTCTAGCATTCAAGTATTCCCTTTGTTGGTGATCTGTCTTTCCCCTCTGGTTTCTTTTAAAGCCTTCTCTGTACATCCAATATTATGCAATTTCAATGCTGAAAGTCTAGAAGTGGATTTGTTACTTGTACTGCCTGATAGATATTGTTATTCCCATATTTGTAAATTTTATATGTTATCATTTCTAGAAAATTCTCAGTCATTATCTCCTCAGATATTATGCCTTCTTCATTCTCACCATTCTCTTGTTCTGGGACTCTAATTGTCTGTATGTGGAAACTTTTCACGCTTTCCTTCAAATCTCTTAACTTCCTTAATTTTTTCCATTTCCTATACTACCTTCTGGATAATTTCTTCACCTCCTTATTCCAATGTACAACTTTTTTCTTCAACTTACGTCCTAACAACTATTTTACCCACCCATTGAGTTCTTAAGTTCTACAAGACTTGTTCTTTTCTAAAAATTCTCTTCGTTTTTTTTGAATGGTTTCTTATTTCTTAGTCATGTTTGTGATTTCATATATCTCTTTCTTTAAACATTTTATATTCCATAACTGATCATTTTAATATTTGAAAAGGCTAGGGTTTTAAATCTGCTTTTATTTCTGCCAACTCTCACCCAAGTGTGCTCGCTTGATCTCGGATAATGAGCCAATGTGTGGTTGATGTTAGTCTGGGTAAACCCTAAGAATCTAAATTGAGGATATTTCCTACAAGGTTCATATTTGTTTTGATCGGTGCTAAAAGGCACTGCCTTTAACAGTGTTCAGCCGAATCCTCTAAGGAGGCTAACATCAAGCCTCAGAACTTGCCACGACCCAAGGCTTGGTCTAAAAGTTGCAGTGCTGTGGGGCACCTGGGTGACTCAGTTAAGCCTCCAACTTCACCTCAGGTCCTGATCTTGCGGCTCATGAGTTTGAGCCCCACTGTGGACCCCGCGCTGACAGTGCGGAGTCTGCTTGAGATTCTCTCTCCCTCTCTCTCTGCCCCTGCCCCACTTGTGCACACCCTCTCTCTCCCCCTCAAAATAAATAAACTTAAATAGAAGGTGCAGCACTGATACCCACATTCGTTTGCGGGAGCATCTTGCCTTTTCTATTTGGTCACCGCTATTCATCGCCATTTCAGCATTTTGGTTTGGTTTGTCTTGTGTTTTCCTCTTACACCTAATTCCCCTCATTTCAGAGACTTCAGAAATGCAGTAAAACTTGTTTTATGCAGGAGCTATTATTTTCAAGCAAGAAGGCCTTTCGGAGCTTCTAATCTACCACACTGCCAGGAGTGGCTGCCTTGGTGATATTTTTTACTCTGGGTTTATAGCTCTGCTCCTAAAAGCGGAGCTTGCCAAGAGTTGAGATTCCCAGATAAATGGAGCATGGCTTAAATTATTTTAAACGTTGAACATCAGAGTTAGAAAGCTTAACTTAGACTTTCTTGCTCAAAATGGGCCCTATTTCAGGACTGGTTTGCCTAAATGACTGACAGCTTATGCTAATGACATCCCATGATTCAGTTCCGTTTGCTCACTGCCAACAGGGTGCATATAAACCTGTTACCCCTACTGAAAAGGTTACTCAAAATATCATTCATTGAAGGATGAATTAGTGACATAATCTCGTGAAGAAAGGTTAACAATAACTATCATCACAAATACTTAGCTAACATAACGGAATTACCAAGGTTTTACCATAACTTTATTTATGGTATAGTGACTACTCAAGCGAATGTTGCCATTGTTGGGCCGCCATCATGAGCTTGGAATTCTGATATTTTTTTTTATTGTATAACTTATCTTTTTGAGGAAAATATTATCTATTAACATAACTCATTCATTGAATACCACTATATCCTTTTCCCTCCAAACAGAAAATGATAGCAAACAGCTAATGGATCAGGTTTGGGGAATAAAAACCAAGATAATGTGTAGAAGGGAGCGGTGTTTACAAGCCTATATTGGCATTAAGTGCAGTGAATGGTTAGTAAATATCCTGATTGAAAACATCAGTTTGGCAAGATAATGAATTATAGCCTACATAAAAAATGATCACATCATTCTCAATATGTGTCAAAATCAGGGTTTTCTGGCTATATTTAAATAAATTACGTTCCGGATTTCAGAGCTTTCCGTGTAACAATCGTGTCTAAGACATGAGTAAGAGTTACAGTGGAAACTAAGAGAATGCCCCTACCCACCCACCCCCACAGAACTAGGTAGTCAGTACTTACAGTAAAGAAACTCCTTCGAATTATCCAGAATTATGTTGAATCATGCTATACAGTGAATGCTATATTTACATGAGCTTTTACTACTATTGCTGAGAGCATGGGTACTAACACAGGAGACTGGAATGGAGGAATAAGTTGATTTAGGTAAGGATCAATGAAGTACATTTGTGCAAATTTGACGTTAGTATCTGGGGATGAATCGGCTTGCATAGTGTCTTCTCAGCTCTGCATGAAGCGCTGTCTGGAACTTCCTCCCCAGCGGTGTCTCCAAGGAAAGAGGAAATTCATTCACCCTCATTTAAACACATACATCATACCTTGTGCACATATCAGCCATTTCAGTTTCTGTTCAAAATCAAAGTTAAAACATATTAACTGAAACACGTTTTAATACTTGCACTTTCTGCCTTTAGAAATCAATAATGAGTCAAAGATATTCTTAACTATTATTTATAGTTACTGGGTTCTGAATTGTGTGTGTTGAACGCTAATATTTCAAAGATTAACTCTGAAAAGCCTAACACAAAGGGATGATGATTCAACTCTTTAGCAATTAAACTCTATTTCTTTCATGAGTAAGTCTGGTAATTTCTTTGAAATCTTGACAATTCTTGCTCTAAAAATTGTATTTTCATGGATTATATATTTAAATTTCCAATAGATTTGTGACGGGCAATTCATGGCATTTACTTGCACTTAAAAATTCATGCCCAAAGTTTCAATACCAGAAACTATCAACCATCCTCTTGATGGCAGAACACAAAATAGAAGAAAAAGTGATCCCCCTGATTTTTTTAAGTGAAGTAAGGCAATTTTTATTTAAAAAGTCCCCGAGGTTAGTGAAGAAAAAAAGGTGCCTGAAACGTAAGGAAAGATTTTGAAATTTTTCTTCTCATCTAATGCTTGATTCTCTTTGTTGCTTTCTTGGTTTGAAAAATAAGAGGAGAACAAACACATCTAAACGTATCTGGAGAATTTAGCTCACTTCTTAAAAGAGAAAGAACTAACACGTCATGTGATTGATAAAATATTTTCCCTTTCAAATCCCTTTTGAATCCTTATTCTATCAAAGCCTGGAAAGAAAGAAAGAAAGAAAGAAAGAAAGAAAGAAAGAAAGAAAGAAAGAAAGAAAGAAAGAAAGAAAGAAAGAAAGAACAATGAAAACTCTGTCTCTTATGATGAGTGACCACAATGGCCAGCCATCACTGGACAGTTTTTCAAACAGCGTTGTTAATGACACGATTAATAACGACATGTAAGAGAATCCCTATCATTCACTTACAAAATCCTCCATCCAAATTAGGACTACAAGCTGTTTTATATATGTCTACATAGGCATTTCCTAGTCAGTGAAACACTGACAACAAAATTCTACACTGAAGTTTTGTAGAAATCTTTCTGATTATGCGAGGATCAACCAAAAGTCCCTTCCTATACTTGCATTTGCACTAACTGTGCTGTCTTAGAAGCCACTTTCAGGATGTAAGAACTAAACTGTAATTAATGTTTTCTGATAGGCATGCAACACAGCATTGAAAGCAAAATTATCCACTTTAAAATTATCCACTAAAATTATCCACTTTAAAAAAGGAATATGGTTACAGAGTAAGTAAATGCTTAAAACATTGTGTAAATGTTTTACAATAACTATTAAACCCAAGGCCATATATTTTCATTATTACTATCTTTCTGTATGTTATTTGAAAACATTGAAAAGCGTTTGAATAGGTGTTCTTCATGTATTTGTCAGTAAGTAGCTTTTTGTCACTTGCTTCTTGCATTGAAAATATGCTTGTAAAGAGTTTCATCACCTTTTCACTGTAAATCTATATCCCTTCATATGCAAGAACTGTGTATGTTTAGATTTTAAGTAAGAGCAAATTGCACTACATGCTTTGAAGGGAAACAAATTTTAAGTGATTTAAAACAATGTTTCTTATCTAATAATGCCCAAGTCTTATTTATGTCTCTCTGTCCATACTATAAGGAAATAACGACCAAGAATACAACCGCAGATTTAAAATAATATGAAACAAAAAAGAAAGAGCAAAAAAGATAGGCTGCAGAGTGACAAGACCTTCTCCCCTCAATGCCAGTAAGGTTCTAGCTCTGAGCATGCTCAGACACATGGGAGGCACCGAAGTTACTATGTCAGAACTCCTTCAGAGGTATAAGGAGGATACATCTAATACTTCAATTGCTGAAAACCTATTGTTACTTTTCTGGTATTAAACATCTCTTCAGCCTCAGACTGATTGCAATGTTCCTTCTACTTCATTTCATCATCCTGATAGATGTCAAAGGTAAGTCTGCTACTTTCTCGCTTAAATGAGTGCAATTCCAAGAGAATAGAAAATAGACTATTTCTATTTAGTTCTAGCATATTTATAATAGACTCATTGCAGCGTTTGAGAAACAGACATCCAGTTTACGTTGTCATTGTCATCACCACTAATTGCTTGTAGTCCCATCCTAGCAATTTCTAGCAGCAACAAATTTTTCATGGGAACTTGCTTTTGTATGTTATTAAAATTGTAGGTAAAACATTTTTTTAAAACCAATGTGGAATATATCAATTATAATGGCGAAAATAGTTCTTAGTATTTGTAAAAAAAAAAAAAAAACAAGCATGACAAATTAAAAAATTAAAATTTTGCCTTATGAAATTTCAACCTGTTGAAATATCTTCAGAAAATGTATGTAATTGTTAGTTGCTATGTTTTGTTGTTAACATAGCTGAACTGGGAACTGCCCCCCCCAAAAAAAAGAAAAAAGAAAAAAAAAACAAAGAAAGAAAGAAGGAAAAGAAAAAGCCACAAATCTAAAAGTCAGAATCTCTCCCTTAGAGCAAACCTATGTAAAATAAAATCATTAAAAATGTACAAAAGGACTCTCCTTACTGGTTTTGATTTTTAAACGTTTTTATTTCATCCATATTTATAACTTGGCATTTTTCTTAGGAAAAAAATTAATATTCACCTGGTTTTAAAGAAAAATATACCCTTGCTTTATTGTGAGCTTGTACACTTGTATCTATTTATTATATCCAAAGCATGTTGGGTTTATTATTATTCAAAATGTGTCTAAGTTCCTAGTCTTTCTTAAAGAATTTTGATAAACTTCTGAGAATAAGAGTTAGAATTTGAAATTATTTTTGTTTTCTGAGAAATTGGTTTTAGGTTTCTAAAATACTCAGTTTTCATTAAATGAACTCAATTGAGTATTTTTAATCTTGAAATAAAATGCAGTTATTTATGAACAATTATTTACAAACTTCTAACAAATAGAAGATTTTTAAAGTATTTCAGTTTTAGTTTGAATTTGAAATACTAAAATTTTCTTCAGATTATTTTAAAGTATTATCCTAATACAGTTAGCATGATTTTTATTTTGCATTTTAATCTCCTTTACATAAAAATTTAAGTTATCATTTAAGTGTTGCCTTATGTGTTTCTTAAAGACAAGGAATATATGAACTCACTTGACATGAAATACGTTTGTGGAGAGCAGTCTATTTCTTTGATTTAGGGTCTTCCTTCAATTTATATCCTATGCATATCTGTAATATTAAATTTTACATGATTTTTAAGAATAAAAGTTAAAAAGAAGGTTCTTGGATCCAATACACTTTGTAGAGGTAATCTGTACCCTTAATTCCTTACTGTACAGGAATTGCAATATAGTTAACCAGTTTTAATAAAATATATGGTATAAAATATATATGGTATAAAGGATATGTATAAAATATAAAGTATAGTATTGCTTGTGGTAATACATTTAATTGACTTTGTGAACAAAATTTTTATGAGATGAAAAACATCTATTACTGAAATAGTGTTTTAAGATTTACCATAACGTAATGGTGTTCTTTAAACTAAAAAAGAAAGGAAAGAAATTTTAAACAGATGATTTTGGTTTATTTCTAAGCAAATGCCATGTTTCAGATCCACAGTCCAACCTGATAAATATTTTCATTGTAATTCCTTGGAAATTTTTATTTTCCAATTGACCTTTCACTTCAATTGCTAATTTAACCCTTTCTTTTTAACATTATTTTCAAAGCTAGACATGTTAATCCTTTGATATCTTATTCTTATTTATAAAGATAATAATCATTTGCTATATAATTAGTGGAAGTTTTTCACAATAAAATTATAGACAGTTAAAGTAGTTCGGCTAGAATAAAGAAAAGTCATCCGGAATTATGTAAGAGCACAGATTGCTTCTTACATTTACATAAATATTTGTCATAATTTTTTAGGTCAGACCTAAACAAAAGGAAAAGGCAGACATTATGTTTTACCTTTTCTCTTCTGGCCATCATCACCCTTGAGTGTCTAAGGGATTAGTGATATTGGCTAACAAGCTACAGACATTAACTGATGAGTAAAGATAACATATCTTATTATAACTTTGTACATGTATTTTATCATCAATTTATTCACTGGGTATCCTTGTTAATCAGACTCAAGCCACCTCCTCCCCAACAAGTTTTTTGTGGATTAATTACGGATAATATTACAAACCGAAAACATGGGCTTATCTGGGAAATTAAAAGCATAAAGTGCCCACAATGCTACTGGGTAACTCTAGGTTGCTAGCTACTCAAAAAATTTGCTAACCTTCAAAAAATGAAGTCATTGGAAACAGGGGCCTAACATTTTGAAGTGAGCAGTATTTGACTGCCCCCTAATGGACAAGTTCAAAGCTCGCGTTGGATGCTCCTTTTTCTAAGAAATGTCGCTTCTAATTGGTTGCTGTCACTTGAGAAAAGGTTTTCCAACTAAATTTTAATTTCACACAATTACATCATGCTGCTGGTAGCTGTGAAAATCTATTATATTGCAGGCCAGTCATACAGAGAGGCTACATGGGCACCCCTAATGAAAAAGAAACTTCCCTGAATGGAGCCCTCTGTGAGGAAGACAGAAAATATCAGAAAACCAGAAGCGAAAGCTATTTGAGATGTGTTCTCTCTAAAGGCACTAACCAAATACATCTTGCAACAGATGTTTCTTCATTTGTTTATCTTATTGTAAATAAATATGACCAGGTATATCAAGAGTTTTAAGGACTCTTACTTGAACTAACAAAATTGGCTGTCGCCTGAATTTTAGAGACAAAATTGGTTTGCCTTCAAATCAGTTAGTTTTGAAAAATGCCACACTTTTGTCCTAGGAAATTGTAGCCTGAAAAAAATTCAACTAATTAGAATAGTTTTTGTGTCCATAATTATATAATGATAAACGCACAGCATTTTTAGGAACGTATGTATATCTTAAATGCATACGTTTAAGAACCTATTACTTGTTTGGTAAACATATAACTTAATGTTTATCAGAAAAAATTAATGTGCTTGTTTTACATGAGAAATAGTAGGGAATTATCTGAAAACAAAAAATACACCTGTCTTCTCTGCTTTATTCACGCACATCAATTTCTCACCCCACACTTCCAATCATTGAGTACATCTGGATAAAAACTAAGTTTTCTGGGTGCCTGGGTTGCTCAGTCACTTAAGCATCTGTCTTGGGCTCAGGTCATGATCTCATGGTTCGTGAGTTCAGGCCCCAAGCTGACAGCTGAACTTGCTTCGGATCCTCTGTTCCCCTCTCTCTCTGCCCCTCCCTGTCTTGTGTGCTCTCTCTCTCCCTCTCTCAAAAATAAATAAACATGAAAAAATCCTTTTAAAATTAAGCTTGCAGTAATTTCAACTGTGTTAAATACCTCGGAACGTGCTCCCAAATCAAAATGAAATGGTTGCTTTAATGCTCGCGTGGTTCGATAAACTTTTGAATGTTGTAAGATTAGAAAGGAATTGCAGTAGAAGAATTAACTTTATTACCAAGTAAAAAGCCTTTAAATAAATTCAGTGAGATTGATAAAATGGTAGACCACTTGTCTTAGGTTACTCTTCCTTTGCACTCTTCTGGCTTCCATCCTCACCTCTTTTCCTCTTTAGGCCTCTCTCTTCCCCCTGAGTCCCCCGCCCACCCACCCCCACCGGCGCTCCTTTCTTAGATTCATCTCCTGACACACTTAACTCCTTCTTCTCCTCCCCTTTGCACACATCTGTCTCAGACGCCCTCCTGGCCTCTCTGGCTGCTGTTTCTCCCTCTTACCTCCTCACTGTGGTCTTTTCCAGGTTTCCTGGCCTCTGAGACCTCTTCTGTCTTGTCTTCCTGCCTCCACTTTTCAACTCTCTTACTCTTTGAGTGCTTACCTTCTCCAGCTCAAGCTTCATGCTTTTCCCATTTCATGCTCCCAAATTCCCATATCTGCTCCACTTTGACCGTTAGCATCTGCCTTGTCATTTCCCCTTGGAATCCAACCGCCCCTCGGTTTCCTCCTTTCCCAGGTATTCCTCACCTTTGATGGCCTCTTGTCATTCTTGAGCTTCCTCTCCAGGTCTTCTTGTATCTGTCTTGTTCCTCTTGAGACCCTGGTCCCCTTTCTGTTATTTGTGTCTAGCCCCAGCATCTCCTGGCCTGGCCAGCAGTCATCATTTCTGTTGCTCAGATTGCTAGAACATGTGTTCAAACACAAGCAAACATGTACTATATCTTGTTATAACTTCAACCCCACCTTGAACTCGTTTTGGAGGTCCATGGTGATTTCTCCACAATTCTGAAATGCAGAGAGCTCCAAAAACTGAGAGTTTGAACTCTTTTGCCAAAAAAAATGTGGTTAGAATTTACCAGAAACTATTTAAGGTCTTCACTTATAAATTTACTGCAAAATGTCATACGTTGTGATATATACATAGATATTAATGTGTTTGCTCATGTGATTTTGCCCTAGACCCAGCAGAGAATGTTATGTCATTTATAGCCTAAGTATCATTTAACTTTCTAAACCACAACAAATGATAAATTCTGGAATACATTTCTCCAAACGGTTTCTGTTAAGGCGTTATAGATCTATACTAGCCATCACCCTATTCAGATTACCAGCTGTCTGTCCAACATTTTTCTCACCAGTGGTATCTGACTATTTTCTTTGCTCAGGGAAGTTCTGTATTACCAAAATAAGTGTTCTATGAGAGAGAAAGAGAGATTATTTTAACGAATTCTCCCTTTCTGTGGTTCTGGTTCATTTTTTATTCAATTCGTTCAGATATTTTTTAAATGTTGGTGACTATATTTTCCATTCCAATAATTCCGGCTGTATTTAAATCTGTCTGTTCTGGTTTTATAAACTTCCCTTCTTACTTCACGAAATTATTCCTCCCGTTATTTCTTTGGAAAATAAATACAGATTTAAACCGCTTTTTAAAGCACTATCATCTAATTCCCCAGGTATGAATTCTCCCTTTTTTTTGGAGCCCTGCACACTTTCATAAAGTCAGAGGGATTTTTTTTCCCCTGCACACCTCTGCCTTTGAGGGATCTCAGAATTGTGGCAATATAGCCCATGGAAGTGTTCAGGTCTGAGCTGGAGTTTATGTTCAGGTTTCAGCGATTTTTACCTCGTGGGTGACCCAGTTCCAAATCTCATGTCTGGTTTGCAAGGCATCACTGCCGCTGTCACTGCTGACATGGGCAGGGTGATATCCGGTCCACAACCTTGGGGGGTCAGACGGAGCCCTTTACACTCATCGTCCGGGGCTCAGTCCCAGCACACGCGTCTGCAGGTTCACACAGCTGCTGGCTGGGCTTTCACAGATGGGCTTGGTGCCCAATCCTCATGCTCAACCAGTCCCAGCTCCCTGCCCACCTTGGGGGGCTAGCTCCTCTCACTCCAGTGACTTTTTCTCTCTTCACGCACTGTGGAGAGTTCTCTCTGCTATGAGCTTGACGTTTTCATGAAGAAACATGATACCCACCTTTTTTGTGTCTATGGAAAAAAGTGTGTTGTGGGGAGCGTATTCGGAACTTGCTCACAACCTTGATGCAGAAGCTCAGAAAAGAAGGTAGTTTCATTCTTTAGATTTCGCTTTATCAGACGTCGGACCCTAGTGGCCACACACCGATTTGGAGTCGCGAAGGGAAGTGCCATACAGGTGTAAGGGATTCGGGGAGGGGAGGCAGCACAGTGTGGCAAGGATGCTAGATTTAGGATCAGCGGAACTGTGTTCAAGTCACTGCCTTATCCTCACTGGCCTTTGACCCTCAACATACCAAATAACCCCTTAGCCTCAGCCATATTGGTGTGATTGTTGGTGTCTAAGACCCATTTGTGATGACGTTAAAGAACTAGATTCTAGGATGCCACCCCCAGTAGATTCAACAGATCTAGGCTGGGCCACAGGGCTCTGCGCAGTATAGAAGCAACCCAGGTGTTCTGATAAACCTGCCCTATGGATCGCATCTCTGGGAACACTGATATTACATTAGCACATCAAAATATAAGTAGGCTTTTCTCCTATAAGATATGCTCATTCCTTGCTAATTCTTTGTTCATATCAGGATGTTCATTGGGCTTACCTGCATTATTTTACATATTAATTCAACTTGAATTTTTTTTTCATTTTGAGGATGATAAGAACCAATTAAATATTTGGCAAGGGAATAGCTGAACATATGTTGTCTAATTATCAATACACAGCCTCTTAATGGATAGTATGATTCAAGAAAGTATAATTAATATGCAAGTTTAGCTGTAAAGTAGTCAATGTTACCACTCCTTTTTTTTTTTTTTTGAAAGAAACCCTAAACCTATGATACAAGTGGCTAGGGAGACGTCTCTTCTGATTTAGAGTAAGATCCTCTTTTTCATTCGTCAGCTGGCTTTCATTATCCACGTCCAGCCAGTGGACACTGGGCTAGTCATTTGCCTGTAGGAGGACAAGAGTGCTATTTTAGGGACCTCTCCTCACTCCCTCCCTCCCCTTGTTTCACCCACCTCTCCGGGTTTTTTGTAAGTGTTTATTTATTTTTGAAAGAGAGAGAGAGCGCGCACAAGCAGGAGCAGGGCAGGGAAAGGGAGACGGAAGACCTGAAGCGGGTTCCACGCTGACAGCAGCGAGCCCGATGTGGGGCTCGAACTCCTGAACTGTAAGATCATGACCTGAGCTGAAGATGCACGCTCAACTGACTGAGCCACCCAGGCACACTTCTGTCTTAGTCACACGTTTGCCTGAGACTTTCTTTCTCAACCAGATAGGCTAAAAATAGTATATTTATTATTGTAGATATTTGTACTCTTAATTTTCTTTCATGTAAATTCATGAAATATAAGAAATTCAAAAGATATGGATTCACTTCCATTCTTCTTTTGAGGGCCACTGCAAAGATATTCCCTCAAAAGTCTTAACTTCTGTGTGGGAGTGAGATGAGAGAGTCTTTAGGTAAACTCACTTACAGTTAAGAAAAGGATAATCCATGCTGAGTGTTAGTGAAAAACTCTGTTTCCTCATTCAGAAACCATTCCTTTATGGCTGTTTCCCATTCCCCACTTACAAATGCCGCTCTTACTCTAATTAATGCTAAAATTATCTACTTGGAAAAGTAAGTTGCCCTCGCTAAGAGCACAGGGTTTTGCAAACGCAGTGTGATTTTTGTCCATTGTCTGAGTGAATTGCAAGAGTTTTGTAAAGAACAAAGCATGAGGAAATTACTCATACTATAACCTGATTCCCAGACATAGAGCATATGCTGTAATAAGCCCATGTGGACCACCTTACCCCAACATATATAGAATCTACCTGGAAATTAGGAGACACCAGACCATGTCTCCTCTTCCATGGTAGGTAACTTTAAGCAAAAATGCCAACATGAAAAACGCCCTGAAGTACTGATATTAGATAAATGAGAAAAGAGAAATGAACATAAAGCTTCTACATGCGCCTAACCCACATGGATGGCATATGAACACGCACACTCAAGTTTGGCCTACACTTCTGACATGAAGTAGCTATGTGCCCCCCACCCCACATACAGGAATTTAGGGATATGTAGTCCAGTTATGGAAACAACATGGCCGCCCCTGAAAATGATAATTCAGTTTGCAAAGCAATTTTGAGGCATATAGTATGTGCTAAAAACTGAAACTTTGTTAGGCAGTGAGAGAATCAAAACTGGTAAAGTAAGTTCCTCTCCATAAGAGGGGCACAACATACTACGGGATAAAGGAAGATATCTAGAATAAAGTGTGTATACATATGTATATATATACACTTTATTAGAGATATATAATATAGATATAAAAATATGTGTTATATTTTATAATCATAAAATGTCATAAATACTACAATAGGGATATGCGTAAGATGCTTTGGGAAGGCTCATACTTCGGAACAACTTTGGAGGGGATCCTGAAAGTTCTCACAGAAATGACTTTTGTAACGGGTGTGAAGAGTGAGGAAGTGAACCAGGAGAGAAATGGCATTTCAGAGGCAGAGAACAGCACAGGCTGAAGGAAGAGGCCTCCATGTCTTATTACCTCAGAAGTCAGGGCCGCCAGGAGCGTGTTCCTGACAGAGTAGACAGCAATTCTAAAAAGTAAAGGAGACGCGTTCTCTGCCTGTGCTTGATCTGAAACCGCTTTGAATGATTTAGTTCGCTCATTTGCAGAACTCTATTGTATGCCGCCGATAAATACGCCATACTTTTTATCTATCTTATTTGTCAAGGATGGTTGGGTGGTTTCCAGTTTGGGGCTGTTACGAAGAATGCTTCCGTGAATATTCTTGTCTGAGTCTCTTGGTGCACATGTGCGTGCATTTCTGTGGGCACAAGCCTACAAGTAAAACTGCAGACTCGTCAGGTTTTTAAGGCTTCGACTTTACCAGACAATGCCAAATGGCTTCCCAAAGCAGTCGCTCCAAGGAGCACCCTACTAGTGTGTGAGAGTTTGCACAGCCTCACATCCTCACCAAATAGTTTATGATGGTGTTTTTTTTTTTAGGTTTATTTATTTATTTGGGGGAGGGAGGATCAGAGAGAGAGAGAGAGAGAAAGAGAGAATCCCAAGCAGGCTCCATGCGTAGTGCAGAGCCCCATACGGGGCTTGATCTCACAACCTCAAGATCATGAACTGAGCCAAAAACAAGAGTCCCATGCTTATCCAACTGAGCCACCCAGGTGCCCCAGTAGTTTTTTGTTTTTTTTTTAATTGTAGCCATACTGGTAACCTGTAGTAATATTACTTGTAGTTTTAATTTGCATTTCCCTGCTAACTAATTAGATTGAATGTCTTTTCAAATGTGTTTTTGGCCATTGGTATATCTGCTTTTGCTATGTGTCTGTTCAGTCTCTTGTTCATTTTCTATTTATTGTTCATATTGTCCTCATTATTTTGTAGGACCTCTCTCCCCCCGCTCCCCTCCACACACACACACACACACACACACACACACTCTCACGCACACATGCATGCACTCACACACATATTCTAATTATAAACTTTCTGAAACATCTTCTACTCTGGAGCTTGCCTTTAAACTTTCTTTTTTCTTAATTAAAAAATGTCTTTTAAGGTTTATTTAAATCCAAGCTAGTTAACATACAGTGCAGTAATTGTTTCAGGAGTGGAATTTAGTGATTAATCACTTATATATAACACTCAGTGCTCATCCCAACAAGTGTACTCCTTAATCTCCATCACCCATTTAGCCCATACCCACCCAACACCCTGCCAGCAACCCCTCAGTTTGTTCTCTACATTTAAAAGTCTCTTATGGTTTGTCTGTCTCCCTGTTTTTATCTTATTTTCCCTTCCCTTTCCCTATGTTCATTTGTTTTGCTTCTTAAATTCCACATAGGAATGAAATCATATGAAATTTATCTTTCTCTGATGACTTATTTCCCTTAGAATAATACGTTGTTTCCAATGGCAAGATTTCATTCTATTTGATTGCTGAGTAATATTCCATTGTGTGTGTGTATATATACCATATCCTTCTTTATCCATGGACATTTGGGCTCTTTCCATAATTTGACTATCGTTGATGGTGCTGCTATAAACATTGGCGTGCATGTGCCTCTTTGAATCAGCATTTTTGTATCCTTTGGATAAATACCTAGTAGTGCAATTGCTGGGTCATAGGGTGGCTGCACCAGTTTGCATTCCCACCAGCAGTGCAAAAGTGTTCCCTTGTCTCCACATCTTTGCCAACTTCTGTTGTTTCTGAGACATCTTCTACTCTGTAGCTTGCCTTTACACTTTCTTAATGGTTTCTTTTTTCTTTTTTTTCAATAGAACTTATTAATTTTAATATAACCTAATTTAGCTCTTTCCTATATGATTAATGTTTTTGTTCTCTATTTTTTGTATTCTCTTTAAAATCTCTACCCCAAAGTCATAAAGACTTTTTTCTATATTATCATCCAGAAACTCTATTGTTTTACCTTGGGTATTTAAATATAATTCACCTAGAAGTACCCATCCCCAACCACTGTTCTGTAGTGCTACTTGTTCGTAAATTAATGTTCACATCTGTCTGTCTTTTTCTGAAGTTTCTATTCCATTCGGCTGGTCTATTGTTCACCCTTTGCCCCAATATTCACTCTTTGTCCAAATTATTGTACCATCATAATAGGTCTTAGTTTACAGATAAGTTCTCTTGCTTTGTTCTCCTTCTTCCAAACTGACCTGACTCTTCTTGTCCTCCTAGAAATATATTACTCATTTTAGAAACAACTTATTCATTTCTACACACTGTACATGCACATTCCTAGATTTCTATTGTAATTGCTTTGAAACTGTAGATCAATTGGGCGAAAGAATTAACATCTTTAAAATATTGTCTCCATTTATTTAAGTTTTTAATGTCACTCAGTAATTTTATATACTTTGCATAAATGTCTTGCAGATTGTTGTTAAATTTATTCCCAAATATGTGACACTGTTGATGCTATAGTAAAAGGCATTTTTTTAATTTTATTGTCTAATCATTTGTTGCTGACATACAGAAATGACTTTGATTTTCAGAAAGCTTGCTAGATTTACTAGTCCTAACAATTAATTATCTTGGATTTTTATGTTCACATTCATATTATTCATAAATGATGACAGTTTTATTTCTTCTCCTTCAATATTTAAACCATTGATTTACTTGCCTTGTCTCACTACATTTGCTAAGTCTCCCAGTACAATGTTGAATAGATGTGGTATAGTGGACATTGCTATCCTGTTCCCAATCTCAAAGGGAAAGCCTTCAAAAATCCACCATCAAGCATATTCTATACTGTTAGCTTTTATAGATATCCTTTATTAAATCAAGCAAGTTACCTTCTATTTTTAGTTTGCATAGTCATTTTAAAGTCAGAACCTGATAGATCCATCTCTGGAGTCCCTGTCATAAGCAAAGTTAATGACGAATGGCAGACCAGGAGAAAATATTTGTGAGTTATAGACCAGAGGGCTAAGCTCTCTAAAGAATTCCGGTAACATTGCCAGATTTGATTTTCTCACACACAGTTCCAAACACTGTGTTCCGGGCCACTGCTGTCAGGAATGAAAGTTTAACCAGTCCAGGAGCATAAATAAGTATTTTTCATAAAGCTAAGTATATTCCTTTTAAAGGACTTTCTTTTTTCCTGTGATATGTTTTCTGTAGTTTTTAATGGTAAAATAGTATTTTTGTAATAAATCAATATTATAATACATAGTAATTTAGGGTTTTTAAATTTTTTCTTATTTGACAAACTAAAATATCAGTAACTTGTTGTAGGTTCGTCTACATTCTTTAATTGATTTGATGGTCTAAGGAATCTCTGACCAAATGTTTATCAGTAATCTTTAGGGTGTTGACAAAAAGCAAAAAGGAGCCAGTGCATTGGGGGGGGGGGGGAGGACCTTTAGAGAATATGGAAGGGGAAGTAAACCAGGGCAGTGAGACATCACAAAGCCATGGGAAAAATGGTTTCAACTTGGCGGCTGTGGTTAAGCTGTGTCAAATGCTACAAAAAGATTAAGTAAGATGAAGACTATAAAATACCTACTGCATTTAGTAACAAAGAAGACATTAATGGTGCTGATGGGAGACTTTCAGCAGAGCAGCAAGGCCAAAACCAAACGCTATGGATTGAAGGAAGGCTGGTGAGGAAGTGGAGACATTGCCTTATTTGATTTTTCTTGGGAATTTAATTTTGAAGAGAGAAGTGGATTTCAGTTCCACTGTGGATATAGTAGGATTTGGGTTGATGGGTTTGTTGGTTGCTTGCTTGCTTGATTGGTTTGTTTCTTTGTTTGTTTTGAACATGAGAGATGACTGAATAAAATTAACATCAATTTAAAAACCAGTGGAGGGGCACCTGGGTGACTCAGTTGATTAAGCATTGGACTCTTGATTTTGGCTCAGGTCATGAACCCCAGGTCGTGAGAGCGAGCCCACATCAGGCTCTGTGCTGAGCATGGAACCTGCTTAAGATTTTCTCTCTCTCTCTCTCGCTCCTTCTGCCTTTCCCCCCTGCTTATACACACTCTCTCTCCAAAATAAAACAAATGGACAAATGAACATTAGAAATATTGTTAAAAAAATAAAATAAAAACCAGTGGAGAGACAGTATATTAAAATATAGGAGACAGAGATAATAATTAACGGGGAGAGATTCTGAGAAGATGAGATTAAATGGAATATAGAACACAGATGGACAGTTTCACTATGGACAGGAAAAGAGACTTTTATCCTTCGTGCATCATGAAAAAGCACCCAGGGCCTCAGTCTAGGATGGTGTGGCTTTTATGTGGCTCAACACCAACAGTCTGCTGAATGGTGTCCCATGGTCGTGTGAAACACATCCCAGCTACGCACATGCAGCGGTCTTGTCTGTAGGTAAATCTATAAGTTGATGGAACTAGAATTTGGGAGAATTGCCACCAAGAGGAAGAACAGCCAGTGAAAGTCCCTTGACACAGAGTAGTCAGCAAATTGGGGACGAATTAGAAGAGAGAGGGAAAATGGAGCGTTTTCTCTCCTCTCTACGCTTCCTGTGCCAAGTTCCCAACAGGTGTCACCTTCGCAAGCACCTTTTCCATGTTCCTCTTCCCTTTACCCACCACGGTGGTCATTCTGTGAGTTCGTTGTGCCTAGGCAGGTTTCTTTAGGAAGAAGATAGCCTCTCAAACTCATACAGAACAAGGTGGCTGTTTAAATAGTAAAAGACAATATTTTAACCTAAAGGAATTCCTCTCTAAAGGTGAAATTTAGGCAGTTTATTGGTGGGCAGCACGGTTGTTTTTGGGGTAGAAGTGTTCCTTGTGCCCTTATATCCCTTATAACCCATCAAGGGCCACAGCATTCAGTTTTTGATCCACCTAAATGGACCCAGCAAAGGGAAACGTGGGGCTGAAATCCATGCCTGTTGATGATGATATCGACAATTTGAAGTTCTTGTTTTCTAATTTAAATCAACATGTACTGAGTCTATACTTGTTCCAGCTAGTTTGGCATTGTTTCCTCAAATCTGTTTGTTCAAACATCGGACAATCATCTGAAGAGGGAGATAGGGTGATGGTTTCTGCAGAAAATTTGTGAGAGGGATCCTGAGGGACATTCGTCTCAGGCCTGAGGGCCTTAGATGGTTGGTTTGTCCCAGAAGAACATGAGAGAGAATAGGGCCCTAGAGAAATTCAGCTGAGGCGGCAATCTTTGAAATGACAAGGAGGTGGGTAAATGCATGAATGAAATTGGATCTGAATCCTACACACACTGATTGATACGGCCACACAATCCTGTTGGGGCAGGGGGAGACCAAACAGAAGCACAACAGCATAAGATTTCTAAGTTTAAAAAACACCACACAAGAGGCCAATTCCTCTCCACTCACCTTAACATAAAAGTTTTTTAGAAAGACTTTACTAGTTACTTGCAAACAAACCATAAATCATCCATCCCACAAAGGTGAGCTGTTAGTGATGCTCATGCTCTTCCCAGAAATAGAACTTCGAAAAGGTGGATTCAGTGAATGGGCTGGATTCACCTTTGCTCTGCCTTGTAAATGTAGCGGCTGCTCCTCTTAGACATCCTGGCACCCGAGCTCCAGGTAGCAGTGGGCATTGTCTAACCTGTTGCCCTAGCATATAGCAGGCAACCAGTTAACATTTTTTGCACATTAAATAAATGTTTCTTCTGGTGCCGCTCTTTACGCTAAAGGCTAGTTGGCTCTTTAGTCAATGGCAGAGGCTTCATCTGCATCTGAACCGAGATCCACTAGGAGTGGTGCATTCTGGGAAATGGTCCCATTGGCCAGGATCCTCTGTGTCCCCCCCAAGCCCCCCCCCCCCGGGGGATCGTAGAGCTGTCATCTCTGGCATTAGTGTGGAGAGAATCTCAGCCAGAACACTAGGCTGAGGGGATAAGGGCTTTCTTTAGCTTCATGCAGGACTACTGTTGGCAAAAAATCAGAAAAAGCAAAGAGGGGCTTGCACACCTCCATGGATTCTTAAACTGAGGACCTACAAAAGCACGTTCACCTGTCGTTTCCCAATAACACAACGATGGTGTTGGCAGGCAGCAAAAAAATGTCCTTGGACAGCAGTCCAGTTGGCTTCGAAAGGCTATCAAGGAGTCATTTAAAAAGCTCTTTGCACAGACATGTCCAGAATATCGACCAGAAGAGAAAAGAAGAAGCACTCACTGAGCAATTTTCTCTCACATGTTCGAACCTCCCCTCAGCTGTGTGTTTGGCAGGAGTCCCACAGAAATTGCTGCAGAAGCTATCAACATAGCTTTTATGTAGGCATCCTCCATTTTAGTAATCCCTAAGTTTCAGTAAAAACGATCTCTTTCCACTTCCACAGATGGCAGGAAGACTAGACGGCAGAATACACTTTCTCCAGACGGCTATTGATTCTTTTTCAGTATGTGCCAAATATAGCAGGGATTCTTAATTATTTTTTAAATTATATATGGCAGAAAAAATAATAGATGGAGTGCTTGGAAGATTGAACGCTATTTTTGTTATTAAAATAAAAACATAAGCTTGCAACTTTGAGAAGTTTAAATCTTGAAAGGGGCTCTTCTTACAATTCTTTTTATTCCCAAGTGACCTATTAATTCATTTCTTCATTAAAAAAATTATTGAGCATGAAGTGAGTGCCAGGCACTTGGATAACAGGGATTTAGGATACCGAGGGCAAGGGGTAGGGAGTAGATTTCATTTATTTCTTTTCCTTCCACATAAAATTTATACCTCGAGGATATCTTCAGGAAGCTGCCATTCTTGAATGCAAACCGGGGAATTATGAGAAATGCAATTGATAAGTTCTCTTTACACATGGTCAGTCTTTCCATTCCCCTTCCCTCACTCTAACTTGCTAGATGTATTCCATTTTTCTTCCAGATGCAAGGAAATAATCTTGGTCTGTCTTGTCTGTGACAATTGATTACTTGTCTTGCTTTGAATCTGCTTCTCTGAGATGGGCATTTAGTTGGGTCCAGCCCTCAAGGAACTCAAGGTTATCTTCATGGTAAACTCCACAAAGGAACACAGTGTATTGCCTTCAAAATATCTTATGCAGGCTCAGCTTTCTATTTCAAAATTGTCTTTAATCAAATGTTTAATCACCTCTTCTAAATCATTAATAAAATATTATTATTAGATGGTGAGGACATTTTCATTGCTTATTTATCATTTACAACATCCCCCCCTTAGCTTTCAAAGCGATTTGAGGCTGCTTAAAATAGAAACCCTAAATGTCATATGGTGTTTCAAATAGAAAAACATGAATAGGTAGGGGAATTTTTATTATAGTCTCTGTTATTCCTTTCTTAGAAGTCACGTAAAAAATTCTGCACCGCTAAGGCACAGCAAGCTTTCATTCTACATTCGAGTTTCCTTCTTAAAGTCCTATTTTCTTACCTTGTGTTGAAATTACCTGCACACCAACATTAACTGAGGGCTTAACGTGGGCCAGGAAGTCTCCGGTATTTCATAACATTAGCTTGTGCAGCTCCTGAAACACATCCATATTACATGAACTTTATTTTAAATGTGAGAAAACTAAATTTGTAGATTAAGTAGCTTTCTTGAAATCTAGTGAGTGGCAGAAAGAATGTCAACCCAGGCAGGTCTGATGGCATCCAGAGTACTTCATCACTAGTGAATACTTATGAATAATGAATGGGTCATATGCCGTTAGTGGATCGTGAGATCAATTTAGTGGATTGTGATCCCGTTCCGAGGGAATAAGATAGAATAGCAATGATCAGAGCACATCCCACATAGTAAAAGGCAAGTTATAATTCAAGAAATTTTGTTTTCAGTGTGTGCCTGTTTGTATGCTGAATTGTGATACAAGATATATGTCTGTGAGTTACTATCATAAAAAATTTCAAGGCTGCTACACTAGGATATACTGACTCTCTCACTCATTCATATTCCAAACACAGGGGGACAACTAGTTTTTTATAAACCTGCCCTCTACAGAAATCTTTACAAGAAAGAAGAGATTTAAAAATCCATGACTCAGTATGCCTCTCCCTGTGTGAATAGGCTTAACAAGCCAACTCCCAGAGCCATGCAGCAGAGTTTTCCTAAAATCGCCAGCCTTCACTGGTCTTACGCCAAGTTGCTAATAGTAAATCATTCATCTACCACTGCAACAATAGCAAAGAAAAATATTTTTTGCTTTGCTAAGAGCAAACATCCAATGGATAGAAAAGCATCCAAAGGCCACCCTCCCCATCTACAGAAGGTGTAGCAGATGCAACAGCAGCAGCTTCTGGGGTCGAGTGTGTGTTGCCATGTCCAGTTGTCTCCAAGACAGGGCCAGGCTCTTAACCTTTTTTTTTTTTTTTTAGTAGTGTTGTATTTATTAAAGGGAAGGGAAAATTAGACAAAGTGAATGTAGACAATACAAAATATAATGTGTTTTCGATATAATAGGTGTTAAACTATTTTTCTATGAACTTCCTACCTATAAAAGATGTTTTATTGCTCATATCCTCCCTCCCCTATACACGTATTTGAATCATCCCCTGACCCCAGAGGACCACTGTTAACTACTATGTTATGAAGATACCAGTTGAATCGGGAACCTGAATTTCAAGGGGGGCATAAGTCCTCTGTGAGGACGGATGCAAAACATAAGAGAAGGAAACATAAGGGAAGACAACAGCTGAATTGTGGCTAGGTTGAATGAGAAAATGAAGAAAGGAATATAATTAACTTTGACAAAATTACTCTGTGGGTAAAATGATCAAAAACATTCTAGAAATTTAGATGTAAGAGACATCTGTCAATTTTGAAAGAGTACTTTCCAGAAAACAAGAGATGTTCTTCATAAATACTCTAGCACAATTGTAGAAGTCATGTATTGTTTTAAAGGAGTGCCAGTCAAAACTTCACAGAAATTGACTGGGGGAGACTATACATTCAGGTATGACCACAGTTCATTATCACTAATTGAAGGGAGTGAGCGGTGTTGGAAAGGTGCTCCTAACCATGCCTCTGATGTTTGGCATCATGGCCAGGACTTTCCTTGGGTTGGAGGTATGATGTATTTTAATATAGCAGAGGGATAGAGAACAAACCTTCTGTGACTTTCCAGATGGATGTCTGCATTTAACTTCCTTATCTCTGAAACATAAAGGAAAATATCACCCATACATAGATTGGTTGAATGAATACCTGAGATAAACCACTTGTGCAAATGGCCTGGGACACAGTAAGCTCAATGAGGGTTAGATATTATTACTTACTATTTATCCCTCCTAATTCAAATGTGGTTCCCAATTTCTAATTCACACTTAAAACTGTCCTTTTGCATATATATATTATGTCACTTCAAATCCTTCTCAGAAAGGATTAATAAGTAAATAAATCCATCTGTTTAATTCTGTTAGCTCGTGGCTTTACCTTTCTGTTTCCAAGAGTGGACAACTCTTTGCTTCCATACAAAAGTAGGATGATTGCTTTGGTTTTTCTTACTATTGCCTTCCTGAAATTAGTTCAAAAATGAACCTTGATTCTTGGTATAGCTGATGTTCGATATGACAATGATTGTTTAGGATGTTATAATTAAGAATATTATTCAAAGATATTGTACACTATGGATAGAATTAGACAAACTCAATTCAAAGGGTCCTTTTGAAAATTAAAGGGAATGCCATGAAAAGAATTTTGGCCATATTAACACTTTCATTCTATTACATGAGGCTACTTTCCCCTCTTTCACATAGATTTTGCACTGGCCAAGGGCAGTACAATCACTTCTCTGTGCCCAAAAGGATACTTTCCCTGTGGAAATCTTACCAAGTGCTTACCCCGTGCTTTTCACTGTGATGGTGTGGACGACTGCGGGAACCAGGCTGACGAGGATAGCTGTGGTGAGTCCTCCGCTCAGCTCCAGACACACACTTCCCCTTGTGAATGCCCCCAAACTGTGCGTGGACCAAATAATAACTGTCACAAAAGGGAAGAGATGATTTGATATTCTATAGGAAATCCTACTGTAACACAAATAATTGCTCCCCGATTTGTTTGCGATGATGACCAGAATTTTTCACAGGTAGAGGTTGCTTAAATCAGAAATACAAATGTGATAAAAACTGAAATCATGTTTTGAAAGCTACTTGAATGCTCATATTTTAATTTTAAATGTCTTCCTATAGACTACCTCTTCTTTTGGCTTGGTAATTTGGTGCAGTTACACGAATACCCATAAAGTGTGAATGGTTCCTGCCTAGAGAATTAATTCACTGAGTTAAACCTACAGTGAGTACCCACTATGTGCCAGGTGCTGTCTCACTCACCCAGACACAGCAGGCTCAAGAGAGACAAGGTCTTGCCCTCATGGAGTTCACGTGGACCTTGTGAACAAGGAGGACAATAACCCTGTACGGAACGAAGTTAAATATTAAATGTACTCAAATATTAATATTTATTTAAACGTTAAATATTTTAGAGCATGATAAGTGCCATAAAATATTGAAAAAAAAAAGATGATGGGGTAGAAAGTGACCTGAAGTGAAGCCTATTTTAAAAAGGCAACCAGAGAAAACCTCCCTGAGATTATAATGTTTGAACTGAAAACTAAACCATGAAAAATTGTGGACGAACCGAGTTGCAGGCAAAGGAAACAGCAACTGGAAAAGATCCTGAGGCTCAACGAAGTAAGACAGTGTGTTTGTGAGGCCAAAAGGCCAGTGTGGTTTGAGCAGAGTGAACAAAGATACAGAGGGTGAGGAGGTAAGCAGATACCAGATCACCAAAAGTCTTACAGGCCGTTTGAGGTCTGTATGCAGGGACCGTGTATATTGTCTAATGTAACCTGTTTGTTTTTACTTGAATAAACGGATGCCAAATTGACATGTCTAGTTAGTGAGAGAGTAGACAACTAGAACCCAGATCTCTTGAATCTGAAAGAATCTTGTGTGTTTCCTATCGCACAGAACAGCCATTCTTTGATAGCACCTAACTAGCAATCCCAGTGAGACCACAAAGTCCAGGAATGCCAGGCATCTGTCTCTAGAATCTGCTTTCCTGCCCTTGAGTATTCACGTATGCTCCCCTCTCACGGAACCTTACGCCCTCACCTCCGGTGGATCGTTCATACTTACCATTTAGGATGAGTTCAGGGGCCCTTCTCACCTCAGAAGCTTGGCTTCCCTGGCCTCACTCCCCACCCTGAAGCTCTGCCAGCAGTCTAGGATAAGCACCTTTTCTCCCTGTTGCCATAGCATCCTGGCTGTACCCATATGGTTGTACTAAGGGCTGCCTTGTCTTTTCACTGCTCTTCTCATTATAGACATAAACTTCTTGAGAAGAGTTCTTATTTGTGTCTTATTTCTTTTGTTGTCATCAGAGCCTATAATAGTAGGGTACATAGTAGGTGCCCAATCACTTCTCAGTGATGGGGGCAGCTGTCTGGATGCCAATGGGCAAGTCAATCGAATCCTCAGTGTTCCCTCTTCACTGCTTGGGAATCAGAGACCTGGCATATTTATCTACCTTGTGAGGATGTTCTGAACACAAGTTAAATAATTCATGTAAAGGCATCAAATAGAATCATTTAAAAAACCATTGTGGGTATTAATAAGAAATAGAAATCAGTTGTAGGTTGTAGGCATCAGAAGGGAACTGTGGGCAACTATTTAAATTTACTTTTCTATTTGTATGAGCTTCAGTGTACTACGTGATAATACGTCTCTTACCATTTTAATGGCACGTGCTAAAGTGATGATACTTCAAAATCAGGTTTCCTTTTTAAAAAGAAGATAATTTTCTTGCAGGAAAGGAGAAGGAAACTTGGCAAATAAGCAGAAACTTGGCAATTTCTGACAAATTGAGAAAATATTTTTCCACTCAATAGGACTAGGTATCCTTGATGAAAAGGAACTTTGTTTTTGCTTCATTAAAAAGGTCAGGTGACACATATTTTATTATTAGTCATTACATCTATCAAGCATGTATCTACATATACATATGCAGCAGTATGCGTATGCCAAAACAATTCAGATTGTATTTTCTTCCGAGGGCCTTAAAATTAAGATCAAACATTTCAGCTGTCAGCACTAGAAACAAGTAGTATTTTTCAAGATGGATATAGGTAGGTAAAATAATTCTCTATTTCCATTATATATTTTATGAAACATACATTTGAAATATTTGTAATTTTCCAAAAGGGAAAGGCTCCAGATGTTTGCCTAGCTTTTTGTCCCTTACCATTGATGTTATCATTCAACTACTGAAACAAATTTTTAATTGATTTCATTATCAAATTTTTATACTTTTGTTTTGTAATTTGATATTTGATTTATAGAATAACTGACACATATTCATCACCATTTCACAGGAGACACTAGTGGATGGGCGACCATATTTGGCACAGTCCATGGAAATGCTAATTATGTGGCATTAACACAGGAGTGCTGTAAGTGGTATTGATTCAAAGACTCAGTCTCAGCTTTGCGAGCAACATGATTTGTGGTGCATGGATTTATATGGGTAGTGTGGTCAATTCCCTTTAGAATTTCAGTTTCAAGGCCAATGTCTTTCAGTGGTCAACTGCTCCGTTGTCTGCCATGGGATTGAAGACATGGAAGGAAACAACATATTCCATTCATGCTCATTTTATGTAGTAGCCTACGATTGTGAGAATATATAGATATTAAATAATTATGATAAATAATAAAGATATTTTTCCCTTTAACTACTTTCTTCAGTAGAGATATTGAACACCAACTACTTCTCAGCCCCTATGTTAAGGACTGAGAGTACAAGGATAAGTAAGATGTGGCCCCAAGTCACAAATACTTCACATTGTAGCAGGAAAGGCAAAACCTCATGGAGACAGAGATGATACAATATAGTGAAGTATATTGTATATACAATATACAATATATACAATAAACTAGAAGGACGATGTTTGCACAAAGGAATGTGGAAGCCCACTGGAAGAAATGGTGGTTGTGCCAAGGGTGGAAAAAGATCCACAGAGACAATGACACTGACACGGACCTAGAAGGACGGCACCAGCCCATGGAGGATTCTGGGTGCACACTTTGGACTTTGGCCTCTACCCTGTAGATAGAATCGTGTCTTTATACACACCTGTATTACATACATGTGTATAATGTATACCTAGACATAATTATGCAGGTACATATACAATTATATACAATTATATACATATATTAATATGTATATACAATAGTAATATACATATATATTAAACAGTATATTAACCTTATATTATGCACTTTATAATATCAGTTTATAATTACCACTTATTATATACTTTACTGTGCACAGGTACATCACATATAAAAATTAGAACTTAAAAAGATTAAAAATAAACACAACTATAAGTTCTCGTATTTTCTTCCTGAGCCATAATGGGTCATCTTGTACACATCCCATTGTGGAGATCACTGCTGTGCATGGTCGGCAACTACTGACACTGTGGGCTTATTTTCTTTTAATGAGGAGGAAGAAGCACATGAAAAGAAGCGTTTGTAAGAATGATTCTTCCATCAGAATCATAAGAGAATGGATCAGAACAGTGGTTCTCAACCCCGGACAACTTTTGTCCCCAGAGAACACTTGTCAATGTCAAAAGACATTTGGGTTGTCCCAACTGGGGGATGGCTCCCGGCATCTAGTATGCAGAGGACAAGGATGCTGTTTAGCATCCTACAATGCACAGGACAGCACCCCCCCCCCAAAACAGAGAATGAGCCAACCCAAGTGTCAACCTTCCCAAGGCTGAGAACAAAGAACAGTGAGATACTGATCATTATGTTCCCTGCAATACTCCAGAGTAATACTAAGAATCTGATCCCAGAAAATGCCAGCGGGAAGAGTGAGAGAGACAGAGATGCAGAAGCATTTCTGAAGAAGAATCCAGAGCCTGTGGGTATGACTGATGTGCAGGTGAGGGAGCTATGCTCACGTCGCTGGTTTAGGCAGTAGGCCCAGCTTGGACTACATGGAATTCTTTTATTGGTAAATATGAGTTTCCATCCCCAGGCTTTCAGTCTAATAACGTAAACACCATTTTTGCTGTCAATAAACGCTGAAGTGAACATTCTGAGCTTTAAGGAGTTGAGCTAATTAGCATAAACCTATAACATAGAATATTTTCAAAAACTCTATAAAAAACTTTGTAAACAACATAGAATATTTTCAAAAATTTTATACACTAGATACTTCCAAAACTTTATGCATCTTTTGAATTAAGCAGGTACTCAATAAAAGTTTGCTGAATTTACTAAAATTCCATAAAATTGATTTTAGAAAGTTTGGTTAAAGGAATTTAAAAGAAACAGAGCAATTAGAGAGGATGTGTAAAGATCTAACTAAATAATAATACAAAAATTGGAAAAGAATCCTCATTTTCTTAGCTCCCTCAAAACAAATACCCACAGGATCAGAGGCAAAATCAAGTGCTCCATAAATATCACACCCCTTAGTCTCATACACACACACACACACACACACACACACACACACACACACAGTGATTGTCTCATGGGACAAGTTGGCCTGTTTTCTCCATAGATTTATCACCCCTTTATATGCCATTATCTTAATAATTATGTAAGTTTCTTCACAGTAAATCCCGAATTTTTTTTCTTCTGAATGTTTCAGATAGATGGATCTTTGGTTTTCTCAGCTTTATAGCTTCTCTACCATTTTTATCTTCCACTATAACTTTAAAGTAACGAAAAACAAAGAACCAAAATAAGACGGTATTCAACTTGGCTTATTTCAATAAGGCACAGTGGAGGCTACTGCATCTGTCTCTTCTCACAGCCCTAGGAGAAGTTTGAAGGGGGAAAAAATTGAATTGAATTTTAACCAACAAGGATTTACTGAGCAACCTCTTTGTGCCATTCAATTAAATTAAATCGACTCAATTACACCCATTGCAGATTTACTCTGTTGTATTAATATTTTTCGTTGAGGAGAACTTAATCCTGCTTCGCTATACACTTTTGTGCTACTTAAATCTTTCTGTGGTTTCTTTCTAATCACTTATTAAGTGCCTCTGAAATGACCACTGGAAGCTAGAACCGAAATGAAATGCCACATTAGTCTATGATGGACTAGGAGACAATTCTTTGCTTTTAGTATGGACCCAAATTAGGCTACTAAAGATGTAAATGTTATACATTCAATGAAGAGAGAACCCTGTCAGTTATTAGAGATGAGGTCATAATTAAAGAAACGTATTTTTTTCCCAGTGAAATACTACTCTTTTGCCCCCTAGCTCTAAACCAGTATCCACAACCCTGTGACTGCAAAGGAACTGAATTGGAATGTGTAAATATGGGCTTAAAGTCTGTGCCAGTGATTTCCAGCAATGCGACATTACTGTGAGTAGAATTCATGTCTTGATGATATTTGCCCCTGAAACCATATGAAAACCATGTAGTCTAATCTAACCTCCCCTTGTTGTGTTTTGTGTTACTTATATATGAGCAAAATCATAGATGTTCCCCTTAGAACTACCAGAAATCAGAGAATCCCACATGTTTCTTCTCCAGGGAAGGCAAGTTTTTAAATGCTGTGTGTTAGATTAGCCTGGTTATCGTGGAGCTCACAAACGTCTCTGGTCTGCAGTGCTGATTTTCAGTTACTTTCTGATTCATTGTTTTTACTAAAATGCGAGTACCATAGAACTAAAAATGAAAATAAAAAAGGAGAGCACTAGCTTATTCTACCTCACTGTAAATGGTGGCAATTGTCCAAGACTGCAAAGATATAACAAAGATATAAAAAATCCATGAAGCTGGCTATGTCGTCACTGTAAGTTTGCCTGTACTTTGTAAAAATGTTTTGAGAGCCTCCAGAATTTACAGTCATATTATGATTTGAGCATGTGTGAGTTGGTTAAGAATTTTTGGTTTTCTTTTGTTTGTTGGTCGTGTTTTATTAAATCACCCGGAGAGTAAAGATGTTAAATATTCATAGACATTCTAATCTATGATACTAAATGGCCAAACTTATCAGATACTTGCAAACCGCTTTCATTTTGCCTTATGCACTTCTCATTCTCACACGAGAAAGTTTTCAGTTACTAGGGTCATTTTCAAATGTGCGGGAAGTAGCAAGGAGTATCCATAAATATCCTGTTTTCAGTCATGCACTTTCTAGGGAAAAGTTTTCTTGGTCATAAAACCCCTAATGAAGTCTGCTTTACCTGTTATTTTAGGTCTCTTAAGGAAAACAAAATTCACAGTCTTCCAGATAAAGTTTTCATCAAATACACAGCACTTAAACAGATGTAAGTAGCTATTAATGGTGTTTTTATGAAGAAATCCTTGTGATGTTTTAAGATGCCTTTTATCTTTAAGTAAAATGGAACATAAACTTAATAATCTTTATCATTAAATTTATTTTTCAAATGTAATTAAGATTAGGAAATAAAACTTTGAAAACTAGTATATTATCTTTCCATTTCATAATTGAAAGTAGCTGAATTAATTTTACTTAAATTATTTTTAGAGAATTAAATTGAAGTTGAGATCAGGCATCTCATAAGAAAACACATAGTTCCATTCCATGCTGTTTTCCAAGATCATTTGGAAAATGACACGGTAGATTCAGAGGCACTAGATATACTTCTTAACTTTAAAGGGGGATGTTAGTATAGATAAGAAAGATCAGATCTTTTTTTTTAATTTTTTCCAATGTTTTTATTTACTTTTGAAGGAGAGAGAGACAGAGCATGAGCGGGGGAGGAGCAGAGAGAGAGGGAGACATAGAATCTGAAGCAGACTCCAGGCTCTAAGCCATCAGCACAGAGCCTGATGTGGGGCTCAAACCCACGAACTGTGAGATCATGACCTGAGCGGAAGTCGGACGCTCAACCGACCGAGCCACCCAGGCACCCCAAGAAAGATCAGATCATTTAAAACACATAATGGTAGGATACAGACTGTCTCCCGGGATAATAGAAACAAACGCTGCAATCTTAGTGACATCAGCGATATTAGCATATCTGAGGAAAGAAAATGTTAATAAATAGGGCACAGTCCGCAGTGAAGAAATGGTAGTCAGAGAGAAACAAAGTATCAAGATGCTTCCAGCACCTTCCAAGAAAGAAAACCAGGATCTGGGCGATGTAATCCCTAGACGAGTCTCATTACTTGCACGAACTATCTATCTTTTGATAGAAATTCCCTTTAATTTGATTCCCTGCTCACCAAACAACCTTATGATGACTGCATTAACTTCCCAAATTACTCAAATCAAAGTATTTGGACAGTTACCTCGGATAGGGTATTAGAATGTTCCTTTTGGTGGAATTGGATACCTCCCATTTAAATAAAGACATTGAGAATATTCAACCTCTTGTCAGTTGTTACTCTATGGCAGCCCCTCCGAGCCCAGTCATTCTGGGATAACGAAGAGATCAAGTTTCTACAACTGCCAAGATGGTCATTAGACCAGATTTAAAAATTAACAAGGTAATGCTGTAAGGCTCCTTAGCAGCACAATTATACCGTTTTATCCTTCACAGTCAGCATAGAAAGTTTCTAGAAATGCGAAGTATGTTAATATCTAGAAATGTAAAATATGTTAAAAAGAATAAAAATAATCTGATCCTCTGCTGATACCGGACAAACAGATTTGGCGTAAAATGCCATCAAAATTCAATGCTGTGCATGAACTTAGGTACAGATTTTCTCGCACAAGAAAAGAAGTCGCTGAAGGAAGTCCATTAGTGAGGTAGAATCTTATGTGAACAGAGATAATCATGCCTGGGTTTGATCACAGCCTCCGTCAATGCCATCCGCAGTCACGACCTTCTGCTCCATTGTGGGGCGTGTTGTCATGTTCACATTGCCGCAGTGGAGTAGCTATGCACAGACTCTGGGTCTCCAGATGAATCTAGAGAGCAAACCCTAACTATACTGCTGTTATTCTTACTGGAAATTCTTGGAATCACCACATGTTCATCCTGTGAGTCAATACGGTTCTTGCACGGCCTGAATAATGCTCAAGGGAGGGGGGAAAACATGGCAGTAACAGAAAGGAAGGAAAAAGATTCATGTTGTAGAGTACCTGTTTCAGTTCCGTTATCTAGAGTCATAGAAGTTTTATGAATTTCTAATTAAGTGCTCTTATTGTTCACAAGGTAACTAAAGTCTGCAATGGTTAAATGATTTAACTAAGATCTACGACTAGTAAGCAGAAGAGTCAGAGTGAAAGCCCATGTATTCTGATGCTCAGTGCAGTGTTTATTTTACAATAGCCAGGAACCAGAGATGGATGTTGTTCTAGCATCAGACTGAATGTTCTACCAACACATACTGTCCTGCCCCACGCAGAACTCCCTTTTCTACATGTGCCCTCTAATTTGGGACAAACTGACTTCTGGGAAGGCAGAGAGACCACCAGAGGATCAAGCAAAGGAGGGGTACATTTCAACTTCTCCTACCAAGTCCTTTTGTGGACCACTGATTTATGTCAATACTTATCTCTGATAGTATCGGCTAGCCCACGTAGGGGAAGGATATGGAATCACTAATTTTTTTTTTTTTTTTTTTTTACAGTGTACTTTGCCAGGTATCTTTTTTTTTTTTTTTAGAGATTCTATCTGTTTTATTTTATTTTTTTTTATGAAATTTATTGACAAATTGGTTTCCATACAACACCCAGTGCTCATCCCAAAAGGTGCCCTCCTCAATACCCATCACCCACCCTCCCCTCCCTCCCACCCCCCATCAACCCTCAGTTTGTTCTCAGTTTTTAACAGTCTCTTATGCTTTGGCTCTCTCCCACTCTAACCTCTTTTTTTTTTTTTTCCTTCCCCTCCCCCATGGGTTCCTGTTAAGTTTCTCAGGATCCACATAAGAGTGAAAACATATGGTATCTGTCTTTCTCTGTATGGCTTATTTCACTTAGCATTACACTCTCCAGTTCCATCCACGTTGCTACAAAGGGCCATATTTCATTTTTTCTCATTGCCACATAGTACTCCATTGTGTATATATACCACAATTTCTTTATCCATTCATCAGTTGATGGACATTTAGGCTCTTTCCATAATTTGGCTATTGTTGAGAGTGCTGCTATGAACATTGGGGTACAAGTGCCCCTATGCATCAGTACTCCTGTATCCCTTGGATAAATTCCTAGCAGTGCTATTGCTGGGTCATAGGGTAGGTCTATTTTTAATTTTCTGAGGAACCTCCACACTGCTTTCCAGAGCGGCTGCACCAATTTGCATTCCCACCAACAGTGCAAGAGGGTTCCCGTTTCTCCACATCCTCTCCAGCATCTATAGTCTCCTGATTTGTTCATTTTGGCCACTCTGACTGGCGTGAGGTGATACCTGAGTGTGGTTTTGATTTGTATTTCCCTGATAAGGAGCGACGCTGAGCATCTTTTCATGTGCCTGTTGGCCATCTGGATGTCTTCTTTAGAGAAGTGTCTATTCATGTTTTCTGCCCATTTCTTCACTGGGTTATTTGTTTTTCGGGTGTGGAGTTTGGTGAGCTCTTTATAGATTTTAGACACTAGCCCTTTGTCCGATATGTCATTTGCAAATATCTTTTCCCATTCCGTTGGTTGCCTTTTAGTTTTGTTGGTTGTTTCCTTTGCTGTGCAGAAGCTTTTTATCTTCATAAGGTCCCAGTAATTCACTTTTGCTTTTAATTCCCTTGCCTTTGGGGATGTGTCGAGGAAGAGATTGCTACGGCTGAGGTCAGAGAGGTCTTTTCCTGCTTTCTCCTCTAAGGTTCTGATGGTTTCCTGTCTCACATTTAGGTCCTTTATCCATTTTGAGTTTATTTTTGTAAATGGTGTGAGAAAGTGGTCTAGTTTCAACCTTCTGCATGTTGCTGTCCAGTTCTCCCAGCACCATTTGTTAAAGAGGCTGTCTTTTTTCCATTGGATGTTCTTTCCTGCTTTGTCAAAGATGAGTTGGCCATACGTTTGTGGGTCTAGTTCTGGGGTTTCTATTCTATTCCATTGGTCTGTGTGTCTGTTTTTGTGCCAATACCATGCTGTCTTGATGATTACAGCTTTGTAGTAGAGGCTAAAGTCTGGGATTGTGATGCCTCCTGCTTTGGTCTTCTTCTTCAAAATTCCTTTGGCTATTCGGGGCCTTTTGTGGTTCCATATGAATTTTAGGATTGCTTGTTCTAATTTCGAGAAGAATGCTGGTGCAATTTTGATTGGGATTGCATTGAATGTGTAGATAGCTTTGGGTAGTATTGACATTTTGACAATATTTATTTTTCCAATCCATGAGCAGGGAATGTCTTTCCATTTCTTTAAGTCTTCTTCAATTACCTTCATAAGCTTTCTATAGTTTTCAGCATACAGATCCTTTACATCTTTGGTTAGATTTATTCCTAGGTATTTTATGCTTCTTGGTGCAATTGTGAATGGGATCAGTTTCTTTATTTGTCTTTCTGTTGCTTCATTGTTAGTGTATAAGAATGCAACTGATTTCTGTACATTGATTTTGTATCCTGCAACTTTGCTGAATTCATGTATCAGTTCTAGCAGACTTTTGGTGGAGTCTATCGGATTTTCCATGTATAATATCATGTCATCTGCAAAAAGCGAAAGCTTGACTTCATCTTTGCCAATTTTGATGCCTTTGATTTCCTTTTGTTGTCTGATTGCTGATGCTAGAACTTCCAGCACTATGTTAAACAACAGCGGTGAGAGTGGGCATCCCTGTCGTGTTCCTGATCTCAGGGAAAAAGCTCTCAGTTTTTCCCCGTTGAGGATGATGTTAGCTGTGGGCTTTTCATAAATGGCTTTTATGATCTTTAAGTATGTTCCTTCTATCCCGACTTTCTCAAGGGTTTTTATTAAGAAAGGGTGCTGGATTTTGTCAAAGGCCTTTTCTGCATCGATTGACAGGATCATATGGTTCTTCTCTTTTTTTTTGTTAATGTGATGTATCACGTTGATTGATTTGCGAATGTTGAACCAGCCCTGCATCCCAGGAATGAATCCCACTTGATCATGGTGAATAATTCTTTTTATATGCTGTTGAATTCGATTTGCTAGTATCTTATTGAGAATTTTTGCATCCATATTCATCAGGGATATTGGCCTGTAGTTCTCTTTTTTTACTGGGTCTCTGTCTGGTTTAGGAATCAAAGTAATACTGGCTTCATAGAATGAGTCTGGAAGTTTTCCTTCCCTTTCTATTTCTTGGAATAGCTTGAGAAGGATAGGTATTATCTCTGCTTTAAACGTCTGGTAGAACTCCCCTGGGAAGCCATCTGGTCCTGGACTCTTATTTGTTGGGAGATTTTTGATAACCGATTCAATTTCTTCGCTGGTTATGGGTCTGTTCAAGCTTTCTATTTCCTCCTGATTGAGTTTTGGAAGAGTGTGGGTGTTCAGGAATGTGTCCATTTCTTCCAGGTTGTCCAATTTGTTGGCATATAATTTTTCATAGTATTCCCTGATAATTGTTTGTATCTCTGAGGGATTGGTTGTAATCATTCCATTTTCATTCATGATTTTATCTATTTGGGTCATCTCCCTTTTCTTTTTGAGAAGCCTGGCTAGAGGTTTGTCAATTTTGTTTATTTTTTCAAAAAACCAACTCTTGGTTTCGTTGATCTGCTCTACAGTTTTTTTAGATTCTATGTTGTTTATTTCTGCTCTGATCTTTATTATTTCTCTTCTTCTGCTGGGTTTAGGCTGCCTTTGCTGTTCTGCTTCTATTTCCTTTAGGTGTGCTGTTAGATTTTGTATTTGGGATTTTTCTTGTTTCTTGAGATAGGCCTGGATTGCAATGTATTTTCCTCTCAGGACTGCCTTCGCTGCGTCCCAAAGCGTTTGGATTGTTGTATTTTCATTTTCGTTTGTTTCCATATATTTTTTGATTTCTTCTCTAATTGCCTGGTTGACCCACTCATTCGTTAGTAGGGTGTTCTTTAACCTCCACGCTTTTGGAGGTTTTCCAGACTTTTTCCTGTGGTTGATTTCAAGCTTCATAGCATTGTGGTCTGAAAGCATGCATGGTATAATTTCAATTCTTGTAAACTTATGAAGGGCTGTTTTGTGACCCAGTATATGATCTATCTTGGAGAATGTTCCATGTGCACTCGAGAAGAAAGTATATTCTGTTGCTTTGGGATGCAGAGTTCTAAATATATCTGTCAAGTCCATCTGATCCAATGTCTCATTCAGGGCCCTTGTTTCTTTATTGACTGTGTGTCTAGATGATCTATCCATTTCTGTAAGTGGGGTGTTAAAGTCCCCTGCAATTACCACATTCTTATCAATAAGGTTGCTTCTGTTTATGAGTAATTGTTTTATATACTTGGGGGCTCCGGTATTCGGCGCATAGACATTTATAATTGTTAGCTCTTCCTGATGGATAGACCCTGTAACTATTATATAATGTCCTTCTTCATCTCTTGTTACAGCCTTTAATTTAAAGTCTAGTTTGTCTGATATAAGTATGGCTACTCCAGCTTTCTTTTGGCTTCCAGTAGCATGATAAATAGTTCTCCATCCCCTCACTCTCAATCTAAAGGTGTCCTCAGGTCTAAAATGAGTCTCTTGTAGACAGCAAATAGATGGGTCTTGTTTTTTTATCCATTCTGATACCCTATGTCTTTTGGTTGGTGCATTTAATCCGTTTACATTCAGTGTTATTATAGAAAGATACGGGTTTAGAGTCATTGTGATGTCTGTATGTTTTATGCTTGTAGTGATGTCTCTGGTACTTTGTCTCACAGGGTCCCCCTTAGGATCTCTTGTAGGGCTGGTTAGTGGTGACAAATTCCTTCAGTTTTTGTTTGTTTGGGAAGACCTTTATCTCTCCTTCTATTCTAAATGACAGACTTGCTGGATAAAGGATTCTCGGCTGCATATTTTTGCTGTCTAGCACCCTGAAAATCTCGTGCCAATTCTTTCTGGCCTGCCAAGTTTCAAAAGAGAGATCCGTCACGAGTCTTATAGGTCTCCCTTTATATGTGAGGGCACGTTTACCCCTTGCTGCTTTCAGAATTTTCTCTTTATCCTTGTATTTTGCCAGTTTCACTATGATATGTCGTGCAGAAGATCGATTCAAGTTACGTCTGAAGGGAGTTCTCTGTGCCTCTTGGATTTCAATGCCTTTTTCCTTCCCCAGTTCAGGGAAGTTCTCAGCTATTATTTCTTCAAGTACCCCTTCAGCACCTTTCCCTCTCTCTTCCTCCTCTGGAATACCAATTATGCGTATATTATTTCTTTTTAGTGTATCACTTAGTTCTCTAATTTTCCCCTCATACTCCTGGATTTTTTTATCTCTCTTTTTCTCAGCTTCCTCTTTTTCCATAACTTTATCTTCTATTTCACCTATTCTCTCCTCTGCCTCTTCCATCCGAGCTGTGGTGGTTTGCATTTTGTTTTGCATTTCCTTTAAAGCGTTTTTCAGCTCCTCGTGACTGTTCCTTAGTCCCTTGATCTCTGTAGCAAGAGATTCTCTGCTGTCCTGTATACTGTTTTCCAGCCCAGCGATTAATTTTATGACTATTATTCTAAATTCACTTTCTGTTATATTATTTAAATCCTTTTTGATCAGCTCATTAGCTGTTGTTATTTCCTGGAGATTCTTCTGAGGGGAATTCTTCCGCTTGGTCATTTTGGATAGTCCCTGGTGTTGTGAGGACCTGCAGGGCACTTCCCCTGTGCTGTGGTGTATAACTGGAGTTGGTGGGCGGGGCCGCAGTCAGTCCTGATGTCTGCCCCCAGCCCACCGCTGGGGCCACAGTCAGACTGGTGTGTGCCTTCTCTTCCCCTCTCCTAGGGGTGGGATTCACTGTGGGGTGGCGTGGCCCGTCTGGGCTACTTGCACACTGCCAGGCTTGTGATGCTGGGGATCTGGCGTATTAGCTGGGGTGGGAAGGCAAGGTGCACGGCGGGAGGGGGGGCAGGCTTAGCTCGCTTCTCCTTAGGTGATCCACTTCAGGAGGGGCCCTGTGGCAGCCGGAGGGAGTCAGATCCGCTGCCGGAGGTTTGGCTCCGCAGAAGCACAGAGTTGGGTGTTTGCGCGGAGGGAGCAATTTCCCTGGCCGGAACCGGTTCCCTTTGGGATTTTGGCTGGGGGATGGGCGGGGGAGATGGCGCTGGCGAGCGCCTTTGTTCCCCGCCAAACTGAGCTCTGTCGTCCGGGGGCTCCGCAGCTCACCCTCCCTTTGTCCTCCAGCCTTCCCGCTTTCTGAGCAGAGCTGTTAACTTATGACCTCCCAGACGCTAAGTCGCGTTGCTGTTGGAACACAGTCCGTCAGGCCCCTCTGCTTTTGCAAGCCGGACTCGAGGGCTCTGCTTGGCCGGCGAGCCGCCCCTCCGCCCCGGCTCCCTCCCGCCAGTCCGTGGAGCGCGCACCGCCTCGCCGCCCTTCCTACCCTCTTCCGTGGGCCTCTCGTCTGCACTTGGGTCCGGTGACTCCGTTCTGCTAATCCTCTGGCGGTTTTCTGGGTTATTTAGGCAGGTGTAGGTGGAATCTAAGTGATCAGCAGGACGCGCGGTGAGCCCAGCGTCCTCCTACGCCGCCATCTTCCTGCGCCTCCCTGGAATCACTAATTTTGATAATCCAGGCCCCAATTTCTCCTAGTGAAATAAAATAGGGATTGACCTTAATTGCCCAGGTCAGCTGGAAAGTTCTCCAAGTAAATGTTTACTTCTACTTTGAGAAAACTTAGATGCCACATCATCACCCAGCTGAAGCTCTCCTGATGCAAGGTGCTATTTGATGCTATTTGAATCAACGAGGCAAGCTGACTCTCCCAGAGGCTCAGAGAAAAAAGATTAGGGGACCCTCATCAGGAAACACTCACTAAGTGTTTATCCTAGGCAGAGTACAGCACAGTTCCTTATATTTATATATCACCTTTTAAAGTTCACAAAGAATCCCAACATTTGGAATTCTCACTCGGACTTTGAGCCCCATAATCTGCGATGTGGGGGTGGGCATTACAAGGTTCTTTCAGGAATAAGGATACCTATTCTAGAGAAGAGGGATTATTTGTTCAAAGGCAGTCAGCTGACAAGTATTAGATCTTGGCCTCAAAGCCAAACCTCTGACTGTGATCTTTTGGAAGCTTCACTGCTTGGTCCAGTCTCAGAATATTGTTCCTGTTGATGAAAACGTCCATTAACCAAGCTTTGATTTGAACATAACACAGCGTCTTTACAACCATTACTTAAGTATCATAAAGCAGCTCATGAGCTCAGCCATCCGTCCTTAAACCTCCTACCCCCACCCCCTTTTCTCCACTCCTCAGTCTCCCCTGCCACTCCTTCTCCAACCCCCAACCTCAGTCATGCCCTTCTCTCTCCTGTCCTTCCATTCTTACCTTCTCCTTCCCTATTCTGCATTACAATATCCCAAATAGCCAATGTGGCAAAACCAAAACCATCCCCAGGAAAAGGTGTCTGGGGAAGAAAGAAATGAACGACTCCCAGGATCCTTGGAAACATCCCGCAGGAGGGTAAAAGCTGACAAAACCACATATTCATGCATTCTTTCAACAAACATTTGTTGATACCTGCCGGGCTCCAAGTACTGAGGATACAGCAGTGAACAACACATGTGAAAAGCCCTCTCTTCATGGAGTTAAAGGTGCAGCGGAGGAGGATAGGCAATAAAATAGAAAATACATAGTTTGTTAGATACCGATGAGAGCCATGGAGTAAAATAAGCCAGGAAGGTCATGAGGGTGCGCTGAGCAGAAGAAACTTCAAAGAATACACCAATAAATTTTGGCCTGTCATGTAAATCTACTACTGCCAAGGGTGTCTTTAAAGCTCCCCATCTTTCTTAGACTTACGCCATGAAACTGTTCAAAACACACCCAATCAGTCCTCTACTTAACCGTAATAGTTAAAGCTGGCTCTTATCACCCTGCATATTCCACGAGTCTCTTCCAGCAGACTTCTCCCCCAAAGGATGTGGTTTCAAATCTGATCATCATCCTGGTCACATTAATCTGTATATGTTCACCTACACTTGCCTTCCACGTAGTATCTAGGATAAATGTAATATTGTCACTGTGACACGGGCGGGGACGGACAGACGAAAGCTAGCAAGACTTCTTTTCTAAACTCTATATGCTCCAAGCTTACATTTGATATTTTGGTGGCTATTTCATACTTGTAACTCTTAGCGGTTATGCTTCTAAAATTCCCCATCCCGTGCCATAGGTGTTTCTGCAAAGTGATGGCGTCTCCATCCCGCATCTGTGCACTTGGCATTTGAGAGCTAGTTGTAGGTCCATAAATGTAACCCTGTTCAGTTTCAACCTGTTAGATTCAGCTTTTCTTATCAGACTGTAATGAACTTTTTGGAAAATTCAACATATTCACTATGACTATGGTGAATATTCATATAAATATGAATATGACTGCTGAGAGGTCCGCATTCTGTCACCTGAAAATTGGATGAACCATCTTTACCCAAATCGTGGAGTAAAATATTGAAGAGGACAGTGCCAAATACTCTTTCCAGAGCCCTTCATCATGTCCTTCAAACAATGTGTATTATTCTTTATTTTGGCCACAAATGCATCATAAAGCCACTTGATCAATGCATGCTAGACATAGAAGCAGTGTCAGCCACTGTTGGTGTTGGACTGATCAGTTTTTCAAAAAAAGAAAATAAAGTTAGTCTGACATGACTTGTTTCTCATGAAGTGCCCTGTTCATTTTCTTCTTGAGGTATTCACAGGCGGTTTCCTAAATAGCTTGTTTTGTGATTTTGCCCAGAACCCACATCAAGCACATCTTACTATACAAATTGGAATATATCCTAAGAGATCATTGACTCTAACGTTGAGTGACTCTGTGGTCTAGAATGTTCTAAATAGTCAGTGGGTTGAGGTCATTTAGGCAACCAGAAGAATAAGTTCATAAATCAAAATGAAATTTTAATTGCCAAGTGAATAAATGTTGTTGAACTTACCTGAATGTTTTTACTATTGGTCAGATTATCCATTTTAATAATCTTTTAAAAATATCAAGCCTTTCTAATGTTGGGGGGGGAGGGAAGAGATTTAAGATGACCTTTCAAAGAAATAAAATAGACTTTAACAGTGACTATATTACTCTATCACCACTACCATGGAAACCAGCAGCAGCCTTCCTCCTCATTGTGCCATAAACCTTACATAAATTAGGAATTTCTTCTTCAACATGGTTCTAGTTCAAAACATTCATTGGCGACAAAATATAATTCAAGGAGTCTGCCTGACTCATGAATACAAAATGTTGCATTAAAAAATAGCCTATAAACATGCATGTCATTAAAGCATTTATTTGCTTTAGTTTCAGGTACATAAATTCCTGGCGTTTCTGCTTGAAAAGTCCTGACAGCTGAAACAGCAGGAATTCATGAACCAGTAAGTTATTCTTAGAAAAGCCATTCAGTGGAAAGTATATTAAATGGGCTCACATCTCGGCTCTGAATAAAAAGAGGACACCACTTGCCAAACTGTTACGGTTCCCAATTTCCCCTCGTAGTCACCAAGCTACTATTCTACAAAGAAGCAAGGGGACGCTACAGGATGAAGTTAAAATTCAGTAGCCTAAGTCTGAGACAGGGGACTTGGAGCTCCAGTTCTCTGGGAGATGCCAGCAAGCTGAAGCCCAGCAGGTGACTAGAGGCTCTTCCTTATTTAAAGTGTTGGGGTCTTGGGGCACCCGCGTGGCTCCATCGGTTGAGCGACCGACTTCAGCTCAGGTCGTGATCTCGCGGTCCGTGAGTTCGAGCCTCGCGTTGGGCTCTGTGCTGATGGCTCAGAGCCTGGAGCCTGTTTCCGATTCTGTGTCTCCCTCTCTCTGCCCCTCCCCCGTTCACGCTCTGTCTCTCTCTGTCTCAAAAATAAATAAACGTTAAAAAAATAAGTAAATAAAGTGTTGGGGTCTCAATTCATGTCAGGGAAGGCAGACAGGCTGCACACATCCAGTGAGTCATGCAGGTGGAAAGCACGGAGCCAAATGCACAATTTATAGACTGAGCCCATCTCTTCAAGATTGACAACATGTAGGTAAAATGCGCATGGCAATTTTGAATTCATTATATTTTTTAAAGTTTATGTATTTATTTTGGGAGAGAGAGAGAGAGAAAGCACGTGCACAGGTGCACACGAGTGGGGGAGGGGCAGAAAGCCAGGGAGAGAGAATCCCAAGCGGCCCCGCCCTGTCAGCCCAGAGCCCCACACAAGGCTCCATCTCCCGGATGGTGAGATCATGACCTGAGCTGAAGTCAAGAGTCAGACACTCAACCTACTGAGCCACCCAGGTGCCCCTTGCATTCATTATCTGGAATAAAATATAACTAACACTAGTTAGGTAGTAAATTTTATGTTTAAGAGGAACTTCAACCTACGTATATTATAGCATTGTATTATTTTTCTATTTTCACTTACTATTGTAACATAATTCATTACGTTCATTTTCATTACATCACTCCAAGGGATTTGAAATGCCAAAACAGATATTAATCCGTACGGATTCATTCTATTCATAGCAGAACTTTAAAACCAAATGACAACGTATGCTGTAATGGGAAGCGTCTCCTCATAGACGTGGGGCAGGGCGGGGGGAGAGAAGGGGTGGAATGACACGAGGTCTCAATGGGTTTCAAGTTTACTTGGTGAGATTGAAATTGACGCTCTGTGTATCTTATGGATGTAATGCGTGTGCTGTAGTACCAACCTCTGCCACTTGGTGGAACACAGAGAAAATGACAATATCCGTTCAACACTTGGGTTTGAACTTGGGATGGATGGGTTTGCTGATAACTGGGAGCTGACATCGGCTTTACCTCGCTACCTTGAGGGCTGAGGGCTTCAATATCCTGGCACTCCTATAATGGCTTCATAATTCAAAGGCTGGGAAGCTTTGCTAGAGAATAGTTATAGTATAACAAAATTCAAAGTACAGCCAGCTGCCAAAGGAGCACGTGTTCTACTAATGGTTTTGCACTGAAGTCTCCTAACAATTAAGGAAGTGTTGTGTGAGATTTTAGGAACTGAACCAGATCAAAATAAGAGCTAGGGAAGCCATTCAAAACACTATGTAGTCATTAGTCACTATTATTAGTGTGGATATTTCCTGCTCCTAAATACCTTGAGAAAATACGGATTCAAGGCTAAACTCCCATTGTATCAGAAGCGCAGGGAATGGAAATTATTTTACTTAGATACTCCCAACAGTGCTATTATTGAATCAATACTATATTGGTAAATTGCTTCAGGGGGTAAGTAAATCGTGACCCTGTGAGCTGAAGTTGAGATACTAACCTCAGCTCCACTACGGATGCAGCTGTGACCTTGAGTACCTCACTAACTCCCTTTGTGCTTCCGGCTCAGCATCTCGCGATAGAAACAAATGAGACTTGCCCTCTCCTTTTTTCATGGGAATAGAATGAAGAGAAATGGGGAATTAAAGGTGGAACTCTGTGCTGAAAGAATAAAAAGCTCAGCAGTGAGACACGGGCCCGGGCCCATCTCACATGGGGAGCATCATCTGCAAGTCAGAATAAGAAAACCGCAACACAAGCCCACGTCCCTCCTCAAACTCGTCACCCGGGAGCTCAGCGGGGCAGACCAGAGACGCCCAAATCTCACTGCATGGTTGCCAGTGGGAAACAAGCGTTGGTTAGTTTCACAGCCATCTCGTGGGCGACACCACCACCACCCGACATAAGAGTAGGACTTGGGACTTCATAAACCAGTTTCGCCAATTGTCTTTAGATGAATCAAGTGGAGACCATGTGCCACAACTCGATAAAGTACCTACACCCTAATCACATGGCTCTTCTGTCTCGTTCCCACCAGATTTCTTCAGCATAATTGTATTACGCACATATCACGGAGAGCATTTTTTGGATTACATAATCTGCAAATATTGTGAGTAACTTCTTTACAACTATGAGTACAATTTTAAGCAAAGACTAAAAGAGTAGAAATGGCACTTTTTAAAGGCTGGACTTGGCTATAGCAAAATGGGAGAAATAGGTTACCAGAAAGTACTTAGATGAGTTATTAACCTAACGGAATTATTAAAAGATTCCTAGTTTTACCAGAAGACAGAAACAAAGGCTCTCCTGAACCTTGTCTTCTGAAGTTTGGGTCATTTCCACAATATTTTAGCATTTTTTTTCTAACCCTTGCTAACTTACCTATCTGTTTTCTTAAAATGCTAGTCTACTAAGGATGTGACCAAAAGTGACAGAAGCAAAAATCACCTACTCTTATACTCTTAACAGAATATAATATCCCAACACGTTATTTGTGGCCAGTTTGCTGGTCCTGGCCCCAGTGTCATACACACCAGGCTCGTGGTTATCTGTATCTTCTTATCCAGCTGAATGCTTTCAGAAACAGATGTCCCTACTCCATAATCATCATCAGCGGCTCATATTCTGATTATATGTGACTAAAATGAAGTATTGAGTTTGCCTAATTGACTCGCTCATGCTATTTATAGGTATCTCAGCCACAACTGTATTACAACTCTCAGACCCGGAGTATTCAAAGACTTACATCAGCTAACTTGGCTGTAAGTATCCTAGCTTTTCCTTCAGAAGATCGGATAGATCAGATAGACTATATATGCTTATAGTCTCCATCTATTTATGTATCTTGTTTATTACACTCATTTTTCTGATTGTCACATCATCTGGGGCACATTACCCAAGCAATTCAGATAATGGCATGCCAAATGGTAGTTGTGTGCAAAGGAACCTGTGCCGTGCTTTTTCCACGTGGCTTTCTGAGCCATGTGTCCATCCAGTGTTGATCTATTCCAGCATTTCTCAACCTCAGCTCTATTGGCATTTCATCTAGAGAATTCTTTGATGAAGGGGGTGTTCTCTCATATTTGGGGATGTTTAGCATTATCTGCAGTCTCTATCTCACTAGATGCCAGTGGTACTGGTTCCCAGAGGTGTGACAACCAAAGATGTCTCCAGACATTCATTTCAACGGACCTCTGTTGAAACCCACTGACCTAGAAAGTAAGCAAGTTAGGGACCTTTTAGAGTTCCAGAGCATTCATAGAAAAGTCCGAAGATATGGTAGCTTGTGGTGTTTCATCGCTTTCCTGGCTGAGCCACCAGCTCCCTTCTGAGGAGTCTCACATCAGATATTTGTATTTTCACCAGGAAAATGAACATTGGCCCGTTAGAAGGCTCGATGTTTCAGTCTGACACTTCTGTAGGTCAGATTGGTCTGGTGGAAAAAGCCAGAACTTCAACTTTATCCAGATCCTGCGTATGCTGTGGGCCTCTGTTAATGTTCCAGGCAACTTTCTTAATCTTCCTGGGCTGCTTTATTTCTCATCTGTAAACTAGAAGCACAGCTCCTTTTTAAGAGTGATGGCGTGAGGATTAAATCACAAGGCAGATATAAACTGCCACATGCAGAGCACCTGGCATATCGCAGGTGTCTAATGTCACTTCCTTCTCCAAATCCTACTCTCAGGAACCGCTGAGAGTAAGAGGAAATGGTACCTGGCTTCAAAGGCAACAGGAGGAAAGAAGGCATATTTCCCCCTTAGTCTATTTCTTTCTAGGAAAATACCGTATATGGTTAGAAATGGTTATTTCAATATATGAGTATTTTCACGCTCTCATCCTCAAAGCTCCTAATGAGCTGGTTGGTACAGACCTTATAAATGCATCATTTAAACACCACGAGACCAAAGAACCATTTGTGATTTCCTATGAATTTTTTTTCATCCACTCTTCATTCAGTCAATCAGTAGGTCAAAGCATTTGTGGAGCCTGTATTCAGCCAATTAATAATTCAGCTTAAGCTGGATTCAAGTATCCAGAGGTGAAGGGTCTGTCTCTTGTCTTTAAGTCCAATGGGAGGCGGATGCAGTCAGAGAAAACAATCAGGACGAACCCCTCGTAAGGGCTGGGACAGGGGGTGGTGGAAATTTGGAGGAAAGAGCTAGGAAGGACTCTTAGGGAAGAGGACGGGGAGCCAAGTGTGGACGGGCAGGAAAGAGGAGAGCAGGTGTTGGGAGGCAGGATTGTCACGGGCTTTATATTGTTTCCTGGTTTCATTTCACAGATGTCTCTAATGGTGGAAATATTTTTGATATGGTTTTTTTTTTTTTTTTTTTTTTCAGAATTCTAGATGACAATCCAATAACCAGAATTTCCCAGCGGTTGTTTACTGGACTAAAGTCCTTGTTTTTCCTGTAAGTGTTCATCTACCCTTCAATACATCTGTCTATAAATTGCAGCGACATCTAACACTAGCTTGCAAAATGAGTTTTAAAAACCTCAAGCCCGTTAACATTTTTATTAGTCAAAACCTTTCCTGTACCTCCAGCCACAGTTACTGTTGTGACTTCCTAGCCTTGGCTCGTGGTATATTTTAAACCTACTGGTTGATTAATTTTCGATCTCCTTTACTTTCCTTTAATCTTAAGGCACGTTTTACTTGCAGTGGTTGACCAAAGATAGTATTCACTTTTATCTCCTAACTACATTTAAATCTATCAGAATCTCCTGGGAGTTCAGCTCCGACTACATTTTTAACAGAGGGAAATGTGCCTTTGCCCAGCAAGAGTCTCTAAACATTCCAAAACCTTTGTCCCACTGACAGAGCTGTTCTCATAATTACATTCTCACTGTTTATTAATACACTGAAATGATTTATCAGCAGGGGATTATTATGTTCCTTTATAGTTCATCGCATGGCATCATTATTTTTCCATTTGTCAAAAGGGACCACAATATCATAAATTAATCGTGCAACTTAACATGCTGATGGGTTGTTTTCTTTCCCCCAGTGCCCCCTGCGATCGCTTCTTAGATTTAATGCAGTTTCCAGTGTGGCCCCTTAATACTGTAAATGATTTGTGTTTCCCTTAAGAAAAAACTTTGGATGTAGGATGTGGAAATGATTACAAGTTTGAAGTTTACAAGGAAAATTACCATGAACTTCAAAATTATTACTCAATACATACTTTTGTTTGATCTCGTAAAATTAAAGCGCATAATATTTATTCCCAGGTTATATATCATACTTTTGCGCTCAGCCTCTTTGACATGTGCTTTCTTATCTGTGCTATACATATATCTAGAGACCATTTTGAAGAAGTAGTTATGTTTTTATTTTTTATCCTGCTATACTGATTGTAGCATGCAAGTTTCCAAATTGTGGAAACAGTAAAAGTGCTGTGCTTAAAGGGGCATATCCTTTTGTTTCTAACTAACATCTTCTTTGTGCAAAGGTCTATGGTTAATAACTACTTAGAGGCCCTTCCCAAACAGATGTGTGCCCAAATGCCTCAACTCAACTGGATGTGAGTATGCATTTAGGAGCTAATTTGTTCTTAAGGAAACCAGCCCTGAAGTTAATTCATGATTACATAAAAAGCCCATAAAAAAGCCCATCTTTCCAAAACTGAAATCTGATTATGTTATTTCCTGGGTTAAAAATCTTTTGAGGGGTGCCTGGGTGGCTCAGGTGATTAAGCGTCCGACTTTGGCTCAGGTCATGATCTCACGGTTTGTGGGTTCGAGCCTCATGTCGGGCTCTGTGCTGACAGCCCAGAGCCTGGAGCCTGCTTCGGATTCTGTGTCTCCCTCTCTCTCTGCCCTTCCCCCGTTCATGTTTGTTCTCTCTCTCTCTCTCTCTCTCTTGCTCTCGCTCTCAAGAATAAATAAACGTTAAAAAAATTAATTAAATTAATTTAAAAAGAAAAATCTTTTGAGAATTCCCATGGGTGTGCAAGTTAACTTCAGACTTGCCCCTTGAGCACCCGAGACCCCCCATTTGTATCCCTTCCTCCATCTAGACTACTACCCGGCTCCTCCTATGTGCCTTCCTTCCAGATGCACCAAACTGCTATAATCAGTTCCCTGAGCACATATTGTTCCTTCAATTAGAAAAGTCTTTCTCCTTTATTCTTTCGGTCAACTCCAAAATTTCGGTTAACTCCAAAAGTCAGCGTAAACATCCACTCTAGGAAGCTCTCACACCAACCAATTACAGTGACTGCCTCTGTGACTCCTTTGTACCATGGACCGGCTTCCACCACGGCACCCATTCCCTACACACCTATCTCGGTTCTACTGTCACCATCTTGCCTGTCCCCACCCCCCCCCCGTTCTGTAAATTCTGTGAGGGCAGAGACCCACCTTGTGATGTATACCCCAGCGTTTGTACACCAACCAGCACATAATAACTGCTCAACAAACCTTTGTTAAGCCAAAGTGCTAAACCGTGTCCACTCCTTGTTAGCTTTCAACCAATACTTGTTTAAAACGTCTACTTAATTCATGGCTTCACCACCACTACTCACCCCTCCCTGTCACCTTCATCTTCAAGGTCTCCTGAGACAGGCAGTTTGGGCACCCACAGTGATTTCTTGCCCTGTACAATGCTGGTTGTACTGTCCCGCAGAACTCTTCTCACTGTCAAACCAGGAGACTCGATACTCCTAGGATGATAAAATTATAGCACCTCAGCCTCTGGTCCTTTCTGAGCTAGCCTCACAATTACTTTCTACAACTCTTAGGGGTCCTTATGTTTATATGGACTTTTATTTATTTGCATACCTGTTATCAAAGACTTCTAAAGCCATAGAGGTCTCATGTAAGTGTGCCATTCCTGAAGTGGAAATAATGATCTGAAAAACATGAGAATCATACTTGTTAAGAATAGGTGGGGGAAAAAAAAACACTTAGAAAAGACAAGACATAGCTGCACCATGGAAGCAAACAGGAAAGAGTGAAGGTAGCAGAAAAAGATCAGGGCCCGAGCCTGCCTCTCCTCCAATGAGCATCAGCAACCAGGAGGAGAGCAGGAACCAGCATCAGAGCCCCGGGTTCTGGTATAGTCGTGATTTGAGGCTCCCTCAAACACGAGGGGAAAAATAGACACCCAGTGAAAATATCATTAGTAAGATTGTCCCATCACACCTGAGAAAGGGCCTTGAAACCAAGAGGACAGAACTGAGAGGTCAGACCCAAAAAAAACCCTTACAGGAAGGAAAACCCATACCCTGGCCAGGCTCCCACTCCCTCACTTGCCATCGGCAGGGCGATCGCTCGCAAGTCCTTGCTGCTATACTTGCGAAGTGTGAAAAACACTTGTTCCCATCCCACCGAGCAATATTTGGGCTTTTAAGAGAGTACAGTGTTTACTACTTTAGCCACAGTATTTTCAGAGGGAAAAAAACTATCAAGTTCCTACCAGACCATCTGGATGGGTATAAAACAGGATTTAAAAGGAAATGACACACGACTGGCGATTTTAGTGTTAACGTGAGAAATGTTCACAGGCGGCAAAACAGCTATTGTCATATATGGGGAAGATTGTAAGAAGCGGACTATAAAAAGGGGTTAGGAGACTTGGCAGGAAAGTCTCCTCTTCCTCATTCCTCGGCACCGGGGGAAGCCGTAATGTCAGAGGGCTCCTGGGAGGGTCCCTGATCACGTAGGATGCCGCTGTCACAAAGGATCACCGGCAGAATGTCACAGCTCCCGCGCTCCTCAAACAACACGAGGCCTTGTTAGGACCTCAGTCCTTTTTTTTTTTTTTTCCTTTTTTTTGCAACGACGTGGATGGAGCTAGAGGGTATGATGCTGAGTGAAATAAGTCAGAGAAAGACACATACGATACGATCTCACTCATATGTGGGATTTAAGACACAAAACAAATGAGCAAAGAAAAAAAACAAACAAACAAGAGAGAGAGAGCGACAAGAAACAGACTCTTACCTACAGGGACCAAACTGATGGTTACCAGAAAGGCGGGTGGGGGGAGGGGTTAAATAGGCCAAGAGGACCAATTGGGGGGGGGGGACCTTTGTGATGAGCACCAGGTGTTGTACGGGAGCCCTGAAACACCTGAAATGTTGCACACCTGAAACTAATATAACACTGTATGTTAACTATACTCAGATGAAAAGGCCTCAGCCCTAGAGTAGCAACGGGACGGAGTCCAAGAGTCTGCATTTCTCAGCAGTTCCCAGGTGACGCTGAGGGCTGTCCCAACCACCTTGGAGCAGCGCTAACACTCAGCATCGGGGTCTCAGAGGCAGAGCAGAAAGAGCGGTTGTGGTCATCGGGCAGAGGGATACAGATGCCGGACTCTGGGATTTAGTATCTGGAAGATGATTGTGCCTGAGTGTCTCCTTAATCCAAAATAGAGACAAAAGTATCTACCTGCGGCCAGGGGAAAGTGAGAGTGGAAGGATCTATGACGCATGGTTTAGTGTCCAGACTTTAGACAGAGAGACATCTGAGTGAGAAGGTCAATTCTACTGCTTACCAGCTGCGCGGCCAGAAATTAAGTGAATTCCCAACGGCCTCACTTTCCTTATATGTTGGGGGGAGGGATAATACCAATTTAGCAAGAGCGCGATTATGCACTCAGAACAATATCTGACACCATAAAAGTCTAGTAAATGTAGTTGCCGCTATTATGGTGGCAATATTATAATTAATAGCATGGTATCCGGCACAGAGAGAAACACTCACTAAATGTTGAGCTGCCCTTTCCCTCAATTTTATTAAGCTCTAACATTAATTGGAAGGGGAAAAGAAGCACAATATTAATTATATTAACCTTGTAATAGTTGGGAAGAAAGCATAAACACTGAAATGAAGTAAAGAATAAAGTTCAGGGACGCCTGGGTGGCTCAGTCGGTTAAGTGTCTGACGTCAGCTCAGGTCACGATCTCGTAGTTCATGGGTTCGGGTCCCACGTCGGGCTCCATGCTGATAGCTCAGAGCCTGGAGCCTGCTTCAGATGCTGTGTCTTCCTCTCTCTCTCTCTGCCCCTCCTCCACTCATGCTCTGTCGCTCTCCGTCTCTCAAAAATGAATAACCGTTAAAAAAAATTTCTGTAAATAAAGTTCAGAACTGTTATGGCCACAAAAAGCGCCTCCAGACATGTGATTCGTGCAAAAACATTAAACATATCTTTCCCCCGTGCATTTTAGGGATTTGGAAGGCAATGGAATAAAATGTCTTACGAATTCCACCTTTCTGTCATGCAATTCACTCACAGTGCTGTAAGTATACAATGAAAATTAGTGAACAAGGGGAAACTCGATAGATTTGGAAGTCAAAAGAAAACACTGACAAGGAATTTTAAAATAGTCTTTTATTTACAGCCTCGGTCTGGAACTACACTCCTAGAAAACACACCCACGGGTTGATGGATTTTGACGGTGGGCCTAGCCTTCAGTTGAGCTGCCCAGCAGCTAGGTCTCCAGCTGTCCCCCTTCTTGCTGAGGGCAATTGTTATTTCACTGCATCCTCTCAGCTGAGCCGAGCTGGTGTCTAACCCCGTGATAACCAAGGAAATGAGATCATGTGTGAGAAAATGCTTAGCTCTACAATAATGAGTGCTTACTGCCAGGGGCACTTATCCCTTGATGTCTGTCGCTCTCTCTAAAGAAAAAAAAAATGATAATTTTACTCTTTAGGGAAGAATATCTAGTGTATTCTGATCTGCCAAAGATTCTGATTGGTGATTGGGATTGCTGATTGTGTTTTTTTTTTATTGGGCGGGGGCGTTGCCCATGGGTTGGTTACGCCACATTTGCACTGGTGAAAAAAACACAAGAATTTTGCTTTCGTTTTAACCAATAGTTTTCCACGTGTAGTAAGCAGTTAGTAATGTCTGGTGGTTTCACAGGTGGTTGGAAAAGAAAAATTGGAGTATATTCATTTGTAGTAGTCTAACCACTGTTGTTTTTTTTTTTTTTTTCACCAAACTAAGAGATGAGGTTATTGCCAGGCTACATATTTATCAGTCAGATTACAGACCAGCATATTGAATGAGAAAAGAGGGGCTATCCCACTCAGAAGATGCAAATAGTTGACCCTTTTTCTCGTGGGTAATGAGAGAAAACACTGGTAAACTCAACAAATTACCTTGACACTTTCTATTTTACAGCCCCGTGTAGCTTTTGAATCACTGTCATACTCACGAGCTCTCCTCTGTAGGGCAGGTAGCTGCCAACCCCCTCTTTTTACCGTAGGTCTTGAAGAATTCCATTTCTAGACAAAGGAAATGTAAAACCAGTGCCCTCACCACCACCACATTTAAAATCCATCTGTGGCCCCATGGGTTCAAACTCTGTTCTTTCTGGCCTTCTCCTAAGGAATATGCCTTACACAAGGCAAACCCCGCTCTAAGTATTAACGGGGTCGAAATCTGACATTACATGTGTGTTGGGAAGTAAACACTTTCTGAAGCCATCAGAATGGAAACCAAATGCAGCCTTAGAGACCACACTCAGCCCCTCACATTACCTATGGCTAGCGTTTCCTGGAGAGAACACGTAGATATCCTCGGCGAGAAACTCCTGCCTTGTGCTCCACACCAGATCACGCCTCACTTTGAGACTTCACAGGAGGCCTTGAGAAATCACACGCGGATCACTGGCATCTCCCAATGAGGACTGATTCTTACCGCAGACACAAACCAACAGTGCTGACTCTCACCATGTCTTACAGGTTTCTGCCTAGAAATCAAATTGATTTTGTTCCAGAGAAGACATTTTCTTCATTAAAAAATTTAGGAGAACTGTAAGTAGCATTGTCTACTAGGAAAATAGGATTGCTTCTTCCAAGATTATAAATTTAAATGACTAGTGAGGCTTCTTTTTCACTAGTGGCAATCAAATCCTGCAGACTCCCGGATATTCCAAATCAATTAAGAAAACCAACATTATCCTAAAGCCTAAAGCAAATTAAAATTAAACAGTGGGCTTAATACGGATTTAGCCTACGCTAATTTCTCTGGGTGATTTCGTGTGTGTGTGTGTGTGTGTGTGTGTGTGTGTGTGTGTGTTTTGGAGCAAATGGGCTTTCTGTAACTCCTTAAACTCAAGGATCATTATCTCTAATGGCTGGCATATAGTTAACTCTCAGTAAATGCTTGCTGAATGAATGACTGCAATAATATTAATCATGACTGAACAAAGGAACAAAGATGCTTATTATCCCTTGAGAAATTATGACTTCTAGAGCAGATAAAACAAATACTAATGTCTAGAATGATCAGGCTTATTGAAAAATGTGCAGAGAGATCATGGAGCTTTTTCTGTTCAAATATATGTTTTGTAGAGCTAAAACTTTTAAAAGCATCTGCCTTGCGATTAATTCACTGCTACCCACATAATTGTGTGTCATTGGAAGTTAAAACTCAGTCTGTTACATTATAATTAGTGGTGATTAGGATACAGAACTCCTCCTCCTGATCTGAAGCCTAAAAAATGGAAATGAATTTCTTAATTAATCTCTCCCCCCTTCTTTATACCTTGCTTTGAAATACAGAAAGGCCTGGGGAAAATAACTCAGTAAGAGTCACTTGAAAACGAATTCATGAATAATTAAGATAATTCAATCTCATGTATAAGTATCACAAACCAAATGCGTATATATTTACTAAGTGCCTAGTATGTGAAAGACACGGATTAGAACTACAAATATTGTCATTCTATGGCACAAAGTGAAAGGCAGCTCCCTTAGAATTGCTCATTCTTCCTCATGAGGCTTTAGGGGTTTGCTAGGGATTTGGGTTACAGGGTGGGGCAGGTGAACAGCCCAGGACGAACAGGAGTGATGTTTTCGGTACAAACTTAAGGAGATGGTGGTACAGAGTTCGTATTTTGAAAACTATTCAAATCCTCCTTTTATCCTACACTTTGGCAGAGCTCCACACACCCCGGCCCCTCAAAAGAGCCATTAGCTTGCGTTGTGAAAGACCACCAATAATTCATTCCAATCCACTAGTCCCCAGTAAGTGGAAAGAAATTCAGAAGTTTACAGAATTAACTTGAACAAGGTATTTTTAACTCCTCAGTTTACAACAGCATTAGATAATTTTCCTGAGCCATTGTGACCACAAACGCTGCCTGGAGAGGAATCAAACAGACTTAGGGGAGGCCACTAAAGCCCTTTCCCCTACGAGACTGTACTTTGTTTTTCAACGTGACCCTTAGCAGGATGTTTTCTAGCTGTACAAGACATCATCGTCTTGCTGTGTGGTCACGCTCTCGCTGACCCATGTGTGCCTGTGGCTGTCCTTCTGCGCTACAACCCTGGGGTTCTCTGCTCACTTACAGCTCCTCAGATCAGAAGTTTCCAGCTGGCGGGATGTCTACACTTGGGTATCATGACAGCTCCTCAAAAGCATCTGTTACAATTAATGTATAGATGACTCTTACCCCCCTGTCAGCTTCTGCCCCTGAACTTGCCATCTTAGTGGTATCAGCATCCTTCCTGGCAGCCAGGCTCAAAGCCTCTTCCTTTCTTTCCGACCCTCATGACCCTTCATGTCCCATCGGACTGTGAGCCCTGGCTGTGCCCCCTTAAGCGCTCGTCTTCTTTCACCTGGTCCAGGGCCAAGCCTCCTGCCTGGTCTCCATCCTTTTACTCCTTGACTTTCCATGCTTCTGACAGAACTGTCTTCCCATAATGCAGAGCATAGTTTGCCCCTGTCCTTCTCCATATTCTCACTCCTTGTTGCTAGCTCTCAATGTTAATGTTCAGAAGAATCACAAGGGATACTGGCTTTAAATGCACGTTACCAAGCTCCCCCCACTCAGAGATTATGAAGTGTTAGTCCTGCTGGAGTGGGCACCAAGATAGTTCTTTGAGTGGGCACCCAGGATTTATAAGCATCTTCCTTGGTTCTGATGCCTGGGCTATGCTCTGGGAAGTACCGCCTTGGAATCTGTTCAGGGCCCTTCCATTTTGTCTCCATGCTTATTTCCAGGCTCACTTCTCCTACATCTCCCCATACTTTCCATCCTTCACCCACGCTGGGCTATTTACCAACTAGAGAGGATGTCATCGAATTCCAAGTTTCTGTTTCTCTGAGCCTGGTTAACCCTCACCTGAAAAGCTGTTCTTCTATTCTGCCTATGAAAATCATAAAGCTTTGTTTACACAGTTCCTAATTTCCAACTCGTTCCTCTGTTTTCTTTTGTCAGTAGGTCTGTAATAGCACCTGCTTCATTCCGTCCTTGTTTTATAATCTAGTTGCTTATTCTAATTGTAAGCTTCTTTAGAAAGATATCTAAGTCTTAAGTTATTTGTAGCTCCCACCTATCCAACCATCAACAGCTCCAAAGCATCAAAAATAGATAAAATCTTTTGTTTGACTCTTAAGCAATTGAATGTCTGTTTCACTTCTCAATACCTTCCCTGGTTCAGAAGCATATTTTGGACTCTTAAAGATTCCTGATTCCTTCTGATCCTAGATAATCCTTTTCTACATTCTCTAGAAACACTTTGCCATGATTCTTCATGGATTGGACGGTACTGTGATACTTTGTTCTAAAATTTTAATTTCCTTAAAAAATAGTACTATAACAAAATAGATTTAAAATGCATGAACTTACCCATTCAAGACTATCTGGGAAGATAATGTGTGGCCAATACCATCTTAGTTGGAATGCAAAGTAAGTAAAGGCAAAGGTCTTGGCCTCAGAAAGCTTCTGATAGAGTTGGATGAATAAGATATCACATACTTGAACCCAGGAGGAATCACAAAAACAAATGAATGATCGAAGTGTACAAAGAGTACCTGAAACAGAGGAAATTAATCAAAGTAGATATTGAAGCCAGGTTGGGAATGTGTTGGAGAGGGACTGAGAGGAAATTCCAGACAGGAACTGGATGAGCAAAATGTCACACGTCTGAAATGATGGAAAACATATCCATTTGGCTGACTCACACAGCACTGTTTTGTAACAAGTTATCAGGATGGTTAAATTGGACCCTATTTTCTTACGTCAAATGGGATGGTGATAATTGTGAAGAGTAATACCCAAGTCATTTATTTCCAATGTAATTGCTTTGGGTTTTCGCTGTCATCAACAGGGACCTGTCTAGCAATATGATAATGGAGCTACCAGCCCACCTTTTTCAAGACCTGAAGCTTCTACAGAAACTGTAAGTTCTTCTTCCCACCCACCATCATCAGATTTAAATGGCAACATCTTGAGCTTCCAAAATAATAACATCCTGATGCTTCTTTCCTTCCTCTTTCTAATGGTACAAAAGGAATCTGTCGTCCAATCCTCTTTTGTATCTCCACAAGAACCAGTTTGAAAGTCTTAAACAGCTTCAGTCTCTGTAAGTGAAATATAACGGTATATTGATTATCATTTGAGTGGATATAATTTACTTAGAACCACGTTTATTTTTAAATGGGTACTTTATGGGGCGCCTGGGTGGCGCAGTCGGTTAAGCGTCCGACTTCAGCCAGGTCACGATCTCGCGGTCCGTGAGTTCGAGCCCCGCGTCAGGCTCTGGGCTGATGGCTCGGAGCCTGGAGCCTGTTTCCGATTCTGTGTCTCCCTCTCTCTCTGCCCCTCCCCCGTTCATGCTCTGTCTCTCTCTGTCCCAAAAATAAATAAACGTTGAAAAAAAAAAAATTTAATAAATGGGTACTTTATGCAGAGAGCTCTTAATCTGAGCCCATGCCATCAGACAATTGTGAATATCATTGTTACCATCACGTATGTGCTGAAATGACAACAAAGCCACCTGTTTTACCATTTAATCTGTTGCAAAGACCATTTCCGTGTCCGAAGCTACATGTACCGGGTTCGTATGGAAAAATCTCATCCTACAATTTTCCCGAAGAATTACATTTTCAGTAGGCTGGTTACTGAACTGTTGGTAAAAAGCAAATTATATAAGACTTGCCTGCTTTTTCCTTTCCCATTTGCTACGACAGTCTACTTGACATTGGTCTACGGTGCATGCTTTTTCTATTTCTACCAGTAAAGAAAAAAATATCCTAGCAACATGAACATTCAGACACTTAATGTTGCTTCGTATTTTAAAATTTCAAACATATTAGTGTCAAGAACTCTGCCAGTTCTCCTTTGAACTTCCTCATCCCTTTTCTATGAACAGCCATTGTTGGTTCAAATTTGTTTTTACACAGAGAACATATGCATTACCTGATCTCAGCCTAAAGCCTTCGCACATTTAATTCTAAAGTCTAATTCTTAATATCACTTTTTCTTCTTGCTAAATAATTTTCTTTTGGCAATTAATGCCAGATTTAGGTTCTCTTTCAACATGCTCTCTCTCATTAGTAAGCATCCACCGATGAAAAAAGACTTTCCTCATTTTGTTTGAAGATTCATTGACATGTTGATTCCACAAACATTTGCCAGCCATCAGCTTACCTGTAGCGCTGTCTTAGGCATCCAAGATATAATGACCTCTGCCCTTTTGGAAACTATCGGCTATGAACCAAATGATCAAATAATCCATGTAGAGCTAAAACTGCGGTAAGTCCAGGAGAAAGCCAGAGAGAAAAGAAAGAAGAGGGAAACAAACCCTCTAAAAACGACTCGAGTTTCCTGCAGCACGGGGCCCTGTGATGATTCTGGAGTATAATTGTTCCGCTAGGTTTCATTTCTGACTGCCAAAGAAAAGGCAGTGCTATGAAGGAGTCAACGGACAAGGAAACCTCAGAACCATGTCAAGAAATCCCTCCTCAGATCAAGCAAAAAGAAACTGAGTAAGAATCAGACAGCTTTCGAAAATAACCATGAAAAGTAAGAGGCTTCTGTCTTTTTAGATTTTCCTCTCTCCATCTGTTTCCTGAGAACATGGCGGGTTCCCTTAATTCATGCCACCCTAAAGAGTCTTCAAAGAATCCGTATTTGAAGAAGCTTCTGGATAAGTGAGGAGTATAGGAGTTCCCACTGCAGCCCTCTGAGGACATCTCATGGGGTCTGGGAAGGAAAGGCATTATACTTCCCACTACTATCTTAGGAACGCTTGTTCAGAGTTGGAGCCCTGCTTACCGCTTCCCTGGTTTTCCACCCTAACGACCCATAGGCCTGGAAGAAACAACCGCATTTGAATCCAGGCCCCCACAAAAGTCACTTCAGTGATTGGAACTACCAGCTCCTGTCAAACCCTCCACAACTCGCATGTCGTGGTCCATAAAACCAAACTGTGCAGCCAATTTCATGATCACACTAATCACCACTGCCATTTTTAAATCAAAGAAACGCATGAAAATGTCTTATTAGAATTAATTCTGCACTTCAAGTGACAAAATCAGCTCCAACTTACAGAAGGCATAAATAGAAATAGCAATCTTCTAAGAGTTTACTCTAAAATTTCCATCCTGATTTGAACTGGTAACAAGACTTTGAAGCATGGCATTTAGGATAGGACGAAATGCGATTATTAAAAAGTTAAGCCCTAAAAACATGAAACCTATTGTGCATGTTTTCCAGAGACCTGGAAAGGATAGAGATTCCAAATATAAACACGCGGATGTTTCAACCCATGACGAATCTTTCTCACATGTATGTATGTATGAAAGAGTGGAGAAGTAAGCATGGTGAAATCTTGCCAATGTTCTAGTGTAGACTGTCTAATGTATCACTGCAATGTGTTTGTGTGCAAGAAAAGTCTTTTTGTTGAGAACTTTTTAATTTTGTCACCTTTGGTCCCTGTCAAATAGAGTTCAATATTATGATGTGCCGACACGAATGACACTTCTCCCGGGAAACACGCTGTTTATCCAATTGAGGTCCAATAAGAGATCAGGGTACCAGAATGCCACACATTACACAAGATGAAGCCACTGGCTAAATGGTACTCAGGAGACCTGGAAACATTAATTCACCTCACATGAATGAGCAGTCGGCTGCTCTAAGATTTGAGCCCTTAGGAAGAAAGGTGCTATATAAATTCCAGGTGTTGTTACTGTTACTAAGTGCACTACAAAATGGAGGTAATTAATCTTTATAGTAGCTTTTGATAAGTCACTTTAATGTATTTGGCTAAAGTGCACTGTGTAAGTTGTGTTAACATATGTGTTTGTGACATGATCATTTCTTTACCAGCTGTATAATCTCTGTGTTCATGATTTCAAAAATTAACCCTTGTTATCCACAACAGTAGGGAGGATTCGATGTAAGATTACAAGTTGGGTGCAGCAAATGGATGGAATGGTTGGTGTGAAAGTGCTCTTTTGGGAGAACAACATGTTTATGTCTCTGCAGTAGGTGTGACTACTAAAAGACAAATATTTGATGTGTATCCACATGGCTTTCCTAATTTCCCTTTCTGTGGCACCAGTAGATACACATTTAACGAGGCGATTATTTCCTTGTCGCAGGCAGAATGTGAGGTCCTTTTAGAACAGAGAAATTCACCCTTAATAGAACATGATGGAGAAGGTGCTGCTTAAGCTATGAACTTCGGGTTGAGGTCAAGAAGGGCCCAACAATGAACAGAAAATGTATTAAGTTAGTTGCTTCTCTACTGAGTGATCTATTCTTCTTTCACCTTCCTCGTCCACCATTTATTGAAACACGTCCACCTCATAGCCCCCAACACTTTCTGCCAGCCAGTGCCTTGGCCACAGCAGGAGGAGAGATTGAATGACCAAGGCCCTAGCTGGCTCTATCTGAAGGCAGCAGACATGATGGAATCTCCTTTAAGACTAAGAGGTCAAGTCAGGTGTGTGCCAGGGACTCCAGGCAGGGAGAAGATAGAAAGAGAATTTATACATCAAGCTCCTTGAATCGGATAGACGATGTCAGGAAGCGAGGCTCTGAGCTACTTGGGGGCAGTGATTGTCCCCTATTTCTCTACCTGACAAGCCCAGCACTGAATTATCCATCATTCACTTGCTCATCTAGGAAGTGGCTAGAGGAGGGCTTCCCATGTGTCAGGCCCTGTTCTAGATCTGAGAACACAGGGATGAACAGCAGAGAGAAGTGTCTGCCTCACGGAGCTTCCGTTTAGCTTTGGGACCCAGAAAGCGAACAAATAGTTAACACAAACTGTGAAGAAAAGCAGAGCAAGATGGAGGGTCAGAGGGAGGATGTAGATGGTTCACGTAGAAGTCAGAGAGCTGGGACATCTGAGCAGACCAGAATGAAGGGAGGGAGCAGGCCTGGCGATATCTGGGGGAAGAATCTTCCAGGCAGGGGGAACAGCAAAAGCACTGCAGTGATAAGGGGGTGAGCCTGGCTTGTTTGAGTTTGGGAAGAAAGACAGGGTGCCCGGGTGGAACTAGCAATGAAGGGAAGGAGGTGAGTGGATCCGGGCATCCAGTCTTGAGGGGCCTTGAGGCCGCGGCAAAGGAAAGCTTCCTTTAACTCTGTAGTCTCAAAACTGAATGGAGAGATGGCTAAAAAAAAAAAAAAAAAAAGGCTTAGACAAAGAGAAATGAACTAAAAGAAGTTGTAAGGGGGGAAAAAAGTCTAAATACACAGGTTTAGGGAGTAGCAGTAAGCCAAGTGACCTCCCAATTCAATCACGTGAAGCTTCCACACACCTAGGTCACAAATACCTCGATCACAAACAAGCCTGTATTTTTCTCTAGAAACTGCGTAAGCCCTTTCAGGCTCTGGTGAGAAATCTGCTTCCTCTCCTAGCTCCCGTGAGTCTGAGGTTTCCGAGTCTCAGAGACTCTCCCTTCCTGCCAGTGTCAGGGGAAAGGAGGCTGGGTAAGTGAGTGTACTTAAACTGAGTACCAGGCAGGAATGCATTCGGCGAGGTCCTTTACATACCCGACCCAAGCCCCTGAGTGTTTGCTACAGATCAATGTAACAATGACAATTTGCTTTTTACCACACCCTAGAGAATAATCCAGGAAATTAGGAAGAAATAGAGTCCTGGAGACTTCACATTCTCATGTCCTCACCCGACACATCTCGGTCAAGCCACAGAATTTCTATGCCCTTTAGGCTCTTTGTCTTTCCAAGAAGAACACTGCCCAGAGTAACGTAATATGTAATGAGGAAACACTCTAATTGCATAATCATTACTAAACAAAGATAAACACACCTAGTGAAGTTGCCTCCCTGAGAGAGCAGCAGCTCTGCTAGGATGGCAACTGTAGTTTCTCTGTCATTGCTGTAAAGTGACTCTTTTTTTCCCTTTGAATTTAGTTATTTCAAAAACTTTCGATACTGCTCCTATGCTCCCCATGTCCGCATATGTATGCCCTTGACTGACGGCATTTCTTCATTTGAGGACCTCTTGGCTAACAATATCCTCAGAATATTTGTCTGGGTTATAGCTTTCATAACCTGCTTTGGAAATCTTTTTGTCATTGGCATGAGATCTTTCATTAAAGCTGAAAATACGACCCACGCTACGTCCATCAAAATCCTTTGTTGTAAGTATGTTTCCTACCTAAATGGATTTAGGATGTCTTCTGTGACCTGAGCACTAGATACATACTGGCCTTCAACAAAGGCACTTAGTACGGATTGGATGAGCTAGGCATTTTTTTTCTCTAAGTATGAACTACTGTTCTCTTTGGCTTTCTGTTTTAGATTGCATGAGTTTGCAGTGATCCAGCATTCACCGCTGGGGGTTATATCTTGGAAATGGGGTAACAGGGAGCTAATGAATCAACAGGAAGATTATGGAGGGCAGGTTGTGGGTTACAAACTAAGCTCAGTTTGCCTTCAATTACAACAGCACCCATGCTCCTCGAGCCCAGAAAATTATTCTCTCTGTTAACTAGGCGAGTAATACTTATCTACTGTTTGAAAACTAGCTTCCCCCACAAAACTTACCCCCTCACACACACCACCATTTTTAAAAATTATAAAACAAAGACCCAGTAGAGTATTTTAGAATTGGACATTTTTTGTGAAGTCCATTGGCTTTTAGAGACTGCTGTAGTGTAGGTGTTTATATTAGTTCATTTAATACAGGATGAAGGAAGTAGACCCAGTTAGGAAACCGAAACTGAAATGTTGGGAACTATCAACATACAATGTATTGATTCCTTAACAGGTGCAGATTGCCTGATGGGTGTTTATTTGTTCTTCATTGGCTTTTTTGATATAAAATACCGTGGGCAGTATCAGAAGTATGCGTTACTGTGGATGGAGAGTTTACAGTGCCGCCTCATGGGGTTCCTGGCCATGCTGTCCACCGAAGTCTCCGTCCTGCTGCTGACGTACTTGACTTTGGAGAAGTTTCTGGTCATTGTCTTTCCCTTCAGTAATATTCGTCCTGGAAAATGGCAGACCTCGGTCATCCTCATTTGCATCTGGATTATGGGATTTTTAATAGCTGTGATTCCGTTTTGGAATGAGGATTATTTTGGAAACTTTTATGGAAAAAATGGCGTGTGTTTCCCACTTTATTATGACCAAACAGAAGATATCGGAAGCAAAGGTTATTCTCTTGGAATTTTCCTAGGTAAATTATATTTTTCACTTTCTGGGCCAACATAATTTTGATAGAAATATCATATATTTCATCAACAGTGTTTTTGTCCTTTTCAGAAAGTAAATGAATATACTCAAGACTGTGTCCTTTTTTAAAGAAAAATTCTTACTGAGTATAGTTTTTATTAAACTTTTTATATAGAGATTTAGTATGGGAAACAAAAAACATACTGTCAGGATCTCTGGATGATTTTTTATTATCTGTAAGACCCTTTGATTTTCACATTGTGACTATGAGCTGGAGGAAGTCTAGGTTAGTACCTTGACCTGTGACCCCATCAAGTTATCTGAACTCATTTTTTTTTTTTTTACAATCTAGATATGAGTTAAGTAAATAATAATAATAAAATTCTGGAAACTCACTGACAGGAGATTATTGGAATGGAAATACCAAGAAGGTTTATTGCCTTTGGTAAATGCAGATCTAAAATCAAAACTGGAAGAGTGCTTAATAAAACTGCTTTCAGTTTTTCTTAATTCCCTCTAATTTTTAAGAAAAGAAGATCTTACCTTCTCTGGAACAAAAGTTAATGAGAAGTGGAGCTCTTTAAGGTTAAAAAAAAAAAAAAACATTTGTTTTTGTCTAATAGGTATCCCTGCTGTTTAAAATTAAGACGATTTCCATGTCATTTCTTTAGAGCAGTGTTCTCATCTTAATTCCCCCTTCTCATCTTTTCCCCTAAGTGGTCGATAAGCTCTATCATCCTTTCTTTCTCATCAAATGTTTTTTTCATCAAAATATACCACTGCTTTCTATTTCTTCCAGTCTCTACCTACCATCACCTTCGTGTGAAACCTCACTACCTCAACCCTGAAGGCCTTATACATAAGGGCTTATTACATACATTAGCCCTTACTAGTCTTTTGGCCTCAGGGGCTTTCTCTCTTCTATTAACCTGTTCACTCCCTGAGTATCAAAAAGGCCTCAGCTCTGAGACCTTCAATGACTCCCTGCTACTGCCAAGGTCAAGTGTACATTAGTCACTTAAGATACTTCACAAAATCGCTCTAACCACCGGTCCAGCTCTTCTTCATGGATTCCTTTTCTTCTTCTGAGAAATATACCTTCTTAGCACCATTTTAATAATACTCTTCACATACGACCCCGTTCTACAGCTATTTTTTCATGGACGTTGTAAGCTGTTCCTAGCATAGATGCACTTCATAGAGACCCCTCCTAACACACACACGCATTCCGCTCCATTCCATTCACTGATTCATCAATGATTTATTAAGCACCTGCTATAGGCCAGGCACTCTTTTGGACACTGGAGACACAACAGATCAGCCCTCACAGACCTACCACCAGAAAGGAGGATGAAGACAAGTAAACACATTCTTATGTCACAAACTGACAAATGCCACGAAGGAGGAGAACTGGATGTTCTAGGAGGCCCCAAATCTGAGCACCGGGGAAAGCTTTCCAGTAGGAATGAATCCACATCCTTAGGCCCAAAGGATAAGGAAGGATTAACCAAGTGAAGTCTATTCCAGGAAAAAACATAGTGGAGGTAGAACTCCAAAGCCAGGGAACAGGCCCAGATGAAAGGCCAAGAAGTTAGGTGTAGCTGGATCTTATAGTTAAGGAGAGTGGGGTAAGATAGCACCTGTGATGTATTCCAGGTTGATCAAGAGACGCACACGCATACACACACACACACACACACACACACATACACTCATCATCATCATCACCTATATACACTTGGCTTACCTGTGAGAAGAGTGCTAGAGCCTTTTTTTCTCTTTAAAGAATATACAAATACACAGTTTTGAAATCAATTCTTTATTTTAGAATGGAATAAGATTTAGAGAGACGTTGCAAGGACAGTAGCTTCCATTTACCCCTCATCTGGTCTCCCCTATTGCTAACATCTCACATCCCTATGGTGCTTTCAGAACACACGATTTTAATCCTTCCTGTAAGTCTGTTTTCACAATTTGTATTATAGGATCATCGTTAAAAGTCATTACCTGTTATTCTTAACTAAAGTTTCTGACAAGAGGCCTAAGATAAACCAATTTTATAAAATTCTATTGAATGGCTTTGTTATGAGATTCTATGGAATGTGAAATGTTTTGGATGAAAACAACAGAACACTGGGAATTTATACAATTCTCCCCTAGACTTCACCCATCTTACACATAGTCTAGATTCAGATGAACATTTTTTAAACAACTTCGAAATCGTATGCATGTTTTATGCTCACAGTGAGGAATGTGATAATTACTCTTAGTATTTTTATTCCAGCAAGAATATAACAAAGTGACTAAGAAGTCAGCATTATAAGATAGTGATGTTAAGTGAGAAGTTGACCCTATAGTGAGAATATATTTGACCCTAAAACATCACTCGTACAGTTGATTTTTTTTTATTTTTTCTTCTCTTTTTTCTTCTAAAACAAGCCTAAAGGGTTCTGAATTTTAGTTTAAATTACTGTAAGCTCTCTGGAAAAAAAAAAAAACACCCAAAAATGCATTCTTGTTCTATGTAATATTTTTACTTAAGACCAAAAACCATGGGAGATAATGTTTTTGAGGCTATTATCTTCTTGATACTCCAAGTCATCTTGTTCCTATTTATAAGATAAAGAAATGGGGTCATGTTTATTTTTTGAGATAATCAGATGATTACAATAATCCCTTCAGATCTGAATGTGCGGGGACTGAAAAATGAGAATAGCTTTATTCTGGCTTTCAAAAAGCTAAAATTCACCTCATGCTACACCTAGATCTGAATTTCAGAGGCCTGAAACTCTTTATAAAGGGTTTGTGTGTTTCCAGTATCTTTTTGATCTGACAAACCCCATTCTTTTAGCTTGTTGCAGCTGAGAGCCTTGGATTCGGGGTTTTTAGCTGATCGCCACTGGACCTATACAAAAATATCCTTGGAAGTACAGCCTAAGGAGGCGCCATAATGAACATCTATGTAACACAACACTTTTACTGTTGATTTATACACCTGAGATGTTAAGAGCTGTGCTTTTCCCAACAGGTGTGAACTTGCTGGCTTTTCTCATCATTGTGTTTTCCTATATTATTATGTTCTGTTCCATTAAAAAAACTGCCTTGCAGACTTCGGAAGTGAGGAATCATGTTGGAAGAGAGGTGGCTGTTGCAAATCGTTTCTTTTTTATAGTGTTCTCTGATGCCATCTGCTGGATTCCTGTATTTGTAATTAAAATTCTCTCCCTCTTCCGGGTGGAAATACCAGGTCAGTCCCTTCTATTATTCCCAAGTACATTGTGCTTTCTTTAGCCCCTTGGCAAGACCAGAATACAGTGCCTGACATATAGTAAATTCTCCGTAAACACCTACAAACGACTATTATTTTCCTTAATATTTTATAGTCTGTATTCTAAGACAGTAACTGGGTAGTGGTGCAATCCAGACAAGGATGATAAGGAAACGGGACTGAGAAAAAAAACGAACACTTAGCGTCTCGTTTCTATCTGAGCTAGACAGTGGCTCTTAACCAAGAGTACACATACAAAATCAAAATATACACAAAAAGGCCAGGTTCCACTCTGGGCTTCTGGATTTCATCTACAGGGACAAAGAGCTACACGCAGGTATTTTGGAAAAGTTCTCCATGTGCCCACGTGATTCTGAGGCACACACCCCTCCTTAAGAACCACCAGTTTATTTCACGGTCCTTGCCGTATGGTTGTCACTCTAGGCTCCGCTCTAGGGTGTTAGATGTTTGGTGGAATGGGGTCTCCCACCCACACCCTAGTTCAACCAGAGGGAAAAAAAAACCTTTCATTAGTTAGGTTTTTATGCGAACCCCTTTCCGGGACTTAGAAATCACAGTCATCGAGGGGCCACCTGAGCTTTGGCCTGACTCCCAGGGACACGGGGTTTCTACTTGGGGGGGGGGGGGGTGCTCATCCGGGGCAGAATTGTATCTGTTCATCTTGGCACCCCAGGGTCAAGCATGGGGTGGACGCTTCGGAAGCGCTTATAAAAGAGTGATGAATGTCCAGGAAACAAGCAGCTGTAATGATTTCTGTCCCTCTGGCGTGTGCATGGCAGTCATGGGAGGTCTTGTCAAGTGCCTCACTGCGAAACGGCACACAACACCCACAGCTTCCGCTTAACCTGTCAGTTTAGACTGATCACAAGGCAGACGCTAGGTGTGAAAGTGCAGATCGAGAGAGACATCACGGCTGACTACTTGGGAACTTTCACTGAGTGGCGAGAGCAGATGCTTTAAGAATGCATGTGCCATTGCTTGGCGAGACTCAGCTGCATGTGAGTGAGGAGCAGAATTACTTAAATATTAATGGTCACCGCTGAGGAACTTGATGAACCATCCAGTATGCGACAGCGTCCTGGACAGTTCTATTTTTACATCCTTGCATTCCGAATTCAACAGGACTAAAGTGTCCGTGGGCCTCCATTGCTCATGGAATAAAATCCAAGTGCTGGGATCGGCATTAAAAATCACCTCCTACCCCGTCCTCGTGTATTCTGTCATCCAGGCTCCACTCTAGAGTGTTAGATGTTTGTTGGAATGGGGTCTCCCACCCACACCCCTAGTTCAACCAGAGAAAAAACACTTTCATTAGGTAGGATTTTATGTGAACTCCTTCCTGGGACTTAATAATCCATTCGAATTATTAGGATTTTTTCCCTTCTGTACCTTTTTGATGTCTTGACATTGCTGAAGATGTTTCCTCCACCTGGATTATATTCTCAACCTGTAGGACTCTAGCTTCCTAAATACCTCTGCTCATCCTTCAAGATTCAATCCAAATACTCCCTCTCCCATGGTACCATTCTAGGTCTCTCTCCAACTCACACCCATCTAACCCAACTGCTTAAATGTCTGTGACATTTTGTTTGCACTTCACTTATTAACCTCATCCGAGCTGCCTCCCACCGGTGTTATTTTTTTTTTTTTATGTGTTCATTGCTCCCTTCAGATTATAAGCTTCAGGACGATAGGGACCATATGTTGTTTATCTTTCCACAAGTGGTTTTTTTTTTTTTTTTTGCATAATGTTATTTAATAAATGTTTCTTTAATTAAAGATGCTGAGCTGGTCCGAGAGTGGTGGAACAGGGTGGGAGGGGACTGTCTCATCAACCTCCCAAACTTCTCTTTCCACGCCTTTTGTTGCCCTCGCCCACCCCAGGCACTTGCTTGTTTTTGATGTGGGAGGAGGCAGCCTTGTGTGGTGATAGAAGGACCAAGTGGGGCAGGAGTCCTGGGTTTCTGTCCTGATCCCGCCGCTGACCAGTTGAGGAACTGGCGGCAGATCACCTCACCTCACCGAGATTGTTTTCATATGGCCTCTCAAATTCTTTCCAGTTTTCATATTCTGTGAGCCTGTCAACTCCTTGAGGCTTTTCCTCTGTATTACTCTGCTTGGACTGCCATAACAGAGTAACACAAACTGGGTGGCTTAAGCAATAGAAATTTATTTTTTCACAGTTCTGGAGAGCTGGAAGTCCAGAATAAAGTGTCAGCAGATTTCCGCTGCAGCCTCCCTCCTTGGCCCTCCTGCCTTCTCACCCTATCCTCATGTGGTCTTTCCTCTGTGCATGCACCCATAGTATCTCTATGTGTATGAAAGTTTCCCTCTTCTAGGAACATCTGTTAGATTGGAATGAGGACCAATCTAAATTATTTTAACTTAATGGCAACTTTAGAAGGCCGTCTCCAAATGCAGTCACATTCTGAGGTCCAATACATGAATTTTGGAGCACACAATTCAGCCCGTAACACTGTCTGATTTAGAGTCAGGGGAGGTCTGGTGATCAAGATGCTTTGGTATCTGAGAGCCACAGGAGTAGCCATCATCCTTGGAGAGCCTACAACATTCCAGATCATGATAGGAAACTAGAATGGGAAAAAAAAATGTTTTGTGACAAACTTATTTGCCCACACATCAGTCTTTCTCTACATTTATAGCTCAATCCTTTGAGGTCTGTCTTGAACACCTGGTTGGACCTAACAGAGTAGTCTTGACCCGCATTTGACTAAGCCCCTTCTTGCTTGTGTGACTCCCAAGTGTTGTAGGAAATGGCTGGACCTCATTGACTTAAACCCATCCTGTCCTCTTCCTCCAAGAACTCTGGGGTGTGCCCCACCATGGCATGTCACTGACAGTACATGCGGTCAGCCCAAAAGATAAGCCAGCTTTAGCCCTCCTTTCTCAGAAGTCACCTGCTGACCTTACATTAGTGAGTCACCCTGAGACTGGATGGGAAGTCTCATTCCTGGTCACAATTTCCTCTGGGAACACAACAGACAAAAAGCACTTGTTTTTTTTTTTTTTTTTTGGTTTTGTTTTGATTTCAATCACTGCACTGTCCATACTATCTAATTTTAAAAAATTAAGACACGTAATGTAGTATTATGAACCTTAATAAATCTGAGTTATGCTAAATATAGCTATTTTTCTTCCATATTCTTTCCAGTTCAAAAAAATAAATAAGGACAAGAAAGAGAAGATGGGATAGGAAAAGAGGAAGGCAAATACAGAAAAAAAAGAGAAGGGAGGAGATAACAGGAAAGCAGGAAAAACAGGAGGGGAGGTCAGATAAGCAGTCAGAAGAAATGGAAAAGAAAGAGAAGAAGGACAGAAAGGATGGAAGGAACAAAGCAGGGCAAAGAAGAACAAAGAACAATGTCTAAAGGATAAGAAAATTGTGAGATGGGGAGGGAAGAGAAGGAGACAAGGGAGAGTGACAGGGAATGTATCCTTGGCCTTACCCTCCGGCTCTTCACCTGAGCTGGGAGTTCTTTACACTTTTGAAGGTGTAAGAGGAGGCAGACTAGTGTGGTGGGGTCGCAGAATTGCAGGTGTTAGTGCTGAAGAGGGACGTCAGCAGAGCTGCCGACCATGGCCCACCCAGCCCCCGACTTCGATCAAGTAAGTTATCATCAGCCCCTTTCACAGGTAGGGTAGTTGAGGTCCAGGGAGCTTAGGTGATTTGCCCACGGTCCCGTAGCTCAATGACCCTGAGAGCAGGCTGCGTGCAAGGGGGAAAACACACTTCATCCTCACCAAGTGCGTGATGTATTCAGAAAGGGCACAATCATCACAAACGTCTACTCACAATTAAGTTTTGTGGCGTCTTTCCCTCCGTATTCTAATGAGCGTCTGTAAGGCTTCACACAGAAGGATTGATTGAGTTGGAAGATGTATTCTCCTTTGCTCGTCACATCTTCAGCCTCCACTCTGAAAAGGATGGTTGGAATACGAGGGCGGGACAGTTAGGCCTTGAGGAGCGAAGTTAAGACCGAGGTCCCATCTGAGACCGGACCAGATATTTCCTGAACACTGATCTATTGATTAAGAAGTATTTTGTCATTTTCTTACATATCTATAAAGAAAAGCAATAACGACAAGAAAAATACATCATATATATATATATATATATATATACACACACACACATATATATACACTTACATCTATGAAGTGTTTTTTTTTAATATATTTCCTCTCAGTTGGCCTCCCAACAACCTACCAAGTAGTTACTGAAATTCAAAAATTTCTGAATGGTAGGACCTTGAATTCATAGGTCCTCTGCTCCTCCAACAGAGAGGATCTCAATATGGTGAAAGAAAACTGTCATAGGAAGCCCTCCCCAAAGGAACATTGACTACAAACCGTTATGTGCTATTTGCGTCTGTTTAAAATCTCCGCTTCATGACATTTCCCACATTTCCTTTCCCTCTCCAGGCACAATCACCTCCTGGATAGTCATTTTCTTCCTTCCAGTAAACAGTGCCTTGAACCCCATCCTCTACACTCTCACAACCAGCTTTTTCAAAGACAAGCTGAAACAGCTGCTGCACAAACATCGGAGGAAATCCATTTTCAAAACGAAGAAAGAAAGTCTCTCGACATCCATTGTGTGGACGGATGACTCCTCCGCACTTAAACTTGGCGTTTTGAACAAGATAACCCTCGGGGATGGTATAGTGAAGCCAATTTCCTAGCAATGGTTTTGGACCCCCGGACTTCCAGGGGACTACCTGTAAGAAAAGGACAGCGTTCGGAACATGCTACCTGCAGTGCTTTTCATCTCTCCCAACAGCAAACCTTTCTGCACAGAGAGCACAGCAGAGTGACTTCTGGCACTGCGTTCCGATGGCAGTTGTTCTACTTAGCCGTGCGAAGAACTGTACCTGTGGGTTCTGCTCGCTCTCGGCATTTCGGAAATGCACTAGCGAAACCACACATAGTAGGCTGATGGGCCGTTGATCCGCAGCTAGTCGACACTACCCCCCTGCAAGGGAACGCCCCGCACATTGGCACTGCATGTCTGCTTCTGAGTTGAATTGCACCATCCATAAAATAAAAACATTCATGACACCTCATTCCAGGGTGGCCATCGTCACGTAAACCTCACATCTCTCTCTTTGCTTTTTCCACGTCAAAGGAAATCATCGGCATCCTGCTGAACTGAGGGCAAGGGATTTCTGAGATGTTCGCCCGCCTCCAGCCTCGCCCTCTACGCCGGTGGCGTAGAAACTTAGAAAGCACATCTTTACACGAGGTTGTTGCAGCCAACAAAACGGCAGAGAGACAGAGACTAAGCCTAGTACCATTCACCCTCTTGGCTGCTATTTAGTGTCAGCAGAGTTGAGATCGCAAACAAGATTATTTTTCTCGAGATTGCCCAGGCCACGAAGAAAAATTGGACACCCCAGCGGCCAAAACTACATTTTAATCTCTTTCATGGGTAATTTCTTTAAAGTAGCATCCCTACGGCTAGGAAGTTCTGTCTTCATAAAACACACAGATGAGACGTGTTAAAGGGGTTTAAGAATAGTGGTTTGATTGGGTCCGTTTGCTTACTCAGAGATTTCACTCAAAAAGGCCAGTAAGTTTGGACTTGAGTTTTGAAAATGTAAAGTACTTACTTGTGAAGGCCTGGATGTGTCGTTACCATGAAAGCTCATATGTGAAAAACAATCAGGTAAATAAAGTTATATTTTGCATTTGTCCATAGTTTATTTTATGTTTGAAAGAGACTACAGAGCCTGTTTATTGACTATTACCATGTTTCTCCTGAGAGAGAGTATAGCCAGGAAACACAGCACCTCAGTCAACAAGCACATCTTACGTTTTTCTCTTACCCCTTTTTCCAAAGCATGAGGCAATAACTGAATGTCTTTACTGCTCTCTTCATTCTGAGTTCCTTTAATGAGCAGAATCTAAGCAGCTGACCAAGAACTCCAGATTACCTCCTATCATCTAATAGCATCCAGGAAAGAATCCCAGAGTTCATGTGTCACGGAAGTTCTGGTAATTTACTTGTTATTGCTTAATAGTGACTAAAACCATCGTTTCAACCAAGTGAAATATCTTTTGCATCAGTGAAATCTTTCTGAGGATTCTGCAGATAATGTTCCTCCCCATTAAGTAGGCTGCCCTTTTCCTTATGGTTTCAAACTTTTCTCCATCTTGTCTCCTCAGTATGATGAGTTACTTCCTGACATGTTTCCTGAATTTGCTGACATTTTATTAAACGCCCTCTGCCAGTCCTTGATCATCAGATGATTTATTTCCTAATACATTTCCCAACATCAGGAACATAAATAAGGACTAGACCCTGAGCCCAGGGTATTGCAATCTTAGCACAAATGTGTGTCTCCCTCTCTTGAAAAGCATGAGGGGTGGGCCATGAACCAAGCATCTGGGACCTGTGTTTGTGAATGAGCTCTTACTGTTAAGTAGTACACATGAGAAATACAAGGTCAGGTGCATCGGGGAAGTTTTCACAGAAAAAATGGAAGCTATATATTGGTTAGCAGCATGCTAATGGATAGTATAGAATTGAATTCTAATAGCTTAGTGATTTACGGCCTTATTCTGCACTGCTACATAAATAGAAACCTGTAAGAAATGTTTAATTTTAGCAAATAACAGTCTTTTATCTGGATTGAGTGAGGTCTTTGGCATTGTTAGACTTGTTTTCTAAACCCGATGCTTCTGTGTGGATATGGAAATACTACTTCTGTTCTTTAACCACTTCCCATGACAACATAAACAGCAAATAAACATGACTTGAGAACATAAGAGGCCATAGACTGTGCTATCTTTGAGTAAGAGAGAATGAGGGCAAATTACCCAATCCCCATCTCCATCATGTGCCTGTGTATTACTGACATCTGGTATTGAAACTTAAAAAAAATATATTCTAAGAAATGAATATGGAACCTCAGATGAGCGTACCAAAAGGGGGTACGTGGTTTATCTGCGTTAGACATAGCTAAGCTTACTTACATCACTTTGTTTCATTCTTAAGGTTTATTTGTAATCAAAATTAAAATAGTTTATGCCCACTGCGGTTGCTGAAATAGACCCTGGTGACCAGGAGCTCTAAGTGGGGTTACACATAGCTGAGCTTTAGCTCACAGGTAGTAGTTTCACACCTCACCATGTGCCTCAAATCCTCAGCTCCATCCGGCCTGGTCTCTACAGCATCAGAGAGCCACAAAAGCAGAGCCATCACCCCAATGTTTTTCTCTTAAGGGTGACCTCGGTGCCAGATCAAATGAGTATTTGGTAACTTGCTATGCAGATACTCATGCTACATTTTCAAGAATTTATCTCACCCAATATGATTCTTCACTCTGCTTTACCATTCTCGAGTTGGCAAGCAATGCAAAGATCCAGAGAATGTACATGATAGAAATGAAAACTGGTGAAGTGTCACCAATCATATGCTCCCTATAATTTTACATATGCCCCCAAGGGAGGTCTGAAGTAAATGGATCTTCCAAAAGTAACAAGGGATACACGTAAGACATATTTCTTTTTAGTTTTTCAATGTAGCATAAATGGGCGTATGGTTCTATTTAATAAATAGCCTTAGGTAACTTTACTCAAGAAACAAAGCATGGAAGATAAATATTTGTATTTTCTTATTTCCTGAAAAAGAAAAAGAAAGAGTGATTGTAAAGATTTCTCCTTATATTAATCTGTTTATATGTCAGTTGTCTGATAGCCTGTCTATGAAAGACAGAAGATGCATTTCTAATAAAGATAATGTTTATTTCTGAACCAGAAACATAAAATGTAATCAGAATATTCTTTGTTGTTGTTGTTGCTATTGTTGTTGTTGTTGTTGTTGTTGTTGTTGTTTTGAGTATTCTCTTAAATGGTTTTTCAGTAGGAGACCTTAAAGTCCTTGAGGTACACTTCCTAAAGCCCTATAAGCTGATTGAAACCTATACGAAATGTATTTCATTTAGAATAGTCTTCAGGATACTCTCCACGTGACACATATGGAAGAAATCAATTACAAATAAATAAAAAACAATAAGGCCACCTGACAAAATTGCGGATCCAGGGATGGGTATCTCATGCCATCTCAACGGTCTGGCCCCAGTCCATGGTGACACTGCTTATCGCTAGGACCTGAAAAAAGCATAACTGTTTTGAGTCATAAACTCACAACTAGTTTGGATACAAAAAGAAATTATTTCTGGACTGCCTGGGACCCCATAAAACTTTCACCTGTTTCCTGATTTTCTGAATTCATGACGTTAGAGTATTTGATTCAGTAATGATTTGCAATGGAAGCTATTATATACTTTCCTGCTACAGACAGTATATATTTAGGACAAAGAAATACAGAGTCAAAACCAGAAAGCTGGTGCCATAGTTCCAATTCAGTCATCAACTACTTATAAGTTCTCAGACAAATGCCTTTAAATCTCTTCCATTCTCTATAACTGGGCTTCCTTAGGACCATCACACAAACTGATGGCCTATCCCATTTTGGGGAAGATCTATAATGTGGATTAAACCTCTTCCTGAAGGTCCATGTGGATTAAAAATCCAAAAGTTTACATAAAATTCAAGGATTATCCAATTCTCAGTTTCCCTGGGATATTACAAGGTCTCAGAAAGAATCAATGCGTGGGTCAGTGCGATGTTCAGAAATCCTCTTCTGGCGAAAGCTTACAGGGCCCCCATTCTCTTATGGAAAGAACACTGAGGCAAAGCCTCAGACAGTGACTCTTTCCTAAGACGTGGAAGAGTACAACAGTGTAGCAGTGAGTACAACTTAAAAATTAGGTGACCTAATGCTAGAAAAATCTAGGAATGCAGACAGTGATGTAATTAACAAGTAACCATTTTAATTGACTACAAGTCATAAGCTGGTCTCTTCATGTAAGTGTATAAATGGGTCTACTATCCCCTACATTATTTTGGAAAACACATAAATGCACAGGTATGTCAAGCACTTATGACTGGGATTTTACCCCATATACTGGGGGTAAAGTGTTGTTAGGGTAAAGACATAACAGCATACCCAATTTCCCCACAGAACCAAAATACAACACGTGGTTCTTGACCCAGGATTGATCTCTGCCTCAAACCGTGCACCATCAGCCTTGAACTCCCTCCCTTTATCATCAACCTCTCTTCTCCACTGGCCCTTTCTGTTCAGCTCACAATGCTCCAATTTCTCATATCTAAGACCGACACTAGCATCTGTCTGTTTTTGCCTTCTCTTTATGACTAAACATTTAGAAAGGATGGTAAACTCTTTGTCACCGGTGCTTTGACTTCTCAACAACAGAATGCCTCTACCCTCACCACACCGTGAAGGCACTGCTCCTTGAGGTCTTAATGATAACAGCCCAATGGACAGTTTCCTTTCTTTAACTATTTCATCTCTCTGAAGAATTTGTCACTGACAACCACTTCCTCCTCCAAATTCCTTTCTTAGAAGGAAGGACATCATTCTTTCCTATTCTACACTACTCCACTGGCTCTCCCTTCTCACATCTTTATGAGTTTCCTCTTCCTCCACCTGCCCCCATAAACTTATAAATAAGTTTCTGGGGGTTTATTCTTGGCTTCCTGTTCTTTGTCCTCCTTAAATCCCTCCCAGGCTTCAATCTCTCCATGGCTGTCATAGATAAGTAAATTAATTTTTAAAGCTCACGTAAAAATAAACATAAAGAGGGGTGCCTGGGTGGTTCAGCAGGTTGACCATCCAAGTTTGGCTCAGGTCATCATCTCACGGTTCATGAGTTTGAGCCCCGCATCGGGCTCTGTGCTGTCAGAGCCCACTTCAGATCCTCTGCCCCCACCCCCTACGCTTCCCCTGCTCGCGCTCTCTCTAAAAAAATAAAATATAAAAACAAATCTAAATACATAAATAACTAAATATAGAAGGGGCTTATTTTGATAGTTCTTATCATATCTTGACACTTTTTAATCTTCTCCACCATACAACTTTTGTTGAAATTTCTAACCTCCCTAATGAGAATCAGCTATTCTCTCAGGCTCATCCAAAAGTGATGCATTTTTACATGTTTAGCAAATGGGTTTGAAACCCACCAAAATCATTTGTTTGGAAGATTTTTAAGAGAAAATCCCATAAACTTAAACTCCATAAGTGGCCCAGGCTAGAGAGGGGAGAGGACGATTCTAGTGGCTCCCTATATAAATTTCTGCTCAATTCCTCTATTTTCAGTCCAGGACCTATGCTTACATAAACTTCTTTCTTTTCTTTATTTTATTGGACAGGATCAGAATGTGCAGACATGTCCACTGAAAGTATGGAATCGAGAAAGGGATCTTAAGGAAAAGTTTTATGCACATCACTGAAGAGGCATTGGATGGGGTAGGGTGGAAACCTCAGATCACATGATAACCATCATAGAGACTGAACCAGTGATATTAATTGATTTACCTTTCCTGTTTTTATGTAGCTGGCAGTAGCCTTAGAGATCAAGGGTTGTATCCTTTTGCTGCTTTGTAAACAGCAAATCCTTTTTGTCTTAGTTTTCCACTCTTCAGTGGCTTATATTTTCCCTTAAAAATGCTTGGTTCCTGGGGCACCTGGCTGGCTCAGTTGGTAGAGTGTGTAACTCTTGATCTTGGGGTTGTAGGTTTGAGCCCCACATTGGGTGTAGAGATTACTTAAAAATGAAATTTAAAAAAAAATGCTTCATTCCTCCCTTGATTTGAATTTTTCATTTCCACCTCTTTTATATTATTGTTTAAAATAAAGAAAAGCCTCAAACTTTTGTCCTGCATAGGGACTAAGTCTAAACCCACCATGCATGGAGTTTGATTTAGATTCACAACCATGTCTCTCCAGCCATTAGCCCTGCCCTTTGCTCGTTCACTGTGGATCATGGCCATCTTTGGAGTCCTGCCATGCTCTTTGTCAGCTAATAAGAAAACAGTTGGACATAATGTATGCTTCTAAAATAATAGTTTTTTTAAGGAAGTGAATCACTTTAGGAAATATACATCTAAATTTCTATTGCCATTCATTTATTCAGTCAGCAAATAGGCCTTGTGCAGCTACCTGAAGCTGCCACAATGCTGTCTGACAAGGTCATCTTCAAGAACAGGTAATTCACATTCCAATAAAATATGCTTGGCCAGACAACCGGGGGACTGCTTTAGAGTTGTCAGAGATTAAGTCCCATGGATGCATCGGTCTTATCACTTTATCCACAGGACACTCCTTTTTACCACAATATCTTTTTCTTTCTACTTCTCTTCCTTTTTTCCTCTGTCAAACTTTTGCTGACATTCATTGTTCTTTTTCTCTTTGCTCTCTCACTCACTACACCTACACACACACATCCCTCCTTACCTCTCTCAAAATCTGCTTCTTTGCTTCCTCATTTCCATCCTTACTCTTAATATTCCTGGCTTTATGTCTGTCTGTCTTTCTCTCTCTCTCTCCTGGGGTAGGCAGTATTTGAAGAGGGGATATAAGGCCAGAGTGAGGCCCAAAGTGAGATGGGCTCTTCTGTTGAGCACATCAGGAAGCAGACTAAGTTCACTTTTATGCTCTCAGCCAGCTGTAAGTACCCTAAGTCAATGGTAGGAGGTCTAATCATCTGGCCACGATCCTATAGCAACAAATCATACTAGAAACATAACTGAACAGTTGTTGCAGACTGCCAAATGCAGTCAGATAGGCTTTGTTAGAGGTCAAGCATTATTTATTCATAAGTGCATGCTTTTGCAGACATGTGCATACACATAAACACCTTGTTATGTTGGAATTAATTCATTTGACAACCTCACCTCCTTGGAACAACTAAGTTAAAAGAATAAACCCATTAATTTTTAAAGGCCTTTAAGAAACCCAAGATAAAACAGTTGCTACAGATTCATAAATTAAAGCACAAAAGTAGAATGGGGCATAGGCAAAAGCACCCAGCATCTCACTTGAGTTGTTCATTCATTCACAAATATAAATTGGGTGCCATTATGCCAGGCAATTCTAGGTAACAGAAGTCAGCAGTGAACACATGGACCAGAAAGTTGTGCCCGTCTTAATGGAGCTTACATTCTTGGGGGTTGGCAGGAGAAACACTAATAGAGGAAAATGAGCAGAATCTATAGTGTGCTAGAGGGTGAGAAATTCTGCAGGAAAAAATGAATAAATAAGGGAAGTGGATAACTTATTGCCAGAGGAGAGAAAATGGCAATGAAAGTCCTCATAAAAGGTGACATTTGAGTAAAATAGCCTGCCACTATTTCTCCTCAGTTTACTTATCTTTAAAATAGGAAAAATAATGACTATCTCACAAAATTACTGAAAGCTTTAAATGAACAGATACATATTCTAGCACATAGCCTGAAATGTGTTAATTACTCAACAAGCAGTAGATTCATCTTACTCTCAAAATTTCACTCATCTAGGAGAGCTTTATATGTTCAGAATACATTTTCCTATAATTCACATATAATTTTAGCAAGATATATTTTCTTATTTCTAAACTCAGAGAAGATTGTATGTATGTATATACGTGTATGTATATATGGGTGTGTATGAGTGTGTGTATGTGCGTGTCTTGGATATTCATGTGGATTTCCATTACAAATTTAGACTTCCTAAGATCTATGAACCCCAAAGCCAATAAATTTAGCCAAAAATTAATTCTAAGAGGATAATAAATAACCCTGAGATAACAGGAAGTGCCAAAAATAAACTTCTCTAAAACATCTATCCTAACTCAGTCCTCACAAACATCTCCAAAATGGCAGATTCTCATACAAGCCTTTATAGAAGTTCTACAGGTAACGTCTCACAAATGGTGAGCTCATAATCCCAAATTAATAAACCACAAGGAAACAATACACCAGAAATTGGGAACCAACGAAGCCACAAAACTAAACAACAACAAAATTTCAGGTAATAGAATTATATGACAAAATCTATAAAGCACATTTTTAAAAATTATTCAAGAAGTAAAGAAATTGACACTATAAAATGTATAAGACCCTATGAAAAGTATCTTTTTTAATTTTAAATTTTTTTAGAGAGAGAAAGAGTGCTAGCAGGGGAGATGGACAGAGGGAGAGAAAGAAGGGGAGAGAGACAGAGAGAGAGAGAGAGAGAGAGAGAACCTTAAGCAGGCCCCATGCTCAAGGTGGAGCCTGATGTAGGGCTTGATCCCACAACCCTTGGATCATGACCTGAGTAGAAATCAAGAGCTGGACACTCAATTGACTGAGTCACCCAGGCACCCCTGAAAAGTACCTTTAAAAACAGAACTTTTTGAATTAAAATGTATTCATTAAAATTAGAAACTCCATGGAGAGTTTTTTTTTCTTTTATATATCTGCTTTATTTATTTATTTATTTATTTTTAAAATATGAAATTTATTGTCAAATTGGTTTCCAGACAACACCCAGTGCTCATCCCAACAGGTGCCCTCCTCAATACCCATCACCCACCCTCCCCCCCCCCCCCCCCCCACCAACCCTCAGTTTGTTCTCAGTTTTTAAGAGTCTCTTATGTTTTGGCTCCCTCCCTCTCTAACCTCTTTTTTTTTATTCCCCTCCCCCATGGTCTTCTGTTAAGTTTCTCAGGATCCACATAAGAGTGAAAACATATGGTATCTGTCTTTCTCCGTATGACTTATTTCACTTAGCATAACACTCTCCAGTTCCATCCACGTTGCCTCAAAAGGCCATATTTCATTCTTTCTCATTGCCACATAGTATTCCATTGTGTATATAAACCACAATTTCTTTATCCATTCCTCAGGTGATGGAAAACAGTGTGGAGGTTCCTCAAAAACTAAAAATAGATCTACCCTATGACCCAGCAATAGCACTGCTAGGAATTTACCCAAGGGATACAGGAGTGCTGATGCATAGGGGCACTTGTACCCCAATGTTTATAAGCAGCACTTTCAACAATAGCCAAATTATGGAAAGAGCCTAAATGTCCATGGATAGTTTCAAGATCAGATTCTGTACAGCTGAAGAGAAAACTATTGAACTAGAAGTTAGGACTGAGGAAAGCGCAGAAAATGGAGAGAGATTTTAAAAATGTGTAAATTATGATCAAGATTTAGGAGTTACAGAGGATAGTATAAGAAGGTCAAATGCACATTTAAAAGGAGTCCCAGAGGGGTGCCTCGGTGGCTCAGTTGGCTAAGCATCCAACTTTTGATTTCAGCTCAGGTCATGATCGCAGGGTGATGGGATCAAGCCTTGCATCAGGCTCCATGCTGAGCATAGGGTCTGCTTAAGATTGTCTCTCTCTCTCCCTCTGCCCCTCTCTCCAGTTCATGTGCTCTCATTCTCTCTCAAAAAAAAAAAAAAAGTTAAAAAGGAGTCCCAGGTTCTGGGGATCTAACATACAGCATGGTCATTCTACTTAATACTGTACTCTATAACACAAAATTTGTTAAGAGACTAGATCTTAAGTGTTTTCACCACCCAAATAACTGTAAAAAAGTAACTAAGTGAGGTGATGGATGTGTTCATTAATTTGATTGCAGTGATCATTTTACAATGTAAGCAATATAAAATCACCACATCATATATTTTTTAAAACATACTATTTTATTTGTAAATTATACCTCAATAAACCTGGAGGAAAAATTTTTAAATAAAATAAAGGAGTCCCAGCTAGAAAGAACAGGAGGATGGAAAAGAAGCACTGTTCCAACAAATGATGGCTCAGATAGCAAACAACATATGCAAAGATGCTCCGCATCATATATCATCAGGGAAATGAAATTCAAGCAACAATGAAATATCAATACACACCTGTTAGGATGGCCCAAATCTGGACTACTGACAACATCAAATGCAGGCAACGATGTGAGCAACAGGAACCCCCATTCATTACTGATGGGAATGCAGAATGGTACAGCCACTTTGGAAGATGGTTCAGTGATTTCTTACAAAACCAAACATACTCTTTCCACATGATCCAGCCATTGTGCTCCTTGGTATTTACCCGAAGAAACTGAAAACATACACCCACACATCCACATGGATGTCTACAGCAGATTTATTCATAATTGCCAGAGCTTGGGAGCAACTAAAATGTCCTTTTGTAGGTGAAAGGATAAATAAGCTGTAGTACATCCAGACAATGGAATATTGTTCAGCACTAAAGAGAAATGAGCTATAGAGCCGTGAAAAGACATGGAGGAAACTTAAATGCATATCACTAGGTGAAAGAAGCCAATGTGAAAAAGTTACACACAGTAGGATTTCAACTATTTGGCATTCTGGAAAAGACAAAACCATGAAGGTAGTGAAAAGATCAGGGGTACAGGGGCAGGGAGCAAGAGAGATGAATAGGTGGAGTCCAGAGGATTTTTACAGCAGTAAAAATACTCTGTATAATATTGCATTGATAAATATATGTCATTATTCATTTGTCTAAACTCATAGAATATACAGCACCAAGAGTGAGCCATAATGTATTCTGTGAACATTGGGTGATCATGATATGTCACTGTAGGTTCATCAACTATAATAAATGTACTACTCTGGGGGGATGTTACTGGGGGGACAATTCATATGTGGGATCAGGAAGTATATGAGAAACCTGTGTAATTTCCATTCAACTTTCCTATGGACCCTAAACTGTTCTAAAAATAAATAAAGACTTAATCTAAAAAGATAATAATTTTTTAATGTTTATTTATTTTTGACAGAGACAGAGACAGAGAGAGAGAGAGAGAGAGAGAGACAGAGCATGAGCGGGGGAGGGGCAGAGAGAGAAGGAGACACAGAATCAGAAGCAGGCTCCAGGCTCTGAGCTGTCAGCACAGAGACCAACCCGGGGCTCGAACTCACAGACCGCGAGATCATGACCTGACCTGAACTCAGATGCTCAACCGACTGAGCCACCCAGGCACCCCTAAAAAGATAATAATAAAAAAATGAGTTTATAGACCTGGAGAACGTCTTTGTAAATCATGTAAATTATAAATATATATTATTTGGAATTAATAGGAATAAGATAAACAGACCAAAAAAATTTTTAATGGACCAAGGATTTGAATCAACAATTCACAGAAGAAGAAAACCAAGTGGTCAATAAATATGAAAAACAAACAAACAAATATAAACTTACATTATTATCAGCTAAATGCAATTTAACACAAAAGTGAAATACTGGTTTACGCGGTGAAATTAATAAAGTAAACTGAGTTTCAAGATGTCGTGAAAACAAAATCTTTTGCATTGCTGGCTGGGAGTGTAAATTATCACAATCATTTTTGAAAATGATTTGACATGACACTTTAGTACAGTTAAATGTGCGCATAATAGTAAAAGGCATACCCTGTTGGATATACATCTCATATGCCTCCCAAATTCTCCTGCATCATCTGTGCCAACTCAGTTACCATCACTGCAACCAGCTCGAGAAAGGTCTATGAAGCTCTCCTACCTGGCGCTGGCCAGCCAGACATCAAAGTCCCTGGCTCTTCCCATCACTTACTACTCAGGAAGAAGCATTGGGCTACAGAGGGGTGAGAAGTGGGGAGGGGGAACTGGAATCCAACTTGTCTGGTAGCTATTAAAGACGCCATGTAATGTAATCTGAAAGTGCAGTGTGCTTTACTTCCCTTGAAATGAACTTCGTTCAGAGGAGAGAGAAGGGAAATCAGAGCCAACAAATCAGTCTCCTCTTTTCCTCCTCCCGTGGGCTGTTCCTAGCAATAGTATTCTCTATAGCCTATCTAGAGCAGTCCATGTGGCCAAGTGGGGCCCAGCTGCCCAGCCACCAGCTGTATCTTTTCTTGACTTGCATTTGCTTCTCGTCCTTCCCTGTCTTGCTTCCTGCTTCCCTCAGCCTCACTGCTCTAGGCCTGGCTTCCTAATAAGGCATTAGCACCTAAGCGCGCTGCCTTAGGCCCTGATTATTTAAGGATTCCAGGCTAAGATATCCTATAACCCAACAATTCAACCACTAGAAAGATGTTCACGCCCAGAGAACCCTTGCATATGTGCACAGAGAGATAAATACAAATATGCCTTACCGTTTGTAACAGGGCAAAGGGGAAACATCCTAAGTTTCATACAATAGAAGAATGGATAAATAAACTATGTTTTATTCAGTCAATTATCAAACAACAGTGAACATGATCTCATGCATCGAAATAGAGAAATGTCAAAAACATAACGTTGGCTAAAAAAGACAAGTTGAAAGGTTGTGTCTACTGTATCATTTATGCAAAATTTTGAAATGCGCAAAATAATATATCCCATATACATCCTGAAGCAAATATCACTGATGTGATTATCAGTTTAATTTTGCCAGTATGTCCATGTTATCTGTTATAAGAATTCATGAACGTTTCTGTGGTGCAAATACCTTTTCGAATTAAAATGTACATGGCTCAAGCCCTCACTCTACCTATCATAGCACAGAGTGTGTCGAAGTCTCTTCCAGGTTTCTTCAAATTTTCATGGAATTTACAATTGGCTAAGTCAGTTCCTGTTCTGTGAGTATTTTTTCCCTTCTCCCCTGATCCCCAGCTCTGAGCCTCCTCTGACTTTGAACGCCTGGACCACAGGCTTCATTCTCCCCTCAGTGTAGTTCTGCCACCAACATACCAGCACATTAGAGGGATGCTGTAGAGGGGCTGCATTATCCTACCACTTTCTCTATCATTTCCAACACAATATAAACACACGACTATGGTGCATAGACTTGTACTGATAGTGAAGAATAAATGAATATGGATCACAGTTCAGCAAAATACGTAAAATATGTCTAAAAAGCTCTTTCAAACATTTTTACCTCTGCATTTTGGCATACTTTTATGTTCTAAAAGCTCTTTCAAACATTTTTACCTCTGCATTTTGGCATACTTTGTTTCCATCTTCTGGGCTTTTCTGTTACACACCACACACACACACACACACACACGTACGCGTACATTATCCCTACTGGTATCAGTCTCCTACATCCAAAATCCTGTTAATACCTTCTGCATAATAGTTTTGTTCTTCATGTCTGCCCCCAAAATAAGGTTTCAAGCCTACCTTTGCTTACCCAGAATATTAATCTACATTGTTAAAAAAAAGAACGCTCTATTCAGGGTCTTGGTCCTTTAGCTGAACCAAACAAAAGGAAAACCTGTGAAATGATAGGTTTCCTTCAACATGACCAAGTTTTATGAAAGATAGCTTTACCTTCCAAGACTTTCTGAAAACAGAAGGAAAACAGTATGAAAATTCACTTTCCTTTTGGTCCAGAATAAATCTGCAAGAGTGGTGAACCTCCCCCTCCTCACTATCCACAGTTTACCCTGCCTCCTTCACATACATACAAACACTAGAAGCCCTGAGATCTGAGGCCATTTAGTAAAGGGGCACATTATTCCATATGCCTTAGTTGATCCCAAAGAAATGTTTGTATTAGAATGAACTTCCATAATAATGATGTTCCTTTACAAGGAATTTTTACACACACACAAAAACAATTTGTTAACCAATACTTGAAATGACGCAAATTATTTTCAGCAGAGCTGAAACTAAATCTCGTTCCCTTGACTCCTAACACGATGGCTTTTCACGCTGTATCAAACCCAGACGTCAAGAAAGGATTAGGTTAATATCAGGGTCCTATAGAAAGGATAAAGTGCAAAGAGATATAAAAAGTTTCAGAAAGAGTTCGTTTTGAAGTGTGGCTTTGATGGATAAATGGTTGTCCAGAACAATGCCTGATACATAGTAAGTGCCTGATAATTGTAGAATAAATAAATGAAAAATGTATATCCATAGCTTCCTGAAATCACACTCTAGTTGAACCACCCAAAAGTTTTACATGGCCAAAATGGTGTTATGTAGGACAGAAGGAGACGTGATATACACACACAAACACACACACACATGTGTGTGTGTCTAGAGGAATTCCCCATCTCCATCATTCTCTTCCTTGCCTTGTAATTGTACACGTAAAAAAGTGAAGATTTTTTTTTGAGAGAAAGGTAGAGGGGGCAGAGAGAGAGAGAGAGAGAGAGAATCTCAAGCAGTGTCTACACTCAGCATGGAACCTGACACAGGGCTCGATCCCACAACCCCGGGATCATGACCTGAGCCAAAATCAAGAGTTGGACTCTCAACCCACTGAGCCACCCAGGTGCCCCAAGAAAGTGTAGATTATTAATAGATAAGAAAACATACCCATGAATATAAAAACCCTACCTAGAGGAAGATACTGAGATCCATATAAGGTCTTTTCACAACTTTATTATCTCAATAGAGCATCATATATATATATATATATATATATATATATATATATATATATGTAACCAGACCGTCTTAAAAGAGAGAGTATGTCTGACATCCTTCTTCCTGGTGCTGAGAGTGAATGAGGCAAGGCGAAACACACAGATAATAGGAGGTAAAGTAAAACCTTTGGCTTTGATTCATGAGATAGAGAGAATTTGCTCAGAGAACAGGACACATCAGAGAACAGACCTTGGTTCCAGGCTCAGGAGAGACTTCTCGGTGGCTGAGCAACAGCAGAGTTTTTGTTTGGCAGAATTTGCTTCAGAGAGTAAGAGGAGAGAGGGGATTCCAAGATACAGAGTTGGTGTATCAAGCTCTAAACTCCTAATACAACTGCTGTAGTTAGAGGGAAGTCCACTGGATAGTTTAGAACACTAACAAAAATATAAGGAATCCTTACATCAAGAAAGGCCAGAATTTTATTAAGTCACCTGCAAAGCACATGTAGGAGAGAAAAGGGACCTCTGAATAGGTTCTTGGTCTATTCTCATGAGAAGCTTATAGAATGCTGCCAGAGAGTGAATTCATATGATCTCAGTTTAAAACTTGCTAAAGGATTCAAACATCTTGTGATAAGATAACATGAATACGAAAAGAAAACAAAACTCCAGTTAACTCAATGAGATTTCGAGTCAGTGGATTTTTGAAGATTCAATTTAGAATTAACAATTTCAGAAGAGCCTCTAGCAGAGGAGATAACATCTTTATTTGGGGGATGATGAAGGAAGTACGTACGGCTTTCCTGGACTTCTAGAATGGCTCACTGCTTTCACCTGCCAGCCCTACTCTCCAGTTCTGGAAATCCAATTCATTGCAGAGAGCAAAGAGGCTGGCTCTCTGGCCAACTGCGTTGCGAGGAAAGCCACAAACTAGTGGGTTGTATTTCTTTTTAGTTTGAACAATGTATTAGTATTACACAATTAAATGATGCATATTGAAATTAAATTAAATTAAAAAAATTAAAGGCACCCATAATCTCACCATTTTAATATAATACTCTACTCTCAGTTATGTATTCTTTACTGTAACTTATTATATAAATAATATATTTCTGTTACTGTAAACCCACCCACAATACTACAATTGTATTATGCTCTTTTCTTTGTGCTGTATTGCAAAAATTTTTTGTGACACAATTTTCATAATTGGTTATTTTTCTATACAGGAGAAGCAATGATTTTTCACTGATGTTTAATCCTAATTGACTTAACTACTTCCCTGCTGTGCACATTTGGGCCTTTCCACTCTGTTCATTCTTCATAAGCATGAAGCACTTTTTATCTGCCAAGCATTATACTAATTTTAGGGACAGGAGAAAGAAAGAAAGAAAGAAAGAAAGAAAGAAAGAAAGAAAAGAAAGTTGTGAAGGGAAGGAAGGAAGGATTGAAGAAAGAACAATCCCGCTCTTGAGAAGGGCAGGGTGAAAGAGATATGCTCACTAAAAAGGGATCCAAACCCAATGCAATGAATGCAATAAAAAGGTCAGAAGACAAAAGAAGTTTGTAGGAGTCTTGATGAGTATTTCTGAAATGTTTAGGAAGGGACATAAATACATATTATGGAAAAAATGGGTTGCAAAGTCAAGTAGGCTTCAAGAGAGATAGAATGAAACAAAGCTAAACATAGGGTTTAAAAAGTGTGCGCCCCTAAAGAACCAGCGGACATCATGAACTTCCAGGAAGGGATGTGGCCTACTACAGCATTTCCCATGTATACCCATCTCAAGATCTTTTACAAAACAACCCTTAGATAGAGGATGTACGAGGTGGAAACTAGAAAAGCTGCTCTGGTACATACTATAAACAGGTGTCCAAACAGACTGAACTAATAAACACATCACCCCAGACTCAGAGTTTGCCAGTTTCGTCCACAGCAATATCCTTGACAATTTTATAAGATAAATAGGTGTCAGATGTACCTCAGTACTGAATTGGTATGCTGCTAATGTTTCTTAAATGTTTTATTTACTTGCTGGATCCCTCCCAGCCACAAATACATATTGTGATGGTTAATTTTATGTGTCACCTTGACTGGTCATGGGATAGTCAGATTAAATATTATTTCTGGATCTTTCTGTGAGGGTGTTTCCAGATGAGATTAACATTTGAATCGGTAGGCTCAGTAAAGTAGATTGCTCTCCTTATTGTGTGTGGGCATCATCCAATCCATTGAAGGTCTCAATAAAACAAAAAGTGGAGGAAAGAGGAATTCACCCCATTTTTCCCTGCCTCTCTGCTTGAGATGAGACATCTCATTTTATCTTCCATCCCGAAACTGAGAATTACCCCGACTCCTCTGCTTCTCTGTCCTTTGGACTCAGACTGAATTACGCCAATGGCTCTCCTGAGTCTCCAGCTTTCAGTCAGCATCAGGAGACATCTCAGCCTCCATAATCTCATGAGCTGATATAGATATAGATATAGATATAGATACATAGATATATAGATACATCCTATTGGTTCTGTTCCTTTGAAGAATCCTAATACAGATACTATTATGAGTTGAATTGTGTCCTTCCAAAAGATATGTTGAAGTCCTAACTCCCAGAACCTATGAACGTTTTATTTGAAAATAGTGTTTGCAGATGTAATCAATTTAAATCTAGGTCATTAGGGTGAATCCTTAATCCAATGATTGATGTGCATATAAAGAGAGAAAAACTTGGACACAGACACAGAAGGATAGCAACCATGAGAAGGAGAGGCTGAGATTGGAATAACCCTACCAAAGCTAAAGAATACCTGAGACTACCGGAAGTTAGAAGAGATAAGGATCCTGCCCAGGGGCTTTTAGAGGGAGGATGGCCCAACGACATCCTGGTTTAAGACTTTCTGGTCTCTACAACAGAAAATAAATTTCAATTGTTTTAAGCCCACCCAGTTTGTGGTAATTTTATAAAGCAGCCACAGGAAACTAATACAGTCACCACACCACCAATGCTGGGAAATACTGGACAAAAGGGAGGCTACCTTTGGTTCTGTTAGCCTCTTTAGCCTTTTCACACCATCCCTCGTAACGCTGCAGCTGCCTCCTCTCAAAGCCCCACAGGAGCCCACTGTCTCTTCCCCTTCTGCCCTATGAAGGCCATTTGTCTGGAAACTATCTGGAATATATTCCTGCTGGATTATAAATTATGCCTCCCACAGCTGAAATCATCACTATGGCAAAGACCGTTAGTACCCTAACCAGGTTCTACAGGCGACACCACTGTGTGAATCTTAAAAAAAATAACAATGCCAGTTATTTTACCAGCCAAAAAAAAAAGTAGGGAGAGGGGCTTATTCAGGAGTAACAGAGAAATGTGATTTGACACAAACAAGCTACAGCAAACCACAGGCAAGTCTGGAGAACAAAGGAGAGGAACCCTCAACCTGAGAAAGTTGGGAGTTGGGAGGGGCTGTTATAAATAAAAAACTGTTTGGAGTCAACTGGGAGGTTGAAGTCTAGTGGATTTTCACTGGCTGGGTTGTAACAGTTTCTCATTGGGTGGACTATTGCGGGGGAAGGAGCAAAGCCTTGTTTTCTCCAGCTGGGGTGGTAAAGAAGTGTCCACCTGTAAGGTCTCTCTTTTCCTCTTGGGTCTGCAATTGACAAGGAGTGGTAGCGCATGAGAGCCCACATGCTGGCCTCCCAACTCCAATTCTAAATGAAGTCTCCTTTTATTAATGTTTACAGTTGCAGACTGAAAATTAGTAGGGCCTAGAACCAAACTGCCTGGATTGAAATCCTGGCTCCACCAAGTTTAGAGCTCTTTGAGCTCTGCCAATCCCTTGAACTTTATTGTGCCTGTTTCCTCTGCCCTTCAGGCTTAATGACTTGAAGTTAAAGGAATTAGTATATTTCCACCCAAGAATAGTAGCTGGAATATAGAAAGTGCTCAAAAATTAGTTGTTATTTTATTCACAAATAAAGGCTGCCTAGGGTTCATTTCCTAGACGTAGTGTTTTGGTCTGGTTTCGTTTGGTTTAAGTGGTATGGCCATGATGAGAAAATGCCAGTACAAGAAGAATGAATACCTGATTTTCTTTCTGACTCTGACACAAATATGCTATTAAAAAATCAACTTTTCCATCTTCCAATGGGGATGGCAAATATCCGCCACAAGAATTCTGCAGGAATATGATAGAGGTATAACATTGCGAAAGGAAGGCTGTTTGTGAGCCAGGAGACCAAAGTTTTAGTTCTTGCTTTCCTTTTAAATAACGATGTGGACATTGCACCTATTCTGAAAATCAGGATGTTGGATGGTATGATATTCCAGGTTCCCTACAGTACAGTTCTCCCTGTCTATGTTGTAAGATCGTTACGATAACAGAGGTGTATTGAACACTAGAAAAGAAAGATATTATGTTAACTTATTGCCAAATACACATTTTGGAAAGGACCCAAATCTTTGGGTAGGGTAGAACTTATACCTTAAGAATATTAAAGAGTAACAACACAGAAGTCAGTGGTCAATTGTCTTTGGAGACAGTTATTCTCTCTGAAAGATTCACCTTATTATAAACCTAAAATAAAGAAAGCAAGCCTCCATAATTTTGAAAACAGTGCCTAAGTCACAGCAAATAAATGGCAGTACAGGTTCTTTGTCATAACCCCATTCGGTCTCACCACACATGAGTCATTCCAAAAGGAAAAATCCCTGACAGATAGTAATTAGCAAACATGGCAGATGCTAATTGGTGCCATGCAATCAAATCATTCTCCATCAGCTTATATGAAATAGACTTTCCTTTGCCCTTGAGGACAGGCTTGAAATTTCCATGTGGGACTTTGCCATTTAGTGTGGTTAGAGGACCAACAGCATTAGCAGCAGCTGAGACTCTAATAAAAATGCAGGATCAAGACCCCACCTCAGACCTACTGAAGCACAGCCTTCATTTTCCAAGTTCCTTGGGGGGCTGACAAGTGCCCTAGGTCTATGAAGCGTTGGTCAGGGTACACTAACGATGGGATCAGGGCTTGTGCTCTTAACGATGGACTCGTGTTGAGCATAAAGCCTTCTCTTCTGACTCTTCAGTAATACCTATGTAAGGCTTAGCCCTTTTCTTTTGGAGTGTAGACAAGCAAAGTTGAGACTAAGATGATGAGATTTGCTGAATGTGGACTAGAGTTTTTTGTTAACATACAGCCATTAGTAGCAAACATTCTTCTAAGGTTTATATATTATTGACTTATTTATTTATTTCAGAGAGAGCACGAGTGGGAGAGAGGGGCAGAGGGAGAAAGAATGAGAGATTCTCTAGAGAAAGAGACTCTTAAGCAGGCTCCTCACTCAGCGCCGAGCCCAATGCTGGGCTCGATCCACAACCCTGGGATCATGACCTGAGCCAAAATCAAGAGCCAGATTCTCAATCGACTGAGCCATCCAGGTGGCCCTTTTTATTATTTATTATTTTTATTGTTTTTTAGAGCTTTGAAGCTTCTAATTGAAGTTAAGTTCACTACAGATTTTTCGTTTTTTGAAGCTAAGCTGAGTGAGTCAAAACCACACTTCCCATTTGTTGTCTGTGGTGGCTGCAGGCAAATGTTCCACTCGTCCACCCACATGGCCCTTTAAGGAAGGACTTACTGCAGATGCGGTATAGATATACAATGGAGTATTACTCGGCAATGAAAAAGAATGAAATCTTGCCATTTGCAACTACGTGGATGGAACTAGACGGTATTATGCTAAGCAAAATTAGCCAGTCAGAGAAAGACAAATATCATATGGCTTCATTCATTTGAGGACTTTAAGACACAGAACAGATGAACATAAGGGAAGGGAAGCAAAAATACTATAAAAACAGGGAGGGGGGACAAAACAGAAGAGACACTTAAATATGAAGAAAAAAACACAGGGTTGCTGGAGGGGTTGTGGGAGGGGGGATGGGCTAAATGGGTAAGGGGCATTAAGGAATGCTCCTGAAATCATTGTTGCACTATATACTAACTTGGATGTAGATTTAAAAAATAAATACAATTTTTTTTTAAAAAAAAAGGGAAGGACTTGTTGCCCCAGCTGGTATGAGTGCAGTCAGCAGGCTTCAGCTGCCTTCAACGACCACGTCATCTGCAGAGCCACCAGCCCAAAGGCATGCTCTCCCATGGGTGGCGAGCATTCAATGACCAATTCAGGTTGGGGGCCTGGCCATTTCAGCCCAGTAGTTTCCATGCATGACAGCTCTGTGAGCCACCTCAGATCCAGGGCTCCCTATGCATCAGCCAAAGCTGCTGGTCCTGCAACCAGCTCACTTCTCCCTCCGCCTAATCTGCCTCCTCGTTATCTCCTCCGTAAGTATTGATCTCAAGGGCACTCCCTAATAAAGAACCCTGAACACTAAACTGTTTCAGAGCGTACTTTTTGGAAATCCTAACCTGTGACATACCGTGAAGGAAATACAAGGTTGCCAGAATGTTGGATGGAAATATGACATAAATCTCACATGGGGCATCAAAACATCTGGCTCAATTTCTACATGGGCCACAGAGAATCAGTGTCATCTTGAGTAAGACTCTTACTGCCTTTGAACCTCAAATGTTTACGAGATAAGAATAATTCCTCCCCATCTATCTCACAGAGTTTTTTCATGAAAACTTAATGAGAAAATAATGTATGTCCAGGGAAAGCACTCTACAGAGTGCAAGACATTAAATAATTGATTATTATTCAATAGTTTCTGGAATTGTTTCTTTTTTTTCTTTGCCTGTTCCGTAAGTCCATGCCTGTCAACATTAAACCATTCAGATAGCTCTAGAGAAGCTAGATAACCATTCAGATAGCCCACTGAGAAGTTATACCTACTGCTTCCGGTATAACTTCCGATAGTTACACCACTATCCTTGGTTGGTATGACAAAGGCATCTGCTGGACTATTTTTACATCTGGCTGGAACTAACTCTTTAAGGCTCATAAGATATGTCAAAAATAAAAAAACCCTGAGTGAGTGTCAAAGTACTCCACAACACTTATAATAAACATTTCTAGCAACATAAATTAATCACTATACACGCAGGCCCCAGGCTACATGAACGCCTGTAATCTTGGGTATAAAGTAAGGATATAAGAAAGTTGAAGATAGACACTTCGGGTTGGATATAAAGGAGAAACGTGAGCCCCAAGTCCTGTTAATGTATAGGAAGTTATAGTAGAATGGTTTTTTGGGGTGGGGGATATATTGCTAATGTTTCAGCCTATCTTGGCCAGAGAACTTTGTAAGTAATCCTTGGTTCATTTTTTTCTTTTTGTGAAGTTCCTTCATGATAATTAAGAAGCTCACTTGAAAGATAGCAAATCGCTCAAATGGAAATCAAAAGAGTGATAGACATTTCAATCGGTGATGGAAGGAGAGACTGATAAGGCAGAGTCTGGACATAGTGGGGATGACAGCGCCTCAGTGAAAAGTGTCAGTGGGAGCCTGTCCCACTGAGAAGTTATACCTACTGCTTCCGGTATAACTTCCGATAGTTATACCACTATCCTTGGTTGGTATGACAAAGGCATCCAGTGAACAACATCCAACACTGCAGATTGTCTCACTGCAAACATTTCATTTCTCTCTCTACCTCTAACTCTCTCTTTTTCTGAGAAATATATAGCCTCAGATTAATGAAACAATTCACTTACCGGTAAGTTGCTACAAAAGAAAAATTAGGGAATATAATGAAGGTCTTTGTCTCTCTACACATTCAGCAACCTTCAGAGATCTTTGAGATCCTTATTTTGATTCACTGAAAAACACATTATTAATTAAAATTTAAAACAGTTTCCCTTGGCTAAGGCAGAGATCTTTCTTTTAGCCCTTTTCCAGCACGGGTAAGAGCAAAGAGTATCCTCTTCAAAACCCAACTGTTGGTAATGGAGCTGCTCCATCAAAGCCAGTGAACAAAACTCAGCAAATTATTTTGATTTTTCCCAGAAATGTTAATAAGTGATTAATAGAGATGGTGAGGGTCAGTTTGATAATAAATAGAATGAGGCTTGGCTAAACTGAAAGCAAAGTGAAAAAAGCAAAGTTGGTCTGAGTATCCCTTCTCTTCTCTCTGTTTATTTCTGTTTTCTCCCTCCCTTAGGATCTACCAAGCTCTGGGAAGGTTTCCGCCCCCTACAGTCCCTTAGCCTCCCAAACACCTCATCTGAACTTGGTCATCCTTGACTCACCATCTTTTTGTTGTCTCCATCCCCAACCCAAGACATGTACCCTTTCCCCACTCATAACTCCAATAGTTGGTGGGTTTTCATGGCCTCAGATTTTAAGGGCTAACTAGTGAATCCAGTGGCTACTTGAGTGTTACAGAAGGAGTACGTGTGGGGAGGGTGTGCTTCCAAGAACATGTGACATATGCATGTTAATAACCCCCAAGAGACAATTGGTCCGTGGGAACCATTTTGTTACCACGATTCTAATGGTGGATATCTCTCACTTGACAGCTAAGGAGAGACAGACTCCGGCTGGCTGGGGGAGCAGAGATAACTGACGTCAGAATGACCACCTTCACCCCAATCCCAGGAGCTCCTCCCAGCCCTAATCTTTTGATGTAGAGGCCCTCTACCTGCTAGCTCCTTCCTTTAAAGTTCTGGGAATGTCGATAATATCTTGCCAAAAGCCTTTTGGACTCCTTTCATTCCCATTAGTCTGGCAATATATTTGGCTTTAGAACAGAGAGGATTTCAGTGTCTGTCTGTGATGAGGTCCTCTGATCTGGCAGTTCTGAAGCATTAGGCGTGCCAAAATGAGAAAATTAAAGGAGCAGTGCCCTACACATGAGAACAATTATGTGTTAAAGTACAGAGTACCACCCAGAAGATAAGTGGCAAGTGCCAGTACACAGATGCACTCACAATATTTTAACTCTTACATTTAAAACAAAATCATGAAGATTTTAAACACCCTCCCTTTATGCAGCAGAATCATCGTGCATTTCCTGAAGTAGAAGCCATGTGCAAAGAGTACATTGCCAAGGGTATTTGGGAAGCTGCTCAGCAGTGACCTTGAGCAGCAGTGTCCTGTGAGAAGCACAACGCATACTTGGAAGAGGTGGGAAAGAGCCAAAGCTGAGCAAAGGGAACTCAGGAGGTGACAGTCTGGCAAGTGAAGAGGGACATATGGGGAAACCATAACCATAAGCGGGAAAGCACCAATGAGGAGTTCAACAAGTACCACTACAAACAACACACACCCACCACTCATTTCTCATGTCATGTAGCATATGCAAAGCGGGATCTCTGGCTCTCAGGACACCGAAAGCAGAAAGGCCAGAGGGGGCAAGCCCTTCGTTTTCGTCTTATGAAATGGCAAATATAAGGCCCATATCACTGATGTTCCCCAAAAGTCCTAACCATCCACAGGGATTAAAAGGAATAGTCATTCATTCAGTGAAATGAGTGAAGTGGAAAATGGGAGGATAGGGACAGGGAAGACAGGTTTCACCAACTTCCACATATTCCAGAATGGTCTTTAGGTCTGCTGCCTACTTGGATGTAACACATAAACACGGTTGAAAGAGAGATATTTTTCTCTTGCCAACACATACATGTAGCTGTGCTTCCTATTACTATACAGGTATATGTTTTAAATCTGGCCAATTTTTGTTTGGGTTTTTTGTTGTTGGTGGTGGTGTTATTTTTCTTTAACTTTGTATTCTTTCTTCCTTTTCTTTTTTTTTTTTAACGTTTATTCATTTTTGAGAGACAGAGACAGAGCTCAAGCAAGGGTAGGGCAGAGAAAGAGGGAGATCCAGAATCCAAAGCAGGCTCCAGGCTCTGAGCTGTCAGCACAGAGCCTGACGTGGGGCTTGAACTCATGAACCATGAGATTATGACCTGAGCTGAAGTCAGATGATTAACCGACTGAGCCAACCAGGCACCCCATTTAACTTTGTGTTCTTTTATTGACTTCTCCCTATTTTTCCCCACCTCTCATCCCCTGGCAACCACTTTTCTACTCTCTGTTTCTCTGAGTTTGATGTCTCCTCCTCCTCCTTCTTCTTCTTCAGCTTCTCTATATAAGTGATATTATACAACATTTGTCTTTCTCTGGCTTCTTTCACTTAGCATTATGCCTTCAAGTTCTATCCATGTTGTTGCAAATGCAGGATTTCCTTCTTCTTCATGACTGAATAATATTCCATTGTATACATACACTTATGTCTTGACTATTATGGATAATGCTGTAGTGAACATAAAAGTGAAGATACCTCTTTGATATGCTGTCTTCCTTTCCTTTGGATACATACCTAGAAGTGGAATTGCTGGATCATATGGTAGTTTTATTTTTAATTTTTTGAGGAACCTACAAAGTGTTTTCCATAGAGACTGCACTAATTTACATTCCCACCAACAGCATCCAAGAGTTCTCTTTTCTCCAAATCCTTGCCAACGCTTACCATCTCTGGTTTTCTTATGACAGTCATTCTAACAGATGTGAGAAGTAATATCTCCTTCTGGTTCTGATTTGCATTTCCCTGATAATTAGTGACGTTGAGCCCCTTTTCATGTATCTATTGGCCAATCATATGTCTTCTTTGGGAAAACATCTTTTCAGTTCTTCTGCCCAATTTTTAATTGGATTGTTTGTGGGGTGCCTGGGTGGCTCAGTCAGTTAAGCATCTGACTTCAGCTCAGGTCATGATCTCACAGTCCGTGAGTTCGAGCCCACGTCAGGCTCTGTGCTGACAGCTCAGAGCCTGGAGCCTGCTTCGGATTCTGTGTCTCCCTCTCTCTCTGCCCCTCCCCTGCTCATGCTCTGTCTCTCTCTGTCTCAAAAATAAATAAAAACATTAAAAAAAAACCTATTTAATTGGATGGTTTGTTTTTTTTTTTTTTTTACTATTGAGTTGTATGAGTTCTTTATATATTGTAACTATTAGTCCCTTATCAGATATATGATTTTCAAATATTTTCTTCCTTTCCATATGTTGCCCTTTTATTTGCTGATGATTTCTTTTGCTGTATAGAGCTTCTTTGTTTGATGTAGTCCTACTTGTTTGTTTTAACTTTTGTTCCTTTTGGTTCTGGTATCGAATTAAAAAAGATTCATTGCCAAAACCAATATCAAGGAGCTTACTCCCCACATTTTCTTCTAGGTTAATTTTGCCAAATTTGGTCAATTTTATTATAGTGGACTTCATTGTTGAAGGACTTGTTCATTGAATTGTCACTCCATAAAGAAAACGACATTAAGAAATAAGTCAGAGAAAGACAAATACCATATGATCTCAAATTTAAAACAAAACAAACTAGAAAGGGAAAAAGAGAGAGAGAGAGAGAGAAAGGCAAACCAAAAACCAGACTCTTAAGAGAACAAATGGATGGTTACCAGAGAGGAGGCTGGAGTGGGGGTGGGATGTGAGGAATAGGGGGTGGGGATTAAGAAGTGCGCTTGTGATGAGCACCGGGTGTTTTATGGAACTGTTGAATCACTATATTGTACACCTGAAACTAATATAACACTGTATGCTAGCTAACTGGAATTAAAAAGAAAAAAAAAAAAGGAGGAAAACCAAAACAATATTAAAATACAAGACATAAAAATAAAAGTAACAAATTTTTGCAAGATCAGAGTGCTCTTCACTTCTGCTTAATAGTAGGTTCTAAAATTTAATAATTATTTTTTAATTTTTTTAATGTTTTTATTTATTTTTGAGACAGAGAGAGACAGAGCATGAGCAGGGGAGGGGCAGAGAGAGAGGGAGACACAGAATCGGAAACAGGCTCCGGGCTCTGAGCTGTCGGCACAGAGCCCGACGCGGGGCTCGAACTCATGGACTGTGAGATCATGACCTGAGCCGAAGTCAGATGCTTCACCAACTGAGCTACCCAGGTGCCCCTAAAAATTAATAATTATTGACTACAAGAAATAATTCAATTTTTCAGTCTTGACTGAAGATTCAATTTATATAAATGATATAATTTTTAATAATCTTTTCCCTCAGGATCTGAGTATTTATTTTCCAATCAAGAAACAGCATTTTCAAGAAACATTCAATTGTGTCAAGACACCCAATGGGTATTATAAAATAAAGCCAAATTACTGATTTGTTCTCTCTTTCCTAATAACTGACACAGAGAAGCAAAGTTTTATTTCTTAGATTATAAAGTAGGAATATTTCCACATATTTGTCTATTAATCAAATAATTTAAATCTAAGTGTATAATGTGATACATATCTGACATTAAATTGTTTTTAAAACGAAGTGCGTTATTTCTCTGATCCACCAGTTATTACTGAATACTACAGATATCTCTGTTATCGTGTTTGTAAGCACAACTACAGTGTGTCTGAAATATAGTTTAAAAATCAATACCTAAAAGTACTTCAAATGCATACTTGAGCATTAGTCATCCTAGAGGCATGAACATCTCATTTTCTAGAAAACTCAAAGACATGCTCTGTCAAAATAAAAACTATATTTTCAATTCTGTCTGTATGATTGGATTGTGCAGGAATAATACTTAGATTTAATCAATTTAGAGGATTAACTAAATGCTGAAAGAATATTGACCGCGAGTAGTTTAGTCACAGATTTTCTACATTTACACCTCTGTCTTAGTAACATGTAACTACCAGAAATATTGACTAACAAAGAAATGAATAAAGTAAAAATCCATGGTAAGTTTCTTTTATCTTAATATTCTTAAAAAAATAGAAAAATTGTTATATGAGTCATGAGTTCAATATTTTTATTCCCTAATTATATAACACTTAGTTCATTTTCCTAAGGTTTATTTGGAGAAACAAGATGAACAATCTTGGATGATTAAATCAATGAAGAATAATCACTAAATAATAAAGCAACAAAATGTATAACAAATGTGATTTTTTGTTTGTTTTAAAGTTTTTAGGAATTTTCAGATATTGAAAGAGCAAACAGATATAAATATGTTTTGCCTTAGTGAGGTTTGCAATTTTGCTTTCCAAGCCTGTTTTGAGGGAAATTAAGGCCTTTTGGGGTGGGGAGTGCTCTATAATTATACATTACTCCAAGATTTAAAAATTCATGCTCTGATACATTAATATATTATAATAAAACAATTAATACATTAATCTAGTTCATATAAATCAGACTCATTCATTACATTCATTACAAGTTCATTTTTAGTAAAATTTGAAATTTTTTTTTTCCTGAGCAAAGAGGTATTGAGAATTTCATTTTCATTTATAATAACTAATTAGTTAACATGTCCAAATTCATGAAAGCCATATTCTTTGGCACTTCAAAATCTATAATTTGTGTGTATTCACAACACATGCCTAAAAATTACACGTTTGTAACTTTAGTGGGTATTTAACTGCAACCTCAAATTGGAAACTTTAACGATGAAATAGTCAGACCCTTCTTACTACAGAACTTGGTAGGTATTGCTTTAAAATGACAATTACAGAAATACACCTTCTAGAAATACAGTCTAGAGAAAATAGTTAAACACACACACACACACACACACACACACACACCACATACACATCTCACAAGAAATACATAGAGTTTCCTATCTTTTGTGTGCAAGAAGGAAGCTGAGAACAATGCTACCAGATGGTGCTAAAAACAACCCTGGACTCACATACCTATAGACTTTCAGCACCTAAATCCCAACCCACATGGGAACTCTCCCTTCCCTTGTTCATTCACATCCGTCAAGCTGCACTTTATCCATCTGTCTTTAAGGTGACTGTTGCGTTGAGTTTAACCTGATTCACTTCAATGGATAGTGAAGGGAAAAGCATGCTACTGTTAGATTTTTCACACTATGTACACATATAGAGACGACACTGCCCTGATTTTCCCCTCTCCAGGCCCTTGCTGGTTGGTCAATCTCACATGAGTGCCCTAGGCTGCCCAGTCAACAAGTATATATCTTATTTTATCAGCAGAGCTCCAGGGCTGGGTCTACCTATTTTTAACATTCCCAAGGATTAATTTCTGTCAGCTCTTGTAGTTCAGCGAGTCCTAGTTCTGAATCATGCTGAGGGCTGTGGGTGCAGAGCACAAGGCCTCAGGAGCCTACCTACAGCTGAAAACACTGCAATTGCTTTTTTACAGTAGAACATCTGCATGGTTCTTCCAGCAGTCAGATGTCTTTTAACCTGATAAAAGCAGAACAGTGTTAGCTGGAAATGAGAACTGAATCTGTCAAACTAGTGAAGACAATTACAATCTGCCAGAAAATGCCTCACCCTGACTCCAAACCTGTCCTGGGACAACACGGCATTTATTGCATTTACCAGTAATGTTGGCGTTCCTCTGGTTTTATTTTATCACTAGAAATGGCACCTTTGAAATAAATAAAAAAAAAATTGTTATCATATTGAGTGTCCAAGATAACCTGGCAACAGTAGTTCTTTAAAGGCAAAAATATGGCAGGGATTATAGTCTTTAGCTTGCCTACAAGATTTTCCAGTCCCTCATCCCCATCAGTTCCCATATTCTCTGTGGCTGACCCTGTATTTGCCAGCAAATACACTCACAGTTGTTCCGTAAACCTAGATTCCCATAAAAATAAAACAAATCAGTAATAGAGAAAGGAGGCCAAGTTTATGTGTTTCAAATCACCCTTCTTGTCCATGTATCTTATAAAAAGAAGAAACATTTATTCATTCATATATTCACTTACTGAAAGAAGGAATACGATGTGCTCTTTTCAAAGATCTCATAATTTATGAAAATGGTTCTAAAGATTGGGGTCAGTGATCCCTTTAGACTTCAATGAGAACCCAACTTCCTAGAAACATGAACACATCTATATAAAATTTTGAATATAAATTTTTATGATGTTGACAACCACCTATAACCCCTCTATAGAACACATGTGATGGGGTGAATGTTTGTTTCCCTCGTCCCCAGATTCATATATTCCATCTTTACCTCCCAAAGTGAGGGCATTTGGAGATGAGGAGTTTGGGAAGTAATTAGAGTTACATTAGATCATGAGGGTGGGGCCCTCATAATGGGATTTAGTGGCTTTATACGAAAAAGAAGAACCATCTCTCTTTCCCCCTCCACCCTCCACATGCACACATGTAGAAAGACTATAGGAGGACAGAGCAAGAAGGTTGTTATCAGCGAGCTAGGAAGAGAGCCCTTACCAGGAACCAAATCGGCCAGCACCTTGACCTTGGACTCCCCAACATCCAAAACTGTGAGCAATAAGTTTCTGTAGTTCAAGCCACACAATGTATTGCATTTTGTTATGGAAGCCCGAGTAAGCTGATCCAGCCCAGATTAAGGATATCCACTAGGTTATTGCTTTTCCTTATCAATGCTATAGATTCAACCACAGAAGAACCTTAAGATTATAGGTAGATGATGGTCGCATCATCATCCTATATTTTGAAACTTCCTGAAATTTCTTATGAAAACAGACGGAGTAAATGGTTAGCAAAACTGAAAACCCATGGACAATATTTATTACAAAGCATCTGTGCAGCGAGAGGCAGAAGAGAGTCATGGGATAGCTGACAGAATCAAGAAAAGAAAATCCCAGTATTGTACTCATCAGAAAGTGTGGCGGACCAATCTGAGACGATACACTGAAACCGGGAGAAAGGAGGCCAACCTTCTGCCCCTTCTCCTTCTGCCCCCTCCAACAGCTAGTAAGTGTAAGGGGTATATGGTAAAGAAGAGTAAAGGGACTGAACAGGCTCAAAACTGACCACTGACAGGCCAGAGCTCCCGAGGAGACACAGCTGAGAGGAGTATCAGATAAGCAGAGCGACAATAGATATAAAAAGAGAGTCAGTCCAGGGGGGCCTGGGTGGCTCAGTCAGTTAAGCGTCCGACTTCAGCTCAGGTCATGATCCCGCGGTCCGTGAGTTCGAGCCCTGAGTCGGGCTCTGGGCTGATGGCTAGGAGCCTGGAGCCTACTTCCGATTCTGTGTCTCCCACTCTCTCTGCCCCTCCCCTGTTCATGCTCTGTCTCTCTCTGTCTCAAAAATAAATAAACGTAAAAAAAAAAAAATTAAAAAAAAAAAGAGTCAGTCCAGAGAAGTGGGAGAGAGAAACAGTGCCAGAAAATATTATAAATAAAGTTGTTAATTTATGACACTTCAAGGAAAGAACGAAAGAGAGAATTTTATAAAGTTGGAAAGGCTTCCTGAACTCTATTTCCTTCTAACAATTCTAGAAAACTAATTTCACATAAAAATGAGCATCACGGAAGTATTGGGGTCAGGTTCAATGCAAGTTTGTTGTAAGAAAACAAACAAAAAAGAATAAGAAGCAAATAACATCTGTACAGACAATGAAAGCATGCCAGAAAGACATGCCTCCAGAACAAACCCAAATTGTAACCTAATATTTCAAGACAAGCTAAAATAGTAGGATAATAATGCAAGAACAGTAAAAATAAAAATTATAAAAATTCAGAAATAGAATGACAGAACTGAAGAAGGAATTAGAAATTTTAAAAAGGCAATTTCAGAAATAAAAACTAAACTAAAAGAAACTCAAGAACAAATAAACATAAAAGGTAATGTCTAAAATTTAAGTAACTTGAGGGTCACCAGGATGGCTCAGTCAGATGAGCATCTGACTTCAGCTCGGGTCATGATCTCATGGTTTGTGGGTTCGAGCCTTGCATGGGGCTCACTGCTGTCAGCACAGAGCCCGCTTCAGATCCTCTGTTCCCCTCTTTCTCTGCCCCTACTCCACTTGCTTGCTTTCTCTCTCTCTCTCTCTCTCTCTAACAGAAACATTAAAAACAGTAATAATAAAATAAAGTTTAAAGTAACTTGAACTCCAGAACAAAATGAAAGAGATATAAAGGAAAGTTGAGAGATCATGACAAACTTTGAAGATAGGCAAAGAAGACACAACATAGATAATAGGAGTCTCTGGGCATAGATAGGATGGGAGGAAGTATAGTGATGGGGACAAGCGAACAGAACAAACTCTAAAGACTATAATTTATGCAAACTTTCCAGAAATTAATTTTTAAAAACATATGAAACTATATATTGAAAGAGCACACTTGGTACCTGAAAGTATAGACCAAGAATGGCCAATACTAAGAGTCTTCTAGTGAAATTACTAGACTGAAAAGAGACAGAAAAAAAAATGTCTTTGGGCATCTAGACAAAAAAGAACAGATGACTTATAAGAGAATAAAAATTAGATTGCCATTAAATTTCTCCACTGCTCTGTTTTATGCCAGAAAAAAAATGGAGCAATGTATTTAAAATACTCAAGGAAAAAGATGTAGCCAAGAATTTTATATCCAGCAAAACTGATTTTCAGGTGGAAACAACATAGAAAAAAATGTTACCAACATGTAAGAGAGCAGAGAACATTGTTCTGTGAGCTCTTCCTAAAGAATCTGAGAAAGAATGAGGTTAAGATAACCAAAATGACTAGAGAGATATTGTCGTATGATTGATTGTGAAAGTTAAATGTATAGTTTCTTATAGAACTAAGACTAAATGAGCACATGGGTGGTTCAGTTGGTTGAGCATTCAACTCTTGATTTTGGCTCAGGTCATAATCCCAGGGTCGTGGGATGGAGTCCACAGCAGACTTCCATGCTGAGTGTGGAGCCTGCTTAAGATTCTTTCTCTCTTTCTCTCTGCCCCTCTTCCCCACTCCCACATGCGTTTCGTCTCTAAAACAATGTATATATAGGAGTACCTGTAAACAATTTGGGGGAACACTGGGAAAAGCATATGGAAACACATTCTAACTGCTTTCATCCTGGGGTAATTCTACTGGTAGTACTATTCCTAGTATCAGTAGTTTATAAATAAAACAAATGAATAATTATCCTCTCTGTTGATCCTTGAGAACCAGAATTCTTGGTGTGTAAGAAAGATATATTTTTAATGTGGAAGAACTTGAGTAAAAGTCGTGTAGTACTTTTTTTTAATTGTAAATTTCAATATGATATTCATAAGAAATTGATCTTCATTTTGCGTATATTTTCATATATATAGAGAGAATACACATCATTCTAACTCTGTCCACTGAGAATCCCTAGAAATAATAACTAACTCAGTAACAGTGAAAATACCTAGCATACAGACTATGGTCTTCAAATATTTATTCCCAAAGAAACTAGATGTGCCTGGAGCATGTTGTGATAAAAAAATAATTTAAAATAATTTAAAAATTAAGGAACCTATTCAAGATCAATAAATCTTCTCATAAGGACCCAGGAAGCAACTTAAGAAGCTCACTTTGGTCAAAGATGACACAGTTCAGGCTTAAATAACAAAACTTGCTGGGGCGCCTGGGAGGCTCAGTCGGTTGGGCGTCCGACTTCGGCTCAGGTCATGATCTTGTGGTCCGTGAGTTCGAGCCCCGCGTCAGGCTCTGCGCTGACAGCTCAGAGCCTGGAGCCTGTTTCAGATTCTGTGTCTCCCTCTCTCTCTGACCCTCCCCCGTTCATGCTCTGTCTCTCTCTGTCTCAAAAATAAATGTTAAAAAAAATTTTTTTTAAAAAAATAACAAAACTTGCAATGGATTGAAATCTATTGTGTAATAAAAAGATTAACCTTACCCAAAAAGAGATCTGGTCTTTGTTCTCAGCTCCTTGAAGGTGATGTATAATTCTCTTGAAATGCCTTGCCTGATAAATGTGTCTTTATTTATCTAGATGCCTTGAGCCACACAAGAGAGTCTAATAATGTGATTTATGGCTGGGGGCTTTGGGTCATGTAGTATCAGGTCTATTTCCGGAGGGTCTGGATGCTAAGGTCAGCTTTGCAGGTCTATGTGAACAAGCCCCAGGAATAAATCCAGAGACACCAAAGCTCTGTGGAGTCATGCTCAATGCATGTTATCACATACTGACTTGTTGGGAGAAGTTAGTGCTGTCCAGGACTCTAATGAGAGAGGACATACAGCAGATCTATTCATGGAATTCTTCTGAACTCTGACTCATCTGCTTTCTCCCTTAGCTGATTTTGATCTGGATCTTTTCACAGTAATATCCCGTAACTGTGGGTATAACACAGTGAGTTCAATCTGAGTCAGGTTGTTCTTCTAGCTACAAATTCAAGTATTTGTCTTATACACATTTCCTCTCTTTGTATAGAAGTACATCGTAAGAGACTAAGCAAATGTCTTATTGAAGCTCACATATTTTTTACTTAGGTTACAACCTAAGCTGCTGTAACATGGAGACTCCAAACTTCAATGGCTGAAACAAAATGAATTTATTTCTAATCTATAATATGCAGAAGGATAGGTGGCTTTTCTTTATGAAGTCATTGAGGGACTCAGAGACCCTCCATATTGTTGTTGCCCCATTCCCCGAGTGTTGTTCTTGCTACCTGGGTGAAATTTTCTCACCACTGCTTGTTTGCAGGAAAGGGAAGGAGGAAGTGAAGGAAGCCACTGGGACGTGGGACACATCAGTCCTCCTCACATCCCACTGACCAGAAAAAAGCTAGTCACCTGGCCATGTCCAGCCACAGTGGAGTCCTAAGTTGCCATGCTTCCATCTGTAACTCAGGGGGTACTTCTAATGAAAATAAGTTGAGGGGAAATAGATATTAGGGGACAATTGCCATTAGTCTAATACATTTCTGACCTATCAGGGTAACCTGGGGAAATCCAGAGGGTTAATCTGACATGAATTGTTCTTCAATAATCTCTGCTGGATTCTGGTGGTCCTTACTTTCCATTAGGTGCTTATATCTAGACTTTTAATAACGTGATCTAGACCCTCACTAGAATCCTAATCAAGCTAATCAGTCTTACTTTGCAGAAACTACATACCTCCTTCTATTGAGGAAAATTAAATTTAAATTTGATCTTTTCCCATCTTCCTGCCACACTTTCAAAGATTCTTCAAAGATTAACATCTTGGTAATTTTCTTCTAAGTCATTCCCACTGTCATGAACTATGATTCTAAAAGCCAAAGACAGAAAAACAATAATACAGGAAAGAAATGGAACCATTTCAACTAGTCTAGTAACTAGGCAAAAATGGGTAAGAAATAAAAAGGGATTCTAAAAATTCATTTCTAAAGGAAGTTGAGCTACATTAAGAAAATGTATCAGGGCACCCGGGTGGCTCATTTTGGTTAAGCGGCTGACTTTGGCTCAGGTCATGATCTTACCTAAGTTGGAGCCCTGCATGAGCTCTCTGTCGTCAGCACAGAGCCCGCTAAGATCCTCTGTCTCCTCTCCCTCTCTGCCCCTCCCTCTGCCTCTCTCCCTCTCTCTCAAAAATAAATAAGCATTTAATAAAAAGAAAATGTATCAAGTCATTTATTAAAAAGATAGAAATTATTGCAGTGTCAGTCTCCTCTATACATGCATCCATTGGTTTTGTTTGATTTGTTTGATTTGATTATCATCTGAAGGTAACTAGAATTACAAACATCAGCTTCTCTGAATTATCACATGAAGTCTTCCAGAAGAAAAGCAAGGGCTATACTCCTAGTCTCAATTTTTGGATCTCTTCCCAGTGAAATGTCAAAACAGTAGCTTCCTTTGGGACAACGATTCTTCTTTATTCTACTGAAGAGCCTTTTGAGTGGTTTATTCTGAATAATTATCACGCTTGACTTTCCTTTCACATGATGTGAAATTTGTTATTTTCTTGTTCTCTATGGTAACAGCTAAGTTACTTCAAGCCAGTGTCTTTTTCTCTTAAATATGTATCTATTTTCCTGGAGGTGGAAGTAGAGAATCTGCAAATACACAAAGGCAGAGAAGCTGTGAGCAGTTTAGATAAACAGAAATTTGCACACTTCATCCGCAGGTCACCTTCAACGCTTCATCCACAGGTCACCTTTCGGTGACTTTTCTGAAGCCACATACCTATGCACACACTGGGACTTTCCAGGTGCTGCTCACTCCAAACTCCCCTCGTTCTGACTAGTGGTCCTCACACATCCTTCACTGTCAACTCAAAATCCACCTTCATCATAAACTTTCCCTAATCAGACAGAGCTAGGGAATAGTTTCCCACCATTAACTGTTTGGAGGATGCAATTGTAGCATTACGTTTGACTTAAAAAAAAAAAAAAGTTCCTAATTTTCACATTTACACTACCTACAAAATTGTTCTTTTTCATCAGGTTAAATACCTTTGTAATCATTATCTGCTGGTATCCTTCCTTTCCTCAAATTTTGCCACAGATTGATTTTCCTAGAACGGCAAGGAGGCCCAGGGCTAACTGATTGGAAACCCCAGGATCTGGCAGACAGCTAAGCAGGGAAGGATTCTGGCTCTTCCCCTTGTCCTATCTTTGGTTGGCTTTTCACCCATAAAACAGATCCCATAAATATCCTAAGGGGCAGTAGATTGCCATGTGACCTGGAAAGGAAGAAGGCTGTTTAAGAAGGCAGCAAAGGCTCTGGGGCAGGGTTGACTGCGGATGGCCAGGGAGGCTGAACCAACAACAGTTTCCACCTTCCCAAGGAGTGGCTCATGTGTAGCCCAGTTAGGTTGGCTATTTTGCTCAAATTGTTTCTTTTTCTGCATATATTTAGAAAACTGTCATGTTCATCTGCTTTTGCTTTTATTGGTAAAGAATACTTATTTAGGGATCTATCTGGCTGGTGCTGATGATGTTTGATAACATTCACAGTATTGCTTGTTTATTTTTATTATCTCATTTCTTCCAACCCATAATAACTCCTCCGGGAGGGACAACATCTGTTCCTGCAAAAGGAAGAGTTACAGGCTTCTTGGTTTTCTCCAGGCCTTAGACTCCAGGGAGATCAGCACCCATTCTCCCCCTGACCCCATTTTTTAGATTCCCTAGATTTTTAACACAGAAATTTATGGAAAATAGGATTGTAATGCTGAGGTGTTAATTAGATAACAGAATACTGTGAAAGATTAAAATGAGACTAAAAGGAGGAATTGAAAAAGGAAAAGAAAAAAAGGAAGATTTAGAAAAGATTTTGAAGACCTTTGAAACTACTAGCAAATTATCTCCTCAGCGATAAAAAAAATTCTATAATAAATATTAAAATTATTCTGCTCTCAAGTACTTAGCTTATTTACTGTTAAAATATTAATATTGTGTTCTATTAGATTGAAACTGACTTAAACTCAGGCTTCAGATTTAGAGTTCAATTCACAGCTTGTTAAAATGTGGAATGTATGAATTCTCTCATGTTCTTGCAACCGTGTCCCAAAGCTGTAGAATGTACATGCTATATAGACCAATTAATACCCCAAATTCATAATGTATATCAGCACTATAAACAATTAGTGTGGGGAAAAACGATTCCCTTTTTGCCAGTAAAACAACATTGAATATTGAGCAAACATTCATTGAGGGGCTACTGGGTCCCAAGCTCTGAGGCTGGGAGGGCGGGGAAGAGGGGAGGGTTAAGAGGGAGGAGGTTGTTAAGTGTGGGGAGGGGAAGCAAGGAAATTAACAAAGCCCAGTCTCTGCTTTCAAAAGGTATTCACAAACCAGGGAGGGATGGAAGGAAAGGTGGAGAAGGAAAGTGCTGTTGATGCTGACAATCGTATGCTGACAATACAGATAGGTAGCCTCCGGTTTTCCAACTGCAAGGCCACTCTTACAAATCCAGAATCCGGGATTTTCCTGAGGAGCTAAGGGGATCAGCTGGCTATGTTGTTTGTTTGTTTTCTCCCCTTAGGGCCTATAATATCCCTACTTCCCAATCCAAAAGTAGATCAACTCCAAGTGTAAAAACAGGTTTCACTTGCTGCTGCTCAAACAGCTTTTTTAGCTCAAGAGTTCTTTGCGCTTCTAAGGAAGCTTCACAACTCGCAAGGCTGACAATGTCAAGAATGTGGGACTCAGCCTGGAAATGGAGTCATCCTAGATCCATCACTTAGGATAGAAGCTGTAAAGCCTTGAGTGCATCCCCTCAACCTCTCCAGCTTCAGAGGAAAGAAAGGTACTATACAACTCTACTATAAAGGTAGAAACAAAGGTCAGTTGATGCAACTGTTGCTCTCTGTGAGGTAACCAAACTGGGTTTATACCGAGACCATTCACCAAAATCACACACTGTGGCAGGAATAGGAAAGACAAAGAGGAATTCAGTTTTCACTTTTTCATTAGGGTGTCGGTCTTGAACTGAGCTCTAACACACGGTGAGACTTTGTCCTGTAACAGTCTGGCTGCATTTTCTGCCACACCTCTCACACCCAGCACATCAGCCATTGGCAAACTCTGTCATGTACTCCAGCGTCTCCATGATGGTGCAAACGTCCCTCCCTTGGTTTTAAGTACCCTAAATCTGGCACTTTGATTACCTCCCTGGAATAACATTTACCATATTGTACTATAATGACCGCCCCCTCAGTAGACTGGGAACTCCTTGAAGGCAGAAATCATGCATTTTTAATCTTTGTACCCCTGTCAGAGTACCTGGTAAAGATGGGCATGGATTATCGGATGAATGAATGAATGAATGCATGCATGCATATAAACCACAGTTTTTGCCCACTAAGAACAGAATTGTGACATACCCCAACCATGTGTTTGTGTGGGTTAACCCACAGCACTCTTACTCTTGACGTATTTTGTAACAGCCTTATCCACACACAATTCACACACGTATCACAAAGTTGACTTGGTCAAACGGTACAAGTCAGTGGTATTTTAGTATACTCAGAGTTTGTGTCATCACTATCAAACTGCAGAACATTTTCCCTACACTAAAGACGATCCTACCCACTAACAGCCACTCCCCATCCCATCCCCCCCCCCCCCCCCCCACCTCCTAGCAACCACCAGTCTATTTTCTGTCTCCACGGATTTTTCACTAATTTCTTGTGACACAATATCCATAGCATCAAATATTAGGACGCATCGCTTCACATGACTGAAAAGAAAGAAAACCCAGAGCAGCTCTGATTTAGTATACAGGTATAGAATCAATCTCCTTGCTCCGTGACCTTGGACAAGTTGTCGAACTGGATCTCGTTTCCTCGTCCCATGAAGTTTAGACGGTGTGAGAGAGCACCCTCAGGTTAAACAGGAAACCAGCAAAACCAAAAAACAAATGAGCCCTCTGACTCTAATCCAATACTCTACCCTAGTTAGCCTTTCCTGGGCTTCCTTCACCAACGTCTTTCCATCATTAAGATTTCCCACCAGACCCGCTGCAGCAGTGCGAAGGGCCCTACAGAAGACGTTTCCTCTTTTCCTTCTCGGCCGTCCAGTTTTTTTCCGGGCTGGGCGAGGACGGAGAAACTGCAGAGCCCCCCCGAGAAAAGGAGAAGCGAGAAGCGAGAGAATGCCGAAGGAAGACCAGAAAAAGAACGGGACAATCCCGAGGACGAAACTGGAGGGAGAAGGCAGAAGAGAGCGAAACAAAGAGAGGGAGGGGAGAGGAGAGAGGGGGGAGGAGCACAGAGAACTGATAAGCAAAGAAGGAGGAGAGAGTACCGGGGGGTACGCGGCTCGCCGAGAGCGCAGGGGGGGGGCTCCAGCTTGACAGTGGCGGTCGCCGGGCAGCGGAGTCGGGAGCGCGCGCGGAGCGCAGCGCGGGAGCGCGAGCGGCTCGGGCGGCGGTGGCGGCGGTGGCCGGTCCCCGCCGGATCCGGCTGTGGGCGCCGCGAAGTAGCCCTCCGCAGCGGCGGCGGCGGCGTGCGGGCGATGCTGCTGGTCTCTCCGGGCGCCGGTGTCCTGGCCTCTTCCTAAAGGTACCCAGCCCCGCTCGCCCCCTCGCCCAGGGCACCGCAGCGCCCGGCAAGTGGCTTTGTGAAGCTCGAAGCTCCCCGGACCGAGGGGTGGGCTGGGAGCGGGGTGGGGGGGGGGCGGGGTCCGGGGTTCCCCGTGAGGAAGGGGGGGGCAGAGGGAAGCGGGGTTGGCGGGTGGGGCGGGGTGGGGACGAGGGCTGTCTCCCGGCAGCAGCTGGCTGCATCCCCATCGTCCATCCTCCTCCCGTCTCCATGTGCTTCGGAAGAGGTTTTGTGCCAGGAGAAAGTTGGAGGCTGAGACTTGAGGAGCCAGACTCTGCGGCCCCTGAGGCCCGCACCCTTCAAGAGCGTGGGAGCACCCTGTTGGGAAGGTCTGGGTTCTGAACAGGGCCGTGCAGGAACCCATGCCCCTTTCCGACCCTAGCAGCATTCCTGACGCAGGCCCTTGCTTGAGGAAATTCCTCCGTGGGAATCCCCCGTGGGGAGGGGCTTTCGGGTACAGAGCATCCACAACTCACACATTATTATCGCTTGAGAACAGTACTCTCTCCCCTAGAACGTTCTCTCCCCTAGAACGGGCGCCACCAGCAGCTATGCTGTAAGAGAGGGCATCAGAAATTGAAGTCGGACCTCGAATTAAAGACCCCTAAACACCCATGTGTCCAAGGTGCCAGTGATTACCTCTGTCAAATCTTGACTAGTTTCTTACTGCCATATGCTTCCAATCAGCTTTCCCTGAGAGCTGGGCGGGTGCTGTGGAGCACAGGAAAGGGAGGAGAAGTTACAGCCCGGCTGTTAGGGTGGGAGGTGGCAGCAAAGAATACCGAACACGTGTACCCACTTGAAGATAGGAGAAAGTTTCAACCTTCAAAATAAAGTGGGTTAGGTGGGGATTATTTGCTTTACAAAACTTCCTCTCATGCAGAGAAACGATTAGAGTTAGAACTGAGTTTTACACAAGATTGTGGCAACAGGCCTATCATCAAGTGGCTCAGAGTCGATTGACGGGGTAATCAGGCCGATACCACGTTGACTTGAAATTAGCAGATCTCAGCAAATATAGGTAGATTCTGTTTAATTCTGATTAACCTTTCTGATCATATTGGTGGATTACCAGGTTTACTTTATTCATTTCTAACCAAGACATACTCACACCAAAAGACAACTTCATAATACCATTTTGTGCCCTAAAGACACCCTTAGCTAAGGATATGGACATCCTCTTCTGGTTCATATGATTTATCCCCTACACCGGTAACATAACTTCTCTAAGTACGTTTACATCATAAAGAGAAGGAAACTTCCTTAGTGGTGACACAACAGTGTCCAAATAAACACTGAGCACACATACTAAGTGTTTTTACCTATACAGTTACTTTAAATCTCACAGGCACCCTGATGAGATATTATTACCCTGTTTCAGAGACTAAGGAGATTATGTAAAGTTGCCCAAGATTATGTGGGAAGTAAGTGATCGAGGTGGGATTTGAACCCGGATCTGTTTGATTCCTTACCCGTGCTCTTTACCACTACCCCGTGCTATCTCCCAGCCCCCTTGAAAGAGAATTGCCATTTTATAATATACTAGGAAATCAAAATATGGCAAATGCTGTCTCCACTGGCTTCCTGGATCAAACCCCTTCATAGATTGTTTTGTCCCTCTGGGAACCCAACACTGCGTCCAACAAGTATTCCTTTCACCAAAGGGCAACATCAGGAACTCCCCGGACACGCTCTAAGCACCAGTCCCCAGCATGTAAATCAGATGGAAATCTCCAGACATCTAAACCCCTTGTCCCTTCAGAGAAGTTGGCTCTGGAAGACAGGTAATGAAGTGTTTCTCTCACTGCCACTTAAGGAGCAATCTCTACTCTCTCAGTCATCCAAGTCTGGTTTAGCTCTGCACATATAAGTACACACCACCAGTTGGCAGGAATACATCCCCTGCAGTGTTCACACTGGCACACTCATCTTCCTGTACCAACTGTCAGAGAATTCCTGACACAGGCCAGGCTACTTAAAAGGAAAAACTGAAACAGAGCCGTTGGGGATGGTGGTGTTAGTCTAGGGAATCCCTGAATTCTCTGAGGCTTACCAGAAAGGAGATTAACATAGGGCCACAGGGTCAGGAAGCAGGCCTTCCCCATAGTGTGAAATGCCTTGTATATGGTGTAGCCCATTGTCAACACTACTGAAGATATCTGTTCACCATATAGAAACTCGTTTACCTGTTATCTTGGTGATGGGTGCAGCTACACATCTATTTCTGTTTCAGTTACTCGCTTGTACTAACACAGTTGTCACTTGGCTGAATGGTAGCAAACACTGATGTCGCAGGTGTGACAGAGTTTTGAAGCTGTGCTTAAAACTTGTGTCTGTTATGATAATCGACATTCTTTTATCATTTTATTTCTCCTCCCTAGGTGAATGTGTGTGTGTGTGGTGTGTGTGTGTGTGTGTGTGTGTGTGTGTGTGTTCTCTCCCGTGGTATAGTTTTCAATTCTCTTCTCTCTGATTCCAAAATGATTTGAAGTTCCAAGCCTAAAGAGAAATAGATGCATTTTTGAGCTGAGGCCATATGCTGCCTGGAAACATATCCCTGTAGTTGGCATTTTACTCATGTTACTCTAGTGCTAAGAACCTCAAAGTCCCGAATGCATGCTTTGGGATTGCAAATGGACTCTCCTGTCTAATTATTTCACTCCATCCCCTGAAGCAGTTGGAAGGTTTGAGTTTAGAACACAGCCCCAGCACCTCCCCTCTAAATTCTCTAAACTGCCAAAAACTGGAGCAACGCTAATTAAAGTTGGGAAACTAGAACATGAGGTTTGCTCATTGTCACGCTTTTGCACCAGAATGGGAAATATACCAAAAACTTTGTTGGGCATACGGAGTGACGTAGACTTGTTTAACATGACCAGTGATCTGCAAAACTATCTGACATTACGCAGTTTGCCTAAAGTTGGGTTCGTGCAAATACCTCATTAGGTTAAGACCGTCCAGTATCAACAAACTTCTACTCTGCATTCTATCATGTGTATAAAACTTCTCATTCACGGGCCATCCATTTTTATTTCATCATTTCATCAAATCTAAAATATCAACAGTTATATAGCATCATTTTTATGTTGTACGAGAAGAAAAAGAAAATACTGCCGATTATATTACAGCATGCAGGCCATCTTAATAGCCGTCTTCCATGACATCGTGTGGATTGGTTACACCACCCTCTTACTGCTTTCGAGTCTCCATTTCTATCAAGGGTTTTGGTACATTTTTCTGCTCATACCGTCATTAATTAGCACTGCTTCCCTAAGCAATGTGTGATAGACAGTGGGTTTGCATATATCTCAGTAACAGACCGTAACAGACTCCTCTTCTGTGTCTTTCTTTTTTTCAATCTGGTGAAGCATTTGGATCTTGCTTTGCAAGGTAGTACAGAAATGTCAAACAAAGACAAATGTTTCCCTGAGTGATATAACATTTAAGCCCCACTGCTCCGTTTCGGTGCCGTAGCGCATACATAGTAACATCTTTTTTCGGTGCCAAATCATAGTGGGATCTTTTCAGAAAAACCATTTAAATGGCAATTAAACAGAACACCTGCAGTGCCAACAATGCCCATAATTTAGGAGAAGTGCTACCAAAATGAATAGCTGTGACCATGTTTATGCCTGTGCAGAGCAGTGACAGCGGTGTGACAACTACTGCCAAGTTGTCACCGTCAATATTGAGACACATCCCGATGTTGGAGATGTTAAAATGTGGAAAAAAAAAAATGAACCTTATCAATGAACTATGCTAATCTGTGCCTACTGAATTTCATGAACCCTGTTGATTCGTTCATTCACATGGTCCCTCGTTTTGTGAGACCAAGCTCCACGAGGGCAAGGACTTTTTCTGTCTTATTCTCAACTCTATGTGCCAGACATGTAGGAGAGTCCGTGGCACGGAGTTGATGTGGTCAGTAAATGTCCGTGGAATAAGTGAGTGGCTATCCTCCCATGGAAAGCATGGAGACACACACATCAGGTGGCTCACTACTCTCCTGCTGGTTGAAAGACATAGTCTTAAAAGTATGACATCGACAGAAATGCTAGACATAGGAAAAGGGTACAGGCCAGAATTAAGTCCTCGATTTTGTTTACAGACCCCTGTACAAAGCACTTCATGCCATTACAAAAACGACCCCAGGATAGAAGAAATTCCACTGTGGCTTCATTCATCTTTGACCAATGAAAGAATGTATGACGTCGTAACACCTTGATTCTCTCGCACGATCCCAAATCATAAGTTGCTTGAATTTTATGCCTGGTGCAATGTCATGCATTTGTCCTCTTGGACGTTGGACAGAAACCGGAATTAATAGGTACATGCTTTTCCTTCAGTAAGCTCCTCTGAGACAGAAATCCGGTGCTGGTGACCTTGTCTGGATGTGCATCTCTGAGAGAAAAAATTATTTAAATTTATTTATATTTGTGTTTGTATACACACACACACACTTTTAAGGCCTTTCCTTACAGTCCACTTTTTAATTACCACCCCCCACCCCACCCCACCCCCCGCCAAAAAAAGGCCATCCTGACACTTTGACAAAGAAACAGACAAAAAGGAAAAAAGGAAACCTTGATAGGAATATAGACCTCTGTCTGTCATGCTCCTGCCTCCTCACTGCTCCCTAGGCAAGCAGAATGTACTTCTAGGCCAAACAGGAAGCTATGTGAGGATGCAACGAAGGAAAGGCTGGGAAGCTTAGCTTAGCAAGCTCCAAAGCGATCCTGAGGACCCAAAGTTGACAGTTAGCGTTGCCCAAATAACCCCATGGTCTGTGAGTGAAACAGCCGGTCCTGCGAAGATACGTCCCAATTCTCGTTCAGTGAAATGTGAGACCTCCGAAACCCCTATGTAACCAGCTAAGGTCACTTGTAGGTTTCTAAGACACATTTAGTGGCTTGCTTGGGGGAGAATGAATGGCGTGTGTTTCTCCCCACGTACAGGCAAAGCGGTGTGTGCCGTGACGGGACATGGCAGATAGGCCAGAGCTGTCTCTTTCACCTATTAGAAAATAATTATTAATGAAATTAAATCCTTTTGGCTTTCCACTAAAGGAACTTCTGTATAATTACGTCTATTAAGCGTTGTTAACATGAGCCAGACAAATGACAAAAATAACTTAAAACTTGCTTTTACTGAACACACAGGGTGGGATAAAAGAAAAACAGAATAATCTTAGATGCCAGTTCTGTGATTGTGGGATGTTTCAATAAGGTGTGGTAAGACATGCAGACATGGAAATGACTGTCATGAAGGGAAGAGTTTGTTACGCTCACAGGTCCCTAAAAGCAGTAAGCACATGTGTCGTGCAGGGCTACGTGGAGGTGGAGGGAGTGACGATGAATGTGGGCAAGACAAGATACAGGAGGAGCAGGGCAAGCGGACTTAGGGCTGAATAATTTCAGAGAGCTTTGGGGCATAGAAGCTGTCCCTGGTTATCCGGTACCTGGCCCTGGGGTGATTAGGGCAGGTGGACAGCCACGCTTAGCGTGAGAAGGACGGGCTCTGGACTGCTGGTTTGCGTATGAAAGGCACATCGGAAGGCCAATTACTTATCCCTAGGAATTAGCTCACTCTGGGAGGGACAATCCCTGCAGGGTCATCAAGGCCCAAAGATGCCAAAGCCTCAGGATACGGAGAAGAAAAGACATGCTGAATAAATGGGGATTTTAAAAATAGTCCAGTAATGAATTAGGGCCGTGTACACACGGAGCATTCAGCCAAATGTGCAGAAATGCCCGGCTCGGGGTCTGACACATGGTACTCACCCAGCAAACATTAATTAAATCTGAGTTGTGGTGCCAGATGGTCCAGCCATGCTCACAGTCCGCCTCTGCTGCATATTGCGGTCAGGTGTGCGGTGCTCATCTTGAGAAAAAGAAGACAATGGGGACGCACGCTACACAAAGATGAAAAATGAGCCACCCAGGATGAGGAGGAGGCAAGAAAGTTGTTAAAAACATAAATGAGCTCTTAGGCAAATACATCCTTAACTCTAAGATCTTAAAATCTGTAAGGTAACTGTATGTTTGGGGTAACTCCTTAATCACTGTGAATTTGGAATGTCAATAAAAGTCAGGAAACAGGAAGGTTGCCGGCAACCTGTAGAAAGGTTGCTTCTGAGTAAAACCGGAGTTGCAAAGTGAATTGTGTATTGTAAATGTTGTGCTCAGGAGCACACTTCTAAATGTGAGCTACTCAAAATAGCATCAGACATACTCCTGGTGTGGTGACAGGTCTAGGCATAGGATGTGTAACATGCACCTGTACTTCCAGGATGTTGATGGAGGGTGGCGATGAGTGGGATGGATGCCGGGTGAGACTCAAGACATTCCTTAAAAAAAATTACTTTAGTATAGCTGACACACAATGTTACATTAGTCTTAGGTGTACAGCATAGTGATTGGACAAGTCTATACATTATGCTGTGCTTACTACAAGTGTAGCTACTATCTGTCACAATGCAACACTTTTACAATACATTATATTCTGTATGCTGTACCTTTCATTCCGGTGACTTAGTCCCCAGCTGGAAGCCTGTACCTCCTGATCCCCTTCACCCATTTTGCCCATCTTCCTGCTCCCCTCTCCTCTGGCAACCATTAGTTTCTTCTCTGTATTTATGGGTCTGTTTCTGCTTTTTGTTTGTTTTTTGGATTTCACATGTAAGTGATATCACATGGTACTTGTCTTTCCCTGACTTATTTCACTAAGCATAATGCCCTCTAGGTCCATCCATGGTAGCAGATAACAAGATCTTATTCCTTTTTATGGCGGAATAATGTGTGTGTGTGTGTGTGTGTGTGTGTGTGTGTGTGTATCATGTCACATCTTCTGTATCCATTCATCTCGATGGACACTTGAGTTGCTTCCATATTGAAGACATGGCTTGCTCTTTATGGTGAATGTCAGGAGTACAGGAGGGTACAAGCGTTAGGGCTTACAGCTAAGTAAATTGGATGAGTTGTTGCAGTGGTCAACCTCATGACTTCTCTCTAAGTGGTCGATTAATGGTTACAATGTCTTTGAAGCCCAATGACTTTTCCCTCTAATCTTGATCAGGCATGTTAAGAAATAATAACGAAAACATATGCAGGACGTTCGTCTAATATTAGAAGGGTAGTTTCTTCAGTGAGAACTGAGATTGCCTTCTGCTTACAATTCTTTAAATTTGTGGCTGTGCACACATCTCCTTTGCATTGTGTAAGAGCTTATCTATGTTGATGGAAATTGTAGGGATGTTTTCACTGGAGTACAGCTGCTCCCCCATTGTGTTTCCAAACTGACATCATGACTCTTTAATTAAAGTTGCAGTATTAGCCTAAACTGGACAATGAAGGATTTTCTGCCTGGTTTATGTTGCTGACCTAGATTTGTTGTTGGTCAGGACAATCCTTGGGTTTATTTACATCAGTGAAGAAATGTCTCTTAACCTAATATACATTTTGAAATCCAGGCTTTTATATCCTTTTGAATTCTGATTTTGTACACAATTTAGGCCCATGTGAAAATGGAGTATTCAGTCAAATGAGATGATAATGTGCAGAAACATATGAATTGTCAAAAAAGAGTGGGGGGGGGTACAATTTCATCTACGTGAGTGCTGCATCTTGCTTTCAACATCAGTGATACTAGTCCTTTGGTTCCTGGAGCCCTTTCTTTGTGTTGATAATTATAGTGAGTCCCCATAATGGGAGGGTGAGATGGGAGGGGGTAGCCTTCCTGGAGCTGTTCTAGGTATTTTCATTCTATTTTAGCTTTAACCTTAATGAATTTGAATTGCACTCTTTTGGAGTGGAGTGGAAAGAGGCATATCCTTGCTTATCTTTTCAGCCCTAGAGCCTAGAAAAGTACCCATAAATAGTAGAAGCTTAATAATATTTGGTGATTTAAAATATACTGTTTAGTTGAGACAGGAATTTCCACCCTTCTTTGGCTGAAAGATTCTTATTAATTATGAAATAAAAGTCTCACATAATACGTTATAATTTGATAGTTAAATCATCTACAGTGAAGAACCAAACACATCAAAACTGAAATTTTAACAAATAGAAGTCATTAAGGTAAATTTGATATAACAAAATTTAAAAAATCTATTATAAATGACCATTATTAAAATTCTCCAGTATTGGACTGAAAACTAGACAGATAAAAAACAATCATAGAAATTCCAGATTTTGATTTAGATTGCCTAGGGAACATAATTTAAGACACACACATAAGCAACACAACTTTGAAGAAAAGGTCGATTACTTAGTGAAGTTTGCTAGAACAATAGAATGACAGTTTGAAGAAGAGAAAACAGTAAGGAAAAGAAAGACATATTCTGATGATAACCAAATACAGGTTTCCCCTGCTATGGAGAGTGTTCCTACGTAACTTTTGTAAGCCAAGGTAGCGTGAAGTGAAAAAGCAATTACCATTTTGTAAGAGTGAAAATCGTCTTCAAATTTCTGTTGGTTAGTGAAAATAAGTACTAATGTAGATCTATTGTAAAAGCTAAGTGTTTTGGATAACAGAGGAAACCTGTATTAGAATAAATTTCAGCTAAGCCACAGTGCTGAATGTTGGAGGAAAAAAACAGAAATACCGTAATGATGGGTACTTGTCTGTCTGTGTGTATACATGTATATGTATGTATGTACATATATATATATATATATATATATATATATGTATATATATATATATATATATTTGTCCAGACTCACAGAACATACAACACCAAGAGTGAACCATCATGTAAACAGTGGACTTTGGGTGATAACAGGGTATCCATGTCGGTTCATCAGTTATAACAAATATACCACTCTGGTGGGGAATATTGATACTGGGGGAGCCTCTGCATGTGTGGGGCAGGGTCATATGGTAGATCTCTGCACTGATCCCTCAATTTTACTGTGAATCTAAAACTGCTCTAAAAAAAACGCAGTCTTAATATAAAAGAAAAACAAAAACAAAGGAAGGGAGGGAAGGAAGAAAAGGAGGGAGAGGGTAAGGAAGGGAGGGAGGGAAGACAAGCAAAGTAATGTATTTATCCCAGGTCTGAAGGCAGTGAAGACTTTTCGGGATGTTTATGCCATCTTACAAAAGACATACATTAGAATATAGAATATATTAGAATATTATATATATTTATATATATATATATAAATTAGAATATACTGAAAAGGGTTTAAGAACGGAAATACAATAAAATAATTCTATAAGGAAAGATGACAGAATGAGAAAGAACATGGGTAATAAAAACTTATCTAAAATATGTAAGGGGGCACCTGGCTGGCTCAGTCGGAAGATCACGTGACTCTTGATCTTGGAGTTGTGAGTTCCAGCTCCACTTTGGGTGTAGAGATTACTTAAATAAATAAATAAAAATAAACTTTATAAAATATGTAAGGAGTTGATATGAACATAAGGATATATGGCATGAACACTCAGATTCTAGTTCGTGGGGTTGAGGGAGATAAGCAGACATTTTGGATACTGAAACACAAATGTTCGATCATCACACGATATGTCCAGAGCATAAAACACATCCATTAATTGCCACCACTTAAAGGTGTAGTTTGTGCTGTGACAGAAATCAAAAGTGATTTGGAAAGTGGGAAATCTGTGTCGACTGACTTCTTTTTCATTTGTTGAATTAGTAAAACAAAAATAATAATAATAATCCTTGAACCACCACTGAAGAAGTTGGATCATAGTGACTTTATTCAGAAACCACTTGAGACAGAATTATATATCAGGACTGTCTTCTTTACTTAGATGTTTTTCCAGACAATAAAACAAATCCAAACAAAAGACTTCAGTGTGGACACTCAATAGACTCCAACAGCATGTTAGACAGTGTCTTCACTTTAGTTGTATCTCTTAAAAGCACACTTACCGAAACAGCACTTAAGAGTTTGGAATTTGGTCTCACGTGTCCAAAACTGCACTTGAAGTTTTGAAATTTGGTCTCAGTCTTCACAAAATGTTCACGCTAGCATTGTTTTCTTGTTTCTGTAGAAACTACAGGGGGAAACTCTGTCTCTGTGAGCACTGTCTGGGAATGGAAAATAATTTTCTTGACTATGAAAATGATCAGAATGAAGGTTGGAGGTCTCTTGAGCAGTGGCTGCCTCATGTTGGGTATTTTTTGGAAGGGGGAGAGCTTTGATTCAGACTGACCTGGACTTGCTGTCCCTTCAGCCACAGAATGAGAAGTGAATCAACTCCTGTTGAAGGCTAAGTGTGTGGCTAGTACCAAGCTAATGGCATTACATTCTCTCCTCACCTCATTTAACCCCCGCAGCAGCCCCTGCATTATAGAGCCTGTTATCATCTCTATTTCACAGATTAGGAAACTGAAGAACCAGGAGTTAGATATTTCGCCCAGTGCCACCCTGATAGCAAGTGGAGAGGTTGAGAGAAGAACTCAGAGTGTCTGACCCCAGAATCATGAATTTAAGCACCTGTGAAATACTCCCAGGTTGTGTGCTTAATTAACATCCGTAAGTCTTCGCTTCCTTGTCTGTAAAATGGGGCCATTGATTTCTACTGGGCAACTTTGTTGTGAGTTTGCAAGAGAATATATATAAAATATCTAGTGCCCTAATGGCCTGGTACAGAGTAGTTGCCTGTTGTTATTGCTGCTTTTGTTGCTTTTGTTAACGACTGTAATGTGATAGTCTAGTGAAAGTCCTAGCTATTTTTGTCTCTCAAATTTAGCCCAGTCATATCCATTACTATGGCAACCATTCTATCAAGCCATTCACCATCACAGCTATAGGAACTTCCTTGCTGGCACCCGTAAGTCCAGTCTAGAAACTCTTTCTACTGCAGAACCTATCTTTTCTGCCTTACACGGAGTGCCTAGATGAGTAGGAAGCAGCAGAAGTGGAAACAGAAAGACTTCAAGGGGGGCGGGCACAGATCAGCATTATTCTTTGCAGGAATTATCTGCACTCACTCAGCAAAAACAGTGGAACTAAATCTACCAAAAGTAGAATGGGAGGGAAGTTTCGACTCAACACTCTGATACCAAGAATTGGGGAACCTTCATTTGCTATTTTTTTGAGTCCTGAATATGTTATCTTCTCAAGTAAGAAAAAAACCGTTGGCAACCCTAAGTTTACTCGTGAAGCAATGACTAAATAGAGTGCATTTAATTACAGATTCCATGAGTTCTGAAGTAGCAGATCTTAAACATTCTTGTAAATATATTGTAGCAAGTGAAAACTACACATTGTATTCCTCCTGGCTTTTCCGAAGGAGATCCTGGGGCATCCACGTAGGAGTTTTTAGAAATCAATTACGAATTGCTCTTTTATTCTCACAGGTTTAGCACCTTAGCTGTGTGACATCTGATTAATACATTAAAAATATTTTAATGCATTTAAAATATGTTTCAGTATTAATGTTATTAAAATATTTTTATTATACAACTGATGTGTTCAGTGTTGAAAAATTTAAGGATTTAGTTAAGCAAATAGAAGAAAATAAAAGCCATCCATAATCCCACCTCTTCAGTGTGATCCCTGTTTGCATTTTTCATATTCCCTTCTGTATTTCTTTTTTTCACACATATTGTTTACAAAAAAAATGGAGTCATTTAATATACTGTTTTGTAAGTTACTTGTGTCAGCTAACACAATTTACCCCAAATATCTTTCCGTGGTAGTAAATCATTACATAGATTTTCAGACAAACTGAAAGTTGTCAGACCTTGGTCCTGTGTTTTGAGACACTCTAAGCCTCCACTTAGCCCCAAGGCTGAGGACTGTGTCCGTATCTGCACAAGACATACCCCTATCTAGAGGAGTTTTAGAGTAGCCCGAGTGGGATTTCACCTGCAAAATGAGAGCTCTACATCCGGACTCCTACCTCTGCCTGGTCTTGGTGTTCGTGTTATCATGAGCTTCCTATTATTTTCATCATCTAAGGAGGGGTCTCAGAGTCATCCTGGTGATTCTGACATGGAAGTGCAAATGAGCTTTTTCTGCTTCGCATCCTCTGACAGATGAATGTCAGGAGACACACAACCCTGCCAACCGGCCTCTTAAAACCAAGCCCATCTGCCGATCAAAAGCTGCCATTCAGAATGCTGACACCCTCCCTCCCCATCTTATGATTTTAATTTCCACAGCTGACTCTCAATTACCGCTTCTCCCGGGAGCGGAGATGCCAACGATAATTGAAACCCACAGATAATAACCAAACTTTATGATAGTTTAAATCTCCTCCCCATCCATCTTGCAGGCAGAGCTGCTCACAAATGGACTGATTAGAGTTTCTCCTCCTTTTATTTTTCCTGATTAGCCCCTGATTCACAGCCTAATGAGCAATGAGGTAGCCAAAATTTGGTTTCCAGAGAGACCAGCAGAACCAGCCTGTCTTTATGTTCCTACAGTTTGAGTATATCAGTCTTTGAAACCTTCAGTGTCTTCACTGTGAAGAGCATTAAGCGAGGTGTTTGTACTATTAGAATCAGGCAGATACTGTCCCTTCTTGGTTCTTTATCCAAATATTTTGCCCAGGAGCATATAAATTGCTTTTTTTCTATCTTGGTTCTCCAAAAAACCATCAAAGCTTTTCAAACAAGTTCCAACTAATTGATATTCCTTTATTTAAAAAAAAAAAATACTAACTGGGACGCATGGATGGCTCAGTCTGTTAAGCATCCAGCTTTGGCTTAGCTCGTGATCTTGCGGATCATGAGTTCAAGCCCCGTGTCAGGCTCCGCACTGACAGCTCGGGGCCTGGAGCCTGCTTTGGATTCTGTGTCTCCCTCTCTCTCTGCCCCTCCCCCCTTGCACTCTGTCTCTCTCCCTCTCTTAAAAATAAACAAACATAAAAAAATTTTAAAAAATACTAGCTTAAGCTCCTCTTTCATCAGTCTGCCATCTTACCTCCATTCTCTTGCAAAATACGTACATACACGTATGTACATGTGTGCATACACATATATGGAATACACACGAACACACGTTTTTAAAAATGAATCAGAGCCACTATTCTGCAACCTCCTATATTTTTTGTCTTTTACCTTCTCCACCAAGGGGCACTGAGCCTTTAAATCACCAGCAGCCAAGTGTGGCGCCATGAATGCCAGCACCCTCTCCTTCCTGACCAGCACAGGGCACCTACTTCACCTCTTTAGCCCTCTCCCCTCCAACTTCAAGTCCTCTGTCAGCATCTCCATTTCTCTTCTGCCCCTTCTTTCCTTCTGGACAATGTCTTTTTCTATTCCCCTGACTTTTTAGTCCTCAACAAGGACATGTGAGGTATCTCACTTTAATACCATGGTATTCTGTGACCACCACGGCTGTTAAAGTCTCCTGAAACAGCACGCTACCTATTTACAAGACTCTCTTCCTCAAAGGTCATTGGACATTTGGCTGTCCAGGCATTCTCGAAGCTAGTTGGGTTGTATAACTGGGAGAAAGGGTTACTGCCGTCTGGCTACATCATAGATGCTGAGAAGGGCCATTTTGATTTAGGCATTGCAGCACACTTACTTCTGAGCATATTTCCCCATCTTTGCTTCATAAGTAGTTTATTTCTTCACAGTAGTAGTGATTCAGGCCCTGTGGGACCACTCCAGCCTATTTGAATAAGCTATCAATAACATTAAAAGCCTTCCCAGACACTGATGTTAGCCAGCACTTACAGGCTAGTGCAAATTGGATGAGTGCCTTTTGGGTGTTTCCAGTTTCTCCTCGGTGTTTGTTAAACAGCTGGGCATTTATCAGAAATGTCCATTGGACACAGACACATTATAGTACATGCTTTTAATTGTATTTTGACTGAAACTTGATTCAGTAGAATCAAGTAGAACTTGATTTCTTGTTGGATCATGTCCTTAGCACCGGAAAGGAATCCTGGAAGCACTGAATAGAAATTGTATGTGAATTATCCCCGTTGACAGAGGACAGTCAGACTGGCACAGCCCCCAGACCGGGTGTGAGGACTGTTGATTAGGAGACAGAGAGGAGGAGCCCAGGGTCTGTGCCCTCCTGCTCTCATCTCCCGCCTGACACAGCACCCCAGGCCCACCGACCCAGCCAAGGGCCAACGCCAGCTGGACCCTGGAGTACACAGAAAGGAACAATTCAAAGCTAACCAGGGGCCTGGGGGAAATGGTGGCAGCACTCTTGACTTCATTTGTATCTTGGATGAGATTCAGAACATCAGTGATTTCTCCCTTGAAATTTGTGTGAAAATTGCCTGGGCAACATGTATCTTTTCTTTCTTTTTCTTTACTTTTTTTTTTTCTCTCTTTTTTTGGAAGAGAGTCTATGGCTTTGACCAAGTTCTTACAGGAATCCATGACTAAAAAATAAGTGGTTGAGAACGTCAGTTCTGTTTTTTCTCCCTAGTCTATAATAGCCTCTTCTTTGCTAATGGTGAGTTTTATTCGAGTTGTCCTGAAAGGAAAGAAGTTTGAGATGTTCTAAATCTCCCAAGTTCATCATCCACAGCCAGGGGAAGGGGTGCTTTTAATCCCAAACCCTTACCTTCCTGAGCACCCAGTGAATCCAAGAAATTACAGAATTGGAGGGGGGCCACTCTAGTAAGGTTGAACAGTATGGAGGGTGATACCGTGCACTTGCCAATGTGGTCTGACAGCTGCGGGAAGATGCTCACTGGCATAGCTGAGCGGGCAAACTGGGCTGCCATCCCAGTGAACAGGTTCTGTGAATGGACCTTTAATATTTGGGCTCAGGTGGGCATAAATTCCCACAACTTTGTCTTTAGCCCTAGACAGCTGAAGGTCCAAATACACCTTCAGATCCTAAATTCTAACATACAGCCTAACACAGTAGTTTAAAAACCGTATGAGGTTTTGAATCATAAGTGCAATGAAAATTGATGATACTCATTTTGTTTTCCACTCAGAGCGGAAGTTCCTCAAGAGTAATGATACTGGTCAGTGGGAAGAATGGGTGCCTGACATATATATAAACTAAACAGAATCCCCCTTTTGCAAAATGACTAATCTGAAATAATATAAAAGTGAAATCAAGTCATAACCAAGTCCTGGTTCAGATGCAGTTAGGTTTTTAAGAGCTTAAGGACTGTCTTTTATTGTGCCACACACTGTTTGTGATCAATTGACCAAACATGCATGCAGAACAAAGAATAAATATGTGATTTTTTTTTTTATTTTTGGAAGTTCTCTATTAGTAACTTAATATCGGTATCATCATCATATCGCAGAGAATGCACAACCTTATTTTCAAGTGGGGATTCAGGGACACCTGGATGGCTCAGTTGGTTGAGTGCATGACTCTTGGTTTTGGCTCAGGTCATGATCCCAGAGTTGTGGGATTGAGCCCTGTGTCAGTTCCATGCTGAGTGTGGAACCTGCTTAAGATTCTCTCTCTTTCTCTCCTTGCCCCTTCCCCACTCATTCTCATTCTCTCTCTCTCTCTCTCTCTCTCTCTCTCTCTCTCTCTTCCTCTCCCTCTCCCTCTCAAAACACAAAAATTCTCTTCTGCTGAACTCTCAGGTCTGCTCATGTGTTTTATCTGTGAATTTGAGTGAAGTTTCTGGATTTTTGTGGATGGATTTACTTATTTGCCAAAGTTTGCAAGGTGGTCTCTATTTAACTGGAACATCCATTAGGTAAGAGGATGTGCTTTACTGAAAGGAGAAAGACCATCATTGAGGATTAACCAACCAAAGCAGAAGAAAGTGATGACAGACTGATGTTAATCTCATTATCATATAGTTGATTGTAAACCATTTCTGCTGAAGTGCCAAATAGATCCCTCTGTTTACAAATAGAGTGCTTCCTTTGGCATCAGCAGTAGCTTGGTGTGCCTTTTTTAAAGGGCTTATGTAGAGTCTGTCACTTACTACTTTACAGTTACAATAAATTTCATTTATTTACCATTACAGGGGAACATGTTCTAAATATGTTTTTCTAAATTGGTTTTTCAGACAATTTAAGCCCACTTTGTTGAGTGTTCCTAAAACCAAGATCCTCACACTGTCTCCTGATACAGAGAGTACTGACGTTAACTTTCCCTTTTCTGGATGGCTTGGGCCATCTGTGTTAACAGGGGGAGGACCTTCTGGGGCTGTAAACCTGTGTATGTGGGACCATTTGTCCATTAAGCTAAATTACCCCAGATGTCTGTGCTTTCTGACTTTTTCACTCTGATTTTTATGGACCTTTTTCCTCCACAGATTGTCATGGTTACTTTCCACAACTGTCAGAGTATTTAATATACAACCATTCCCTGCAGTTACCTGGACGGCTCCACTCCTTTCTTATATAGCAAAGAGCACTTTAAAAATGCTGTTCTTTTAGGGGCACCTGGGTGGCGCAGTCGGTTAAGCGTCCGACTTCAGCCAGGTCACGATCTCGCGGTCCGTGAGTTCAAGCCCCGCGTCGGGCTCTGGGCTGATGGCTCAGAGCCTGGAGCCTGCTTCCGATTCTGTGTCTCCCTCTCTCTCTGCCCCTCCCCCGTTCATGCTCTCTCGCTGTCCCAAAAATAAATAAACGTTGAAAAAAAAAATTAAAAAAAAAAAATGCTGTTCTTTTAGACATACTAAGAGAGTGAGGATTGATGACACTTAATTCAGGGCGATGATGTTTATTGGTTTTAATTATTCTCAAAATGGATTTTGGTTAAAGAATAGCTTCTAATTCACTATAATAATGGAGGTAAAATTCTAAAATATATATTTCAATTTTTAAATTTTGAATTTGTAAGGGCAAAGTCTCTTATTCGCCTTCATCTGAAGTCAGTCTACTAATTGCACCTTGACCACAAATTTTGGCTCAATATATTTTGTATATGGTGTATTGTAAATAACACAAATGATAAAATAATGCAAATAAAAGAGCCAAAAAGGGAGATAAAATGGGAGAACTGACATCATTATGCATAGAAATGTAACTTTTCAGTAAGTACAGAGAGATTCAAATATATTTAGAGTTGTATGTCTCCCAGTTTTAAGATACTGGCCACACACTAAATGGCTTGATGACTTGGTTTCTATATATATTCCTACAAAAATAATCTTTCCTAGTACATGCTTAATAATCAAAAACGTAATTTTTATTTATTTTCAATTCATTAATTCTTTTGTGGAATGGAGACAATGCCACCATTATTCATTACACCTCCCAACATTTATTTATTTCACAGTGCTTTCTTCAGCATTATAAATAGATACATTTTAGCCTGTAAACCAAATAAACCTCTACAGTTTGCTTGCTTAAAACTTCTACACAGTTCGGTGACAGTGGCTGTGAGTCGTATAATGAGATGCTATGTAATGAAATAAAAATATATTTCAGTCAAATAGAAGAGTCTGGTCACTATAGAGGCTTCTCCTTTTGTCCTGGAGCACCATTTAAGGTCGTTTTGTTTTGTTTTGTTTTCACTTCCACAGTAGAGTTGTTTGCAGACTTTGTTTTCCACCAGTTGCCAGTCCCCTGGAGATATGGCAGGTGATCAACAAAGCTGATTATTCTGCGTGTGTAAAACCAGGTAATGGAGGTCCCCAAACCATTCTTCACCAGAACTATTTAGTTGCTTTTCTCTACAAATGAAGCTCATAGCATAGTTATAAATTGCTCGTTATATCTTCAATGTGTTTGTGGAACACCATTTTTGTTTTCCTGTTTTATTTATTGTATTTTACTTATTATTTCTCAGCCTATTTTATTCCAACAGGAAGAGGTACCGGTACTGCCTAAATTCACTTTCCCTGATGTTTACCAAAATAACACACCTACCCACCTCCCTCACTTCTCAGTGAATCTGCTCTCGGGTTGACTGTGTGAAAGCTCTGTCCAGTGGGGGAGAAGAGGCAGAGGCTCCAAACAGTGGTCACCAGCATGAGCGTTTGATTAGAGGGTTGACTCTGAAGGCAGTTGTGCAATATGGATAGATAGCACTATAGACAAATCTAGATTTCGCTCTTGATTGTCTACCTTTCTCTAGAGTTTGACCTTCAGATTTAGGAGGTGTGGTGAACAGCAACAAAGAGGTAGGAGATCGTGCTACTAACCTTCTTCTGGGCAGTATAACCTTAGTCAGACAACAAGCCATTGCTCCTACACGTGGTAACTAATCTCAACCCCAGCCCCTGGACCAGGACCCGGCACATAGTAGGTTCTTAGTTTTTTTCATCTGTAAAATGAGGATTCTAATGCCTACTTCACAGTTTGTTGGTGAGGGGAAAGCAGGAGAATATTTTAAATGCCCAGAGCTGTGCCCAACATGTATTAGGCTCCTGTTATAAAAATAAAGTCAGAAGCCCATAACTAATTCAGCTCTGTTTTACCAGGCAGTTTGATCTCTCAGCCTGAGATGGCAATGGAAGATGGATAGGGAAGCCCTGACTCTAATATTTTTAAGTTGGCTCTGAACTATCATGAATGCTTTTATGTTCCCTGGGATCTGGGTACCAAGAAAACATTGAAAACAACAACATAGATTTCTACATTACAGATGGCCTGGAGGAAAAACTCCCATAGCCAGGAAAGTTCATTCAGACATCTGGTTGAAACCTCTAACATGTGAGAACCTGAATGACCTTGTGGACCCATTGTCAGGCAACAGCTTTTCCTGGGAGGGCAGCCTGTATTCTCTCTGGGGGTTCAGTGTAAAACCATGAGGCTTCAGGTTTGAAAATTAGAGCCTCATCCCAATCCTGTTTAGCTGGTCCAGGTGGGAGCCTAGATGATCTAGCTAAGCCATTTAGAAAAAGTGAAAACTCAAGAGGTCAGAGCAAGAACATGAGCTATATGACTCCTCCAGTGTGATTCATGTTGATCAGGGAAAGGCACTTAGGGGACCTTAAGTTCACTTTATCCGCCCTATTGGTGGAGGATGATAATTTCATTGCATATGACTTTTGATTATAATGTCTTAATGAGATGTGCATTGAGGGCAGATGAATCTCAGGGAATGACTTGGGTGCGTGTGTGCGTGCATGTGTGTGCGTGTGTGTGTGCGTGTGTGCGTTTAAGTGGTATCTTAATGATTCTGAAAATTACCTAAGGAAGATGTTGTAATCAGCCAGATCATGCTGGCTTGTCAACATCGGGCCATGTTTCTGCATTTCTAATTCAATTACCTGGAAACTTGTATCATTAAAATAAAAGGCATTCATGTTTTATGTCTTGATAGGAAAAAGAAAAAGGAAGATTAATGATACTTTAGAAAATAATCTGGCTCTACCCAGGAAATGATCTCTTCTCACTCATTTTGCATTTCAGCCTAAAACAGCCCTGTCCATAGCTCTATAATTAGAAATATAATAGTCAAAGCCAGGCACTAGGAAAAATGTCAGATTCATTTTCTCCACCCCCACATGTACTATATTTGTTTGGTTTATTTTCTTCTTGCTCAATGAGGAAATTTTCTTTAAATATATGTGTCAGAAAATATAAAACTAAATCACCACGTTTATCATGTGGGGTATAATCTATTTTTATACTAGTTAATTGTGTTTGGGCACAGGATAGTTAATTGTGTTTGGGCACACATATGCACAGGAAAGGCTTCCCTGTATTATTTATACAGTAACGTTTCAGCCCATAGGAGTGTGTTGCATTTTGAACTCATATGACAAGTAAATACTTCTACCCTAAATGTCTGAAAGGACACCCAGTGTGAACATCTGTACAAAAAAATGTGTCTCAAAAACTGACGTAAGCATTACCCATTGGTTTTCTGTTTAGACCTACATCAAATCCTAAGATATTTAGAAGTTAACTGGTGTAAAATAACATACCATTTACTGAAAATAATTTAAAAAGCCCATAGCTTTATAATCTTTTTTCAAATAATTTTCATTAGGCACTTTCCCACAAGCATTCTGTGGCCTGGTACATGAACTTGACATTACAATAATGCAGACATTTGCTTTCTAAGACTTTACAGTGGATCAAAGACAGCTTTTATGCTGATACGTCATTCTAGAAGTGTAAGGTTCCCCGGACCTCACAGCCCACACTCTCAGAACCTGCTCCCATCCAAGATTCTACTCACCTCTCCACTGACACACACCAGATGAGCCCAGAAATCAGCTGGTCAGACCACAGGTATCAGGTGGGTACCATTGCCTAAGAGAGGCAGGAGGTGATACAAGAAAAATACAAGACAGAGCTCTGGCATTTGAATAACACAGGCCATTGAAGAGAAGAAATAAACATATGAGAAACCATTAATGAACAAACTGTATAAAATTAAGTACTCAATTGTGTGAGGTTCAAAGTTGTTTTCCTGTTATTACAGAACCAATCAAGAGGAAACGGACTTACATAAGGCTGACTTTGTTAGACATAAAGAAGGTCAAGCTTCCCTGTGGGTTAGATACATATTAATTTGATGGCAAGACTAGAAGAGCTTGGTGCCTGTTAGTACTAATTTGTGGGTTTAATAGCTGCAGTGCATGGCTATAAGGTAGACATCCCTGAACTACCCTAAATTATGTACTTGATCTTTTGTTAGTTTAGAAAAGGCTGCTTGGCATCAGCTAAGAAGCTGCACTTTATATGATGTGAGGCCAAGTAACCTCTTTACAAAGAAACAATTATATGATAAGCTAGAAGTTTGGCCTATAATCGTCCTACAAGGAGTGTGGGGAAGGGAGAGAAACTAGTCGATTTTCATGTCATCCTTCCTGGCAAAAAAATTGTGCTGATTGCAGCTTGCTTTAGTTATTTATTTGTGATGAGAGCACTTACACGAGATCTACCTTTATCACAGAAATCTAAGTGTACTTAATTTTAAGTGTATTGTTGTTTTTTTTTTTTTTCAACGTTTTTTATTTATTTTTGGGACACAGAGAGACAGAGCATGAACGGGGGAGGGGCAGAGAGAGAGGGAGACACAGAATCGGAAACAGGCTCCAGGCCCTGAGCCATCAGCCCAGAGCCCGACGCGGGGCTCGAACTCACGGACCGCGAGATCGTGACCTGGCTGAAGTCGGACGCTTAACCGACTGCGCCACCCAGGCGCCCCTTAAGTGTATTGTTGACTGTAGGTACAATGTTGTATGGAGGATGGCTAGAACTTATTTATCTTCCTTAACTGAAACTTTATGGTGATCGCTTCTCATTTCTTCCTCCCCCAGCCACTGGCAAATACCGCCCCAGGCTTTGATGCTATGAATTTGACTATTTTAGATACCTCATATAAGTGGAATCGTGCGGTGTGTGTCCTTCTGTGATTGGCTGATTTCTTTTAACATAGTGTCCTCCAGGTTCATCCATGTTATCACATATTGCAGAGTGTCCTTTTTTTATAAGGCGAATAGTATTCCATTGTATGTATACATCGTGTTTTCTTTATTCATTTCTCTGTCCATGGACACTTAAATTGTTCCCATATTTGGCTACTGCACCGAACATGGGAGCGCTAATATCCCTTCAAGATCCTCATTTCGGTTATTTAGGGAAATACCCCAAGATAAGATTACTGGGTGATTTGGTAGTTTTACTTTTACTTCTTAATAAAATTATATGCTGTTTTTTTATAGCAGTCACATCATTTTGCATTCCCACCAACAGCATGCAAGGATTCCAGTTTCTCCACATCCCTGCCAACACTTGTTGTCTCCTGTTTTGTTTTGGTTTGTTTTGGTTTGGTTTTGGTTTTTTTGACAATAGGTATCCTGACACGTTGTGGTTCTGATTTGTATTTCCCTGATGATTAGTGGCATTGAACATTTTTTCATATACCTGTTAACTCTTTGTATGTCTTCTTTGGAGAAGTGCCTATTCAAGTCCTTAGTCCATTTTTGAAGAATTGTAGGAGTTCCTTAGTATTTCGGAGATTAATCCATAATCAGAAGTGTGGTTTGCAAATATTTTCTCCCATTTTGTAGGTTGCCTTTGTATTCTAATTATTTCCTTTGCTGTGAAAAAGCTTTTTATTTTTATATAGTTTCACTTGTTTTTGTTCTTGTTGCCCATGCTTTTGGTGTCATATCCATAAAATTGTTGCCAAGATCAATGTCATGAAGTGTTTTCCAGTGTGTTCTTTTAGGAGTTTTATAGTTTCAGGTCTTTTTTTTTTAATTTTTTTTCCAATGTTTATTTATTTTTGAGAGACAGAGAATGACAGAGTGTGAGTAGGGAAGGGGCATAGAGAGAGGGAGACACAGAATCCGAAGCAGGCTCCAGGTTCTGAGCTGTCAGCACAGAGCCTGACGCGGGGCTGGAACCCATGAACCGTGAGATCATGACCTGGGCCGAAGTCAGATGCCCAACCGACTGAGCCACCCAGGCGCCCCAGTTTCAGGTCTTATAGTTAAGTCTTTAATCAATTTTGAGTTGATATTTATGTATAGTGTAAGATAAGGGCACAATTCCTTTCTTTTACATGTGGATAACCAGTTTTCTCAACACTATTTATTGGTTGAAGTAACTATTTTTCCCCTTTGTGTATTCTTGACACACTTACTGAACATCAGTCAGCCATGTGCATGGATTTATTTCTGAGCTCTCTATTCTGTTCCTTTGGTCTGTATATGTCTGTATGTCAGCGCCATTCTGTTTTGATTCCTATAGCTTTGTAATATATTTTGATAAATTTTTTTTTTCAACGTTTATTTATTTTTGCGACAGAGAGAGACAGAGCATGAACGGGGGAGGGGCAGAGAGAGAGGGAGACACAGAATCAGAAACAGGCTCCAGGCTCTGAGCCATCAGCCCAGAGCCCGACGCGGGGCTCGAACTCACGGACCGCGAGATCGTGACCTGGCTGAAGTCGGACGCTTAACCGACTGTGCCACCCAGGCGCCCCTGTAATATATTTTGAAATCAAGAAGTATGATGCCCTCACTTTGTTCTTTCTCAAGATTGATTTGACTATTCTTATTCTTTTGTATCTTTATAGAATTGTAGAATCTTTGTTCTGTTTCTTCAAAAAATGCCACTGTGATTGCATTGAGTCTGTTGATCACTTTGGATATAGTATGGACATGTTAACACTATTTAACACTATTTCAACCCATGAACATGGATGTCTATTTGTGTCTTCTTTAGTTTCTTTCATCAGTGTTTCATAGTTCTCAGGTTTATTATTAAGTATTTTATTCTTTTTGGTGCTATCTTAAATGGATTGTTGCCCTAATTTTCTTTTTAGATAGTTTATTGTAAGTATTCTGAAATGCAACTCATTTTTGTATCTTGCAGTTTTACTAAATTTGTTTATTATGTGTTCTAAAGGCTTTCTTATGTAGTCCTTATGGTTTTCTCTATATAAGATCATGTTATCTGCAAACAGGAACAATTTTACGTCTTTTCCGATTTGGATTCCTTTTCTTTCTTTTTCTTGTCTAATTGCTTGGACTAGGATATCCAGTAGCTTATTGACTAGAAGTTGCAAGGATGGGTATCCATATCTTGTTTCTGATCTTAGAGCAGAAGCTTTTAATTTTCACCTTTAAGTATGATGTTAGCTGTGGGCCTTTTATATATGGTTTTTATATGCTGAAATATTTTCCTTTGACTCCTGGTTTGTTGAGAATGTGTATCATGAAGAAATACTGAATTTTGTCTTTTTCCTTTTTTTGCATTTATTGAAATGATAATGTGATCTTTATCTTTTATTCTGTTATTGTGGTGTATCACATTGATTTTCGTATGTTGAACAATCCTTCCATCGTAGAGATAAATCACTTGGTTGTGGTGTGATCCTTCTAATATGCTTTTAGCAAACACTAGTTTGCTAATGTTTTATTGAGTTTTGTTTTGTTTTTTTGTTTGTTTGTTTGTTTGTATTTTGCATTTATATTCACCAGAGATATTGATGTAGTTTTCTTTTCTTGTGGGGTTTGGCTTTAGTATCAGGGTAATGTTGGCCTTATAACATGAGTTTGGAAGTATTCTCTCCTATTCCATTTTTGGAAGAGTTTGAGAAAGAATGGCATTAATTCGTTTTTAAATGTTTGGTTTTATTAACCAGCGAAGCCATCTAATCCCGGGCTTTTATTTATTGGGAAATTTTGATTACTGATTCAATCACTATACTAATTATACGTCTGTTCAGACTTTTTAATTTCTTTATGATTTAGTCTTGGAAGGTTGTATATTTCTAGGAATTTGCCCATTTCTTCTAGGTTATCTAGTTGTTGGTATGTAATTATTCACAGTACTCTCATGATCTTCTTCACTTCTATGGCTCCAGTCGTAATGACTCCTTCTTCATTTCTGATTTTGAGTTTTTTTCAGTTAGTCTAACTAAGAGTTTATCAATTTTGTTTATCTTTTCAGAAAACTAACTGGAAAACTCACAAATATGTAAAAACTAAACAGCACACTTTTGAAGAACCATTGACAAAGAAAAAATCAAAAAGGATATTAGAAAATACCTTAAGACGAATGTAAAATACAGTAAAACAGAACTAAGGAGGAAGTTCATTGCCATAAATTCTTACCTTAAAAAAAAGAAGAAAAATCTCAAATAGAACAACCTAAATTTAAACCTCAAGGAGCTAGAAAAAGTAGAACAAACTAAGCCCAAAATTAGCAAAAGGAAGGAATAATTAAGATTAGGACAAAAATAAATTAAATAGAAAATAGAAAAACAATAGGAAAAAAATTTTTAAACTAAGAGTTGGTTTTTTGATTGTAGCTTTTATTAACTTCAAAATTAAGAAAATAAATGTGCGAGTGTGGTAGTCAATTAAATCGAAGCAGGTATCTATAGCCTCATGACTTGCAGCAGAAATATGTTTATGCAATGAGAAAATGTATATCAGTGTACTTGCAAGAATGCTTTATCCTAACTCTTAATTTAGGAATATAGAAAATGTTCATCCTGAAACCTCTCTAAGAGAAATTTCAAGTTACCAGTGACTGCCAGTGCACGGCAATGCCAGGAGAAAGCAGCACAGACTAATAACTATATTAAACTTTCTGGTCCATCCGCTACAGAATTACTTTGTCAGTTTCTTCAGTAGGCTGCTAGATATCCTCTGTAGTCATTTTGTGTTCACTAATTCTTTGCCAGAGTGTACCCAGAATGATGCTAGGAATCTGATTTCTTGCTTTGATTCACCTTTTTTCCTTGTCTAAAGTATTTTTTCAGTGGAGACAATAGCCTAACACATTGAGTTCAGTGTAAACAGGAAATCTGGCAGCAATAAACTGGACCAAGGGCTAACTTTGTGAAGCCAAGTTTTAATGAGTAATTTGCAAAGTAATTAATCAGGAGGCCACTATCCTGAGAAAATGGGATAAGTGTATCCCACAATGACTTGGTGCCTTTCTTGGCTGCCCAATGTGACAGTTTTCTGTGGGCCTCCTTATGGCCAGACTCCTCTCTAAGTAACCGGCCATTACCAGGATCTAACAGAGAAAGTTGTAAACTCCAGAGTCCACTTACTTAGTCTTGAAAAACTGCAGATCATGAATCATTAATGATGTATCAGGGGTTTGGAAAATCAATTTAGTGATTCAGAGCCAGCTATTTTCAAATATTAAATGGGATAGACTAGTAATATCAAAGGGCATCTTGTATTCCAAGGTTAAATATTTTGCAAAAGAAAACTTTCGTACACATGATAATAATATGAATTTCTAACTATGGGTCTTGGTCAAAGAAGCTCAAGAGTCATGACTTTATATAATATTTTTTGAAATATGGAAATATTTTTTCAATTACATTTTAAATATAGTGATACATGAGAATTTATTTCTTTATGCTTAGGAAAAATAACTTCTCTAGGGAAATAAATGAATTTAAGGTGGCTGTATTCAGACACAAGAAATGGATATGCTTGTATGATCCTCTAATCCATGATATTAGGTGTAAACTGCTTAATATTTTACACTGTTAATTTAGGTATCTTGAAATATTTCAAAGCTATATTTATAACTATCTTTGTTGTAGATACCATTATGATATATGGATAGCAATGACGATAATGCAAATAATTTAAAAATTTAAGCATTTTAGATAGCATTTCAAAATTTAGAGTCCTGATGCTAAAAAAATAAAATAAGATCTAATAAAAGCATGAACAGAACAAATCTACATGTTTTTCCAAGCAGTAGAGAAAACAATGAGAGTATTTCAAGGCTATCACCAAATTTCTTTTTCATATGTTGTCACAGAAATTCTATAAAGCCCTGTTACTTTTAGTTTTGAGTATTTTTCTTCACCATCCACAGTGGCACATTGATTATTTCTACTTAAAATATACAGAGCAGATGGGGCGCCTGGGTGGCTCAGTTGGTTGAGCGTCCAACTTTGGCTCAGGTCATGATCTCGTGGTTCGTGAGTTCGAGCCCCACGTCGGGCTCTGTGCTGACAGCATAGAGCCTGGAGCCCGCTTCGGATTCTGTGTCTCCCTCTCTCTCTGCTCCTCCCCCACTCATGCTCTGTCTCTTGCTCTCCTTCAAAAATAAATTAAAAAACGTTAAAAAATTCTGTTTAAATATACAGAACAGAGAAGCAACATAGGAACACACACTCTGGAGCCAGACTCCATGGGTTATGTGACCTAGAGATGGTTCTTTAACCTGTTGATTATCACTTTTCTCATCCATAAAATGGAGGAGATAACAGAGTCTATGTTAAGGAAGAGGAGGGGTGCCTGGGTGGCTCAGCCGGTAAAGCATCCGACTTCGGCTCAGGTCATGATCTCACAGTTTGTGAGTTTGAGGCCAGCGTCCCTCTCTGTGCTGACAGCTCGGAGCCTGGAGCCTGCTTTGGATTCTGTCTCCTTCTCTCTCTGCCCCTCCCCACTTGTGCTCTCCCTGTCTCTGAAAAATAAATAAATGAAAAATTTTTAAAAATATATATTTTTTAAGGAAGGTAAACGAGCTGCTCTCTGTGAATCTGACAAGTTGGGAAGTATTCTCTAAGTGCTTGCTGTTGCTGTGCCGCATACTCAACTTGCATTCATGCAACAAGCATTCGCTATGCACCTAGAAGATCAAATACTGAGCTAGGGATAAAAAAGGCAACCTCCAGTTTCTGAAGAGTATGGTTGGGCAGATCAAATTCCTAGAAAAGTAAATAAAAGTCAGCGATGCAGAAAAGCTAAGTGCCAATTTGGTGATGGGGGAGGGTGAGTGGGTGAGCAGTGAGGGTGGCACTAACTTTTCTTAAATAAGTGCTATTTGGCTACAGTTGCCATGAAGTCCAGATGTTGACACTGACTTTGGATTTTCTCCTCCACCAAGCAGCCTAATTCCTGGCCTTTTCCTTATTTACCGCCTCACGGTCTCACTTTTCTCCTCTCCGGGTGTTCAGCCTCAGCGAAGCTGGTTGAAGGGCTCTAGTCATCATGCAGATGTAACTGATCACACACGACTCTGGGTGGAGGGGCGGTTTTCTCACTGCTGAGCCATATATCTAAGGTTGATTGGCCTTCCTATCAGAGGTATAGAGGGGAATTACTGTTCTATTTCGTAGACTTCTTAACCACCCCTTCTCAAGCCAGCTACTACACTTGCAAAATGCTTCAGACATTCTCGAACCAAACTGGATATGTGGCACAAATTGTCTAAAGTACATTTCACCCCCAAACATGTAAGCCCCAGACAGTTCTGATTTCCCTAATAACTTGTCACCCTGTGTATTTACTAGTAACAACAATATTACAAAACGGATATTGTGCCGTGAGGCCCAGAGTTGAGAGTAAAGGAGCCTTTCAAGGAAGTAGAAGTCTCATTTGTTAATCACTTGGTAAACCCCAGCAATGAGGATCTAAATATAAATCAGACACTCGAGGAGCTCAGAGTCAGATAGTGAAACAGATATGGTTGCAAGTATTAGAACGCTAATACAATTGCATTCAGTTCAGTGGTGGCTCAAAGAAGGGAGTTGTCAGTTATGCTGGGGTAGGGAGGTGCTATTAGAGACCCCCACATTATCATGTTACCACAGTGAACTGCAAAACATATTAGCCGAGGGCCTTCTGCATATGGGACGTAGCACCCAGGGGCTGGTTTACACATCAAGATGGCACAGTGGGAATGTAGACCAGGGAGCCGCCCACGTAGTCACATCTAACCCCGTCCTGTCCACACACGGCCCCGTCTGAACTGAGGTCCTGTCTCAGCCATCAGCATACCCACACTGACACAATTTCTGTTCCTATAAGGGTGGCTTAGAAGTTCTGTCCCTGTCTGCCGAGATTGAGAATGTGTTTATCGTACATAAAATAGGCGACAGGTGCTGAAGCAAGCAAGTGAAAGGTAAACTCCTACCTGATCCCAATATAACCCCACGTAACCCAATATAACCACAGAAAGTTAACAATGGAAGGGAATAGGGAGAGAAGCTTAGAGAATGAGTGTGACTTTGGGTCAAATAACAGATGACTCATAAGTGAAGAATAAATGAAAACCTTGAAACTGAAAATGAGAAAGTCAATTTGATGCAAAAGGGGGAACATTATGATAAAGGATTCCCGTGACTAAGTGAAATGGAAGCTGATTTATTAGAGATGAAGACCCAGCTGGCAGCTCAGCATGAGGGTTGAAGAAGGGGGAAGCTAGGTGACCGTTCTGTGCCCGGTAATAATAACAGCAAAGGGGAGGGGAAGAGAGATTAAACAATGACAACAACAACACCCCCTAGTCTGTGGAACCCTCAACGCAAGCATGGTTTAAAAATAAACTAAAAGACAACAAATTGTTCTTCCACGCTGCACCGGGTATCTGTATACACCCAGACACCTTTCTCGTGGATCAGGAGAAGGTATCAAATCTAAAAACAAAACAAAACAAAACAAACAAGAAACCTCCCCCCACCCGAAATCTAGGGATTCAAAGACAGATTCAAACCTAGAATGGAAAGAGAGAACAGAAGTGTCATACTTGAGATATAAAAAAGGAGATGGTGATCGGAATATGGACAGGTCTGGCCACAGAAGCCACATTGACTGGTGAGGCAGAAGCCCTGAATCCTGACCCCACTACTGCTCCGATGCAGGCCCTGTGGTCCTGGAGACAAGGTTGCCCAGTGTGTTTCTGTTTCCTTGCTGGTAAAACAAGAGGAATGGAATACATATGTTCTAAGATCCTTGCCGCACTTAAAGGATGTAAAGAATAGACTACAAAGTGAATCCAGTTTTTATAACAAGTTCAAAGTGAATTTACCACTCAGGAAGTAAGAATCAGATTTCTATCAGTTTGTAATATACTTTTTTTTTTTAGATTGTCAACCCACTCTTGATCTAGTTCACACACACACACACACACACACACACACACAAACCTGTCCCATTCCTTCCTAAAAACTTTCATGGAATGTCATATTGTCTCCTTAAGACTTATCTTCCAATTTCAACCAGGATACCCATATTTTGAGTCATTAAAGGCCATAATTTCCAAAGTTGGTATATATTCTGCCTCTTTTGCTTCTGCCTAGCAGCTGCTTGAGATGTGAGAGCCCTGGGTTTACCCAGCTCTGTGTGTGCTACCTTCTTTGGAATATATTAGCCAAGAGCTTTAAACAGTATCTGTTTAAAGTTGCATTGTGCCGGGTGGGGGAAATGGGCGAAGGTGGCCAAAAGGTACAGACTTCCAGTTATAAGATACATGAAGTCTTGGGGATGTAGAGTATAGCATAGTGACTATAGTTAACAATACTATGTTGTTATGTGTTTGAAAGTTGCAAAGAGAGTCGATCTTAAAAGGACTCATCACAAGGGGAAAAATGTGTAACTGTGTGGGGTGATAGATGTTAACTAACTTATTGTGGTGATCATTTCCCAATATATACATATGTCAAATCATTATGTTGTATGCCTTAAACTTATACAATGTTATATGCCAATTATATCTCAGTAAAACTGGGGAAAAATCAAGTTGCATTGTGCAGTAGAATATGGCTTAATGAGCTTCAGTTATGCTTATAAATATCAAATGAAAATTGTGAGGCACAAATTGCCTTGATCCTACTGAGGGTCAAGTGCTTTCCCCTCCTGTTCAGTGCAATTAGACAGTAACACACATAATAAACCAAAGAATAGAAAAGTCATTTCAGCCTGCCAGTTGAACATGGCATTGCACTGACTCTGTACCGCTCGGGTGCTAACACAACCTTGAAGACTCAGAAAAGTAGGATCCCCTCTCTTTCGTCTAGCTTCAAAAAGAATGGCAAATTAATTAAGAATGTTGTTGAGTCTTCCATGAAAACACACCTTCAGTGAGACTGAACAGGAGGCTCTGTGGCCAGAGGGGCAAATCAATGAAAGTGAAGTTAGAAAAAGATGTTAGAAGATGAGAGTCAGATGACAAGACTGAGCAGCACCACAGCGAACGTCCTGCGAAGTTTTAGACAACAATCTTGGTCAAGTTACATTTGAATTGCTGATGAGCTGCCACTCAGAAGATGCCGCAGAGATAACAGACAGTTAAGATTCCACAGTATGGAGAGATGCGGTGGACAGTCGGATTCGGGACCTACGGATATAGACTGGGTGACAGAATTTGAGTACGGGTTATCAATAAAAGGGGTGGGCAGGAGAGTAATGGTGGAAGCTGTTTTTTAGAAATTAGCACACAGGAAAAAAACCAAAGTCTTTAGGGCTATGTCTACACTAAATTTGCAAGGGAACTTGAAAGGTCTGTTAGTGTTCACTGCCGTCCTACAACCTGGAGTTCCCCAAGAAGTTTTTGAAGCGGATGCTCTGTCTGCATTCCAGGTAGGATATTTTGTGGTGGGTCCCGTTAATTCGTACTTTGGTTCTCTCATAGGATATCCACCAGGGTGGATTCTGGTACTCCATTTGAGCTCTAGAACATTGAATTATTTGGGGGACCTGAAATGTGAGCTTTCTAATGAGTTTGACCTTATATGTGACCTGTCATGAAACTGCAGTTGGAAAGATTATCAGGAAATCCTGGGAAGGGCAGTGTCATTAAGAAAATTCTTAATGGAGGAGACAGAGTCAAGGATGAGGGAAGTCTCAGTTAGAAAAATCTACCCTGAGTTGGACGAGGATAAATGGAAAATAGAGGAAGTTAGCATTGTTCATAAGAAGCCAAATACTGACTTTAATTAAGACCAAAAAAAAAAAAGATAAAGAAAAAAATTTTATTTAAAAACTAACTAAAGCACCAGGGAAAAAAATTAATGATTATCACATAGTGTGCCAGAGGTTTCTGTTAAAGGGGAATTTTGAAAAGAGAACATTAGGCAGGAGTAACCGTTTGGGTCATTAAAGAGGCTTTTATGAAAATTACCTGGAGAAAGTGACATTCATAATTGATGACCTGAAAGATAGTAAAACATTTCCCCGCACTTTCTTGTGTTTCTGTTTAATTACTCTGTATCCTCTGAGATATGTCAGGGCAGCCGTGATTTTGCAACGTTCATCATCTGTCCAGGTTGAAACCGTCACTGTAGGCGTATATGTGTGTGCAGTAGACAACAGAGCAAGAATGGGAATCTGTACCTTCTAGTTCACTTTTGAGACTTTCAGCCTGGGTTACTTCTCATTAACAGAATTTAAAGTATATTAAATGACAGCCAACTGATCATGGTTTAATCCTTGGGATTCGAATGAGAATGTTTTCTTTTTTCCTTTTACTCCACAAATAAATTGTTGTGTCAGTTTAAAAAATTTCTACTCTAATGGCATACTTGAAAAATCCAGGATGTTGGCAGAATCAAAGCCCCGTTGAAATTTTAACTCTGCAATAGACTCATTTTTCCTTTGCCAGTATAGGGAATCTACAGGGACCTTTTGTTGCCAGACAAATGGAAAATTCCTATTTTGGGAATCAACCCTGACTATTTTTAAATAGTTTTCAGTCATTACTTCATCTAAGGCATAGCTTTTGATCCACTGCTCAAAGGATTAAACGAAACTCTGGATTTCAAGTGAAAGGTCAACCAACGCTACACATGCCTATGTCCACAAGGCCAAGTCATGCAGTTAATTAATGCTGGTATATCTGAGACACATTTGTGTCAGACCAGCCATTTGTTTTAAGTTTCTTGATAAGTGTTTTCTTAAACTCATTTTAACAGTTGTTTGATTTATTATGAGTATCCGAATTCTGTTTGATAATTTATTTGCACTGAGGTCTCTGTGCTAAATAAAGCATGGATATGGATGGCTAAAGACACAGTTTTCAAAGTATAATGTGTCACATCATGACCATGATTGATGCTTGGATGTATTTCCAAATATACCCACACCCTTAGCTTAAGTGTAGTTTAGCTGACTGCAGATTGAATAACAAATGGAACTGAGATGTGGTGGAAACTTGAAGCTAAGTCAGATAAAGAACACTATCATTACCCTCGAAGGTGGATCAGAATGGAAGAGGAATCTGGGATCCTGATGTGATGATAGCTACCACTGAAACGTGATGCTCCCAGCCCATGAAGAGACCTATTCATGTGTATTCACAATATTTAAATGTATCTTTTTAGAAAAGATTGTGATATATATGTGCCTATATATATACATATATATATATATCATAGATAGTGTGTATACATACATATATATGTTAGCCCTTCCAAATATATGTATGTAATATATATATATATATAGAGAGAGAGAGAGAGAGAGAGAGAGAGAGAGAGCAAGTGCATGTATGAGTGCATATGTGTGTATGTATTCTGTAGATGGATATATATATATATATATATATGGATATATATACATATATGTTTGTGCACTTATATTTAAAGATATATCAACAATGGCGAAAAATCATCTCAAATCATCTCAAATAGTTTCCCTGCTTTTCAAGTACATTTCTGATCAACATGGAAGTTGTAAATGTCCCCAGGCTCATATAGCTACATTTGATGAGAATCGGTTCTGGGTAGATAATGCCTGAGCTTTACTGATTAAAATATATTTTTAATTTTTCTTTCACAACTTTTCTTTTAGAAAAGACACACTTTTCTTTTAGAAAAGTAAAGGCAATGGGATGCTTTCCTGGTGATTTATTTATTTATTTATTTATTTATTTATTTATTTTTTTGTATGTTAAACTAATTGTTTGCCTCAGGTCTATGAGCCTTAGGGGGTAGAAATTATCACAGAACCCCACCCAGGACCAAGCTGCTGCTATCCTGAAATTAAGTCTAACTTTGGGATGTAATTTCTATAGGAGCCCATGGCTCAAGTTTGAGGTGTTCTAAACTAAATCTGGAATTTTCAAATTATCATGGAATTGAAATTTATTTGATGAGAATAACCCCTATGCCTAGTGGGAACATATCCTCTGAAGCTCCATTATTCATGTGCATCAGAGTTTATCTTTGATATTGTAATAGCTCTTTCTGAATCTGTACCTGTTCACCAGGAAAGCCTAGAGATTCGCTTCCAAGTTACAAGTATATATATGGTCTACTATCTAATTATAATATGGTAGGAGCGTAAAAGATACATAGTTTGGATGCAATGAGTTATTTCTAAATATCGTTTTATACATGACTAAATATTTTAGAAGGAAAAATATTAAGTGACTTAGATAATAAAATTAACCTTTGGGTTATTACTAATATTATTAATGCAGTCAAATCCCAATAACTCATGCACAGTTTGGAGTTGATTGTTTTAAGTGAAACCTTGGCATAAGTATTCAATTTCTGTATTTATAATAAAAGTAGAAATAAGTGATATGGACAAGATGGGCCTTGCAAAGAGCACCATCATAAGTGACTCTAAGTGCTAAGTGTCAGAAAAAAACCTAACTTAACCTCTGAGATAGATATCTACATTTTGAGGCTTAAGGTTTAATTGACTGACCAAAGTTGTATATCCAAGGCAGTGGACTGAGGATGTGAACTCAGGTCTTGTGCTTTTCTGAGTATGAAGCCTCTTTCTAAGTCCCTTCATTCATTCTTTCATTCAATAGGTATTTAGTGAGCAATGATGCGTGCTTAACAGTATGCTAAACATTATTCTTACAAGCAATATGCTTATTATCATGTTTACCAATCCTGCTTACCTGGGCCCTAGAGCAGTTCTCTAGGCCTTCAGGGTGCTAGCTCTCTCCTAGACTGGCAGAGACTCGGTGTATACGTTTGAAATATTCATTTCCTAGTAACTTACACTCTTTCGGACCCCGTGCATACTCCCAACTAGTCTAATTGGTGCTGTTTTGCTCTACCTAATTTTGTGTGTTCGTGAACTTACTACTTAAAGTCAGGATTCCCTATAGGACAGAATTAATAGAGGCCAGCCACTTCCTAATAGTATTGCCCTCTAAGGCTCCTACTGGCCTAAACTCTGAAAATGTTCTCAGATGTTGAACTGATGCTGGCAAAAATGAAAAACCAGATGGAATTTTCAGGTAGAAATCCTCAGACTCTTTTCTGACTGTCAGGTGAGAGGAAGCAGCTATGAATATATCTTATTTTAAAAACCAAGAGCAAAGGTTTTCCTGTGTTGATGCTCTCAGCCTCCTGTTTCAGAAAAGAGTTGGTTCTTCATATACAGAACTGTGATGCATCCTTCTCAGCTTCAAATTCAGTGGGCTTTTGGGTTCTTAGAGGTGTCTAAAGTATTTCTCTCTTTCCCATTTAGTGAGACATAAACATTATCCTCACTCAAGTGCACGGGAATGCTTAGCATAGTTCCTGCCATGTGCAAGGCAGCCTTGCTGTTTTCATCATGACTGTTGTGTTAGTTGTGATCCCTTTAAAGCCTTCGTTTAACCTATGGGGGACACTGAAAACTGACTGCCTCTGTGAAATGTCATGAATGAAATAAACAGGCGATTAAGCAGAGACAGAAGCTACACTGACATGATTACTTACACTTTAGCATCAATGTTTTAGAAAAAAAAAATAACTCAAGAAGAGGAAAAGTTGAAACATTTTCAGAAGTGTCTGGGGACTCATTAGTAATCTATGCCCTACCACACCATTTTTATTATGTATTTTTATCTTGGAAGAGTGGTGGAGTGTTAGGATTTCCAAGATTTCCCCAAGCCTGTGAAAAGCTAATGTGTTGTATTTTCTCTCTCACTTCTGGATGAGACTCCTGCTAACAGGCCTCATTGGCTCTGTCCCCTAACTTCATCTGTCCTCTTACCCATTTTCTAAAGCATGTCCTTTCGTGTCTCATGACCCAAATAGAAACAGCTCCAATGAGAGCTTCACATGCAGTGTGGAATGAGGTACTGGTGTGCATGCTGGGAATCGACTGTTTTGTCATGTGCTTGCTTGAAACTCAGACCTGCATTGAGTGTAGAAATCCGCTCTGGAAAACAGTATGGAGGTTCCTCAAAAACTTAAAAATAGAACTACCCTATGACCCAGCAATAGCACTGCTAGGAATTTACCCAAGGGATACAGGAGTGCTGATGCATAGGGGCACTTGTACCCCCAATGTTTATAGCAGTGCTTTCAACACTAGCCAAATTGTGGAAAGAGCCTAAATGCCCATCAACTGACAAATGGATAAAGAAGATGTGGTTTATATATACAATGGAATACTACTTGGCAATGAGAAAGAAAGAAATCTGGCCATTTGCAGCAACGTGGACAGAACTGGAGGGTATTATGCTACGTGAAATAAGTCAGTCAGAGAAAGACAGATACCTTATGTTTTCACTCATATGTGGATCTTGAGAAACTTAACAAAGACCGTGGGGGAGGGGAAGGGGGAAAAAAAGTTACAGAGAGGGAGGAAGGCAAACCATAAGAGACTCTTGGATACTGAGAGCAAACTGAGGGTTGATGGGAGGGTTGGGGGAGAGGGGAAAGTGGGTGATGAGCATGGAGAAGGGCACTTGTCGGGATGAACACTGGGTTTTGTATGGAAACCAATTTGACAATGTATTATTTTTTTGACAATATGTTATTAAAAAAATCATTTATAGAAAGAAAAGAGAGAGAACAAAAAAGGAGACAAAAAAAAGATAAATTCTATAGTGCTCCACAGAAGTTAGACAGGAGTTTCTCTACTAGTTACCTTGGTAAAGAAGAGTGGGAGACTGTACGATTACCAGATGAATTACATCCATGTAAATATGCAGACTGGAAAGTGCAGTCCAAAATACAGCTTTGCTTTAGAGTTGTGTTTTCCTTGTTCAATTGTACCTAAATGGATCCAAAACTTCCTTGGTCCTTCTCTTTTCTTTGAGTGCTAAGTGAATGTCATCTGGAAACATATGTTTCAACTTAGTATCTGTGCATTCTACCCATCTAAAATTAGAATCTCTTTTAATATTAATACATCTTATTTGCTAAGAAAAGAATAGTAATTTAAGTGGTTGTCTTTGTGGGGGAAAAAAAAATAGAATAATTCCCTTGGCCTTGGCTTAGAGTCCTTTGTTCCACGCCTGCTGGAAATTAATTTAAGTCACTCATTTATTTAATTGAGCAAGTTAGAAGATTTTAAAAAAGTAATTTATCCAATAAAATCATAGGCTAATGGCCCCTATGAAATGCTAAGAATGCTAGCAGTGTTTAAGCTTTTTGCAAATAGTTGTGGAAAGGGTTTATGGGAGTAGATTAGATTTCATTTTAAAGTGCATTAAACGACAGGGCGCCTGGGTGGCTCAGTCGGTTAAGTGTTCAATTCTTGATTTCCGCTCAGGTCATGATCTCTCAGTTAGTATGACTGAGCCCCATGTCGGGCTCTGTGCTGACAGTGCGGAGCCTACTTGGGATTCTCTCTCTCCTGCCCCTCCCCTGCTCTCTCTCTCTCTCAAAAGTAAATAAACATTAAAAAAAATAAAAATAAAGTGCATTAAGTGACAAACAAACATGAACAATTCACCTTGTAACTTTCTAAGTACCTTAGGTGAATGAAAATAGGAGTTAAATATTGGAGTAGTAATAAAGTCTCAGAGCTATGGTTAAGTATGTTATTTTAGTGCATCTACTGGAGAGGAATAAAATGTGTTTTAAAATAATATAAGGTCCAAGATTTCAGATTTTTTATGTGAGCTACAGTTCATATAAATCATCAGTTATTTCCCCCTTGGGATTGTTTTCTTGCTTAATCAATGGAATACACAGTAATGCATTATAAGAAAAAGTTAATATGACACAATTCAAGTGGTAATTCCCTATAGCGAGAAAAGTTCCCGGGATGTTCTAAATTGGAACGGGTCCTATCGCGGCACCATCCAATAGAAATCTAATGTAAGCGATATATGTCAATCTAAGTTTCCAATTTTCTTTAACCCAGCACCTCCAAAATGTTATCATTTCAACGTGTAATTAATATAAAAATCTCAATAGGATATTTTCCCATTTTTTTCTAATGTTGTTGAGGTCTGGTGTGTGTGTCATTCTTGGCAACACATCTCGGTTCAGACTAGCTCCATTTCTTGGCCTCGGGAGCCCAAGCGGTGAGTGGCTACGGTGTTGGACAGCACAGCTCTAGACCAAAGGCTTACATGGGGCCAAACAGGTAAGAAAAGGGAGACAGAGGCCAAATGGGGCCTGTGGCAAGCCGCAACTCTTCTAAGATGTTCGGAACTGCTCTCAGCTCAGCTGGTCCCTACCGTAGCCCTAGTTTTTAAGGAAACTGCCAGGTTTTCTGAGGTTTTTAGGGAAGCCAGAAATCCAGAGCCCTGCAGGCAATTTCTTGATTTTTAAGTGTCGGCAACAAATTCAAAACTTTTAAAACAGTATATAGGCCAGGCCCTCAGGTTGCCAGTTTGTGGCCTCTGTTCCCAGCATTTCAAATTTTAAAGCCTGCGAGGTTCTCTGGCTCACGCAACATGCTGTGTTAGGCTTGGTTAAGGACAATAAAGGATTCCCCTTTTGCACAAATGCAGACGTGTTCAAACATGTTTCTAAATGCATGGACTGTGTCCCATGTAAGAGTCCACCCAGTGGTTGCTCTCCCCACCTGAGTTAGTGCCTTCGAGAAAGAAAATCTCACGTGTTCAGAGAGCCTAGAGTTGCAGAGGCTTCGTGATAAAGCATTTCATTGCTCTGGCTCCACTCCCTGGGTTTTTAAACATTCACCCCCCTTGTAACTATTTGCTCGGAGTCCCTCTCCCATGGCAGACTGCAGGCTACTGGAGAGCAGGCAGCATCTGGCTTGTCCCTTGCTGTCGCCCCAGCATCTGGTATATGGAGGACCTCATGGCAACTGTTTACTGAAAGGCTGCCTAAGTAAATAAGTCACTTCAAACCCAAGGGGGAAGTATTGCGGAGGATATAGAAAAGTTAGAACCCTCACGCACTGCTGGTGACCATGTTGTCGCCACTACGGAAAACAGTCTGACAGTTCCTCAAAAAATTAAAAATAGAATTATCATATGATCCTGCACTTCCACTTCTGGGTATACACCCCCCTAATTGAAAGTAGGGACATGAAGAGACATTTGCATACGCCTATTCATAGCAGCCTTAATCATGGTAGGCAAAAGGCGGAAGCCATCTAACTGTCCATTGATGAATAGCCGAACAAAATGTGATACATACATACAATGGACTATGATTCAGACTTAAAAAGGAAGGAAATCCTGTCATATGCTACAAGGTGGATGAAACTTGAAGACATTATGCTAAGTGAAATAAGCCGGTCACAACAGGACAAATACCGTATGATTCCACTCATATAAGGTGCCTGGAGCACTCAAGCTCATTGAGATCGACCGGTGGTTACCAGGGGCTGGGGAGTAGGAGGGGGCGGGGAGTCAGCGTTTAAGGGGTACAGAGGTTCAGTTTTGCAACAGAAAAAGAGTTCTGCAGATGGCTGGTGGTGATGGTTGCACAAAAATGTGAAGGTACTTAATGCCACTGAACTAACTACATGCTTAAAAATAGTTAAAATGGTAAATTTTGTTGTGTATATTTTAACACAATTAAAAATGCATAATTTTTGGGGCGCCTGGGTGGCGCAGTCGGTTAAGCGTCCGACTTCAGCCAGGTCACGATCTCGCGGTCCGTGGGTTCGAGCCCCGCGTCGGGCTCTGGGCTGATGGCTCAGAGCCTGGAGCCTGTTTCCGATTCTGTGTCTCCCTCTCTCTCTGCCCCTCCCCCGTTCGTGCTCTGTCTCTCTCTGTCCCAAAAATAAATAAACGTTGAAAAAAAAATGCATAATTTTTAAAAATTCAGGAAGGCCAAGAGACTTATCCAAGGTCATGATATTCTGCCCTGGATCTGTTTAAACTCTCCCAGACAACTAGTAGTATTTTTTGAGGTCGTGTTTTTTGAAGATCTTAAAGCTGGGAGCCAGCAGACCTCGATGTTAATAAGTCATCGGATACCTTAGTACCTCACTTCCCACGCATGTGTGGTCCTGTCTCCCTGAAAACAACTTACCAGTAGGTTAAGATGATGAGATGAAATATGTGTGAGAAAGGCTAGGCACTAGATTAATGGCTGAATTCATTATGCTCCGGGGACTTAAACGTATGTGATACGTTAAGGAGTTAAGGACTTAACGTATTCTTGAGATAGAAACTTCCCAGTCATCTAGCAAATAGGTACGAACCTTGTTGAACTGATGCCCCAGCACGATCATTCTCCAGTTCAGTTAAAATGGTGGACTGAATATAAAAGTTTACCTCCGTCACTGAGCAGATTTTTTACCTCGTTGCCTTTGTGACAATGATGATGTTATTTCAGAGCAGCCTTCCTTGTGGGCTGAAATGCCCTTGGAGTCAGATTCTTCTTCTCTTCCTCTCACAGTAAAGTGAGGTGGGGAGACAAGCCCACGTGCAACAGGATGTCTAGTCTCAAGACGCAGCACCACACCCCAAAGCGCAGCTTCTCCAAGTGACCTTTCGTGGCTCACTTCAAGTGACAAGTGAGCTACGTGAATGTCTGTTGCACAGAGTAGCCTGATTTCAGCTCTTAGAGAAGAAGGCGTAAGCATTTTAATATTTTCCCTCTTTAGAGATTTGCTTTATTAGGAAAGGAAGCTCTCAGTTTCTGTCACACGCTGTATCACATCTCATTGTCCAAGAGGACACTCTCCTGAAGCTGAGAAAACACATAAGATTTCATGCTAGTTCTAACTCACCAGATGGCCCGGTTTACCCACCGTTGTGTTTGAAAATGAACACAGTTAAATGCCTTGCCTGTTTTGCTACTCACAGATAGGTTCTTCCTATAGTCCCAAGAGCTTGCAGTCACATCTTGCACTAAAATACGTTCAAGACTGATGAAAGGAGGTATGCCTGGGTGGCTCAAACAGTTAAGCGTCTGACTTTGGCTCAGGTCATGATATTACGGTTTGTGAGTTCTAGTCCCGTGTTGGCCTCTGTGTTGTCAGCTCAGAGCCTGGAACCTGCTTCAGATTCTGTCTCTCTCTCTCTCTCTCTCTCTTTGCCCCTCCCCTGTTCGCACTCTGTCTTTCTCTCTCTAAAAAATAAAGTAAAACATTTAAGAAAATTAAAAAGAAAAAGATTGATGAAAGGAGTTGAATGCAGAAACAAAACCATAAAAATAGAAAAGAAAACAGGTGAAAAGTAAATCTTAGTTTGGGGAAAAGTCTATCAAGATATTAAAGCAAAGAAAAATAATCGCAGGGGCGCCTAGGTGGCTCAGTCAGCTAAGTGTCGGACTTCTGCTCAGGTCATGAACTCACAGCTCGTGGGTTCGAGCCTCGCGTCGGGCACTGTGCTGACAGCTCAGAGCCTGGAGCCTGCTTCGGATTCTGTGTCTCCCTCTCTCTCTCTCTACCCCAACCCCACTGGCACTCACTCTCTCTCTCTCTCAAAAATAAAACATTTAAAAAAATTAAAAAAAATAATTGCAAAAGAAAAGTTGGTACATTTAACTACAATTTCTGCACATCAAAAATATGATAAAATGGAAGGAACACATTAGGAAAATATATGTAACAAATGTGATAGGCAAAGGGTTAATCTGCAAATAAATGTCTCTAATCAACTTTTTAAAAACTTTACTATCCCAATTCAATAATGGACAAGAGAAATTATTTTTCCCTACAAAAGAAGAAATATAAATGGCTAGTGTGAAAAAAGTTGTCCTCTTTAGTGATTAAAGAAACACATACTACACTGAGATGAAGACTGTTTCTACTTATTGGCAATCTTTTTTTTTTACAAGATAACCCTCAGTATTGGCATGCACATCCCGCTGAGAAGAATAGAAGCGGATGTGGTCTTTCTGGGAAGTTATTTAGCAGTGCCTCCTAAGAGCTTTAAATGTGATCATACACATTGACTCAGGACATAATTAGAAAAACCGAAAAAAAAAAAAAAAAAGATACATAAGGATGTTAAGTGCAGCATTGTTAGTAGTGGTGAAAAATTGAAGATAAATGAACAGCAGGGAATTATTTATATAAATTATGGTTCACCAATGATGGCAGTAATGCTGACATTAAAAACTGGGAGTCCAAAGAATATTGATTGAAATCTTCCGTGTGTATTGTGCACGATTATATAATGTGTAATTGTGTACATGTGTACAATTGATTCCTGTTGCAGATACCAATATGCACCGTGGCAAATCTGTACGTATGCACTGAAAATCAGCAATATGTTAGAAACTGTTATCTCTGGATGTCCGGATCACAAATAATTTCAATTTCAATTTTCTTAAAACTCCTCTGCCTGTTGGAAGTTTTCTACAATAAAAAGATACCATTTCTTTAAACGGAAAGTAAATTTTTAAAATGAAACTGCTACCAAAACAGACTTACTATGAAGCAAATGCTTCATTTTTTCTCCATAGACTCTTGCCTTTGCAGTTAAAGACTCCAGCTTGTCTCCCGTGTCCATCGGCTCACCAAATCGTGTAGTCTTAATCTGCACACTTCCTAGACCTGGCCCTTGCTTTCCACTCTCCCAGTCGGCCCTCTAGTTTGGTGTAGGTCTTCATTAATTATTGCCCTTTGACCCTCTATTGCCCTGGGTTTTGAATACCGATCCCAGACCTGGCACCCACCATTTTCAGTGGCGTGCCTGTAACCTGGCTTTCTCACGTTCATCCTCAGACTCCCCTATGCATGTCGAACACTGTCCCCTCGTGCACCTGTGCTTTCACACCTCTATGATGTTCCTTCTACTAGCAACAGACTTTCCTCAAGCCTTCATTCAGTAGGCATTTGCTGAGCAATTTTCATGTGCCAGGCAATTGGGGGCCCAAAAACGAATTAATCACAGACCTCTGCCTTAGAGAGCTTCTCAGTCAACCTGGAGAAACAGACAAATATACAACTAGTTATATTTTGTATAATAAGTACTAGTTATGTTAAATATATTACCCGGTGGTGGAAGTGGGATTCGAATCCAGGTCGACCTGCCTCCAAAGCCATTTTGCTTTAAGGTAAGGAGAGATCAAAGCAATTGCAGTGATCTGATATGGCTGGCACCAGGGTATGTGTTGGAGAGGGACAGGACATGGAGCTACAGAATGTCTGTGTATGGCACGCTGAGGGCCTAAAACCTAACCCTATTTATAACGAGAGTAACAATAAGTAAAAACTCATAACTTGGTTCCATGCTCTGTTCTAAGTGTTTTGCACATACTAGCTCAGTTAATCCTCACGGCGACTTTATGATGGAAAACAACTGTATCTTTTTATAGATAAACTGAGGCACAGAAAGATTAAGTGATTCGCACAATGTCACATTGTGGGTTCAGAGTCTGAGATCTTTACTACTGATAATAATTTATGTGCTCAGTCGTCTTGTCTCCGTAAGCAGATTACAAACTGTAAAAGGTCAGAGACTGTCGTAGGCACTTTGTATCCCTAGCAGAACTCTATGCATGGACACCAGGAAATTTGAATGGAATTGAATTAAACAAAGAACCTCCAAAGTCTCCTGTGAAGTGCTCATACTTGCTTTGAGAATTATGCAGACCTATGCTGTCGGGCGAAAGTTGGAGAAAAAGCAAGTGACTGTTTACTCCACCATCCGAACTCAACATCGTGTGTCCTTCAGAAGCAGGTAACGAATCTCTGTTGGCTGCAATCGTGCTGTGTGGTCTCCACCTCTCAAAGTCAGGATCTCCTCAATTTGGAAGCTGTCGCCTTATTGAACCTCCCACTGGTTTCAAACTGTAACTTGACTGAAAGGCACTTAGAATATGATTCCAGAATGTGAGAGGCGCTAGCTTTTTAAATTCACTTGTTCTAAGCCTGTAGCTTTTTAGGGGGAGAGAGTGAGCCCTGCTGGTTCAGATTCCAGCATAATAGAGTCATATGTGTAAGCTTAAAGAGGATGCTATGCAAATGAACACTTGTTTCCTGTTTGAGCCAAAGACAGAGCGCTATGCCTATAACGAGTCTTCTATTTTACGTTATGGGAATCGGTTGGCTCACCTGTGCAGCCGCGATAGGAATGTCACCGAAGACCGACGTGCCTGTGCACACAAAGGGTGGAATATGTGAAGCCTCTTCTCTCCCCCCCCACCCCCTCACCCTCACATGAGGGAGCAGCGAGCTGCCACGAGGTCATGTAAGGACACGCAGCACTTCTCATTCCAACCATAGCTTCGCGTTTGCTTTAAAGGAATGAAGCAGGAGGGTGGAGGGAAGAGATGGGAAGAGCGACATCACACGCTCACCCTCCCATACCTCAGCCTTTTCATGGCTTTCCCTGTCACAGCCCTACCCCGCCCCACAAATCAAAATCAGCCTTGGCCTTTGAGGCCAGGTTCAACAAAGCCTTCTTGTATAACAGCAATGGCAGCTAATATTAATTGAACACACTTGCCAGGTGCAAGATGCTGTTCTCTCGGGAGATCAGCGCATGTAACGTTCAAGCAGTGCATTCACCGTTCCTGTCGACGTTTACCGACTGCAGCCGCTAAGGTGCAGAGAAGTTTAGTGAGTCGCCTGGGATGGGAGAGCAGACTCAGATCCATGCCGTGTTACTCCAAAGCCCAGGCTTGTGGCCTTTGTGCTACATTTCCTTGGCCATGAAACTTCTGACCTTCAAATTCTCCTTGCCTCCACTTCCGGCTAGAAATCATGTATCCTTCTAACAAACGTTCACGGTGCTGTATCCGTGTTTCTTTTATGGGACTTAGCAGGGCTAACACCCTGTGATCATTATTTATGTGAAGTCTTCACTTTTCCTATTAAATTGGGAGCACGGAGGCCAAGTCTGTTTCTTATTTGGCATATTTTCCACAGCCCCCGATGTAATGTGTGGCACCCACAGGCAAGAATGAGGAAGGTTGTTTCTGATCAGATTTGACCTTTCTGAGCACCTGCACCTTGACAGGACTTTGGGAATCTAGGAAACCACTTGCAGCAATACTTCAGCTCGGTTTTCCTTAAGAAAAGTAAAGATTTACCTGAAGAAGCTTGAATCGTGGTTTTACTCACAAAAATGAGAATGGGCTTAAGAATCCACTTCGATGGAAAACATTTCATTCTTTAAAAAAAAAATTCTCTTCTTCCTGTTATTGGTAGTTCTGAACCTTAGCTATCGTTTTTTTTTTTTTTTTTTTTTTTTTTTTTTTTTCCAGTGGGTTAAAGAGTACCTAAGTTGATGAGAAAAATAGGACACAGGACTTAGGTATTGGCAGTTTTTTCCATTTTCACTTCTGTGTGAATTTTTAATATAAATGTGGGGATGTAAAGCATTAATGCAAGTGAAAATGTTTCGGTGAACAAGTTTCAGCAATTCAGCTTTATAACAATTATAAATAAATCTGTTCAGTTTTTCTGGACAGTGCCAGTATTTGGATTTGTTTTAACAAGTAAATTTCTCATTGATGGCAAAAAAACAAAACAACAGGCAAATCATACACCATCGTCTACCCTACAGTGCTTTTCCCTCAATAACCCCGGTTCCTTGCTGTCCTGGCATGGTTCAGAGGTCAGTAGCATCCCAGTACTCCTCAGAGCTTCTTCTCGTGTATGGTTCAGATGTGCTGATCCTTTCTGTGCCTCTCGTTTGTTTAGTGACAGAGTGGAAGCTTCCTTGGATCCTCTGTGGCAGGCTGCAGAGACACCCCCAACTCACGATGCTTCAAATTTAGACACTAAAGGATCTAGTTGTCATTAACTGTACTTTGAAGTTCTTCTATTGTTTAAACGTAGTCACGTGGTTTCAAACGTTCTGGGAAGTACCTGCTGCAACTGTTTATTATGCCAGGAATGCATTCTCTCTCTCTCTCTCTCTCTCTCTCTCTCTCATCTTCTTCTTGGGCTGTGACAAATGAGAAGGGTCTTCAGTTCATACCCTCATCCAGTTCTGGGCAGAAGAGACTTGTTTTGAGGGTGACGTCGACTCTGTCCTTCCTCCCATGTTCCACTCTTAAACATCTTTCTGGACGCATTATTAAAAGATTTTGGGGGTTTTCTCTTTAACCTTCCCCAAATCACCAGTTTCTAAGCTATACTGGCACAGCATTTTGTTCATAATTCCGCACCAGCACTGATCAATAAATGACCCAGTGGGGGGTGGGGGGGGGCAGAGAAGAGGAAGAGAGGAACTAGTGGGCCCAGGCTCGCTAGTACGAGCGACGCCGCCCCCTCTCCTCAGAGCACGGGCTGAACAGGATGTACAGTCACAGCACCCGCATCTTTGCTGATTTGAATAAATCACAAAGGTGCTTACGGCTGGCCCGAGGTGAGGTTTGATGTCTGTGCTGCCTGCCATGGAGGAAAATCCCCAGCTGGCCCAGATGTCGCTGCCGCCGCCCCCGACCCCCTCCGTCAGCGTAGCAGGAATTCTAGCAAGTCCTTAATGTGGCGCCCGCACCTGTGACAGCCACATACTATTCCCTCAAAAGGAAACAGATACGGCCCCATCTGTGTTCGAGTTGTTTCAAAAGCTGGAGACAAAGAAGTGACCAAAGCCAGACTGCTCGAGCCCCCGGAGTGACAGATTCTTGCTCCTGCTGCCATGGCCTGAGGGAACTGAATACCCCGCCCCTCCCTTGGAGCTGAGGTTCTGGCAGAGCTCCTCAACCCCGCGGGTCCTGCTGCTCCATTCGCTGCCTTGGCTGAAGACACACGTATGGCCTTGCCGTTAGCTGAGGTCCGAAGACACGGACAAGTGACAGTGTCCCTCCGGCGTTGCCACAAGCCCGGGCCCTGCTGGCTCCCCCAAGCTGCGGGGGCTCCTCGGGGGGTAAGAACAGATGTCCCTTCCCTCAGAGCTGCGCTCTGTCCCGAAAGCTCCAGTGGCACAGCTACCTCGTTTCACTCGCACAACCTGACAGCACCACCCGGATGGAGCCAACTGCCACCGTCTGCTTTGGATCAGATTCTGGAATAAGTCACTTCGTAGACAAAGACCAATATCCCGTCAGTGTCCAGTGCTCGGTGCAGAGGCAGTTCTCCTGGCTCTGTCAGCTCCTAGCTTCCAGACGCTTCCTCTCTCACACACCTCCGTTCTTTTTTCCATCTAGTCTCAATCAAGGCACTGTCACCAGACAAATGCCCTCTCCCTCTCCCTCTCTCTCTTTCTCTCTCTCATCTTGCTTCTTTGGCTGTGACAAATGAGAAGGGGCTTAAGAACTTTGAAGCTGAAAGGGAAGTGGCTAGGGTTCAGCTTCCTTTATGCCAAGAAGGCCTCAGCTTTCAGGTAAACTAGTGGGTACCGTGAGCTTACATGGAAGAAAAACCCCGCTGGAGTCCCACCTAGGGACATGAGGCTCCAGACGTTGGCAGGCAGAAGAGGGGTCGAGGTTCCTCCACCCACCTGCAGGGCCTGAGCCTAGGCCTTGGTTTTACCCAGATGTACAGTCACGTACACAATTATCTTCTCACCTGTAAATAGAGGAGGGAATCTTCTAGTAACTGGTGCCACGGGTTTCTTCCCAGCAGGTTAACTTTTATTTCTGTCCATCTCTTTTAATTTGGAAATGTAGTATTGATGTACATTCCATAAGCAAATACTTACAAAAAGTATTTTAAGTTGTTTGTGTATATATAAAAGCTTTATAAAGCTTTTCTGGAGCATGAACCATGTCATAATTGAATATAAATCTGTGTGTATGTGCATGTGTATACAGATCCCCCATTCACGTGCATCCTGTGTGTCCTGGGGCTCCGTGGGAAAGGCATGTCCCATCATGGGCTGCAGCCAAGCGAAGGTTGAAAGTTGGCACTCAGGAGATACCCCCCCCCCACCCCCACGGCCCCCTCTGAGCCACCACCTCCGTCGCATCACCTTGGCTCCTGTGCATCCTGCCACTTCCAAATGCTCTTTCCTTTTTGAGAGAGGGAGAGAGACAGCGAGCGCACGTGTGCGCCCTCGAGCCGGGGAGGGGCAGAGAGAGAAGGGGGACAGAGGCTCTGTGCCGCCAGCAGCGAGCCCAACGTGGGGCTCAAACTGACGAACCGTGAGATCAGAATCTGAGCTGAGGTCAGACACTTAACCGACCGGGCCACCCAGGTGCCCCTCCTGTTGCTGTTTTAAAGTGTTGTTCCTTTAATGCGGTATTTCTGCTACTCAAAATGCATGCGTATACCAGTGCATAATGCGTGCCTGTGCTTTGGTACGTCAGCCTTGCCTGAGTAAGGTTGCGGGACCAAATCTTTTGCAGGTAGTCATCTGCCTACGTACTAATTGAGGCAAGTCAACGTGGAAGAGAGAGCCCTTTCAAACGCTTAGGATGTTGCAGAGTGGCCATTTTAGCTACCGAATTCCTCGTGTGGGGGTTCAGTGGACACAGGAGTTCCGTGGCACCAGTGAGCAAACCATGGAATGCTTGGAAAATGAGCAGACAGTTAAGCCCCCACTAAGCGCCAGGCGCTCAAGCATCTGACCCTGCTGCCAGCTGCTGCTGGCCGGCGTGCACGAACGAAAGGCTACCAGAGCCTCCTGTTAGACGCCAGCCCTCATTTCAGTGCCCAGAACATTTGGAAAACATCGCTATCAGATAGGGCAATTCATTTCCTTCAGACAGGACACGGAGTTGAAAGGAGGTTAAATGAAAAGAAGCACAACAGTGCGGGCTCCCAGGCCTTCCTTTTGTGCGTACGTATTAATAGGCACTTCGCATAAAAGCTGTATAGCTTTGTAATGTCTTGTGATAGGGGTAGGACTTCGGGCGGGGCGAGCGTTGTTCATTCTCCATTTGCTTGTGTTTGGTTGCTGAGCGTATTTCTGGTCCTGGGATGACAGTGCGAGAATCCGATGCGATTCAACAGGTAGGAGCAGGTGAAAATGTGTCTCCTTGCGATTTGGATTTCTTGTCAGGTCCCCTCCTGGGCTCTTGAAATATAAAAGGAAGACAGTACATTTTTACATAATTTTCTAAGTTTATTTATTTGAGAGAGCTAGAGTCGGGGCAGGGGGGCAGAGAGAGAGGGAGGGAGAGAGAGAATCCCAAGCAGCCTCTGCACTGTCAGCACAGAGCTGATATGGGGCTGGAACTCACAAACTGGGAGATCACGACCTGAGCTGAAACCAAGAGTCAGATGCTTAACCGACGGAGCCACCCAGGTGCCCTGGAAGATAGTACATTTTTAAAGACACTTTCCATACTTTTGCTCAAGGAATAAAACAGAACTCGATTTAGCTGGGGGTTGAGGAGGTGCAGGCTTTACGTTTCTAATGCGTGAAAAGCACTGCTTGTTTATCTAAGACTAAATGTTGAGAGTAAAAATTCCTGTAAGAGGGGCTTAGTTTATAGGAGAAGGTGAGGCAGGAGGATGGGTGCTGTGCTCAGTCGCTAAGCTCTGTGAGACACCATTTCTGCCCGTGTAACACGTCTTACTTACAAAGCAGCTGGAAGTATGCATGAGATACACACACGAAAATGTTCTGATCCCAGCCCTCACCGCTTTTTTATTGCCTTTCTATTGTCTTTTTATTGCCTAATTAACAATCCCATACAACGCGTGTAAATTGGCATAAAGCCATTCTGCCCGTAACATGCTTCTCTATGATTAGTAGCAGGGAACCGCACCATAACATCGCCTGGCATGCAGTCCAGCTCATCACTGGCTCCCTGGAGACTCCCTAGTGCCTGTCACATAGGAACGGCCTGTAAATTAGCTTTTCTAATCTTAGGCACCTATCAATTATTCACCAGCCTGGCTCCTCTTGTACATTATCTTATAGAATTCACCCTGGCAACCTTGCCCCTCATTTCTAAATCTTGCTCTGAAACCGATACCTTAATATTAGGTTTCTGCAGCTTTACGTTCTTCTATATGTCAGCTGATTCTGAAAGTGTCCTTTTCTTCTTCTTCTTCTTCTTCTTCTTCTTCTTCTTCTTCTTCTTCTTCTTCCTTTACCTATAGAAAACTTTCTGTGAAGGTTAAGAAATCAAGGCTATCGCTTTCCACTTTTCAGTATCGATTATGAGATCATACTTCTGATAAATCAGTCATTGAGCTTTTGAGAGAAAACACACAGGCAAGAACTTTTGCTTTGTTTTTATATACTACCTTGCTTGCAGTGTTAAATGAGAGAGTATAAATTGTGTTCACTGCTCTTTTCAAATAAGTGCAATTCAAAATTACCTTCATTACATTATTCCTTTTCATTGCATAAGGAGAAAATTGCATATATCAGGTTTCTAATACTTGTATATGTAAAACATAATCTGTAATATTAAGTCCATGATTGCCAGAGAAGATAACATAGAGAAATTTGTTCTTTTTATAATTTTTATTTATTTATTTATTTTTTTTTTTACTATGAGCACAAGCAAAAGAAACACAACCATGTTGAGGCGGGAACCACATAATGTCATTGATCGGTCGTCCTAACGGGATAGCCAATTATCATCTTGAGTGCCTCACATACAAGAACTAACTGGTGGCTCCTGGAGAGAGTTTGCCAGCTCAGAAAAGAAACAGAGATTACAATTATAATATTAATAGTCTTAATAAGCATGTGTACGCTATCTTTGGGGTGGACTGGTGCCCCTTGGTCCGTGCTGAGCCATCAGTATCGACTGAATGACTTTCACTTTGTAGTCGTGAAAATTAGACGGGAGATGATTTCTCATGAGGAAAATAGCATTCTCAGAGAGATGTCAGAACAACACAACCAGACACGCTCCATATTTATTAACGTGTCTAAAGATGGGCCCGTGAGTGCTGCCCATCAGTGGTATTGCCGCGAAGTCACAAGTCAGACCCACAGGAACTGATACAGCCTGGGCCGGGGGACAGGAAATGAGCTACAGTAAGGAGACTTCGCAGCCTGAGTGACCAGGTATTGCAAATGGTGATATTTTAAAGAACGATTTAGGGTTTAAGTAAATCAAGGATCCAGTGAAGGAAATTAATGATACCCCAGTTCAATACCATGGAACATTTTGCCCATAGTCCTGACATTACAGCAAATACAGTATATTCTAAAGCTTCTTCGGTGCCATATTGTGATATTACAGGACACTTTTACGTCGCCCTTGGAGAGATAAGATCATATTAAGCAAAATAGTTGGAAACATTTCCACTTCTGTTTTTATTGGGACTTTATTTTTTTAGAGCAGTTTTAGGTTCACAGCAAAATTGAGAAGGTACAGAGATTTCCCACCTACCCCCTGCCCTCATACATGCTTAGCCGCCCCCATTATCAAAATCCCCATTTCTACTAATTTTCATGAGTGTCCAAATCTTTCTAATTTTTGTTGAGTTTTTCACGTTAAGAAATACCCATATATTTAGTAAGTGTGTTTCTTTTAACACACTTGGTTGTAAGCCAAGAACTGTGCTAGGGCAAGGGCTATTGATCCCAGTATAGTACTCATTACATAGAAGACTTAACATTTAGTGAATAGCTTCACAGAAGATGAATAATGCGTCCTTGAGAAACTTGACAAACTCACTAATAGCTGGGTCAGGGTGGAGGAGAAAAGCATATGAATTTTAAAATCATAGTGAAGTAAGGTGTACAGTTATAACATATCAGAAAGTACTAGGAAAGTGAGTGGCAAATGAAAACATCTCCAGAAAATATAAAAATCAAGAAGAGATACCACTTTTTATTGGCATTCGCATCCACAAAAATTCACTTCCAGGGGCACTCAAAGTTATAGCAAGTTACATTTGTAGGAAAAAAAATTAAAATGAAGCATGTTAAATGTGATCGTCCCAGAAACGACAATTCGAACAAAGGATTTTGCATTTTTAAGCAAGGTCTTAATACCCAATGTTTTTCAAATAATGGGTACCATATCTCATCAACCAGTCACCCCTGTAATGTATGTACCTTCTTACTCTACAGGTTAAGCTTCCTTATATATGAAATTATACTTACTATGATACTATTTTATGCTCAGTTCTCACCTTTATCATTATTGCTGTATTTATTACAGTTATTCAAAAGGTCAAATAATTCGTGGGGTGGTAGAACTGAGTTTAAGTAATGATGTGCATCTTTAAGCAGGGTTTTGGAAATATTTAGGATTTCTCGATGGCTAGTTTGAGAAACTCGTTTAGAGAGTACTGTATTTTATTTTTCCCACTCATTCTCATCTTTAACTGTTCTAGAGCAGGCATACAAATTAGGATCCCAGTATCAATCTCTCAGTATTTGGAGACAAATCCTCTCTATTGGTAGAGGTGGGGGGTGAGGGGGGCATCTTATCTACAACAACTCTTTTACCTTGAACTCCAACAAAATGTGTAACCCAACAAATGCAACTTCGCATTCCAGTTTTATTATTTATGCTTTATTTGCAACAGCATCACTTCCTAGTGTTTTACTGGCTTAAAAAAAAAGAAAACTTAAAAAAAAAGAAAACATAAAAGTTTTATTTATTCTTGAGAGAGAGAGAGAATGAGCGGGGGAGGAGCAGAGCAAGAGAGGGACACAGAATCCGAAGCGGGCTCCAGGCTCCGAGCTGTCAGCACAGAGCCTGACGCGGGGCTGAAACTCACAGACCGTGAGATCATGACCTGAGCTGAAGTCCGATGCCCAACCAACTGAGCCACCCAGGCGCCCCTGTGTTTTGCTGGCTTTGTTACAAATATCTCACATCTTCATTGAAACAGGCCTGGGTTTGAGTCGGATCCCGGCTTACTGACTGTAACGTTTCACAGTTTATATCTCAAAACCCCAGTGCCCCCTTCTGTAAAATGCAAATAATAAGATTTTGTGGGTAATAAAGGAATGAACTGATCCTCACGATGCACAGCGTGGTGTCTTGCACGCGGCATACAGTTCGTAAATGTTGGCAACGGGCCTTGCACAGACAAGTGCCTGAAGCCACATAGTGCATGGCCTCCATGGCTCTCTGTGGCCGCCCTGGTTCCTTGTTGTTGCTATAGTTACATCTGTGGGGAAGGATTTTCTGAGTTCAAAATACTAGGCTCACCTATAGACTTAGACTGTGACCTTGTTTTAAGTTGGGACTTTAACAGAAAACTAGAAAGACAAATGTGAGGGACGTTGAGGAGTGGGAGAGCCCTCTCTGAAATATTCTCTAAGATTGGGTTCTTAAAAGACGGGCTAGAGGAAGGGGTGTTCAAGTCAGGGAGAGTGGTTCACGCTCACTCAAGTGAAGGTTTAAATGGGGTTTCGTGCCAAGCTTGAAGGAAAAGTGCCTTTGTGTAATTTTGACTGGAGGAACATCAGAAGATAACCAGCCTCGTAGAATGACAAGTGACAGGCTTGTTGTGAGGGGATCCTGGGACCTTCCCTTCAGAACGTGTCTTCATTCAGAAGAAGGCACACATCTGAAATGACTGTCAACTGGACAAGCCCCCCAACTGCCGCCCCACCCCAGGCTCCTGGTCCTTGACCACAGCCCCCTGCAGACCCTAGATGCCCCACTGTGGGACTCTGACTGTTGTGGTAAGAACAGTGCCCCAGGCACAGGCGGAAGCGGGGCTGTCTGGGTTTACTCAACAGCCCTGGGAGTAAGAACTTTTTTCCCATCCTCAAAACAGGACTCCACCCTCGGAATAAAGCAGACTTCGTAGCTGCCTAACTAAGTAGCCCCATGGGGTTTCTGGGAGCTAAAAACCACAGCAGAGCTTTTCTCCTGACTGGGCAAGTCTCTGAGACAAGAAAAAGCGATCAATTTAGACCACAAGCTCTGACCTTGTGAATAGAAGGAGAATGGTATAAATAAAGAAACATAAAGTGGAGGAAACTCATAACGAGCAGAAAAATTGTAGGCTTTAACCCACTGACGCCTATGACCAGAAATTATTATTTATTTTTTTTTTTTAGTACCTTAAAAACAAATACTGGAGAGTTTAAATCTTTACCCTGGCTATCATTACTTTTATTTGTTTTATGTGTAACGCAGATGATTAGGAACTGGTAAACGACGTATACTATTTTGACGTCTTGCCCATTTATGGCTTGCTTTGTACAGACAGTAGGGGAGGTCCTGCATCCCCTACTCGGAATGTATCGGTTTCCTAAGGCTGATGCAACAAACTGCCACAAATTTAGTGGCTTATGGCAACACAGCTCTATTGTCTTCCGTGTCTGGAGATCAGAAGTCTAAAATGGGTCGGCATGGCTGCATTCCTTCTGGAGAATCTAGAAGAAAATCCTTTCTTTGCCTTTTCCGGCTGCCAGAGGCTGCATTTCTTGGCTCACGGCCCTGCACACTGTGACCTCTGCTTCCATGGTCACATCTCCCTCTCAGACTCCAATCTCCCTGTCTCCTTCTTCTAGGGACTCTTGTGATTGTACTTAGGGCCCACCCAGAAAGTTCAGGATATTCTCTCCATCTCAAGACCTTTGCCTTAATCCCATCTGCAGAGTCCCTTTTGCCACGCAACGTAACATAATCACACGGGTTCCTGGGGTCAGGATGCGGGCATCTCTGAGGGGCCATTATTCAGCTCACCACCCCGAGGCTTTGGAGCGTGTCGGACCAACAACCTAGATGGAAATCCGTCAGTGGAGAGAACGGCAAAACGTTGCAGGTGGAAGTGGTCACGTGAGGCCAGTTTGTTCCTGTGCAGAATTTTATGGTTCAGTACATTTCTATGTGAAAGATGACAGTGCAGTCAAGGAGTAGGTTCAGAAAGGCGCAATTTCTCCCTTAACATTCTGTCTCTATTTTAGCATGTGGTCCAGACCCTCTTTCCCATCATTCGGCAGCGTTTGCTCGGTTAGCGAGGCTAAGTGAGGGCCCCCTGCCCAGGGGGACCTCCAGGCACTCCAGGCAGACCACTTCCCAGTCAGCTCATTTCCTCTCCGCGCTGCCACGTGTCTTCACCTTGTACTTAGCATATAAATTGGTTGTCAGCCCTGTCCCAGCACGGTGACCTGAACGCGCGTGGGTGAGAGCACATCCTTTTCTTCTTTTTTTTTTTTTTTCAACGTTTATTTATTTTGGGGACAGAGAGAGACAGAGCATGAATGGGGGAGGGGCAGAGAGAGAGGGAGACACAGAATCAGAAACAGGCTCCAGGCTCCGAGCCATCAGCCCAGAGCCTGATGCGGGGCTCGTGACCTGGCTGAAGTCGGACGCTTACCCGACTGCGCCACCCAGGCGCCCCAAGCACATCCTTTTCAAGTACAGCGATGTTTCTCGGGCTTCCTGCTGTGGCTCGCGGTAGATGGTGTCCGGAGCGGGAGCCGCAGGGAGGAAGTTCACAGGAGACAGCTGCCCGCCCAGCAGTCTGGGGGCCGAGCCAGCAGGGGCGCCCTCGCTGCGGAGAAGGTCGTCAGGGAGTTGATGGGTGACAGTCCTGCTTACTGACAGTGCCTGCTGGAGCCGCCTGCAGAGAAGAGGCTGGAATCCGACTGCTGGGGCAGATTTCCCGCATTGAGGCAGGCGGCAGGACTCACCGTCGAAGCTTTGCCCGCTGGGGTGTGCGGCCCAGGGCTTAACGAGTGGGGGCCCCTGCCGTCCTTGGAAACTGGAAGGTTGGGAATTGCTTAATGATACTCAGCACGGATGCCACCCACGGCTCCTTAGCGGCCGCTGGGGGCTCGCGTGATGGAAGTGCGTGATGCGGGGCCAGAACCCCAAGACTGACAGCTTCCACCCCTGCACAAGCACCTGAGCAGTGGAGAGAACTGAGCCGCCCAAGGCCTCCTCTCTCCGTGGATGGAGAGAAAACAACTCGCGTGCCATGCCACATGCTCCGCGAAGGGGATTTGTTGATGGCTAGTTAAAGTGCATGCTTAGTGTTTACTAATGCGCCAGACGCTGCTACTGGCCCTCTACGCGACTTGCATCACGTAATCCTTGGAATTAGTTTTTGAAAGCGCTCCTCTTACTGTATAGACAATGAGTCCAAAGTGATGAAGCCACTTGCCCAAGGCCATACGGCTAATGAGTGGTGAAGTTTCCACCAAGCCCAGGCTCTGTCCCCCGCTGCTCCCCATGGAGATGGAATGTGGAATGCTCTGGTGGGAAGCTCTTTTTGTTTTTTAATGTTTATTTGTTTATTTTCAGAGAGAGAGAGAGTGTGAGCATGTGAGCGGTGGAGGGGCAGGGGTGGGGGGGAGAGACAGAGAGAGACAGAGAGGGAGGGAGAGGAAATCCCAACCAGGCTCTGCGCCGTCAGGGCACGGCCCGATGGGGGGCTAGATCCCATGAACTGTAAGATCATGACCTGAGCTGAGAACCAGGAGTCTGGGCACCTAACCAACCGAGCCACGCAGGCACCCCGTGAGATCTTTACGAAAACTTGAATGATAATGCAAACACTCACGAGGGTTCTCCGTACATGAATTCATTCAGTCCTCAGAAAAGCCCTAAATGAGGTCCTCTTGTTGTCAGTGAAGGAACGCAAGCCGGGGAGAGGCTCAGTATCTTGCCCAAACACCTGCACATAGAAAGTAGCACAACTGGGAACAGAAGCGAGGTAGCCTGCTTCTGTTACTCTAAAACAGAAACTGTGTTGCCACTGAAACACAAAGATGACACCCAGTTTATAGATGTTGGAACCAAATGATGGAACTTATTAACACTGTGGAAGGCACCGTAATTGGTACAACACGGAAACGAGTCCAAGAAAGATAAAGTCTCTTTCCTTTCCCCGGGGGCTTGCAGCCCGAGATAGATGGCTTGGATGCAGCCAGTTATAAACTCAGATGACTCTGGGAACTCAGAAGGCAGTGTGACGAGAGAAAAAAAGGGGCTCTGGGTTCTGCCCTGCTTTTTTTTTTTTTAACGTTTATTTATTTTTGAGACAGAGAGGGACAGAGCATGAATAGGGGATGGGCAGAGAGAGAGAGAGGAGACAGAATCTGAAACAGGCTCCAGGCTCTGAGCTGTCAGCACAGAGCCCGAAGCGGGGCTTGAACTCACAGACTGCGAGATCATGACCTGAGCTGAAGTCGGGCGCTTAACCGACGGAGCCACCCAGGCGCCCCAGCCCTGCCTTTTAAAGAGAGGATGATGCCACACAACACCTCACAGCCTCTCCTCTTCTCACTGCATTTGTTACCTGTGTCTGTAATAGCATCTCCGTGTTCAGAGATACTACTGGTTGGTTACACCACTTCCTGCAGGAAAGGAAAGTCTCAGGAAATGTTGACGGTCATGAGGGTGCGGGCTCAAACTGTAAATGAAGGAAATAATGAGGAATTGGGAAAATAACGCTAATCTCGGTTCCACTGGTGTTTTAAAATCTTAATATTCTGGTTTGGCAAATTAGTTGGCATCGGGAGGGAAGTGCCTTAGGCCCAGGGATCCATGAATAACAATGCAGAGAGGCAGACAGGACCGTGACAAGACTGATCAGAGGCACTGGACCGGAGGGCAGTGAAATGAAGGATGTGAAATAAATTTGGATGGACAATAGGAGTAAGTTCTTTAGAGGCCTTTAACAAAGAGAGTAAGAAATCATTATTAAGTAAGAAAGTTAATTTGGGGCGCCTGGGTGGCTCAGGTCATGATCTCGCGGTCCGTGAGTTCGAGCCCCGCGTCAGGCTCTGTGCTGACAGCTCAGAGCCTGGAGCCTGTTTCGGATTCTGTGTCTCCCTCTCTCTTTCTCTCTGCTCTGTCTCTCTTTCTGTCTCTGTGTGTGTGTGTGTGTGTGTGTGTGTGTGTGTGTGTGTCTCAGAACTAAATAAACATTAAAAAAAATTAAAGAAAATTAATTTAATATGATAAAGACTCTCTGCAACCCTGACTCTGGGGTTTATGTTTTTGTTTAGGAGAGTCCCATACTTCGTGAAATCCCATAATGAACAGATTATGGTGAGGTTTGATTGTAGTCTTAACTTAAGATGACCAGACGCATGACTTGTCCTGAAAGGTATTCATCTCAGGGAAGAGAGATTTTTGTTTCCTACTGATGCTACAGCAAAGAAACCCAGCAACTTCGTGGCCCCAAACAACACAAATTTATTTTCGTACAGTTCTCTAGATCAGAAGTCCAACGTGGATCTCGCTGAGCTAGGATCGAGGATATCATTCCTTTCTGGAAACTCTAGGGGAGAATCTGTTTCCCTGCCCCCTCCACCCCCTAGGTGCTGCTAGCTGTCCTTGGCTTATGGTTCCTTCCTCCCTCTTCAAAGCCAACCTGAGTCCTTCTTACGCTATCATGTCTCTTGTTCTCTCGTTCGCAGTCACATCTTCTCTTGCCTTTGTCTTTTGAGATCTGGATTCTGAGAGTCTTGAGATTATGCCGTTCGCTTCCAAGTTCATGTTACCAGTGGTGTGGCTGCACTTGTGCCAGAGAGCTGTGAGGATTTAGTGATACAGATCGAGGGGCAGAGTTGCCAGCCAGTAGCCAGGCGATGGAAGCCTAGGCACACGTGAGCGACATAGAAAGAAGGAGAAACTGGTTGGAGCGCCGAAAGTATGCCCTGGTGAATCTGAATTTTCTGTGTTAGCAAAAAGCTGTGCTTGTCAAATAAATGAAGTGTAAATGCTTCAAGAAAACAGGCATTGTATCATCCAGAGGAAGAAATTCATAATGAAAATGACAAAGAGGTTGAATAGATATTTATTAACTAGATAGTTTTGGTACAATAGTACTGCAAAGACTTTTCAGAAACATAGGAATTCCATTTGACTTATAGAAGTTATAATTCCCGAATTTATTTCCCATCTCTCTATTGCACGCCACAATTCTGTGAGAATATAAAAAAACTGACCTGTGTCAAACAGAAACATGATTCTGGCAGCAAAACGGGTTTCCATAAAAATCAAGCAAAGTGCACCAAAAAAAAAAAAAAAAAAAAAAAAAAAAAGAGGTAGGCATATTTTATTACATTTATTTTTGTTCATTTCCTCATTTTGTCCTGACTTATTTTAAAACCCTGGTCACATGGGGCCAGAATTTATATTTATTGTTAAATAAACATATCCATTAGACTTGGATCCATATAAGGAAAATAATGCTAATCTTGTTTCCAGTAGCATTTTAAAATTTTAATATTCTGGATTGGTTTAGTGGCCTCAGGGTGTTTTTTTTTCAGGCTGCTGAAAATATATTGCCAGCTCTTCGCTTTTTTTCACCTTCTGTCTCCCATCAAGGTTGAAAGAGTGCCTTTCCTTGTAGGACATTATTCTTAACCCTCCTCTGTTGTTTAACTCCTTCCTTGCCTTTATGCCTCAACCAGATGTTAATCTCATACTTCCTCAAGTAAGAACTCCTTGAGGCTCAGCGGATGGAGAAATGAAGCAGAATTTCACCCTTGCGGTAAATTATTGGCCTAATTTTTATACCACGTCTCTTTTCAAACTCCATGACTGCCTTTGATATCTCAGCAAGCAGTCTCAAAGGCCCATGGTTCTATGCTTTTCGATACAAAGTATTGCCGACGCCTGTAGTCTTGCACATTTCCTTTATTTCCACCTCCGTCATCAAGTGCTGTGATGTTAAAAATCTGCAGAAAGATGACTGCGGTGTGGTTAGTAGTTGAAGAATGCACGTGTGCTGTGAACCTCCAAGACCTGAAACCAACTGTTTGAGCTGTAATTATTACCAACAGGTTTGAACTCATGTGCCAGTCTGCCATGATTAAAGTCCCATGCTGAGAAATCAGAGTCTGTGATCAATTAATAATGTCCAGGTGGTACAGAATTTGGGACTAAAAATATATATGCCACATATTGCCCATCCTTGCTGAATCTAGATAAAGTCAATATAGTGTTTCTCCCTTCCTTCCTTCCTTCCTCCCTCCCTTCCTTCCTTCCCTCCTTCCTTCCTTCCTCCCTCCCTCCCTCCCTCCCTTCCTTCCCTCCTTCCTTCCTTTGGCAGAATGTCCTAGCAGAGTAAACTTGGGCTTTGGAATCAGATCTATCTGGATCCAAATCTCACTGTACCTTTATCTAGTTGTATGACCTTGGCAAAGATAGTTAACACTTCTGCTGTCTTTGAAATAGGCATAGAAATGCCTGCATTACATGGTGGCTGGAATAATTTATCAGGATAATACGTGCGAGCACCTGAGTCCTAGTAGAGTCTTCATAAATGATAGTTCTCATGGCTATTTCATAGTTCCTGTTTTATCTTCATTTACCTACCTACTGTTCTTCCAGAACAAAGTTTCCATCAGGCCGTGTGCCTCTAGAGATGGAGGTTCCAAGCTAAGCCAGTCCCATTATATTCCTCCCAAGCCACAGTCATTGATTCAGGGATCAGTTCATGACTCAAATCAGCTGCAACCGCGTCCTTCCTTGGGGAATTTGTGAACTTAAGCGGGGTGGGGGGGAGACATCTCTCCTCTCTGTTGCCCTCTGCTCCCAGAGCCGCGGGGCCTTCTCCATGTGTCTGTCTGCCCTAGAGAGAATAAAGCCATCTTGCAGGATCTGAATGTCTGGTTCCTGTGACCAGGGTTACTGGAGCAGGCCTGGCTCCTCTCTTCCCAAAGCCTGGGTGTTTTGTCATTTTGTCCTGTGATTAACTCAGCTCTATCCCCCTCCCGCTCCATTCCTGACAGCTCTTTAACTTAAAACTAGGTCCAGACTCAAATCAGTTCTGACTAATATGTAATTATTATGCCTATTTTTAAGAAGTTTGATTTCTGTAGATCTATCACTTAATTCTATCACTGCTTCTCTCTTGACATGTTTCCTGTTTTCTCAGTACAAGGAAGCCTCAAAATCCAAATGAAGTGGTCTTCAAAGGCTTTGCTTTTAAGCATAAATATTTACTGATGATTACATATTGGCAAAATTTGTTTCTTGCAGGGACATAAGCAGGTAAAATTTATTTCCTAAAATAGGCATTACTGGGTGGCCTGTTAGAAGAAGTTGATACCATATGGTGCAAATAAAACCACAATAATTATTCTAGAACCACCCCACAGGCTGTGCTGTGACCATGCACCGGTCACACGCAGAGGGGATCTGGGAGCCAAGGGGGACCTCAGCCAAATGCATCCTCCTGGAGGAAACTGGACACAAAAGGCACATCATTCTGAGCCCACAGTATTTGATCTGTCACCTCACCCCTCCCACTTTTGAGTCTAAGCATGGCTGATCTTCCAGAAATGTTTGCTCAATTGGTCTGAACCACCAATAAAGAGAAGATAGCCCCTTCAGTGAATGCATCTTTCCCCTGAATCTCACCCAACAATCATCCCTCCCTATCTTCAGGCTTTTTCTGTCCCGAATCACCTTCCTTTCCACACTCAAAAATGTTCCTCTCAGCTCTTTTAAGAAATTTCACTTAACCTTGGTTTTCATTCCAAATTAAGGAAAATGATTTTTCCGTAAGTTATGTAGAAAAATGAGATTCATTGCTTTCAACTTATTACTCTCTCACACACACACACAAATGACCCTTGCCCTTAAGAAATTCCATTTATTATTTTAGAAACTCATGCCCATGAAATGGTTGGAAAGTCACACATGCACAGACTCTCATAATTAAGAGCACTGAAGAAGAGGTAGCCAAGAAGAGTCATTTTTATTTTTCACATTTCCTCCTCACAGCACGAAGCATGAATAGAACAAACATTTGCTCTCATTTGCACTTTAACTACATGCCTGTGTAATCCTTAAAGTCCGTTACTTAAAGTCCTTAAAGTCAGCTTTTTGCTGATTTTTAGTTGTGTCCTCTTGGCTGTTTTTCACGTCTTCTTCTTTATCAACGCTTCATGAACCAAATTTGCATTATGTGTTTCTAATTGTCTCTTGGCTCCTCGATGTACATTAAATACTTGGTTGATACTTGATCACTGAATAGGGAATAACAGAGAAAGTAATGTCTTTCAGACACTGATAGTCTAGTGGGAAACACAGGATAAACTCAAAGAGGTCTATAATTTTCCAAAGAGCATTCACATGAATAATTTAACAAGCCTCCACTTTAAAGCAGAACTAGACTACATTAGGCGGTATGACTGGAATTGCTGTGCCCCAGAGCATGTGGAGGAAGAGAATTGTGGTACTGGCCCGGTACTCACGTAGATTGTTCTGGTCAGTCATATGCTGTGGTTAATACAGGATCTCAGAATGTTAGAGCTGTAAGCTTCTTTAATCCAAGCCCTGCATTTTGCAGATGAGAAAACTGAGGTACAGAGACCTTCCCAGGATCACACAGTTAACTACCGGAGAGCCGTGCCTCACATCCTCCAACTCCCGATTGCTAGTTTTTCGAACAAGCAGGGTAAAATGAAATAAATCCATCAGGAATCTTTTTACAGAGTTCATCTTCGTTTTTTTTTTTTTTTTAATTAAATGTTAGTTGAGAAAGAGGGTGCAAGGAGCGGGGGGGGGGGCAGAGAGAGAGAGAGAGAGAGGGAGAGCAAGAATCCCAAGCAGGCTCCGTGCTGTTAGGGCAGAGCCCAAGCTCCGTCTCACAAAACGCAAGATCATGACCTGAGCTAAAATTAAGAGTTGGATGCCCAACCGACTGAGCCACCCAGGGGCCCCGGAAGTATTACTATTTTTGTCGTTGGGCTCTTGTCTTCCTTCAAGGACTCTGTTAGAAATATCAGTTATGTGGAATTTCTAGTGTTAGAGAATACCATTAGAGGAAACGCAGGATACACCCGATTTTATTCCATACTTCCTTACCCACTGATGTGACTTGAAAGCATCATAGAAAGTTAAAGGCTGCTTTTAGAGTAAGCTTTCCAAAGAAGTGTGATTAAAAAAAAAAAAAAAAAAAGGCTCCCTATCCGCAGCCACGAAGAATAACTTCGGAAAATGTTCTAATTAATGTCTTCGCCAGGCGTCCCATTTTTAAAATTATTTCCTACAAGAAGAGCTCTATTAAATAACTTTTACTTTTCCATCTCCAACTGAATTTTCATCTCTTTCTAATGTTCCTGCTCAAATTTGGTGGCTCTATGTGAATATCAATTATGGTAAAAGGAGATTTTGGTCCCGTCTCTCACCGCTGAAAAAGGGGGTATAGATGTCATAGCTGCTGTTGGCAGAGGACTAGACTGGGCACCTGGGAATATAACTGCAGGGTGGAGATTTCAATGGTCACACAAACAGTAACAGCTCGGGACCGGACTCTCTCTCAGAGCCAAGTACCTTGGGAAGCCTGAATGTCTTCTTTTCTTTCATTCTGTGCCTAAATACTTTTCAAGTTTCAAGTTTACGTGACAGTTTCAAGTGTACATGATTCCATGTATGTACATGTAGTCATATGATCACTGTGATAAATTTAGTTAACATCCATCACTGCATACAGTTACCACGATTTTTTTTCTTGTAATGAGAACCTTTCAGGTTTGCTCTCTTAGCACCTTCCAAACACACAATCCAGTTTTGCTCCCCAGGACTAATTTTATCACTAGAAGTGTGTACTTTTTGACCCCCTTCACCCATTTCATCCTGCATATCTCCTTGTGATCAGAGGACAGAAAGACAGCTACCAACAGCAACTCAATTTAGGGGCTCCACAAATGGAAATTTCCCGGGCCTCAAATGTGGAGACTGTCCAATATTTGAAGACAATCTCTAAGTAAAAATAGAAAAAGTAATAATTTTGGGCTGGGGGCGCCTGGGTGGCTCAGTCGGTTGAGCGTCCGACTTCAGCTCAGGTCATGATCTCGCAGTTTGTGGGTTCGGGCCCCCGCGTCGGGCTCTGGGCTGACAGCTCAGAGCCTGGAGCCTGCTTCCGATTCTGTGTCTCCCTCTCTCCCTACCCCTCCTCTGCTTGCACTCTCTCTATGTCTCTCAAAAACAAGTGAACATTAAAAAACTCATAAAAAAAGAATTTTGGGGTGGGACACACAGGACCCTTTTCCATCACTGCAATTCACTTACAAGTCTACACAAAGCTGACACTGTTTTTCTATAGTAAAATGGGGACAATGTATCATTTGAATCATTGAAACCCAGAAATAATCACCAAAGTTTATTTTAGCCAATGATTTCAAAGTTCTTTTCAGAAAAATGTTTTCTACCAAGGGCAGATGTTAATTGATTTTAATTCTACCTCTTGTTCTGCATTGAATACCCTTGGTTTCGCATAAAGTATGATAAGGTAGGGAGGAACGAGAAAGGCAATGGATATTGCTGAAGCCAGTTTTCAATGTATTCAACATGTGTTCATAAGGGTGGAAACATTTAGGGACCTGTTTAGGTCATTTAGTTACAGAAATAAGAAAAGATACGAGCCACAAATAGTGAAAAGATGCTTCATATAATTTGGAGAGATACTAAGTTTATAAAGTACTGTAGGATATTCACAGCGTTGGATTCAAACTTCAGTTGCTTTGTTTTGGTGCAGACACCCTTCTCCATTTGACCTAGTGATGTTGCCTAACACCCTGGTCACTATTCTCTCCACATCTTACTGAGACACCTGGTGGTAGCTAACTATGTTGACCTACTCCCTTTTTTTCTCTTGTTCTCTGGACACCATACTCTCCTGATTTTCTCATACTTCACTGGCTGCTGTTTTTCCATCTGCTTTCCTGGCTCTCCCTCCCTCACTCAACCACTAATGTAGACTGCCCCAAGACACTGGGTCTCAAGCACCCTGTTCTTTTCTATCTACGCTCTCTGAGGTCATCTCCAATCCCATGTACTGGTAATACCCAAACTATGTCTCTGGTCTTCACATCTCCCCGAAAGATTTAACTCCTATTCTCAGTGCCTTCATTAGGTAGTCTGGGAGGCACTGCAGACTTAATATGGCTAAAATAAAAATTGATTTTCTATCATATACTTGCTCCTCCCCCTCTTTTCCCTTCTCGGTAGAAAACACCACCGTCCAACATCAAGACAAATATTCTAGGGCTTGTCTTTGATCATTTTCTTACCTTCACCTTCCACATTCTGTCTGTACTGTCGCCCTTGCCTCTAAAGCAGACCCAAACCATCCATTCCTTCTCATTTTCATCAACACCCTATCCAAACCACCAGTGTCTCTGACCCTCACCTCTTGCGCCTACCTCCCAGCTGTCTCCCCACTCCCACTGGTGTCTCCCTTCAACAGCCACGGTGAACTTTTAAAATCATGAATAATAGGGGCGCCTGGGTGGCTCAGTCAGTTAAGTGTCTGACTTCGGCCCAGGTCATGGTCTCACTGCTTGTGAGTTTGAGCCCTGCGTCAGGCTCTATGCTGACAGCTCGGAGCCTGCAGCCTGCTTCGGATTCTGTCTCCATCTCTCTGCCCCTCTCCAGCTCGTGCTCTGTCTCTTTCTCTCTCGAATATAAATAAACATTAAAACAAATTTTTAATCATGAATAATATTTATGACACCTTCCTTCCCACAGTTGTAATCCCCAATGGCAACCCATCTGGCCTGCAATGAAAGCCAGGCTGTGCCCTGGTTTACCAAGCCCCCACCCCATCTGGGCTGTGCCTGTTCTCCAACATCATTTTATAGCTCTCTTCCTTCTTTTATATCCCAACTTTGCTGGCTTACTTTTTATTTCTCTAACACTGTAGATAGGTGCCTACCATAGAGCCTTTGCAGATGCTGTTTCTGGGCGGAAAGCTCTTACCTCCGAGTGGCTGGATCCTTCTTAACATTCATATCTCAGCCTAATTCACGTCCCATGATAGCAATCTAAAGTAGTCACTGTCACATTCCTCTCCTTCAGTTCTCTCCTATGTATTCGTTACTCTTTGACATCTTCTTTATTAAATTTTACTCTTTAATTTGTGTGTGGGCACACACACAACTGTACCATAAGGTCTGAGAGCAGGAGCCTTGGTGGTTATTATTCACCACAGTAACTTCCGTGCTTGGAACAGTGCACATAATAGGTGCCCAAAAAACATATTCCAAACAAATGAATGAACGAATTTAACCTTTAGGACAATCTGCTATGTGGAGAATTGGTGGCATTTTCTGTTTTATTTCATAGTGCGAAGTTGGCTGATCTAACTAAGTTCCTAAGGACTAATCAAAAAAATAAAATAAAAACTTACCATCATTTGGCCAGTTCAGTTACCCGGAACCTCTTCCTTCTGCATTTGTGATTAAGGCTGCCACAAAGAAGAAACATATTGGCACCGTAAATCTGATAGATTTCTAGTTAGATGCATGGAGGAAGGTAATGTGACTTGGAGATGAGATCTTTGTGACCTATGACCTCTGGATTCTCATTCATTTGAGGAGATGCTAGCCATAAACTTCAGGCAGTTTGGCAGAAATGGAAAGCTCATAATACTGAGAACTCCTCCAGGGATGTTTCATTTATTCCCCCAGTTTTCCCTTCCTTTTTGCTGATACGAGATGAAATGAAAAGTACAGCAGGCATGATTCCGGAACAGTCTCAATCAGAATTTACCACATCACACGTTCTCACCTGCGTGGCTAGAGCTCCTGTCTGAACTTAAGTTTGTCTGACCCTCAGCTAAGCCACACCCTTTCTAAGGAGGTTTCTAAGGCAAAGCCCATTGACCCATTTAGAGATCCAAGGGTAAGGAACTTCATATTTATTTGTCATTTAGGCACTATTTATGGCATTCTAAGCACATGACCCCCTTAAGACTGTAATTACAGTTTTTGCATGAAAAGAATATAGAACACTTCTTGTTTGATTTATCCTTTTGGGACTTAGTATTCAAAGTATTGGAAATCCTTTTATTTCATATTGAAACTAGTTTCACACGGCCTGCAGCCAGTTCCCCATTCTCCCTTTCTCGTTTCACAATTGCAGAATGCTACTCGGGTAGTTTCCCTCTGTTTTGAGCCCCACCCTTCTGTTGCTAAGCAGCTGAACAAGATTGCATAAATTGTCAATTACTCAGCTATGACAGTGAAAAAGACTGGGGGGGCAGTAGCCAGAAATGAGGACAGCTACTTCTATCACTTGGGATTTAGGATTCGGTGAGGAAGAGAGTCAAAAGGCAGTAGGTGAAGTGAGCATAAGTAAAAGTTTGATTTATAGTTACCAACTGGGAGAATTGGGGAATAGGACAAAACACCCCTCCCTTGCCCTCATTTTCTTTGCATATATTTTCAGAAAGACTTGAGCAAGCACATTCTCCTTTACGAACTTTTATTCATTGAAATGAGTTTTTCCCCCATTATAAAAGTAATTTCCTATGACGACTGGAAGAAAAAAGGAAATTAGAGAAGGGAAAACTGACACGATTTCACTACTTTAATATAAACCGTGTAACCCTTTGTATGTATTTCCTTCAGAGATTTGTAGTCATTGTATTAGAGTAGATTGGTTTTGTTTGTGTATTTGTTTGCTTAGGCCTAGTTATAATTCACATACTCTTATGCCTAGCTGTAGAATATTTATTGAGTAGCAGTTATTAATTTATTTTAACACTTCTGGTTAGGTTGACTCCAAAATCTGAAGTTAGTTCTAAATCTGTACGTCTTAAAAGAGCATATATGCCTTTCTGACCCACACACACAAAAAAAGTCTCAAGCATCTTTGGTGGTAAATCTTCACCCATCTCATTTATGCAACTTCTTTTTAATAAAGCAGGTTTCATATGGCAGGTATCCACCGGACATTCAGCTCTCCCTCAGATCACCTCACGTCTGTGGCTTCCTGTGGAAATGTTCCACAAAACGAGCATTGAATAGAATTGCAAAGATTTCCTTTTGGAGCCCTTGCAGACTCCACTTACCTGTGTGACTCTAATAAGTGCAATGACGCCTCTGGCTCCCCAAAGAGAAGTAAACCTTGTGTGTGGGCATAATTAGCACACAGTCAGGTTGTAAGATCCAGGTATTTGGTTTTCTTAGACGAGGCATTCCCCAGCAGACACATTAGTGGTTTCCCAAAGAGCTCCTTTGCAAATAGCTATCGAAACAGCAAATAATGAGCTCAAAAAGGCGTGCAGTGAATAGGACACCAGAGGGTGCTAGAGGGATGTTACAATATGCCTCGGCTTTCCCTTGGCTCTGCCGTTCAAAAATGAAATAAAGCTTTTTACATAATGCACTCCCTTGTCTTGAACACGTATATTGGAAGCTCTACAGCATAGCTCTGTGATGAGAGTCAGACATTTGTTGCTATGTATCCTTCTCATCAGTGTTTTTTCAAAAGCGGGTCTCTTCTTCCCATGCTGAATTTAAGAAAATAATTTTTAAGTCTCTGCTTAGCTGTGCTTTTTTAAGGAAGGCACATTCTTGTTCTTCCAAGGTTGCATCTCTTTGACCTCTCCCAAGAGGCAGTCCCGTGTGTTAAGGTGGTGAGTAGTTCTCATCTGCTAGATATTAAAGAAATGAATTATTTCCAAACCTGCTTTTAGAATCACAGAGCGTGGTGATTCGATCAGCGTGTGCCTCCTGTTGAATTTAAAATGAAACATGTGCATACATGAGCATAAAGTAGCAGTGCTGAAGAAACGTAAGAATGGGTAGTGAGAAAATCATACTGGCATTTTTTCGTAAACAGACCATTTAACCAGAAGGTTTTTATTTTGCAGTGTTAAGCTTTTGAAAATCTATTTTCAGGGGCGCCTGGGTGGCTCAGTTGGTTAAGCTTTGGACTCTTGGTTTCGTCTCAGGTCATGATCTCACAGTTTGTGAGTTCAAGCCCCGCATGGGTCTCTGTGCTGACAGTATGGAGCCTGCTTGGGATTCTCTCTCTCTCTCTCTCTCTCTCTCTCTCTCTCTCACCCCACCTCTTTCTCTGCCCTTCCCCTGCTCATTCCCTCTCTCTCTCAAAATAAACTTAAGAATTAAGAACAAATAAAAACCTATGTATTTTTGTTCAACATAATTTATCTTAAAAGTATGTTTTCAGTGCCTAACATTTGTGTGTCAGTGTGTCTAGAATTGTCCTTGAAGCCATCCCCACTCTCCATGACCTGGCAGTTACTTGAAGAAACAAGAGATTTTCTCTTCAAGAAGTTGTCACGTGAGAAAAATAATCCACGACCAATAATACGTACCAAACACACACCATTTTGCAAATGTGTGTCAGAGAAAATACCATGGGTTTAAAGGAGGTGATACCACAGGACTGGAGGGTTGGGGGAGCTGGCTGGGCTAGGAGGTTGCAGGATTGGGTGGCAGAGACCGGGCAGAGCAGAGTCACAGCCTGGCCAGAAGGGGGAGCAGGCAAGGACGCACGCCAGGCAACATGCAGACGTCTCTTCATCCTTCCCCAGGGAGGTCCCAGTCCAAAATTACAAATGTCTCTTATTTTTATGTTATTTCTTTGTTTTTAATGTTGTGGGTTGGAGGTTGTATTGTTGTGGTTTTTAGTTCGGGTTTTGTTTTAGAGCCTGTTCTGTTTATGGTCGTGGTGTGGTTCTTTTCTCAGAAGGAAAAAGGAAAAAAGGCCTCGCTGTCGTTAAAATGGCGAATCACTCCATCCCCAATATTGCTGGTAGTTTTCCTGACCCTCCACGGCTGTCTTGCAGCCAGAACGGTGGGACGCTGTAGTGTCCTGGCCTGTAGCTGGGCTGCCTCAGGAGAATCAGGGGTTCGGGTCCCCGTGTTCTCCCAGCCCCTCATCCAGGTGGACTCCACACTGTGCCCTGGGGCACCTGGGACGTGTGTCTTCTCTTGCTGGGGTTGAATTCCTTACGGCAGAACCGGGGCCTGATTTCGTCTTTGTGGTCCTAATGCTCAAGGCACATTAGGAACTCAAAAAAACATTTCTTATATAATTAAAAAATATCCTTTTATTAGCGTAAGAGCAGTATAAATGCATTGTGGAGAATTCGATAATGTATAGAGCAAAAGTATTTTTTGAAAAACACTATGCCGTCCCACAGTTTGTTGTTACCACCTGAGTATCTATCCTCCCAAACTTTTCTCTGTACATATCTGTATTAGTCTATCTGTCCTCCTGTTTCTCTATCTACCAATCCGTGTAGCTAGGTATTTTTATGAGATTATACTATAATACACATTATTTTGTAATGCACACTGGTACACAGCTTATGTTTTTCCATTTAATAATCTCCACATTTTCACCTAAGTGTTGATCTCCATGTGAGGGTTCAATAAACTCACTGCGTAAAAAGCTTCCTTGGGAATGCTTATTAAAATTCAGATTCCAAGGCCCTAGCTTGGATCTGCAGATTCAGAATCTCCAGCGTTATGGCTCTGGAATTTATATTTTAGCAAATGTCTAAATGCTCATATACCAGTCATTGATCTACAGTATCATTATGAGGGGACAGAATAGCTTTCCAGTATAGATACACTGCAATTTATTTAACCAACCTCAAAGGTTCAATTTTTCGTTATCATGAGCCAGGTGATAAACATCATGAACATCAGTAAGTGATAAGCAGACAAGTTGAGATGGTAAACATTCTAAATCTCTGTAAACGTCAACACAAATTTAGTTATTAAGTGCTAGTATAAAAAATTTTAAATCCATGCCCAATATTGATAGAGGGGGATCTTTGGTATGAATACCAAAGCCCTAGGACATATCACCATGAAATGGACTGAAACTACAGTAGCAGCTTTCTTTCTTTCCTCTTCTTTCTTTCCTTTCTTTCCTTTTCTTTCTTTTCTTTCTTTTCTTCTTTCTTTTTCTTTTCTTTTTCTTTCTTTTTTTCTTTTCTTCTTTCTTTTTATTTCTTTTCTTCTTTTCTTCTTTCTTTTCTCTTTTCTTTCTCTTTTCTTTTTGGCCTTTACTTTCCCTTTCCTTCCCCTCCTCCCCTACCCTCCCTTCCCTTCCCCCCTCCCATTCTGTTACTTTCCTTCCCTCCCCCTCCCTTCCCTTCCCCTCCCTCCTTTTCTTCCTCCCTTCCTTCTCTTATTCATGGATCACAGAGCCAAAAATCTGTGTGGGGGTAGGTAGCCAGAAGACGCAGGTCCCCATATTTGGGGCTCTTGACTCTGTTATGTGGACGCGTTGGCCAGCTTTGCCACTCTGAATCCTTTTGATGTCTGCTGACAGATTCTTTCTTGACACCACTTAACGCCACTGATTAAGTTGTAATCAAACAACTCTGCCCAACCCTCATGATTTCATCCGAATATGTGTTGATATACAGTAGTTGGTCCAATTCTCCAAGTTCTTGGCTGCCTCGGGGGAAAAGTCTGCCCAGGATTTTTTTTTTTTATAATTATTTTTCTTCCTTTCAAATTTTTTTTTTTTTTGTAGTTTCCCTGGTTTCATGATGTACGGTCAGAGGAATTAAACTTGAGCATGAAGTAATTAATTACATGAAGCTTAAATTATAATTACTAATTGATCCCCACCTACCTTGATGACACCTGGTGGCAGTGAGTTTCACAGTGCTACGAAGGACAGATGGTAGGGCTCCATTTGGCCTGTCATGTAGGAGATCCAGGTAGTTAGGTTAAAAAATGCTTTTCGTAGACCTCAGATGGGCCACATTTGTCCAAAAGGCCGTGTATGGATCTCTAGACACCATTAGGTTGATATATTTTAATCTCTTCAGCACGATGTTATTGATTCTGTTTCATCACAATAGATAGGGCCTATAAATGTGTTCATTTGTTTATTAAATATTTATTGAGCCCTCACTAAATGCAGACACCAAGCTAGGCACTGAGATTCAATAGTGAACGAACAAATACAGTTCCTACCTTCATGGAGTTTCCTACAAACACAGTAGGAGCAATTAACCTATACTTGGCATGTGGGGAAAGGCTTCTCCTATTATTGATGTCTGAGAAAATCTGAAACACAACTAAGAACTGAGGGTAGAGAGGGCAGAAGATATCTAAGGCAGAAGGAAAAGCATCTACAGAAGTCCATGAGACGTCATGCCATGTTCAAGGAACTGAAAGAAGTCCACCATGGCTGGACATGGGGCTTGCTTAGGGCTGAAGCTGAACAGGTAAGGCAGGCCAGCTTCCCCAGGTCCTTGGCAGCCCTGGTAAGGAGTTTGGATGTATTAGAAGAACAAATGGGAAATCACTGAAGGTTTTTAAGAAGATATTTAACCTTTAAGCTTCGGAAAAGGAGACTTATAATAGGAAATCTGGATGTAATGGGCACTTAAAAATGACTGATGCCCTTTTTTTCTGTGAGCTCCACCTCACCAGCCTCACCAGAGGAAAAGCACGGGCTCAGAAGTCAACAAGACGAGTCTGGTCTGAAGGTCAGTCAGGCAGATCTCAGAAGACACCCTCATTCTTGCATTTCCTTAAAAAGGCTGAAAGTGAAAAAAAAAAAAAAGAATGAACCTGCTGCCTGTGGCTAAGCCATAGGGAAGCCATGAACTCAGACTGCCAGACAAATGACAACACCAAAGCTTTCTGGCAAAAATAAACATTGTTAATTAATTGGGGGGGGGGGGGCGGGGGCGGCGAAGGTAGGAGGATCTCGTTCACAATAGTAAGAAAAGCTAAAATATACTTAGGAACAAATCTAAAAGACATCCAAGTCCTTATGAAGAAAATTACAAAACATTACCAAAGAATATTAAGACATAAATCAAAGGAGAAATACATCACATTCTTAGATGGTAAGATTCAATATCAAAGTCAGTTTTTACCAAATTGATTTTAAAACTTAGTAACGTTCCAATCAAACCCTCAGTAGGTTTTTTTGTGGGTGTGTGGGAGTCTGGAATTTTACAAGCTGATCCTAAAATTCATATGGAAAGCACACCAAAAAAATGCCGAGGATATATTTGAAGAAGAGCTATCCGATAGCAACACTTATTTTAAAACTATGTTGATCTAAGTCAAAATAGTATTGGTGCAGGGATAGAAACCCAGACCAGAGTAGAGACCCCAGAAAGAAAGTCATGCGTATATAGAAAACTTGACATATGGCACTAGATATTGGCATTGCAGACTGAGTAGGGGAAATTATCGATACTTACCTGAGAATGCATACAAAAATAAATTCCAGATGGATTAAAGATCTGAATCTGAATAACAAAAATGCTTGCAAAATCTCACGTCATGGAAGGATTTCTCAGACAGGATATAGAAAACAATCACAATTGACAAGTCTGACTACATTAAAATTAAGTCTGTCTGTCCAACAGAAACTACAACATGATAAGAGACATAATGGGGGAAGATATTTATGTTGGATATAAGTGATATAAACTAGTATCCAGAGTATGTTTTAAAATTATAAATCAATAAGATATAAAAACATAGCCTAATATAAAATTGGGTAAAGAAAATGAACACTATATACCCGGAAAAAATGTAATTGGGTAAGAAAGGAAGCTCAGCTCCCTAGTTATGAGGATGTAATGTATACGCCTTACGGATACCCATGTAAATTGCTCAAACACCTTGTGACATTGTGGTACATCAGACTCACAGTCTTTAGGCGTTCACAGGGTAATACTGTGATCTCAAGCTGGATGCCAAACTGGTGCCTAACTTTTTCAACTTTGCCAAAGCTTAGAAGGTCAACAGCCAGGGTAATGTGGAATTTAGGTCTTAAGCCAAACCACGAAGGGTTTTGGAGAAAGCACAATTCAGATGAAGACTTGTGAGACAGGAAAGCCAGGTCTACAGGACTGAACAACCCAGGGAGTGTCACAGCTGGTAGACAGCAAGTCACAAGAAGCCAGATCATGAGCTGAAATTCATGCCAGGTCAATCCTAATGCCCATTAACTTTTGGACAAGTGAAGGCCAGAGCTCAAGGCAAGCCGAGCCCCAGGGGAAGGGAGTGACTCAGAAAATGATCTAGTACAAACTTCTGGCCACCTGGCCACTTGGCCACCTCCATCCTTGTTACAGACCTTTCTTAGTCTTAATGAGTCAGTGGTGTCTCTTGAGCAAAACTGATCACCCAGAGTCAGAATTGGCAACCTCATCCTCCTGGTGTAGGGGTTTGTGGGTAATGCTGGCTGCTCATTCAACACATAATGATTGACTGCCTCATATGTACCAGCCACTATTCTTGGTGCTTGGGATACATCAATGAACAAAGTAAACAAAGATCCCTGTCCTCCTAGAATTTACATTCTTTTATCGGGGGAGGGGGAGGGGAAGGGACATTATAAATAATCAAAATTTTTTTAATGTTTTAAATGTTTATTTTGAGAGAGAGAGAGAGAGAGAGACAGACAGACAGAGCCTAAGCAGGAGAGGGGCAGAGAGAGGGAGACACAGACTCTGAAGCAGGCTTCAGCCTCCTGGCTGTCAGCACAGAGCCCAACTCAGGGCTTGAACTCACGAACTGTGAAATCATGACCTGAGCCAAAGTCGGATGTTTAACAGACTGAGTCACCCAGGCACCCCATAAATAATCAAAATGAACTAGCAAATTACTTATCTCAGGCCCTACCCCAGACCAGCTGAAAAAAAGAATCTGTATTTTAACCAGTTTCTCTAGCGACTTATATGCTAAAAATTTGACAAGCACACGAACCTAGGAATCATTGGCTTTTCCATTTGCGGTTCCACATTCCATTGATTACAGTTCAGTTGGCTTTCTGCCAAATCGACGCCTTGCTGTGTTCTTGGTAACAGACAGTTATGACATTTCTTGGTGGTAGTGATAGGAAGTAGTTCTTGCGAGCAGATATTATAGGCAACACTTAACCAAGTCATTCTCGGTTTGGGACTGCTTTCTTTGCTATAAATGTGCCTATTCCTTATACTGGGCGACTAGTGACTATAATTAAGGCAACTTTAATGGCAGCAAGTGGTTTTGTTGCTTTACACACCTTGCTATTCTAGACCAATTTATTTTAGTTCTGGTACGTTCAGTTACACCAAAAAATATTGACTCCTTTGCTAAATAAAGACAATCTCACGATTTTCTTCATTTTAACACAAAGAGGTAGACTATGCAGTGAGAGCAGAAGACAAGCAGTCAGAATTGGCCTGAAGTGCTTTCTGATTCCACACTTCAGCCTCCACCATTGCCTCTTCCAGAAGGTTCTCGTCATGTCTCCCTGTCAATGCAAAACACCCATGCTTTGATATCAGGTTCCAAGTTGGTCTTTCCCATTAATATTTTCCTGTTCATCCCAAAATAAAGTAATTGTCTTTTATTTTCAACTCACATAGCGTCCAATGTGATTGTCTCTGTGACTCATTTTGAAACTAATCATACACTGACTTACGACAGCTCTTCCACTCTTGCTTTGAATTGTCTTCCACATCTTATAAGCTGTCATTGAAGCCTTGGATTGTTTTTTTACATTCTCATACTTTTACATCCTATTTTCCAGGATAGATTTGAGATTCCTTAAGGACAAGAACTGTGTTCTTGTATGTATGTATTTTAATGCATTTAATGCATTGCCTCATACAAAATAGTCATTCAGTACATTATTATTGGTTTTAGTGTATAGTCTGCCCTCTGCATAAAGATTTTTCTTTTAGGTCAAGAATTAGTATGTAAATTATAAAATTTGGTGCTGACATCACACAGACATTTCCATTCGCTACTGGAATACAACTTTAGGTAATATCTTAAGGGTTGGAGCTGAACCATATTAGCTTGGAAGGACATTTCTCAGGCTGCTAAGTAGATGTCTTTGACGATATGCTGGTTGTTCCCAGTGTATGAGAGGGCGGGAACTGGGTACAGTTTGGAGAGCAAGATAAGTGGCCTCTACTGTCAGGAAAACAGCAGGAAAGAAATTTAGAATTTAAATTGAATGTCTTTAATTTTAATATGGTGTTCCTTGTGTAATGTCATTACCAAACATTTGAAAGAAAGCTATAACCCAAGTCTAAACAGCATCGCCATAAAAGCAGAGAGAGAATATGAAAAGCATACAGAGAATTTTTTTTTTCCTATAGCAGAATGGAAAAGCAGTCCCATACTGAATGTAACCACAGTTCCCAAAGAAATGGTATGAATCGCTACACTACCATGCTGAATCAGTTTATTCCTAACTGTTCAGTTTACCCATGAAGAGGAGATTTAGTAAGAACTCAGAAATTGAGAGATGAGGCTAGAGCTAAGATAAAGGATTACTATCCTCACATGTCCTTTTTTCTTCAAAAGATACACATTCTTACCAAATCCTTTTTACTTTTCCAAAGACGTTCTCTTTATATTGATGAAGGAAAAAATGGAGTATCCATTCTTCAATTTATTGTTAACAGTTTAGCACATCAATCTATGCTACACTGGGCCAATTGAAATCTTACTGGAAATTCAACAGCCAAATTTCTGAGGTGAGCCAAAGTTACCTATAGAACTGAATTTTGAAGACGGAAAAATTGAAACAAAAGCATTTCTAAGCACTAGAGAAAAGCTTATTTTGGGAAACACACAGACTCATCCTATTCCGTGATTTTTTGGGATTGTTAATTAACTGTAAAGTTTTATATTGTAAAGTGTATCCCCTGTTCATTGAAACCAGAGTAAATAGCAACCAGTGTTCTTATGAATTTGAATGATAGAAAGGGAGCACCCATGCTCAAAATTTTAAGAAATCTGGTTGACTCTATTTCCCAAACTCAAGCCTACCTAAAGATAGAAAATAGATGCAGAGAAATGGCAAACATCCTAGTAGGATCCTATCACACCTAAACCAATCTTTGTGATCATACATTTTTTTCTCAGAATGAATTTGTATTTTTCATTTATCTATTGAGTTCTTCAAGCTGTGGATGTATTTATTCACATATGTATACCAGGTAATAGGTGAAATAGATGACTCTGGGTACCTTTTTGTATGATGCTTACTCTGACCTTTTCTATGAGTAGAAAAATTAATAACCATATTAAAGCTGGTTTAATACAGTTAGCATGAACTCTTTTTTTTATTTTAATGTTTATTTGAGAGAGAGAGAGAGAGAGAGAGACAGAGCGCATGAGCAGGGGAGGAGCAGGCAGAGAGAGGGGACACAGAATCCGAAGCAGGCTCCAGGCTCTGAGCGGTCAGCACAGAACCCTATGTGGGGCTTGAACCCATGAACTGCGAGATCATGACCTGAGCTGAAGTCAGATACTTAACCAAGGAGCCACCCAGGTGCCCTAGCATGAACTCTTACATGGACCAAATTTTTAAAAAATCTAAATCATGGCTATTTGACTTGGGTAAGCATCAGCTATCTCTGAATATCAAATCATGGCTCCATATTATTTGAAGGAGTTTCGCAAAAATTTGAACTGCATTTAAGAAGGTTGTTTATATACTACAAGATATTTAAGATGCTTGTTTATGGCAGAGGTTTAAAAAAAATGGACACAGGTTTTACAGTCTACTTAGAAGAGAGAAGAAGAGTCATTGGAGGCAGGAAAAATGAATTTTAAATACGTACAGGGTTACTGTCTTTCTACACTAAATGGTTTTTAAATATTTATATTGCCCTTTCCTCTCCTGGAATTTAAATAATCAAACAATTTGACTTCCTTAACCATGCCAGCGAAAGCGAACTTGGGTGCTATGAGTCACAGCCATTCGGGGGGGAGGGACATCTTTCCTCTGAATGAACATAAAGAAAGTAAGAAGATAGGATTGAAGAAAGCAATTACTATTAAAAAGACCACTTATTAGTAAGACCATTTCAACAGCAAGAATCAATCTTCTTCCCACCAGTATCTATTATTGAATGCAGGGACCAAGAAGGGAATTTTATCTCACCCAACAGGCATGCTTATATGCAGCTTCTGGTATTATTCCAAGCCAGTTCACATTATTGTCTCATTCACTAAATACTTACTAGGTACCTTTTTAGACCAAGAGCTGTGCTGGCTCACAGTGGGTAAGAGAGACACAATCCCTGCCCTCATGCCGCTTTGCTTAGTGGAATGTTCTTTTGGAGGCCCTCTTAGTTCAAAGGGTAGGATCACCCCAATGCCCAGTGATTCTACACAGCATTTTACTTTTTTGACTCCTTGAAATTCCCCACTTTAAAAGCTCTTCTCCCTTGATTTTCTAAGATATTTCTGTCTTTAGGGTTCTCTTTATTTAGTTGCTTTTTCACTTTCTTTTTCTTTTAAATGTTGCTACTGCTGGATTCACTCTAGCCTTGCAGACTATTCCAAATGCTCTGTTTTGGGCAATCATCTGTTTTCTTCGGATTGAGCTATCACTTGAGATGCCATAGACAGAAGACTCCTAACCATCCCCACCGCTGACCCTCCTGAGCTCCAAACTCCACATCAGTAATTGCTGAAAATTCCCCATCCTGTCTCTCAGGTACTTCAGACTCAACATAGCCCTAAGCCAGCCTCAGCCTGTGTTTTCCCAAATTGTCAGTGCCTCCTGCCTTAGGTATCTTAATAGTGCTACCATCTCTCAAACCAGAAATCTTGGGTCATCCCTGACTCTGCCTTTTCCCACGTGGCTTCCCCTCAAGTCCGCCATTTAGTTTTCTATATCCTACTGGTAAAACCTCTGTCTGCTCAGTTGTCTACATCCGTATTATCCTTGTCCCCAATCTCAGCTGCGTCCGCTACACTATGCCTTGCAGCTGCTCTCCCTGCATCCAGCCTTCTTCTGAGGCCTCCCCCACTTCTCCGTGGCATGATGCAAAGGACCCAGATGTGGAAGTGGGGGAACTCTGAATTAGAATCCTACAACAGGACCGTTGTAAGAATTCCATACATGGCACAATGCCTAGCCCGTAAATCGTTTCTCCTCCTTCTACCACTTTTCTCCACGTGTTTATTAAAGTTCTCTTTCTAAATATGACATCATTTCATTCCATTTTTGGAAATTCTCCATTACCTTATGTCTTATACGTTAATATGTATTGCATGCATGTGCACACATGTTCACACATATCACTTATAATAAAGTAGGATCATATAAAATATAATATTTTATAAGCTGTGTTTTGTTATAACAGATATTTAATAGATATCTACTTTGAGCTAGGATCCCTGAAAGGTATCTGTAGCAACCCCTCTTTGTTCCCTGCCTCGAACCCTCAATGGCCAGCTTCTGCGGATAGTCTGTACATGCTATACCTCATATCCTAGCATGCACTAAAAATATCTCCATGTGTCCTCCCTTGACTTTCTCTGATGCCCCAGAAGCTCACTTTGCTCACACATAAGCACATCCCAGAAGCAGTCCTTGTTCAGTGGTGATGTGAGCTGATGGACGAAGTGGATAAATACCCCAGCCCCTGTTTTTCATTAGGACAATTGCAGGCACCCCTCCACGGCTCCTCATTAGGTTCACAGCAGGATTGAGCAGTTGCCCAGACTTAACAGCTCAACAATCATCCTTTATTGGTTTTTCGTCCTTGCGTGTCTCACTGTTCCCCACTCACTCCTGTATCCTTGGAACCATCTCCCAAATAAACTTCCTGCACCCAAGTCTTTGTCTCATGCCTTGCTTTCAGAGGAACCCAAACTGGACGTCATCAAGCAGTTACAGATATAATTAACTGTGATGAGTAAGAAGAATGAATACAGGATAATGTAAAGGTATATGGCCAGCAAGGCTTGGGGGAAAGTATATTCATGTTGGGAACTGATGAATAAAGGAAGTATCTTTATAATTTCTTATATTTATGTTGGGAACTAATAAATGACTGTGAGTTGGCCAAGGGGAAAGGGGAAGTCTGTGAACATCTTCCAGATCAATAAATGTATATCTTTATCATTATTAATGTCTGTGTAGTCTTCTGTTGTACGTGTGCCCATTTTGGCACCCTTCCCAACAATGGAAGATATCATTCTTTGTATTTTGATAATTCAGTCAGTAAAAAAATTCATTGTTATTTTATTTGCATTTCTGTGATCATTATTAAGGTCGAACATTTTCTCCATGTATTTGTTGGCTATTATTCGTTCATTTCTGATGATTTACCTGTTCATGATGTTAGTTTACTTTCCATAGGAGTTTATACATAACATTTAAAATACAGACATAGTCAAGTCTACTAACCTTTTTCTATAGTTTCTGTGCTCATACCATACTCTGAAATCTTCCTGTACCCCAAGATTAACCTTTCTTTACTAATCTGAGATTTCAGCTTTATCATATTCTGAATTTTACTTATACTTGTATCTGCTTCTGGCCTTCTATTTTGTTTTATTATTCTTCCTGCTACTTACGCTACCACATTTTTAATTACTGTGTTTTGGAAACAGGTTTTCTTGTCCAGGAGGATAAGCCACTCCTTATGTATACAATTCATATTATACATATATGTATTCCACATATATAATATATATAGGTAGTTGTAACTTTTCATTTTGATATAATTACAAACTTAGAGAAGAGTTGACAGAATGTACAAGCATTTCTCCTATACCCTTTGCCCAGAATTACCAATTATTTACCTTTTGTTCTATTTGCTTTTTCATTCATATTATCATTATCTCTTCCTCGCTAATTTCCTGTATACATAATGCACGCACATGCATGTGCACACACACCCACCCACATGCGCCTGCGCACACACACACACACACACACACACACACACACACCTTATTTTCAGGCTATTTGAGAATTAGCTGCAGATACAACTGCAGTGCAGATACCCTAGATATTTCAACGTGTATTTCTAAGGTCAAGGGTATTTTTAATATATTCTACGGTACATTAATTAGAAAAAATTAGGAAATTTAACATTATCTCACCACAGTCCATACTCAAATTCTGTCAATTACCCTGATACTGTCCCTGTTAGGTGTTTATGCTACCCACCTGCACCGTCGTCCTCCTTCTCCCACCTCACCACCACTCCTCTGCCCCCAGAAGTCCAGGATTCAGTTCGGGTTACACATTGCATTGAGTTGTCTCCTTACTGTCTTACTTTGGAGCAAGATATCCTCATTGTTTCTCTTTCTTGACCTTGATGTTTTTAAAAACTACACGCCGATTGTGGAATGCTCCCATTTGAGGTTTGTCTGATGGTTCTCTATCATTAATTCAAGTTAGGCACTTTTTAATGTTTACTTATTTTGAGAGAGAGAGAGAGAGAGAAACAAGTGGGGCAGGGGCAACAGAGAGAGAGAGGCAGAATCTCAAGCAGGCTCCACCGCTCAGCACAGAGCCTGGCGCAGGGCTCGATCTCACTACTGGGAGATCGTGACCTGAGCCACTTAACCACCTAAGCCACCCCAGGTGCCCAAGGTAGGCATTCGTTTGACAGGGATATCACAGTAGCAATATTGTGGCCCTTCTCATCATGTCACCCAAACATGACGTCAGTTGTTGGGAGTACAGGGGATGTTGGCTCTGATCATTTGATTAAGCTAGTGTCATCCAGATTTAGCTGCTTACTTTAGAATCATTTTGTTGTGTTCCCAGAAAAATCTTTTTCTTATAGTAAATCCACTGATGTATATAGATTAATTGGGGAAAAAATCAATGTCTTCTTTAATTTTTAGAGTTCGCTTTTCTGTCCCTCAGTAACATTTTGTAGTATTTTTTCTTTTTATGGGTTCCACAAATTTCTTCTTCAGTCTTAGGTTTTTAATATTTCTGACTGTGGTTGGAAACCAAATTTCTTTGTTCTTTGTATTTTCTGGTTGTTTATTATTATTATTATTATTATTATTATTAATTTTGCCTAAGTAGGAAATCAATTCATCTTTATATATTTTTGTAACTACTTTGCCTATGTCTGATAGCTTTTATAGTTTTTCACGTCTCTCTTATATTTTATAGGTAAATAATCCTATTATCCTGCAAATAATGATGTTTGTCTCCTGGGATTGAATTCAGAGTCTATCAGTTTTTAGCTTGAGTTGTCACACTACTTAGCCTCACTCTCTTCATCTATAAAATGGGGATGGAAGTACCTTGTATCACTACTAAGAAGAGTAAATGCAAAAATGCATATAAACCTATTATTTAGCAAGAGATCAAGCTCTCAATATATGTAAGTTAGTTGTAGAAATTATAGTAAGCTAATCTTAGAAGTCACGGCACAGATCCTGTACGTGTCTTGTGAAGTTTTTATTTTTGTTAATTTTTTTTATTATGAATTGGGTCTTTGTGGAAATTTTTTATTTCAACCCATTATTGCTAATACATAGGAAAGCAGTTTTTAATAGTATTATTGTAATTGGCTTTCTTCCTAAAATTATTAATTCTGATGATTTTTCAGTAATGGGTTTTACAGGTATAAGTTCATATAATCTGCAAAAAATGCCACTAGTTCTCCATTTTCTTGTTTTATTACATCAGTCAGAATTCCTAGGTAAAATTGTTAGATACTATCAGTTTCAGATTTTATGGAGAATATCCATAAGGGTTTCACCGTTTTCTGTAAGGTGTTGGTTAATTTTAGATTATGTATCTATCATATTACTCTTCTAATCTTACTAAACTATAATTTCTATGATCACAGCATGAATTTATTAAATGATCGAAATGAGCACGTGTTTTCCATTTTTTTTTTTTGCGATCATGGATAGAAGTAATCAATTATTGATAAATTTTCTAATCTTGAGCTATCTTTGCATTACTGAAATAAAGTCTATTGGGTTATAGCCTTCTTTACACTCACTTGATTTACTAGTATTTTATTAGGATTGCTACATCTATATATTCCCAAGTAATATCAAACTATTGACTGTTACTTTGCTTGTTTGTTTTGGGTACTATATGTTTCTGCTCTTTGTAGTAAGGATATGTGAGTTTTATTAAATAAATTGTAAATCTGAAAATCTTAACATCTCTTTCTGTCCTCCAGAATGACTTGAGTAATATAAAAGTATATGTTCCTTCACATTTGCTTATAAAATAGTGTGGTACTAGCAGCTTTGGGGAAATTGAGTTTTATGCTTTATTCATCGCTATGCTTTCTTCCATAATGATCGGCACGTTGGGATGTCCAGTCTTTTCTTAGGTCACTTTGGTAACGGCTTCCTATTGAGATTGTCTATTTCTTACAGATTTTAAAATTTGTTACCATAGAGTGTCTCCATCGTTCTTCATCGTGCAGTTCCCTTTTTATTCCTAAAGTAATGCATTTATACTTTCTCCCAAGTTTAAGCTTTACCTTTGGCAGAAGTTTGGATCTTTTATTGGTTTTTTAAAGAGCCAGTGCTTATATTCATCAGCTCTATGGTGTTTTAACTCATTGCTTTCTGGTTGTATAGGTCTTCTAAATCTTTCCATCCCAATTCTTTAGATTTATGTTATTTCTTTGTCATCTTAAGTCACACATTTAATCCATGGATTTTAATTTGCTCCAATTTAGTAATAGAGATCTTGGTTTAAAATGTTTACATTGTGGCCCAGAGAGTCACAGATGTTTTGTAGCTGGTGGGGATTGTCTAAAATGTATCATTGAAACTTTTTGTTTTCCATGTTGGGAAAGCAAACAGGTTAAAGGCTTGTTTCATAGCTAGCTAGTTGCTGAACCAAAGTAAGTCGCAAACAATTTTCCTGACCCTCTTTTTCCACTGCACCACTCCACCTGGCTTCTTAACCAAAAGGACATGAGATGAAGTAGTAAGGAGAGATCATTTCTAAGTGGGAATGTGACCTGTCTGCCATTACAGCTTGGGAAACCCCTCTCAAGTGTCCAGAACTTGAAGTAGCCAACTAAGTACTTTCAGAGTACTCTTTTTTTTTTTTTTTTTTTTTTTTTTTTTATCTTTCTTTGGGACAGAGGTTAGTTTGTGTTGACACAAGCTCAATAAATAAACCTTCTGTTGATTGAGGCAGGGTGCAGGGCCTGTAGAGGGCGGCTTTGGATCTGGAGTTTCAGACATAAGGAGCCAGAGTCGCACCTGGCGGAAAGGAGCAACACATTCCTTAGACTACCAGGCTCTAAACCAGAGCTCCCAGGTTAGAGAACTTCATTCTTCCCTCTCACAGTCCCAGCCTGGCCCTCGCCCCGTGCGCCCTATGTGCCATCGGTCCAGCATGACCCCATTACATTTTTACCCCAAAGCCACTGAGGAGAAGGATTGCCATCTCCTTGAATTATATATAGTTCTCCCAGCAGAGACACTCAGCTTAGCAGTGGGATTGGGGAGAGGAAAAGGAGAAATGGAATAAAAGCAGCTCAGCGAATGAGCAAGGAAGCCTGCCTGTGACAGTGCCCTTTCTACCTTTCTCCTTTCTTGTCTCCCACTGTGTTAGTGAAAATTGGAATGAGAGGGGGCAGTGTAGACATGAATTCAAACCTGAGTTTTCCTTCCTTTTTACTTAGTTAATACTTGCATGTAACAGTATACTCTCTCTCTCAAAAACAAATAAATTTTTTTTAATTAAAAATAAAAAGAAAAATGGGGCGCCCGGGTGGCTCAGTTGGTTGAGCGTCTGATTTCAGCTCAGGTCATGATCTCGCAGTCCACGAATTTGAGCCCCGAGTCAGGCTCTGTGCTGACAGCTTGGAGCCTGGAGCCTGCTTCGGATTCTCTGTCTCCCATTGTCTCTGCCCCTCTCCTGCTCACCCTCTGTGTCTTTCTCTCTCAAAAATAAATTAACATTAAAAAACAACAAAAAAACCCACAACAGTATATTGATGATCTCTTGAGATAAAAAAGATGGACTTGTGTATATGTACATATCTGTGGACAGATGCCTGCCTGCACACGTATTTTCCACACACAGCAGAAGAGTCTGAAACCCGGGGGATCTCGTGGGGAAGAATCTTTATGTAAAGTGACAAATGTTTTCGTCATAGAAATAATATCCCCCTTCCCTGAGTGTCTGTTTTGCCTGGGATTTTTACATTTTGTATGAAATAAAGCTCAGGGTGTGTTCTTATTTCCATTTCTTGCACTGCATGAAGATAAGGGGAGTTTTACTGTCGTCACCTGGAGTTACAGTTACCTGTAAAATTCAGTGCAGCCTGTTCCGAGACAACCCATGTTTATTACAAGCCAAACAAGAACGATCTTGTTTACTCCTCCACGGCCACTTCCTGTGCAGCTCATGCTATCGTTCTCGCTTTAAAGATGAAGACACAGAAACTCAGGGAGGTTAACTTACCCTAGGTCACAGAGCTAATAAATGCCAGAATCTAAAATCAGACCCAGGTTTTCTGATTTTCCAGTTTAAAATTCGTTCATCTTCCTGCCAGACCAAAGCAATTTCATACTATATGGTAAATTCCTTAAGGTCCAGGAAAATGCTTTGTTTACCTTGGTACAATTGGCTTTCAGCTGTTTCCCTGAAGATTATATGCTTTGTGGCTTATCATCTTCAATTGATTTGTGTTTTCAGCCAAGCATTACATGTGCATTCTTTGAGCAGTCAGATAACGCTATTAAGACTTTTTAACGTTTATTTATTTTTGAGACAGAGAGAGACAGAGCATGAACGGGGGAGGGTCAGAGAGAGGGAGACACAGAATCTGAAACAGGCTCCGGGCTCTGAGCTGTCAGCACAGGGGCCCGATGCGGGGCTCGAACTCACGGACCGCGAGATCGTGACCTGAGCCGAAGTCGGCGCTCAACCGACTGAGCCACCCAGGCGCCCCAAGACTTTTAAAACTGAGCCACCCCCTGACTCACCCCACATAATATAATGAGTTTTTTGTTCCAGAAATACTCCATGCAGTTTGAGAGTTTGAAAGTGGAGAGACTAAGAAGTTGCTTTTACTTATCAACTACTATGTCCCAGAAAGTGTGAGCTGCACTTTCCATAATAGGCTATCTTCTTTAATCCTCAGAACCACTCCTGGGACCCCAGCCTCTGTGATTTTTCCACCTCCCTGGGCTGCCTCCCAGTACTATGAGAAATGCATTTCTTATCAAGTGTCAAGAACATTGAGATGTTATCTATCCCTCGTGAAAGTTCAGCTGGTGTTTAAAAGTTCATCCTTTTAGTCATAAATTGCTTGGTTACTAGTAAGCCAAAAATGGAACTAAAGCAGGGGAATCTGGGTGGCTCGGTCGGTTGAGTGTTTGACTTCAGCTCAGGTCATGATCTCACAGTTCATGGGTTCAAGCCCCACGTCAGGCTCTGTGCTAACAGCTCAGAGCCTGGAGACTGCGTCTCCTTCTCTCTCGCCCCTTTCCTGCTTATGCTCTGTCTCTCTCTCTCAAAAAACAAAAAAAAAACCAACACATTAAAAAAATAAAAAACTAAAGCAATCTGCAGCAACGATTTTTTTTAACCAAAACTAGGTATTCATTGCCACTTTCTTACTACTTTATTTTAATTTTTGTAGTTTTTCAGAAGCTACACAAGTCAGACATAGTATGTAATTTTAAGTAAATGTTCTTAGTTTGGCTTCTAGAATATTGCATTTTACCCTGCCTGCAGAATGGTGCAGATATAATCCTGTGAACTCATGAACAGATAGCACGGTCTGCTGCATTTGTAAAATTTAGTGCAAACGCTGGATCGTTGACACAAATTACGTTTACTAATATTTTTCTTATATTGAGTTTTCTATTTCACTTGTCCATTAAAGGTATCTGATGAAAATTTTATTCCTTCCTTTTCTCTGCTTTTTCTTATTCAGAGGTATACCCTGACTTCTTTATAGGAGCCAGATGACTAATCCCGTCAGGTAGCCTTATTCTCCTTGGTTCATTAAATTGTAAATTCTTTGAGCTCAGGAACTCTGTCCAATTCTTTTAATCCCACCTCCCACCCCAGACTTAAATTTCTGATACACGAAGGAGCTTAATAAATGAGTGTTGCATTCACTGGGGTGGAAATGTAGCAGCTGTCTGCCCTTGGTGGGCATCCTGTTTGTGCCTCCACAAGTCCCTCCACAAGCGTTGAGTGCTTCCAGAAGGGGGCTTAGGTTCACAGGGAGGCACAGTCACTGTGACAGACAACAGAGCCAGAGCCCTGGGCTCCAAGGTCCAACCTGCCTGCCCCTTCCTCTTGCTACATAAAGCGCTGCCTTTCTTTGCCCCACCCCTTCCCTGGGAATCAGGTTGTTGTCATTGCCCAGATCTATTTGTATCACTTAGAATCTAGAAATGTGAAATGAACGGAATAGCACTGGAGTTCTCCCCCTTCTCCCCCTTTTATTGTATAACTAAAGAATAAAAAGTGACTATCCTGCGATTCCTTTTTGCCCTCACCTGTTTTGCAACCTAACCAAAGCAATTGTTAAGAGTCATGTTGGAACCATTTGTGAATCAAGAAAATCCACCCTATAAGGTTAGAGTAGGTGTTCAGGCCTTATCCTTCTATATCAGCCTTTTACCTAAATATTTCAATTTGTCTTGAACTCTTATTATTTTTTTTTCTGACTTCCTTTCTTCTGCTAATGTCAACTAGTTAGGTATGTGTGTTTAAGTATATGAAAATATAACTCCTACGGCCCCAAACTGCTTTTAGAAGTTGCAAGAACTCAGAAGATATAGTTCTCCTGGCATCCGTGTGCTCTCTGCTCAGAGCCCCAGGAGCCTGGCTCTCTGTAGACATGAGCATGTATGGGGCAAGGCATTGGTGGCCCCAGTGAGGCAGAAGGATGAGCCTCTAGCTCCACAGCCTAGAAAACTTTTACTGAGCACTTATTGTATGCCAGGCACTGTGCTGGGCACTGGGGATACAGAGATGAGTAAGAAATGCATTCTATTCCAGCAAAGGAGATTATACATAAGCAGATAATTATAAAACAGGGTAGGAAAGGCTGTGGTAGACAGTCGTACAGAATGAAGGAGGAGCACAAAAGGGGCCGCTAACTCAGCTGGCAAAAACCAAAAGTGGTTTCTTTTTCTTTTTCTCTTTTTTTCCGAGGGAGCTGGAGCTCTCCAGCAAGCACGCTCACATGCGGGGAGGGGCAGAGAGCGAGGGGGGAGAGAGAGAATCCTAAGCAGGATCCATGCCCAGCACAGAGCCTGACATGAGGCTCGATCTCACCACGAGACGCCGACCTGAGCCGAAATCAAGAGTGGGATGCGTAACTGACTGAGCCACCCAGGCGCCCCTGGAAGTGGTTTCTTAAACGGAGCCTGGGAACTGGGATGGATGGGGGTGGTGCAGGGCAGGGAATGAGGGAAGGGAATTAGGGGGGAGGAGAAGGTAAAGAAAAGGACTCTGGGAGGAGGTGGCACCCTGACCTCAGGCACCTAACCGAGAGATGGCTGGATGCAGGGAGCGTTCAGGGCGCTAACTACGTGAGTTGAGCGCTGCTGAAGGGGCAAGCGCAAAGAAGGTAATTGGAGGACAGGAGTGTCGTTGAATTGGAGGACTCGAAAGAAGCAAGCTGGTTCGAGTCGTGGAGGACGCGCTTTACCTCGCGAAGGTATTGAAATGGATCTACCATTGCCTTTCTGCCTAGAGCTGTAAGGAGGCACTAGACACAACGTAAGCAGAACGGCCTTGCCTTTTGCCTTCTAGATGGAGCCGTGGGAACAACGTTTAGGATATGTTTGGACAGCAGAGCACCAAAGTCAGAGAGAAAGCTATTGCAGGATCCAGGCAAGGGTTAATGGATACGTGCTTCGGGGCAAGGGTGACAGGAATAGAAGAGGCAATGAATTCGAGACGGTCAGAATTGGCAGCACTGGGTAAACAGTAAGCACGCGTAGTGGTGGTCAGAGGAGGGAATTTAGAACGATTCCCAAGTTAGAAACTTAAGTGGTCAAGAAAACGCAGGAGGGGTAGCAATTTAGAGATTATGCTGATTTCAGTTCCGGGCGTGTTGCGTTTTGAGCCATCCCCGGAGATCCAGACAGAAATACCCATCAGCAGTCAGGCACATACGCCCACATCTGAGGTGCGAGCAGAGATTTGAGAATACAACTATCGGAAGAGCCCACAGCCAATATTTGAGAACGAGCACACAGGGTTGATTCAATTTTATCCCTCAGTTAATAACACCTGTCTAAAAATCCCAGCTCGCTTCAACATAAAGATGTAGATACATGCACACGTACGTGTGCATATGTGTGCTGATACGCTGTTCCCCCACCCCACTACCGATTTAAAAAATAATAAATATCCGTGAAACATTGCATCAGAAGAGGCGTTCTCGAGGAATGTAGACAAAACAACATAAGCCAAAAACCACACACCTACTCCAAAAAAAGAGCAGTGCGTGTAGAAAATTACAGCTTTGAATCCATGTCAAGGAAGAGTGTTTGACAGCTACAGGATATGAGAAGATTCAAATAACTAACTTGTTTGGTTTGAGGGAAAAGAATGTTCACAGGAAGTCACAGGAGAACCCCTTATATCCTCAGTATCAGGTAAAGTCACCATTAGTGCATCCTCACCCCCATTCACCCTGATAATATGTGCTTAATGTGTTTACAGAGCCTTGCTTTTTCCCTCTAGGAAGGATGAAACTACAAAATACTGTACTGCTTGTTTTGAGATCTGAGCATTCACTACATTTTGCTGTTTCAAAAAGAAAGTTAAGTTCTATGCATTTTCTAGAGAAAAGAAGCTTTGTATCTGTGTAGTACGACCTATATTACCTTCCAGAATGACAAACGATACTGGGAACTCTCGTACTGAGTGATTTAAAGAATTCTATTTCTTATGGTTCCTCTCCTGGAATGGCAGAAAAATAAACGTTTAACTGTTGATAAATATTGTATGTTCAAATCTGAATCACACTGAGAAGCCCATGCTAGTTTTTCCAAAACTCTAAAATTCTCCGGAATGCTTAAATGTTTTATTATCGTAAGCTCCGTAAGAATTGTCTCTCAGTGTAGAAAAGGGAGATTAGAAAAAGCACGGTTATGATCTGTCCTTTCAGATCAATAGTGAGTTAAAATAAAGACCTGACCAAAAAAAATAAATAAGTAAAGTCATATAAAAGCTCAGGCTGAGGTGGTGGTTTATCTTTTAGAATTTCAGAAGAATTATCGTGAGAAAATGAGAAACTGCAAAATAGCTTTCGTTCAATTACTAGTCAAACGTCTACATCTGTGTGAAGTCCAAACTGAAACCACAAGCAATCCTAAATGGAAAAAAACTGACCTCCCTGATAGATAGCATTTCATAAAGGTGGTGTGATAGTTGATCCTTTGTGGAGAAACTTGTTCAACAACAAGAGAAATACAGGTTTGTGTATAACAGAGTAATTACCTATTTAGTGAAAACATTGTTGACTTTCAGTTATTTTCTGGCTACTTTGAGGACAGTCTGTAGAAAAATATAAGTTGTATTTTGACTTTGCCCCTCCTCAATAGTTGATGTGTGTCGGAAGAGAAAAAAAAGTCATTCCTTCAGTTGCCTGGATAAAATTATAATTATAAAAGTAATTTATTTGGCTTGTATTGGATTCCAGAGCCTAAGAAAAATTATTTGAATTTACTTCTCTCCAGTCCACCTTCTGTAGCCCAGGTAAAAGTAGCTGATTTTGCGTTGATCACAGAGCATTGACGCCTGTCATACATTCAGGAGAGGAGGCGCCTGGAAAGCAATGTGGAGGAATTTAAGGCACGTCATCAAGTTTGTTCCGGTCATTTCCTACCGTGGCCTGCCACAATGCCCCAAGTGGCCATTACAAATGGCTTTGTGCTAAGGCAGCGGTTCCCAAACCTTGTTTTGTAGGACATCAGGGCTGAGGGATATCCTTCACATAAAAAAAAAATACAGGCATTCTGTATTCAGGTAAGTTTGGAAAATGCCAGTTAAACAAAATTAAGTAGAATGGGTTCTTTGCATGGTGCATCTCTAAGAGAGGGTGACTGCAGAATTTCTTAGATTTTCTCATCTCAGCCCCCTGCATAAACTAGGATTTTCACAGATCTGCTTAAATGACTGGGTTAAGGCCAGGGCACCTGGGTGGCTCAGTCAGTTAAGTGTCCAACTTTGGCTCGGTCATGATCTTACAGATCATGAGTTTGACCCTGTATCGGGCTCTGTGCTGACGGCTCAGCCTAGAGCCGCTTCAGATTCAGTGTCTCCCTCTCTCTCTACCCCTCCCCCCACCTCAAAAATAAATAAAACATTAAAAAAAAAACAAAATGATGTTTAAGGCATTGACTAGAGCAGTTCTGTGAAAATGGCTGTGTAGATCAGGAAGGAGATTAAATCAAAAGCCTTAATTGGTACACAATTTGGTTTCTTTGTCCTTTACAGTGTTTTTAAAACCTGAAGCCAACATTACCAATCAGGTAAATTTAAACTCAGGGGTTCAAAGTCTCTTGAAAAATCAGAGAATGAGACAATCGGGCCTCTGGACTCCCCAAACACAATGTGCCTGGGTCTTCAGCGGCCGCTGCCTTTAAGATAGGGGGCGGGCACCCAGTTTCTTAACACTGGGACAGCCCCACTCATTTACCTCACTTGTGTAGCTCCAGAAATACCCCCACTGGTCCCTCCACCACGTGTTACCAAACACTGGATGGATTCCTTAGGCTCCCTGAGAACAGGCTCCGAGGTTGAATCTTGGTAAGTGGTAAATGGCAGGACACAGCCCTGGAATATGGAACCAACTGTGCCAAAATGTTGACAGTGGTTATTCTACACAGCTGGGTTATAAAATGTTTTCTTCTACTTTTACTTTTGTTTTTTGCACTTTCCACATATTCTGCCACAAACACGTATGTCCTCTAATGAAAAAGAAAATTAAAAAAAAAAAAAAAGCTAAAAGAATAGGAAATAGGGATTTTTTTCTTTTTTTTGAGATTTGGCTACTACAGAAATATCTGCCTTCCTTTAAATCGTAATTAATAAAACCAGTAAGAAGTAGGAATTTGATGCAAGAAACAAAAAATAGATCTGTTTCAAGACGTTGTCGTAAGATCTGTCTCTTAGCTTTTACCATAATTAATAATAAATTCATAGTTAACTTTTATGGGGGGGGCGGTAGAAAGATGTTGTTTGACTTATAGAGTATGGTTTCTGGAACTTGGACACTTTTAGCTTCTAGAATATGTATTAAAATATAATCACCTTTTTATGTAGAATTGATTAAAAATAATAGAAGAATAGTAGATCTTTCTGAGACGATAACAGGAGGTTGGAGAATTAAAGTGGGAAAATTAAGGCCCACCTTACTGGCGAAGGTAGTTTCAAGTTTGATGAAGTTTGCTTGAAGCTGGCCAGAACTCAATAGTGAGTGAAAAAAACGTGCCGCATTCCAAACTTTTGTATAACACATAGGCGTTTGGAATGCTGAGTTGGAATCTAATTCCTAGTCAGAGGAAAGAAAATGGTGCTTCCTTCCAACAACTGAGAGTGGACGTACTGGAAGGACACTTTTGAATTCCTCATTGGATTCGATTGCTTTTTTCCTGGTCATAGAAAATAGCCCAGAAATGGGGTGGGGCAGGACATGCTTGTGGGTAAGGGTAAGGAACAGGGAGCAGGGAAGCCAAGAATCAAAAGGAAGAGCTGGAGGTAGCTGAGAAACAAAGAATTAAAGGGAAATTTATATTTTATAGATTTGGGCAATAAAGGAAGGCAAGGCGTGGTTGTAATTAGTTACAGTTCTTGGCCGCTCTTAATATGTTTTCTCCTCTATAAAATGGACATAATGGTAGTACCACACTTAGTAAGTGTAAATGAAATACTGCACGAGAAATGTTGTAGTGCAGGACGTGATAGGGCAATGCACAATGAATTACTAATTATACGCTTGGATTTAAAGCAAGTGTTTGTTGCTATTTTTATATCCATTTCCAGTTTTTATTGGGTAATGATAAAAGAATGACTCATATAAGATGAAAACATGAAAAAAAATTGGTATCTGAGATTTGTTTCCATGGCCTAGTACATGGTCCATTATTTTTATATGCTCTGTAGGTGAATTTGAGAAGGCATTGGAGTACAGAGCTTTCTGCCCATCAGATTAGGCTCTTAACTGTGATAGTTAAAGCTGTATTCTTGCAATTTTTTGCTTAATATCAGTTTTGAGAAACTTTGTTTTTACTCGTGCATATGACAAGCAGTAGGATATGAAGAAACTGCTGGTCATATAAAGCTAAGCTGCTATTTAAATGGCCATGAGTTATAAAGTTTTTCCATCGACTATACCTGAATTTGCATAACTCAAGCTAGCCTCAATGTGTATAACGGCTCGGATGTTTCAAATGCTTTTCATTAAATGTGTGGTGTCACCTCAACAATCAGGGCAGTGTTAGATCTAGCTTCAAAACCATTGAAGGTATTCATGCTGCCATTTAATTCTGGAAGGTTCGGATAAGATAGTCTGAGGAACATTAGCAGCTTCCGAAGATGGGATCTTCAGACTAGCTAATTTTGTCCAGCCCTGTGGTGTCTAGGAAGGTTGTACCTAGGCCAGGTAAGATAACTGATGTTTATCCTGACTTGACCTGTGCTTTGACCTAAAGGATTTCACAATTTTTCTTGGTAGCTTGTGAGGAAACTTCCTCTTAAGAAATGCCTTCTCTTTTCATTTACTTATTACCCATTCATTTATTCTGTAACACTTGGTTGCGCACCTTTTCTGGACGGATCAGTATAATACTGAATGTGTCACCTGGGATTGTCAAATGTGGACATTCTTCCAGGCATTCTAACTTTTATAGGGTATACAGTTAAAAGCTAAAGACAGGGGCGCCTGGGTGGCGCAGGTCGGTTAAGCGTCTGACTTCAGCCAGGTCACGATCTCGCGGTCCATGAGTTCTAGCCCGCGTCGGGCTCTGGGCTGATGGCTCAGAGCCTGGAGCCTGTTTCCGATTCTGTGCTCCCTCTCTCTCTCTGCCCCTCCCCCCGTTCATGCTCTGTCTCTCTCTGTCCCAAAAAAATAAATAAATGTTGAAAAAAAAATTAAAAAAAAAAAAGCTAAAGACATAATTCAGGACAAGAAAATTCTTAAGTGAAAAAAGTGTGTCTTTTGGATATATGTGTATCTCTTTGTTTTTTATTTAAAAAAATTTTTTTAATGTTATTTATTTTGAGAAACAGAAACATGGCACGAGTGGGGGAGGGGCAGAGAGAGAGGGAGACACAGAACTCAAAGCAGGCTCCAGGCTCTGAGCTGTCAGCACAGAGCCCGATGCGGGGCTCGAACTCACGAGCTGTGAGGTCATGACCTGGAGCCGAAGTCGGGCGCCCAGCCGACTGAGCCACCCAGGTGCCCTGGATGTATGTGTATCTTTCATTCACTCTTGATGCTGATGATGGAATCAGAAGAATTGTTTCACTTTATTAACTTTATTACCTAAGTCCAGAACATTTCTGAATCTTGTCAAAGGCACTGATGGAAGGTATAATATTGCCTTTGTAAAAAAAAAAAAAAAAAAAGTTGTATTGAGTTTCAATTAATGTATAATAAACTCATATTTAAAGTATACAATTGATTAGTTTTGATGTATGCATATATCTATGAATCCACCCCCCTTCAACATTTATTGTGCCCCTTGGTAATCCCTCCCACCATCCTCCACACTTATCACCGGGCAACCACTGGTCTGCTCTCTATCACTGAGATTAGTTTACATTTTCCAGAATTTCATACAAATGGAATCATACAGTAGGCAGACTTTTTGATCTGGCTTCTTTCAATTGGCATGATTATTTTGAGATTCATCCATGTTGCAACACACCCATACTTTTTTTTTATTGATGAACAGTATTCTATCGTATAGATACACCATGGTTTATCCATTCACTTGTTGATGGACATTTGTTTCCAGTATTAAGCTATGAATATCAGTGTACAAGTCCTAGTATGAACTTATGCTTTTATTTCTTGGGGGGAAGTACCTAGGAGTGGAATGCTAGATCATATGAAATGTGTAGTTTTAGATTTTTGGAAAACTTCCAAATTTTTTCTAAAATGATTTTACCATTTTACATTCCCACCAAAAGTGCATGCAATTCCAGTTTCTCCATAGTCTCCCAATACTTAATATAGCCAGTCGTTCAAATCTTAGCCCTTCTCGGGGTGCCTGGGTGGCTCAGTCAGTTAAGTATCCGACTTCAGCTCAGGTCATGATATCATGGCCCGTGAGTTCGAGCCCCATGTGGGGCTCTGTGCTGTCAGTTCAGAGCCTGGAGCCTGCTTTGGATTCTGTGTCTCCCTCTCTCTCTCTCTCTGTCTCTGCCCCTCCCCCACTCACGCTCTGTCTCTCTCTGTCTCTCACAAAATGAATAAATGTTAAAAGAAATTTTTTTTTAAATCTTAGCCATTCCAATAGGTAGGCAATGGAATGTCACTGTGATTTTAATTTGCATTTCTTTAATGATCAATGATACAGAACACATTTTCATTTGCTTATTTGCCATCTGTATTTGGGGAAGTATCTTTTGATATATTTTGCCCATTTTTAATTGAGCTATTTGTTCCCTTATTAATTTTCCTCGCATATTCTAGATACAGGTTCTTTATCAGATAAATGTCTTCCCAATGTTTTCTCCTGTCCTGTGACTTACCTTTTCATTCTCTCAACAGTCTCTTTTAATTTTGATAATGCCCAATTTATTAATTTGTTTTTTTATGGATCAGAGGTTTCCTCCTACGTTTTCTTTTAGAAAATTTGTGGTTCTAGAGTTTATATTTAGGTCTGTGATCCACTCTTAGTTTTGCATGTAGTGTGAGATAGAGATCAAAGTTTGTTATTTTAGCATTTGGACATCCAATTGTTCTGTCACTATTTGTTTAAAAAACCATCCTTTCTCCACTGAATTACCTTTGCATCTTTGTCAAAAACCAACTGTCCATTGCTATGTGGGCCCACATCTGGACTCCCTGTTCTGTTCCACTGATATTTCTATTTATCTTCATGCCAGTTCCATACTTTCTTGAGCATCGTAGCTTTATGTTGTTTTGAAATTGGTAGTATTAATCCTGTTTTTCTTTTTCAAAGTTGTTTTGACTGGTTTTGATCCTTTGCATTCTCATATGAATTTTACTATCAGTTTGTCAATTTCTACCAAAAAAAAAAACCCTTCTAGGTTTTGATTGTGATTGTGCTGAATCTATATTTGATATCTTAACAATATTGTCTTCTGACCCATGAACATGGTATATCTCTCCACTTATATAGTATTTTTGAAATTTCTCTTAGTATGTTTAGTTTTAATGTATATGTCTGTCACATCTTTTGCCAGATTTCCCCCTAAAAATTTAATATTTTTATGGCATTGTCTTTTTATATTTTATTTTCCAATTTTCACTGCTAATATAGAAATACAATTGCTTTTTACACATTTATCTTGTATCCTGCAAGCTGCTGAACTTACTTCATTCTTGTAATTTGTAGATTCTGATTGGTTTTCTACATAGATGCTCGTTTATCTGCAAATAGAGTTTTACAGTTTCCTTTAGATGTCTTTTATTCGTTTTCTATACCCAATTTCACTAGATAGGACCTCCGGAACAATGTCAAGTAGAAGTGGTGAGAGTGGACATTGAGTCTTCCATCATTAAGTATGCGTTATCTGTAAATCTTTCATAGATTCCTCTATTAGATTGAGGGAGCTTTCTGTTCTTACTTCGCTGAGTGTCTTCATCAGGAATACCACCTTCTAATCAGATACATTTTTTAAAAGTGGTATGACAATGATAATGGTACCATTTCATTTGCCAGAATAGTAGTAATAGCATGTATGTGAATACATGTAATTTCTCAGCTTACTGTTATTCATTATCCATTCTGTATATAATATCTTTCACCTAAGGACATGAATCATTAGTTAGTTAATTCACACAAGGCAATGGTGAATTGAGCAAAAATACTTTCTTTTTTCATTCTCTTTTCTTTCCCTTTCTTTCTTTCTTTCCTTCTTTCTTCTTTCTTTCTTTCTTTTCTTTCTTTCTTTCTTTCTTTCTTTCTTTTCTTTCTTTCTTTCTTCTTTCTTTCAAAACCAGAAAATCAAGACACCAGGACATTAGCTTAAATCTTGGTAAACAATGATTTGTTTGTATGAAACCAAAATTTACTAATTTAAATTTTAGGTCAAGGACATCTTTTTTGAACAAAAAAATTAAAAGGAATTTCTGAATACTACCCTTTCTGCTCCCCCCCCCAATCTGAAACAGAACCCCAAGCATGTGGGAGAAAGCAAAATCTGGATCTAAGAACCAAAACCAGCAAAAAGAAATCTCATAGAGGGAACATAATAGACCTCTGATGCATTTCAGGAAGTCAGTTGCCCAGGTCCAGGATTCATAGCAAGACATGTGTTCAAATTGGAGATTTGGTTGGTCAGACCATCAGACAGTAAGGAAATAAGGCTGCTCTAAAAGCTGAAGTGATCTTGTGTTGCTTTACAAGATGCATGGTGTTTGTATTGAGGTTAGAATTAGTCTTATGATGCCCAAGACTGGTCAGCACATCAGAGGTTTTCTGTCCAATTCTTAACAGCATTTTAAGGAGGGAAATGGGTTAACCAGAGGTAATTTGCTAAGATAGGAAGAGTCAAGAGGCCATATCAAAGGTGGAATGCTTGAGAAACTATGACTAGAAGTGGCCAGGCCTGTTGAGACTCTGAAGCAATAGCTCAGGAAAGAGATAATGAATCCTACCACTGGGCAATGACAGCAGAAGAGGACACAGATGAAAAGATGTTTAAGAGATAAACATGACCTCATTTGGGCAGAGTAGTTCCAAGGTTTGTAGCTTGAGTCCCTGGGTAAATGGTGATGCCATTTTAGTGAGATCAGGAATTCAGGAGCTACAGGTTTGGAGAGGCCAGTTTTGTACATGCTGAGTTCCCACCAAGAAATGTTTGGTATGTGTTGAATATACAGATTAGGACACTATGGGGAAGTTGGGGTTGGGCGTGAATTTAGACATCATGGCGCAGAGATGGAAATTGCGATCATCGGTGAGAATGATGAGTGCCACTAATGTTCCTTCATCTCAGTTACAGTAGTCACTGGCCGACTTCATTCTAGCAACCACAGTTCTGAGACCACGCTGCCTAGTATTTGGACCAAAATATTCAAAAGTTTTATTCTTTTACGAATGCAAATTCCAGGTTAATCCCTTAAAGAGAGGAGTGAGACTAAGGACCCTCAGTTCTTCCTCACACAGATCATGTGTGAGGATGTGTCAGAAAATAGTATAGAGAGGGAGATTTGTTCATGTTGTGCCGTCTCACCAAAGAGCTCCACAACAAGCCCAGAAAAATGTGCCCTTAAGCCCTACCTTAACTTGGGAAAAGGCCAGGCAGTTACACTGGCATTTTGCTGAGACTTGCAAAACTGAACAAGGAGGAATGCACGTGTAAATGCAGCTGGATTTCAAGCCAGTGAGAACTGGTTCTAGAGCTTATTTTAAAAGGTACAATCTGCATGATATTAAAAACTTGAGTAAGAGTCTGCTTCAGCAAATCCCTCTATCACAGATTCTGGAATACATAAAGATGATTCAGGAGTATGGTTACTTAGTGGAGCCAGATTTTTTTCAAATGTCTTTTTACATTTTGTTAGGAATTAGCGAATCATTTGAAAAGGTTGGAGCCAGCTTTTCAGTACAGATTTTTAGAAGCAGGTGTCTTCCATATGTCTAATTGGTGGTGGTGTTTTAAAAAATCTATAATAATGCTGACTTTTGGGTTTTCCTTATGTCTTCTGTTGTCTAGGATTGCCTGATCTTGTTTTTCTAATGTCTGTACTTTTGTATGATGTAATGCCCTAGTGTTGGGGAAGGGACTGCCGTAATTGGGGTTTTGTGGGCATTTGTTGTTATGTCACATCTTAGTGCCTTTGCACAGGTTCCCCTCATCTGCTTCGTGAACTCATTTCTCCTCTGAAAACCCTTCCCTTCCCATCCCCCTCTCCACCAGGAAGGGTTGACTTAGTAGCTTTTTCGCATCACCTCTGCACATGGTGGTCACTCTGTGTTGAAATAACTAATTTGTTGGGGCGGCTGGGTGTCTCAGTTGGTTGAGTGTCTGACTCTTGGTTTCAGCTCAGGTCATGATCTCGCAGTTTATGAGTTCGAGCCCAGCTTCTGCACTATCAGTGCAGAGCCCTGCTTGCGATTCTCGGTCTCCCTCTAAACAAACAAACAAATATATACATACATGCAGAAGCAAGCAAGCAAGCTTAAAGAAAAAAAAGAAAGAACCAGTTTGTTATAGTTTGGCTTCCTTCCTAGATTAAGAGGTTCTCAAGAACAAACATTGGACTAAGCATAGTGACAGACACAAAAAATTTTAAGAAGGAAAGTCTGGTCATTAGAGTTCATTGTTATCGAGAGCCAATGAGATAAGTACTGAAAGTCTTCATTGTATTTTTTAGGAACTGAGAAAAGATTTCTTCAGGCATAATCACACCTTAGATAGTACTGCAGGTGTTGTTAACAACCAAGCAAAGATGTGTTGGCCAAAGAGGTGGCCAGTGACCTCTTGGAGAGATACATCCACAGAACTGCTTGACTTGGTGATGTGCATCATTCTGATGTTCTACACAATTGCTTTTTCCTGGTGGCAAGCCCACTGGTTGTTGGGTCCTCTCAGTTTAAAAACTGAATAAAGAGACCAAAAATAAGAAATATTTGCAGAATATTCAGTACAACAGAATCAGACTGAGATTTGGAAGCTGATTTGGTGAATCCTAACAGGTCTAAAATCTTCCCGATGGATCAATTTTTTGGAAGATGATAAAAGAGAAAGATCGTTCCAATTGTCAGATCACACAGTTCTAACCTTGCAGCTTCCTCACAAAGAGCCAAATAATTCAATAACGCTGTTTAAAACCTACCACTGTTCACAAGGAAATCATGGCTGCAAAGCGAGGAAATGCCTTTTAATGAAATATTTGAACATTCTGAAACTGAGAAGATAATGCCTTACCGGAAAGGATAAAAGGTTCCTGAGATGGTAGCATCATGCGATATAAAATACACAAGCTCTAGGAGCATAAGAAAAGAGAATAATTCAAAAGAGATTAATGTGAGAGTTTTTAGGAGAATGGAGACCTTTGAAACAATGGTTATTACAAAATATAGGACTAGAGGATGTCCATTATGTATTTTAAATTACTTAATTATGCTGTAAGTTTTGAGATTCCTCCGAGCCCAGAGCCCCAAATCATCATTCTTTTGGCTGCTGAAAAAAAAAAAAAATTCACTTTTGACTGTTACGATAGGCGGGAGGAGGTATGGACTTAACGTTACAATCTCTGAATGTCCTCATTTAGACCAAACCCAGCTACATTTTCTGTGGTTGATTATCATTCATGGTGGCAGCCGATTTAAATATTTTGAAAGGCAGGTTTACTTTTTTCATGCTCACAGATTTAACACTACTTTTAAATAAATATTGTCCTTTGTTTTCATCGCCCTCAAATTTTAATAATAGCAGATTCAAGTTGTTCCCACTTTTCTCTTTAAGGAAATATATTAAAGGAGCTACACCCCTCTATCTGTTTATATTCCCTATGAGGGGAGAATGAGTTGGGCAGGAAAGGGATTAATTTGAACATATCAGGAAGCTTTGAGCCCCCTCTGACAACATTTAGTTGTTAGGGATCAGGAGATGAGGGTTACCCTCCAGTAAGGTAGGGGTTTTTATCCTAATTATAAATCTTAGGAAAATACAATATTTAATTAAGTGCATTTATGGGGCACCCGGGTGGCTCTGTCGGTTAAGCATCCAACTTCAGTGCAGGGCCTGATCTCATGGTTAATGAGTTCGAGCCCCGCATAGGGCTTCAGATCCCCTCCCCCGCTCTCTCTCTCAAAAACTAAAAAAAAAAAAAAAAACAAACAAACAATTAAGTGCATTTAAATATGTAAAGCCTGCACATGGTTACTTTATTATTAAAACAAAAATCTGATTTCTCCTGCTTTTTCTCACTTTCATCTCATAAACCTTACAGACCTACTGACAGCTCAGTTATGAGGGGTGGGTCTAGGTAGATCAGCGGGCCCACCCCTCAATCATACAGTCAAGGCAAAAGGAGTTGCTTGAAACCAAGAATTATTTCAGGAAAATAGAGAAAGACCTTTCAATTGCTTTTAGATCCCAGATCCATTTAATAAAGCAGCATGATATTGTAATGTAAAGCATGGGCTTGAACATGAGCTCTGGAGTTCTATAAAACCTATGCTCAAATCTTCCCTCCCCCAGTTTCTGGATGTTTGACTCAGTGCCTCAGTTTGCTCATCTGCAGAACAGGGTGCTTAGGAAGAATCCATGAGATAAGGCCTGTCAAAGGCTTAGCAAAGAACCTGGCTGGTATTAAGCACGCAATAAATGACAGCTATTATTATCATGCATTTCAGATGTGTATGTTCTTAACGCTGTGCTTACAGCCAGCCCCTTAAGGACAAAGGCAAAATTACAGGTGCACACCATGCATCTACCTGGTGCACACTGTGTGATAATAACACCCTTTCTCAGCGACTCCCCTTCCATCTCACACACACTCTTAGTTAGGCTCACGGTGATGCCATGAATCAGGAAAGAAACAGTCACCGAATAGCTCGAACTTCTGCCTGTCTACTGCTGGATTTCTCCCTGTCGGCATACAAATATGTGTGTCCTACGACTCTACCCTGCTGTGTCTTTGAAAGGTGAACACTGGTCTTGAGATTTTGGAAGTTTTTTTTTTTTTCTATTACATCATTATCTCAACGTTTAAAAACTACTTTTATTTCTTTAGAAAAAAATGTATTTTCATTAAGCTGAGGGAGATTCAAGCAGTCTCATGGGCTTTTAAAAATAGTTTTGTACAAACCACTTATTGTTTTGAAGTTAATGATACATTTCAACCTGATAAAATAGTTCTAAGTCCTGTGAGGGAAGTGGTGTAGGTGTTTCTCAGAATTCGTAAAATAACCTGATAATCTAATATGTAAATATAACTGCTGGGTTATCATTATACATATAATTGCTGGATTATAATGGCGCCCCTGATCGGGACATCGTTGTTAAAAAAAAAACTAGTTTTCTCTTCAGAAAATCTGTAGTGGTTTGAAGACGCGTTGCCGAAAGGGCATAGCCTGGAGGTGTATCCTTAACTAGGTAAAGACACCCAACTTCTGCATTTAGTAAAACCTTCTGCAATAGTAAAACCTACTTGGCATCCAGGAAACTAAAGTAAATAGTGATTTCTAAAGGACCTCGGAATCTTTTGTAATGTTATGTATCCACAGGTTCCAAGCACTGGGAAGAGAAAAGGCAGATCTTATCTTCTTTATCTTCTGACCCCCCCCTCACTGCAGCCAGACAGAAGAGGGTATGCAGGCTCGTGTATGTGTGTGTGTGTGTGTGTGTGTGTGTGTGTGTGTGTGTGTGGCGGGGGGGAGGGTGCGGGGGGAGCGCGGAGAGGGTGAGAGATGATGGGAGAAAGAGGGCACAGAAGACACAGCCCTGGGGCATGGTTGGAGAGGATAAATCAGAGAGTTATGATTTCTGCCCAAAGAAAAGAGTGCAGAACATTTAAGGGGGAAGGGAACAAAGGACACCAAAATGCCAAATCCAGAGAGATAGAAAGAAAATATGTAAGGGGTCAAGCGGAACGGAGCAAATGCTGATTTTTCTCACATCACCAAACCCCTGACCACTTGGGTTAAAAGCAAGGCAGAGACCCGCAAGGATAACGTGTACTTTTCATCTGCCGAGTGGAGGCCATCGTCACTGCTACGGTCCCAGCTTGTTTGCTAGACCTCTGACTTTGCCGCCGGACAGCTGAACTTTTAGAGAAGCCATCTGCCAGGTAGAGGACAGGATGGAAGGGCGGGTCGGGGAGCTGTGCTGGGTTCCCGGCACTGCTGCTCCCTACACACCCACAGCGGGTTCCTTCCTGATCATCACCAGCCGTCTCTCATCTCCTCCTTGCAGCCAACTTCCAGTTGGCTGCCTGCCAAATAAGGAATTTCATAAAGACGGATGTTTGTTCTGCGTTCGCGGTTCAAAACAAAAGGGTACGAGGCACTGTAAAAAAAGTTTCCCCCCAACTTTAAAAACCGTCCGAGTTTGAGAAGCGGCAAGAAAAATGAGGCTTGCGATTTGCATAGGTTATTTATTCTCAAGTAGCAGGTGGTGGTTCCTTTATGGCATCGCACCAACGGCAATTCCACACGGCAACCTTCACACCAGTTTTTAGTACCCTCTGCGGGAGCCCGCGCCCGTGTGCCCACATCTGCTCAAATCCCGCGCCCTCCTGCACCTAATGGTTTCTTGGATCTCTCCTCCCCTGTGCTATTAACTGTTGAGAGGAGGGGCTACTTAGTAATCCTACACCTGTTCAAGTCCACGCCTATCAACTTGCTAAGCTTCCCAAACAAGTGCCGGTAACGCATGAGAACATCCGAATCTGGGGCTGAGGCGGCCGCGCGGCTGCTGCCGGGTTGGGCTTTTCAGATTTTTGTGAAAGAGTCTCGAATGTATCTCGTACCATGGCAGTTGATGACAGCAATTTATATTCCAGAACGAAGAACAAACTGAATTCGTCTCAAAATGATTACAAATCATCAAGACGGAGTAGCCTGCCACCTGAACTACTGATAGGAAATGACATTCGAGGGAGACTTCAAAGAAACTTGAAAAATTTGGAGCCCGTTCACCTGAGGCGCCCCAAAAAGAGACCGTCCATATTTCCAGGTAGGAATCGTTTACGTTTATACCGGCCAGTTGGAGGGAAAGAAAAAAAAAAAAAGGACTGTATTTCATTTGTTACGATCAGATGCGTTACATTTTAAATGAACTTGGGACATGTGAGAGCTGACAGTGGACAAATAAATATTTCTAACTGTAAAAAATAAAATAATTCTTCGATGTGAAAGCACCCCCATCTTCTTCCTTTCACTTTCTTTGTTTCTTGTAACATCTTTAAGGATCTGTAAATAGGCAGCTATTGTATTACTTGTCACAAACAGCCAGATCATGGAACTGCTTTCCTTGCAATCTGGAAGAATTCCATGCTGCATTTCATTCTCTGGCGTATTCTCTTTATTTTGCAAGATTATTGGATTGTTGAGTGAAGCTGATGTTTGTGTGCACCAGAAATTAACACCATTAAATACTCGAAGGCATGCTTCAAATTCCTGTCTTGCATCAGAGCCTAAAACCATTTGTAGTAAAGGGCTCAATTAAACAATGTGGATGGTGAACTGGATTGTAGCACAGAAGACTCATGGGTTTCAATCTTGATAAAGGGACTCTGATGTCTGCTTCAGATTTCCATGCCTGGATATTACAGATGTGTAGATCATATAAAATGCCTGTGACAGTGAACCCTAACTGAGGCATCACTGGAGAGTGATTACTGGAGTGTATGAATTATGTAGTCAACTTGATTTCAATGCTGTTTGCGTTGGAATTTCCTGGAGAAAACTACAAGTAGCCTTTTTGTTGTGATTGATTTGTTGGAGTCAGTACGGGGGATTGATTAGACCCAACTGCCAAGGATTAACTCTGTGATGATAGAAAACACACAAAGAAACAAACAATTCAAGCAAGTTTTACCTGTAAAGATGGAATTGACTTCCCTAACCGCTGAGTCATTACCCTGCTTTCGGAAATAGCTAGGAGATGATTTAGAAAGTTGAGGACTCAAGGCCACAAGCTGAAAATTACATTTCTTAAGGGAGCTGTGGTTTTCATTCATTTCTTCTTGGTTCAGCGATGTTGCTCTGATGTCAAACTCTGCTGCAGAAAAAAGCAGAGCCCAGGGGTGCCTGGGTGGCTCAGTCAGTTAAGTGTCCAACTTCAGCTCAAGTCATGATCTCACATCTCGTGAGTTCGAGCCCCGCGTCGGGCTCTGTGCTGACAGGCTCTGTGCTCACATTAAAATTAAAAAAGAAAGAAAGAAAGAAAGAAAAAAGCAGAGCCCAGACTGGACTGGGCCAGAGGTGTGAGTGGGTGAGTGTGCTGTGACGTGAAGGAAGGGGCAACATGAAAAATGCTACAAAGGAAGATCACTGACGTGTCCGATGTGTCTAGAAAAACAGCCACTTTCTGTTCATCCTCTTTGGTCTGAAAGCACCAAGGAGCCGAGGCCAGTCTGGTTGTCCAGAAGCGGTGTGCCAGGGAGCACTTTGTGTTCCGTTGGTTTGCTAGGACTTCTTCACAAATGTCCTCTCAGACCTTTTCTTCACCTTCTGCTTTTTCCTCCCTTCCTTTATTCTTTGGTGTAACATTGCCCGGATCCATTTATGTTATGATGCCTCCTGCCTTCCTCTACCGGCACAGCCCTATACTTCATGAAGCCTTCTCCTTCTTTCCAAACAGCCAGACCCCAGGGCACTTCGCCTCCTTCCACTGTCGTTCGTTCCCATTTGTCTTCCCTTTCTATAAAGTCATCTCGCTCTGGGCTGTCAGCTACAGCCGCAAAACTGTGGGAAGACCTCTTCGTTTGGACCTCACACAGGTTATCCTTTCTAAGATCTTGAATTGTCATGATTAATACAACAGAGTAGGGTTGTGAAAAGGGCTCTGTGCTTAGGGGAGCTAAGCTCTAGTCTAGACTGTGCCCCTCGATGGCTGTGTGTTTTCTGGTCCACTCCACTGACCCTGTGGCCTTCAAGTACATTATTTGTTTCTGCCCCACTTCCCCTGCTTGGGGGCAGTGACAACAGATAGGCTCTTTTCACCCTTCCAATGTTTCACTCGGGTCTTCAGTTGACAGGCTAGAGAGTTACCTGGCCAAAGTTTGGGCAATACCGACTACTTGATTTCTAAATTCCTCTTTAATTAAACCATGACTCCACTCTCATGCAAGTTGTACTAACTTCTTTTTGCAGTGGATAACTGCAAATCCCACCAAAGCTCCTAAGCGTCACCTGAAAATGGAAATGTACATGGACTGTGATAACTGTTCCCGTTTTATACTGCTGTGTAGCTGCACACAATGAGCACATATGATGTATGTGGGACCTGAGAGTCAGAGAAGCTAAGATGCATCTCGGAATTAATAACTGGCAAAACTAGGGCTCAGACCTGGGTATTTTGACTCCAGTGTTGAAGCTGTCTCCACTCTGTTACACTGCACTCCATTGTCAACCGTTGCTGTCTTTTTTCGGGTGAGATTCAAGACTCGAAGAGACATCAGCGCTGCCCGGTGCATTCACTCTGACATATATACCATCCATGTCAGGTCTCGTGTTCAGTCCCATGCTGGACGGTTGACCGATTGGTTGATCAACCAATCATTCATTCATTCATCCATTCATTCATTCATGAAATATTTGTTTCATCCTTGCACTGTGTTAGGAATAGACCTTCAAGATTCTAACTGCGTATTACCCTTCTCTTCTGTTGCCCACGTCTCCTCTAAGGGCCATCTCATGCTCCAGAGAGCCATCCACCCAAGATGCAAGTCTGTTTGTTTCATTCCCTTGCTTAAAATTCTCCAGTGGTTACCACTGCTCTTAGGACAAAGTCCGAACTCCTTAATGTGAAGTATAAGAGACCTAATAATCTGATCACGGCTTCCCTCCCCAGCCTCTCTCAGCACACCTTCCCCTGGCATTCCAACCAACTCAGCCAACTTCCCACCTCCATGGCCCCTCATGTTTCCTATTCTAGGGAACCCTACCTGCATAGTCTCACCTAATTCCCACCCTGGCTTTAGGTGTCAGCTTGACATCCCTTCTTCTAGGAAGTTTTCCTGACCCCCACATCTGGGTTGGGTATATTCTCTGTCCTTCTCCTCCTCATAACACCTGGACTTTTCCCTATCACAGCACTTATCACACCGTATTGTAATTGTCTGTTTACTTGTCAGTATCTCCTACTAGCCAGTGAGCCATGGCTCATATCAGTCTCTTCACCATTGTATCCCCAGTACCTATCTCAATGCCTGGCACATAGTATGTGCTCAATAAATATTTATTCAGTTGATTCAAAATGCACTGAACTGAATTAACTCTTGGCGTACCTTGTTTCCTCTGTCTTCTTCCAGACTCTCTGCTTGTGATTCTCCCTTATCTCCCAACACACGCGTGCACACACACACACACACACACGCACGCACTCCTGAGTCCCTGTTATGCCCTTTGTTTCATTCCCCACCTGGGCTTTAAGGCCCGGTTAAAATCTTCTGTCTTCTTCAGCCACCCGCTCTTCTTCCTCTGACCTCTTTGAGTTCTCCTTTATGCTTACCACTTCCTTGGCCTCAGTACTACCTAAAGCTGTAAGAAAAAGAGTGCTTCCTGGCATTGTGTTCCATTGTCTTAGTCGTAAATGGGCTCAGTGGTCACTTTGTTACTTTGTGGCAACTGTTAAGTTTTTGTTTATATAGAAATTCTTTGAAAATAGGGACTGTATCTTATATGCCTTTGCATGGCCCAGTTGTCCAGGAGAGGGAATTGCGCATAGTAAGTGTTCAGCCAACATCTGGTGGTTCAGTAACTCATTTTCTGTGCAGCCGTGTCCGTTCTGTGGAGTCTGAGTCTAGCTCCAGCAAAGAACTAGTTGGCCTATAGAGACTGTAACAGGGGAAGGTCTTTTTACTGCCTTTCATCATTTTAAGAACTCCTGGGAGGGGAGGGGCGCCTGGGTGGCGCATTCGGTTAAGCGTCCGACTTCAGCCAGGTCACGATCTCGCGGTCCGTGAGTTCGAGCCCCGCGTCAGGCTCTGGGCTGATGGCTCAGAGCCTGGAGCCTGTTTCCGATTCTGTGTCTCCCTCTCTCTCTGCCCCTCCCCCGTTCATGTTCTGTCTCTCTCTGTCCCAAAAAAATAAATAAACGTTGAAAAAAAAAATAAAAAAAAAAAAGAACTCCTGGGAGGGGAAAAACGCAGGTATCCCTTGTCTCAGTGTGTAATTCATTCACTGAAACCTGTGTTAGGATTCTGCTGTCTACCAAGAACTATCCTAGACTTTGGGGAGATCGCAGATAGTATGTTTCTGGTCCAAGCGAATAGGAAAGAACTTTCCTAGCTGGGTGCCTTGCGTATTGTACAACTCAGTAAATGCCTCCCGAATAAAGGAACTGAGAGCACGGAATCTTTAAAAGGAAAACCAATGCATTTTAAGATCACATGTGCACATTAAATACTAACCAGTTTTCTTCCCTTAAAGAAGACTCAAGGGGCGCCTAGGTGGCTCGCTCGTCGGTTAAGCGTCCGACTCTCGATTGTGGCTCAGGTCATGATCTCACAGTTCGTGAGTTCGAGCCCCGCATCAGCAGTGCAGAGCCCACGTGGGCTTCTCTCTCCCTCTCTCTTGCTCCCCCTCTCCTGCTCCTGCGTGTGCACGTGCTCTTTCAAAACAAATACATAAACAAAACAAAACACAACGGAAAGAAGCCTCAACAACCGAAGCTCGAGCTGAAGTTCTGGCATCTCGCCGGGACTCGCCAGGCGCAGTGTCGCGCGTGTGTCTCTAGCAAGCACCAGCCTGGCCTCCCCGTCCTCCTGAAAGAGCTCGGCAGCTCGCTAGCGGTAGGCTCGGCTCAGTGAAAGAAAGGGAGGAGAGAGAAGTTGTCCCCACCGACACCGGCCCGTCCTGCACCTGGAAGCCAGCGGGGCTCAGGTGCCCGGTTGAACAGGTTGTTCACTTAGCGCTCGGAGGCAGACAGGGTGGTCTGTGTAACCAGCCAGTTCTGAAAATGCCTTCGCCACGTCGACAGTCAGCTGTTGGGAAAAGCAAAGCACTCCTCCGCTCGGAGGAAGCAGGCGGTTCCACAATGCTTCCTTGTCGCTTAGTCAGAGGGCAGCGCGACGGGGACTGCTCGGGGCCGGGAGGAGGAGGGAACGCGGAGCAGCCCCCAGAAGGCAGCTGGACCAGCATTTGGCCCGTCCGGATTCTCATTTCTGGCTCACCTCCTTTCCAAAGGCATGTTTGTTTTCAAGTCCACAGTCTAAAAAAAAGTTATTTAAGGGGCGCCTGGGTGGCGCAGTCGGTTAAGCGTCCGACTTCAGCCAGGTCACGATCTCGCGGTCCGGGAGTTCGAGCCCCGCGTCGGGCTCTGGGCTGATGGCTCGGAGCCTGGAGCCTGTTTCCGATTCTGTGTCTCCCTCTCTCTCTGCCCCTCCCCCGTTCATGCTCTGTCTCTCTCTGTCCCCAAAAAAATAAATAAACGTTGAAAAAAAAATTAAAAAAAAAAAATAAAAATAAATAAAAAAAAGTTATTTAAAATCATGTTATTTTTATAATCGAATGGACTTGGAACATTTCTAAAGTCAGACTGCTTTTTTTTTTCTTCTTTTGCTTGCTGTATGGAGGTTTCTGCTGGAAACTCAAGGGAGTCATTTGCACGAGGGCACCTAGATGTGCTCCGACTTCCCTTGAGGGTGGCCAGAAGGAGACTTTGAGGATGGGCAGTTTGCTTCAGGTGCCCTACTTATCACAGGCACAGCAAAAGACACTGTAATTAAGCATGCCTCCTCAAGCACTGTGTTCTCTGCTAGAGTTGTTCCCTTCCAGAACCTGCTGACTAGCACATCTGGTGACATTTCAGCAGGGCCTTCAAGAGAGGGAGAACTTCGGGCCTCCTTAAAGATGTGCTATTAAAAGATTGCATCCTGGGGTGCCTGGGTGGCTCCGTTGGGTAAGCGTCCGACTTCAGCTCGGGTCGTGGTCTCAAGGTTGGTGAGTTCAAGCCCCACATCGGGCTCCATGCGGAGAGCACGAAGCCTCCTTGGGATTCTCTCTCTCTCTCTCTCTCTCTCTCTGCCCCTCCCCTACCTGTTGTGCGATCTCTCTCTCTCTCTCTCTCTCTCTCCCTCAAAATAAATGAATAAACTTAAAACGAAAGACTGCATCCTGGGATCATGTTCTGTTGTCACAGGTTGCGAGTAGGCTCAGTGGCTCTACTAGGTAATGACGGGAACCGTACTTCACACACCCCGGTATTCCCCACAACACCCACTCGCAGGCTTTGCCTATGTGTGCAAGAGGTGGTGAAACAGTCCAGCAGGGTGGAAGATGTGCGAGAATACACGTGTCCCGACCACTCTGTGGGCCGCACCCCTGCCCATCTGGTCCTGTGACTTCCTCCGGCTGCTTCCACAGCAGGCCATGTCCAGGGCCCAAGCAGAGGGAGCCTCAAAGGCGACACTCTGAACTTCTGTTTTAGCCAAAGCATTTCACAGAGTAAATACCTGCCTCACAGCTGAGTTCAAGTGCCGATCCTCCCTCTCACTAAATGATTAAAGTCACTTCGTCTCTCAGAACTTATTTCCTTCTCTGGAAACACCAGTCTCACGGGTTGTGGTAAGCTCCAACGGGGTAACGCATGGCTATAAGATGATACACAACTGTGATCGCCACAGTGCTCTTTGGTGCCAGTAAAGGTTTTGTTTTTCATGATTAGTGCTTTTCCTATTCATGGATGGAGAGTGGGTATGATTGTAACACTTCACAAACTTCATGGTTGGGAAGTTCTCCAAAGTGATTTAGTTTTTTTTTGTTTTGTTATGTTTTTTTTTTTTTATATTTATTTGTTTTTGAGAGAGAGAGAGAGAGAGAGAGAGCAGGGGAGGGGCAGAGAGAGAAAGACAGAATCTGTAGCAGGCTCCCAGCTCTGAGCTGTCAGCACAGAGCCCAACGCGGGGCTCGAACTCACAAACTGCGAGATCATGACCCGAGCCGAAGTCAGACACTTAACCAACTGAGCCACCCAGGCGTCCCTCCAAAATGTTTAATCAAGACCTTTGCTAATGTAAATCCGATATAAGACGACACTACTAAAAGATCCATTAATTTTAATTTTCTCATAAAAAGAGGAGGACATAGAAACTCTTCTTTGTGATACATTACCCACGTATTTTCTTACCGTGAATCACTGAACTTGAGAGTATGGTCATGTAAAGCCTCTGAAAATTGTTTAATATCACAAACATCAATGTCTGTGTTTTATAAACTTGTAGCCTTGCCATGTGTAATATTTTTACCCAATTTTGCCCTATTTAAGGCCCTGCTTTTGGAAACTCAGTCCTTATGCTTTTTTTTTTTTTTAAGCTAAAACTCAGAATAGGAAGATAATTGGTTTGCGATGTTAAAAAATCACTTCTATGGAGGATTGTAAATGAATTCACCACTTGAAATGGATCTTTTTAAATATTGGTATTTAGACTTCAAAATCTCTTGAAGGTCAGCACTTAACATTTTGACTTAGACTCTTTAACAATATTTATGGCATTTCTTATTAAACACTACTAGTGCGGCAGAAACAGGTAGCCCTTACTTAAATAATCAGATTAATTTATTGGACAAGTTTATTAAAGGGGATGAAGTTTCTGTTCCTGTTTTGCTTTGTTTTCTAAAAAGAAAATGGAAACAAACCTTTAATAAGATTATGAGTGGTAAACCAGTTACTATAAGGAGCACAAAAATGCTGATACTGTAATATTTATATGCATGGTTTAAAAGCAAGGGGAAATATGTTTTACTTTTATGCAAGGGACCGAGTGTACCCAGCATAAGCAGAAGGCATTAGATTTATAGCTCCACTTCAGGCATTGGTCCCTGTCATAAAAAAGAAAAAAAAAATTAAAAATACAGGTTTCTGAATTCAGGACTTACTGTATAAGTATGTTGAAACGCTTAAACACTTCTGCCGTAAAAGCAGTTCCTCTCCGTTTGTTGATTTACAGCAAATGTGCAACTTTACAGATTTGAGTTTCCATACACTTTCCCCCCTATTGTCAATAATGCTCTAAATACGTATTCACATCGAGACTAATGAAAATATTACCTATTTTTACATCCGTATAACTTGATGCTTAGTATACTTCAGTGGTGATTTGTAAACAGTTTTATTACTTTTTAAAAGGGTTTTTGTGTTTTTAAATTTTTTTTTAATGTTTATTTGTTTTTGAGAGAGAGAGAGAGATGGAATGTGAGCACGGAAGGGGCAGAGAGAGGGAGACACAGAATCCGAAGCAGGATCCAGGCTCTGAGCAAGCGGTCAGTACAGAGCCCGACCTGGGACTGGAACTCACCAGCCGAGAGATCATGACCTGAGCCGAAGTCAGACGCTTAACCGCTTAACTGACTGAGCCACCCAGGCATTTTTAACTGTTTGCATAAATAATGTATTTTCAACAACTGTTTAGGATGGGAATGGCCCACCAGGTACTCAGTTACATGAGAAACCACCATCCCGCCCACATTCTTTCACTCCAAATACTTTGGGACTACCTAACTATCTAAAGGATGTTTGCCTTCAAATTTCAATTAGGATACCTCTGGTCTTTCTTTACAATCTAGAAAAATACAGATTTGGGAGTAGGGGGTTACAAAATGAGATGAGGGGTGCCTGGGTGGCTCAATCAATTAAGTGTCTGACTGCGGCTCAGGTCACGATCTCATGGTTCACGAGTTCGAGCCCCGCATCAGGCTCTGTGCTGACGGCTCAGAGCCTGGAGCCTGCTTTGGATTCTGTGTCTCCCTCTCTCTCTCTGCCTCTCCCCTGCTCACACTCTGTCTCTCTCTTTCTCAAAAAAATAAATAAACATTTAAAAATTAAAAAAAACCACAAAAACGAGATGAAACAGGTAGTTAGTTTCAGGTGATGTGCATGTGCAAACTCTCATCAGAAGGCAGTTAGGGTATTTTTCAGTCACAATTTGAAAACCTTTCCCTCCCATGTGGGTCATGAGTTAACTTTTTTGTGCCGAGCAGCTGACTGTCAGATGTACTTCTGAATATCCTGGAAACATCAGAAGTACGTCCAGATGTACCTCTGAGCATCCCAACATCCAGAGCCCAAAGACAGAGGAGGCACAAGGAGGATGGTCATTAGATCAGATTCACCCATGGTGCTGCCTCTGCTCTCAAATACCATACGTCTCTCCCCCCACCCCCTCCACCGACCCTGACACTTAGGAAAGACTAAAGTCAACTTAGTGGATAATCAATGCTAGATGGCTTTGTAGAGTAATTAGGGGCAAGAAAGACACAATTGAAAGAAACATTCTTTGGTCATAAGTATTGAAGTAGGTGCCCAATGGTAGCCGGAAGATACCCTCGAGAAAGACTACCACACCTATTCAACAAAAATCTAAACTCTCTTGCTAAATGAATGTCTCTTAGGTGCAGAACACTGCAAGGAGTGGATGGTGGTTAAGGAACGGATACACAGTAATTTGTTCGCATATCTAATTTTTTACTAGGAAAGCAGGGGGCATTAATTTGGGCACTCACGCTTCTCTGGCAACCGATATTTAAGCCTCTGTGTTGCACCAGCTAATGGCCATCGTGACACTGTCATCTGGCACAGAAGCCCTAATTGGCGATGAAGCATCGCCCTCCAGGAAAGTCCCAAGGGATCTTGCTTCTCCTCCTCCTTCTCCTCACCCTCCTCCTTCTCACCCTCCTCCTCACCCTCCTCCTCCTCCTCTTCTTCCTCCTCCCCCTCCCGCTCTGGGTTTCTCTGCCAGGGCTTTGTTCCTTTTTGTAATTTGTGCCTCTTTTCTGAGCCCTATAAAAAAAAAAAAAACAAAAAAACCAGCTAGGTAGGAAAGAGTCATAAGTTGAAGGTCCCTCCCTGAGGCCCAACTCAGCAAGGGTTTTCCAGTCCTTTGAGATATTTGAACTCCTGCGTAACTAAGGGAATATTAACTTATCAATTTAGGGCAGAGTGCGGAGGCCCTGACTACCCATCCCCAGGTCCTAACCCCTGCTCGGAACCACAGGGTTAAACACTAGGACTCTCCCTGCCACCTCTTGATCATTTTTTTTAATGGTAACAATGTGTTATGGACTGAATGTCTGTGCCCTGCACCCCCAAATTCATATGTCGAAGCCACAATCCCCAGTTGATGGTATTTGGAGATGAGACTCTGGGAGGCAGTGAGGCCATGAGAGTGGAGTCGTTATGAAAGCACTTAGTGCCCTTATAAGAAGAGACGGAAGAGAGATGATCTCTCTGTCTCTCTCTGCCATGTGAGGACACAGTGAGAAAGCAGCCATCGCAAACCAGGAAGAAGGCCCTCACCAGACATCAAATTAGTCAGCACCTTGACCTTAGGCTTCCAAGTCTCCAGAACTGTGAGAAACGAATATTTGTTGTATAAACTACCCCGTCTACAGTAATTTGTTACAGCAGCCTAAACTGACTAAGCCTCAGGGCTGGTTGCAGGCAGCCAACTGGATGAATGAGAAACCTTTAAGCCCTTAAAAACAAAAGCTTATAAACAATGCAAGTTATATTATAAAATATACAGAAACGTCCAATGAATAAAATTCAGTGAACGTTCTTCATGAGACTTAATGCTGCACAGAAATTGCATTAATCAAAAACAGGATAAAATGTAAGTACTGTACTTATTTTCTTTGGTTTTCGAATCATAGAAATATTGCCAAATGTAATTACTTGTGATAAAGATGTCACAAACTACTACATAGTTATTTAAATAGAAGGAAATGCGTTTTTTGGAAAGTGATAAACGTCCCAAAGTTATGGCCCTGCACTTTGTCTTAATTTCTGCTAAAATAGGGTTTTGTTGTTTCCGATACGCCCATGCTGCTCAGTCAGTCCTTCTTCAACAAAGAGTTGGTGACTAAAATCTGTATGCTTAACCGAGCTTGACTAATATTTGTAATGATAGAAGCCATTTTATTGGCAGTAAATCGGCTTCTGATTCCTACAGCAAACACTCCCACACACACAAACGTGGATGGGCAGGAAGAAAAAGGAAGTGATGTAGAATGATACTCTCCATAGACAACCTAAAATGAAAACACAAAATCTGCATCGAGGGGGTGATGATAGCAGGTGAGGGCGATGCGGAAGAAATGCATCAGGAAGTTGTCTAACATGCCCAGCAGAGAGCACTTAAAAAGAAAAAAGTGAAAAGAAATTAATGTGACATCCCCATATACAGTCACCTCCCACAGCAAGGACTATGCGAGGTGGTTTTTATTTTGAGGATTTCACGGCTACGGACAGGGCAAGACCACTCGCAGGTACGAAACTGGCTTTGGTGTTGTGTTTGGGAAGTGGATGGAAGTTTTCTGTTTCATCCTTTCTCCTAAAGGACAACGAAGGATTATAACCCGACCAGTGCCTCTGAGGGATTTACAAGACAGTGGACCAGAGAGGAGAGGGGGTGGAGCAGGAAGAGAGAGAGAGAAGCCTGGAAGAGTTGATTGGATTCTTGTATTTTCACACTCCTCCCTGAAAGGCACCCTCGCTCAGTCTCTACATGATAACTAAAAAAAAAACAAACAAAAACAAAAACAAAACCCCACAATATCTGGATCTAGCTTACTTATATTTGGGCAGCAGGGGTAGAAATTACTATATGAAATTTTGATGTTCAGACAGAAGTCTGGCCTCGCATGTTGTTTTCATTACATTTGAAAATGCAGCGTGTACCTCAACAACAACAACAACAACAAAAGAAAATACAGTGTGTAGGAACGTATAGAAAAATCTACTCTAAAACCCACCACCTTCTTTTAGAAGCTAGAGTAGAGGGGTATAGTGTTTGTTTTGCTTCTTTAGATAAGTGTGGACGTTGAAGGCTACGAGACACTGTAAAATAGCTTACTATGTAAACGTTGTACACAAAGTACAGATTAATCAGCCCACGGGAATTCTGCCCATGCCCTAAAATGTCTGTAAGCCCCTAATTTCTTATACTCAACAGTTATGATCTTAAGGGACTGCATTGCTGTATGCTCTCGCTGCTGAATGAGGGGCTTACAACATCTTTTTAAGATTTTAAAGTATTGCATTTTGTGGGAATTAAAATAAAAGTTTTAATTTGAAAGGCAATGCATCTCAAAGTGGCAACGCTTCTCCAAACAACTTTTAAGAATTATGATCAGGTGAGAAGGACATCTCGCTTTCAAAACTGTTCATTTCGTTACTGGGAAAATGAGAAGTGCGCCCATCTTTAAGTCACATGAGTTCGTCAAGCCTGCATCTTGCCTACTCCAGACATCAATGAGCTGTCTCAGTTTGTCATCATTGTCGTTTTAACCAGTGATAGGGCATCTGAAACCTCTGTGGCATTTCCTCAAAAGTTTAACTCCCTCCTAGTTATCCTACAGCTGTGCCTTTAGTCCTGGAGATTTACTATTTTTTTCAGAGCTCAGACTAAAAAGTGCTTGGCGGTTGTGCCGTTGAAGAATCTAGACAAGAAAATAGCTCACTTGGTAGTCAGCACAGTAAAGAATCAGAGAATCATCAGATTTTGGACCTGAAAAAAGACTTGGAATCTAATTCAATGCACTCATTTTACAGATGAAATAACAGACCTACACAGACAGTTTGCACTGGGGGCCTCCTGCTTCCCAGTCTAATCTTCGTGACATCACCACAGAAACCTACATTAAGAACCTCTGCAGTCATTTTTTACAGAGAGAGTGAGGAGAAAATGACACTCACAGCTTTCCTTTCCACAGGGTCCCAGAGGCAAGCAATCCACGCACCAACCTGCTTATTCAACCTCCACATGTCCGCCATGTTGTACACTGTGGTGGGGGGGGTGGCAGGTCAGGTTGGAAGTTTTAAAAAGTACATGTCTGGGGCGCCTGGGTGGCTCAGTCGGTTGAGCGTCCAACTTCGGCTCAGGTCATGATCCCACAGCTCGTGGGTTTGAGCCCCGCATCGGGCTCTGTGCTGATGGCTCAGAGCCTGGAGCCTGCTTCGGATTCTGTGTCTCCCTCTCTCTCTGCCCCTCCCCTGCTCATGCTCTGTCTCTGTCTCTCTCTCTCTCTCTCTCTCTCTCTCAAAAATAAACATTAAAAAAAATTAAAAAGAAAAAGTACATGTCAGTCACAGTTGGTGAGACCCAACTGGGGTGGGGGTTGAGTCTTGTCGAATGCATGGCATCAAGATCTCAGTAGGTTTTGTTTTTTAATAAATATTTTTTAATAAAATTTTTAAATAAATTTTTAAATAAATAATATCTTTCAGATATTAAAACATTCTCTTTCTTGGACAAACACAATCAAGTGAGAGAGAGGAAAAAATTTAAGTTTAAGGTAACTTTAGTTCAAGGAAACATGATTCTCCTCAGGAGGAAACCTGGATCCTATATAAATATTTCCTTTTCGGGGAGAGGGTCAAGGAATATATGTTCCTTTTGAAAGGGAAAGGTCTATTGAAGTTTCATTGCCTTCACGGACTGAGATTTGTCACTATTTCCTTATTACAGTGAGGAAGCTGAGGTATACGGAATTTAGTTACTCATTCAGCACAAATGACTTTGCCTTAATTTTAGACGCCCCTGTTCTTTAAAAGCCCTTTCAGCCATCCTGTCACATGAGATGTTTTTCAAACAGTATTCTTCAACCTGTAGTCCTCTTGCTGGCTCCTTTCTCCTTCTCTTCTCCCCTCTGTCCTTTCAAATTCCCTTCCACAATGTCCCCGGAATCTCGTCCTCTTCTCTGTCTGTTGTATAGAGCAATTCTGATCTTTCCAGCTCCTAAACTTTCCAGGTTCTAAACTCTTCTTCAGGCCTGTTATTGCATATCCAAAACCAATCAAGGTGCTCATCCAAATCAAAGGACCTTCTGAGACTACTTCCTTTAAGCCTGTGGTCCGCACAAGAGTACATGAGAACCAGATGCTGGTTCAACAGTTTGGGATTGGCCTAGAAACACTTATATTGAGTCGTGATTTGATTCTGATAGATCTCCAGCTCATTCTTTGGGAAACCCTGTGGCACAATGAGATTTCTCCTCTACCGGAGGCAGTTGGAGTCCAGATAGCAGGGCTTTTTCTCCTTTACGTATAGAGAGGGTATCTTATTCTCAAAAAACGCCTGCAGAGACCCCCACTATGACTGGAGTTAAACATCTCCCCATTGTTTGATTGCTCAGCCCACCCTATGGTATAAGCCAGAGATCACTCTCATTAGAAGCTCTGTCAAACTCGGGTAGACTCATTAGCAGGGGATAAGACTCGTGTTTCCTGTCTTAAGAGGATTTCTCTTGTCTGAAATGTTTGTGTTCACTTGAACAGGCTCAGTGACCCATGTAGCTAAGTCACATAGAGGACAAAGCTTGCTCTCGGACAGCCCAGAGGACTTTGCTTACCATCCATCTTCCAGTGGTGTTTGACAGAAGACAGTCAGTCTTAAAGGATCAGGAAGGAGGACCATTTGGGGTTAGGACAGTTCCACATTCTATAATTTTAACACCCAGAGTAGTCTGTGATTTAGGTGGCATTATTGAAGAAGGGTAGCTTTGTTTCAACTCCATTTACAATATAGCTGTGTCTCTTTCAAAAGATCACTTAAATACAAGAATCAGAAACCGATCAGAGGGTCATTATAAAGTATTTAAATTATCCATGCTATGAATTAATAAATTATATGAGGCGTTTTAAGTAGTCTGTTTTACAAAAATGTGCACACTCCTCAGAAAGATATCAACCCTATTGTGTTAAGAAATACATATATCTATATTATTCTTTCTAATAAGTTTACTATCTTTTTTCATGCTTCTGTCATCTTTTTACCTTTATTCTTAGCTCTTTGAATAGAAGAGCTAAATTGTGTATTTTTTTTTTCTGTTGTTGTTGTTGCCCCGAAACATTTTACCCAATGATTTCAGCCCATAGTAGCTGTTCAGCAAAACGCTTATGTCCCACCCAGGGCTATGCATACTCTCCCCTCTTCCACAAGCAGTGTGTGAATCTAGGTAAGTGATTTAACCACCCTGTGTTTCTGTGAATATTCCCTGTAAAGTAAGATAAAGACAGTAGCCACTGCCAAGAATCTCTACTCTTTTAGGACCCCTCTGGAATCTGGAACTGCATCTCTGAAGTAGTTCTCTCATCCACTGGTAGATTTCTACAAAACAATGAATTCTGCATTTTATTTTTGATGGTGCATCTCTCATGGGCCCTTTGCGTTCAGAATCAAGCCTATACTCTCGAGGACAGTGTTGAGGGCCCAGCAGCCCTCGTAGCTTGGCTCCTGCTCAGATGAAAGCCTTCATCCCTGCCTCGGCCCCTTCCACATGCTGCTGTAGGCCCACCGACCACGGGCTGCTCTCTGGCCCTGCTGGCCTTTCACTGGCACAGGTCTGGGGTCTCCACACAGCCTTCCTCCATCTGCCCGCCGTGCTTTTCCCTGTCCTATTCTATTTCAAGGCTGAGCTCACAGGTCACTTTATCATTCAAACTGTCCCTTACAGTCCCACTCCCAGATAATTTAGTTGAGTCCCACCTTTTGTTCCCTGGGACTTTGCACATGGTGCTATGATAGTATTTAATTCTGTACATGTCCGTTGTTATCACCACCCTCTCTGCCCAGGCTCCAAGCCTTTTGAAGGTAGAAACTGTAACCTGCGAATGAATGAACGAGTGAATGCTTTGCCTGTCTTAACTGCCTGGTTTGTCTCAGCCATCAGTAACAAGCACAGAGCTAAATTATTTCCTAAGAGGCGGTAGTCTTTCTTTGCATTCATTCCCTGGTGAAAGTGGTTTCCTCTACTCTCTCCTGTCTCCAAATCTCTTATCACCTGGATTCCTGTTATTTTCCTTTTACTTTAATATATCCCAGTTCCACAAGATCTCTTTGCTTATATTACTAGCTACTTTAAATCCTTCATGGATTTAATTAAGTGATAAGTATAATACAATATCCTTTGAGCATTATCCGAGGTAAATAACATTTTTCCTTCACGGGCAGCCTCCTTTTTTTAAATTTTTTTTTAAGAGAGAGAGAGAGAGCACAAGAGGGAGAGGGGCAGAGAGAGAGAGGGGGAGACAGAGAATCAGAAGCAGACTCCAGGCTCTGAGCTGTCAACACAGAGCCCGACATGGGGCTCGACCTCACGGACAGCGAGATCATGACCTGAGCCGATGTCGGACGCTTAACCGACTGAGCCACCCAGGCGCCCCGTGGCAGCCTCCTTTTTTTTTTTTTTTTTTTTTTCCCAATTTCTCTTTCCCACTTACTGTATCCTGGGTGAAGCTGATGTCAGCTCTCCCCCCTGTCCATCCAGTTGCCTAATGGTTTGGAATCATTATTCTTTCATAATTTGTTTTGCTTCAGCATACATAATTGACTACAATTACTTGACTGTTTCATTTGGGCTAATGTAGATTTGCAGACTCAGAGCTTTGCCATGCACTTCACTTTTGCTGGTGTCATTATGCATGCTGCAGTTGCAGGGACCGTAGTGGCATTTTGTGCAAACAGTATGGACGGGTTAAGTAGAAAGAATGAAAAGAGACCCAACCCAAAGTGATCATCAGAGGATAAAAGTGAATATCCTAAAATCCTTAACGCAGTAACAAGTGTATTCAGCTTTTGCATTAAATAATTGGGCATAGAGTCTCATTCCTAAGGAAGCTTGCTGAATTGATGGTCCCTTGATGTAGGGAACAGATTGTTTACCTGATGAAGCAACATACAAATATCTCAGGAAGAACCAGCTTTACAACTGAAAGCAAACTCCTTAGGGCAAAGACTTTATATGTTTGGCACAATTACACTTATTGTTCAGCAGTGCTGGATAAATATTTAATAACTGTTCCTCCACACCTATTCCTGGCAGGTCCAGCCTTCCTGACCTGTCATGTCCATAATCAAATATGTATTTCCACATTCATCATTTGAGGTGTGGTGCCACTTTTAGGCTGGTTTCTCTGGGATGTTGCCATCTTCTCTAAGGTTGGGGTGTGCTCTCGGTGCCTGGGACATAGATAATTAGCCATGAATATCAAACAGTACTCTCTTTTTTCCCCCTTGCTTTTAAAACTCTCTTTATTTTTAGAGCTAGATGACTTACAGAGTGAGCTGTATTTTCTCCTGAAGGCAAAGCAGTCACTTTTTTCTGAGTTTGTGCTAAGACCCTGGCTTCGTCATCTAGGCTCTGTGACTAACTGTAACTCTAACTTGACTTTGGGCAGCTCGCTTTGCCTCTCAGGAGGACAGCTTGCTCATCTGAAAGAGATTCTCTTGGGCTGTGCAAAAATGTTCTTTCTGGCCCCCAAGTTCTAGTGTATTGCCTATTTCCAGATGTAATATTTGTGCTTGTTTACTCAGAAGAAATAAGTTAGTTCACTTGTAAGTCTACCTTCCTGGAGAATTCAGAAAATGTTCTATTACTTAAATACTGGATCTGTTACCTGATTTTCTTTTCTTTAAGAGGAATTTACCCGATATTAATTACATAGAAGTGGGGGATCATTGTGGTGGCAACAGGTGTGAATTTCAAAACACATACGTGTAGAATAGCCTGGCTGTTGAATTACATGGATTTTAAAAGAACGACAACATATAAAGTGACCAGAAAGAACAAAATCTACTGGTTCTGGACGACAGAGGTCTGCTAATTGTGTAGTTGTGTGAACTCCGTCTCTTGGTTTCTTTATCAGTAAAATGGGAATCTTACCTTTCTGTTTACCAAAGAAGGAGAAAGAAGGCAAAGACTTCAAGGTCCATTGCAGTTACAGGAGTTTCCACTGGAAACTTCCCGTATAAAAAGGTACTGTTCAGGCTGGTGCTTCCAGTTTTCTGACCGCGGGAGAGCCTTCGTCTTTGCCCGCTCGAACTTTCTGTTTCAGCTGCTCTCTTGACGTTTGCCCCCCACTTCCTTATGTCTGGAGCCACCATCTTTGCTCATGCAAAGTGTTATTTGTAGTTGTTGCAGCAACCCTGATCAGCCCTCAGAATGATTTAATCTGTTGTTTGCTTCCATTAACCACTTCTTCCAAAGGCCCGAGTTGATCTGCCAAAAGGGTAGTCGTTAAGTCTCCATCAAAATGCTGTGCAGACCCACTTAGTTTTTCTCACCTTGTCTTCCTCTCCTATCTGGGAATTCCCAATCTGCAGAAGTTTTGTTTGTGCACGCTCAGGTTTCCATGGGCGACTCAGGTAAACTGGAAAATTCTGTGGCCCAGGTCAAGATCAGGATCATTTCTACCTGTAATCACTTTTACTTTTCTGAAGTTCAAACAAATGGTTCAGGGAAGTGAACCCCAGTTAGCAGGAGCACAGAGAGCTCTGGTTCAACTGAATCTTCGCAATTAGATAAACCCCAACACCTAACAATAACTTTTGTGCTTCCCACTGCAATGATTTATACCAATTTTAGTCTCATGTTTAAATTACTAATATTACATGTTATCGCATGAATACACCCAGCATTGACACTGTTTTTAAGTGCAATATATCGTATTTATCTTTCTGAATGCCTTCAAAAATGCATACTTCCTCCATGGAGTCCCCAAATACTAATTTGGAGCTTTCCATCATTGATTAGGATCACCTTGCCTAATTCAATTTTCATTTCTATATTAGTAGATCTTGTAATATTTATTGTTATGATTATTTTTCCACATTGATTCTTTCCCCTCCCCCCCCATGGCTGTTATTCATAGAAAAATCACACACGGAATCATTCATTCATTCATTCACTCATTCATTCGTTGTATAAATACTATTTGAGTACCTAGTACCAATCAGGAAGTAGACTATTACTTTTTCATAAGTATTAGTCTTCTACTATTATTATAGAGCTATCTATTCTTCCCTTCAATTCTATGAATATTTGCTTCATATTTTTAGGAGCTCTGATGTTTCGTACATATATTATTATTCTATCTTCTTGCTGAACTAAGGTTTTTATATATGTCCTTCTTTGTCTATTGTAACAGTTTTTGACTTCAAATTATTTTGTCAACTATTAGTATGCCACCCCTACTCTCTTTTAGTTACTATTTGAATTGACTATCTTTTTCCATCTTTTCACTTTCAATCTATTTGTGTTCTTAGATCCTCAATTCCAAAGTCTCTTGTAGACAGCACAGAGTTGGATCCTGTTTTTTTTTTTAAATGTTTATTTATTTATTTTGAGGGAGAAAGAGAGCGAAAGAGAGCAGGGGAGGGGCAGAGAGAGAGAGAGAGAGAGAATCCCAAACAGGTTCTACACTGTCAGCACACCCAACATGGGGCTCCATCCCATAAACCATGAGACCATGATGTGAGCCCAAATCAAGAGTGGGGCACTTAACCAACTGAGCCACCCAGACACCCCAGATCCTGTTTTTTTATTTTTTTAATCCATTATGTCAGTCTACATCTTTTGTTTGAAAAGTTCAATCTATTTATTGCAATTACTGGTAGGGGAGGGCTTACTATTGCCTGTTATTTTGTTATTTTTTTTTTTTTTCTGTAAGTCTTATGGCTTTTTGTCCTCATTTCCTTCGTTGATGTTCAGTTGATATTTTTGCAGTGGTCTGTTTTGATTTCCTCCTCATTTCCTCTCATATATATTTTATAGATATTTTCTTTGTGGTTTCCATGGGGATTATCTAAACTATCCTCAAGTCATAGCAATCTGTTTGAAACTGGTAACAACTTCATTTGCAGACAAAAACTGTACTTATTTACATCTCTGCCTGCCCCTCAGCTTACATTATTGATGCCACAGATTATATCTTTATTTTTTTGTACCCATTAACATAGATTTATGATTATTTAAAAAAATTTTTTTAATGTGTATTTATTATTGAGAGACAGAGAGAGACAGAGTGTGAGCAGGGGAGGGGCAGAGAGAGAGGGAGACACAGAATCTGAAGCAGGTTCCAGGCTCTGAGCTGCCAGTACAGAGCCTGACGCGGGGCTCGAACTCACAAACTGCGAGATCATGACCTGAGCTGAAGACGGACGCTTCACTGACTGAGCCACCCAGGCTCCCCTGATTACTTTTTTATTCATTAGTCTTTAACTCCATAAAAGAAAAAAAAATAGCAGAGTTACAAACCAAAATTACAATAATTCACATTTTTGTATTTGTCCATATATAGATTTTTGCCAGACGACTTGTATATTCATGTTGTTTCAGGTTGCTGTCGAGTGTCCTTTTATTTCAACTTGAAAGACTCCCATTAGCATTTCTTGTAGGCCAGGTCTACTGTTAACTCCTTCGACTTGTATTTATCTGGGGATATCTTCATTTCTCTCTCATTTTCGAAGAGCAGTTTTGTCAGATATAGTATTCTCAGTTGACAGCTTTTCCTTCTAGTACTTGAACTATATCGTCCTACTGCTTTCTGACCTGCAACATTTCTGTTGAGAAGCCCACCAAGAATTTTATTGAAGATCCCTAGCCATGACGAGTCACTTTTCTCTGGCTGCTTTTAAGATGCTCTCTTTGTCCTTGACTTTCTACAGTTTGATTATCATGTGTCTCAGGGTGGGTCTGTTTGTGTTTATTCTACTTAGAGTTTGTTAAGATTCTTGTATCTGTGGCTCTCCTCAAAGTTGGGACAGTTTTACTGTTTTTCCTTCAAATAAATTCCCTGCCCTTTTCTCCCTCTCTTCTCCTTGTGGGACTCTCACGATGCATATATTGATGTGTTTGGTGTTATCTCAAAAGTCCTTTTAATTTTCTTCAGTCTTGTTTCTTTTTCTTCCTCAGACTCAACAATTTCAAATGACTCATCTTAAAGTTTTCTGATTCTCTTTTTCTGCCTATTTAAATCTGTTCTTGAACCCCTCTAGTGAATTTTTCAATTCATTTCTTGTTTTATTCATCTTTATAATTTTAGTTTGCTTCTTTCTTTTATGTTTGTTTATTTATTTTTGAGAGAGAGGGAGAGAGCGAGCACGCACAAACAGGGGAGGGGCAGAGAGAGAGGGAGACACAGAATCGAAGCAGGCTCCAGGCTCTGAGCTGTCAGCACAGAGCCCGACGTGGGACTGGAACCCACAAACTGAGATCATGAACTGAAGTCGGACGCTCAACCGACTGAGCCACCCAGGTGCCCCTAGTTTGGTTCTTTTTAATAACTTTGATCTCTTTGTTGATGGCCTCATTTTATCCCTGAATTGTTTTCCTGAATTTGTTTAGTTGTCTGTGTTCTCCTTTATCTTATTGAGAATACTTTAAAAAAAAAAATGTTTTAAAGTCTTTGTTAGGCTCAAGGCCTGTGTTTCTTTAGGGTTAGTTTCTGGAGATTTATTTTGTTCCTTTGAATGGGCCTTGTTTACCTCTTTCGTTGTGTGTCTTGTGATCTTTTGTTGAAAATGAGGCATTTGAAAAACTTTTTTCTCAGCCAGTCCTAGTAAACTGGCTCTGTGCAGAGGAAGATCACTGATTAGCCTGCCACGAAGATTCAAGGCCCTCTCGGCCTTTTTCCGGAATATATGTTTTGCCTGGGCCTGTGCATATGCTTTTTCTTCTCCAACTCGCTTGTATACCCAGCTGCTTTTAAATCTCTTAACTTTCCCTCGAGTTTCACCCCTGCTCATTCTCAGGATTTCACATATCCTCCTGTACTCCTCTACCTGAAATCTCTTGCCCAGGTGTCCAGGGATCTGCTGTCCCTTGAAGCCCTCACAGGTCACTGCATCACCCCTGCCTCGGCAGCTTCCAGCCTGATGTCCAAAACATGCCGCCATTCCCATCAGTGTTCTGAGCAGGCCAGACGGAAACCAGTCCCTCCGACAAGCCAGAATGTTGCAAGCAAATTCCACTCTTTCCTCCTGTCCTGGGCAAGGGACCAGGAATTGGGTGGCATCCTCCTGACCACGTCATGCTGCACTGGGGAGAGGGTAAGGGCAGGCAAAAATGCCACGAAATCTCCTATAGTTTTGAGTGTGACCTTTTCTTGGCCAGACATTCACTTGGTTGACAGCTTCTTGACTAGTTTCTAGAGTTCCCACAAAGCTACTTGGGGCCCTATATTGTTGTTCATTTGGTATTTCGGTGGGAGAACAGGGGCCTGGAGCTTCCTAGTCTGTCACCTTGCTGACATCACCCTTGCTCATAGGTAACTCATAATCCAGACACAGAACAAGAATGACATCAATGTTTGTGGTTTAGAAAAAATAGCTCTTGAGATTACATATCCTTGTGTCAAAGAAAATAAACTTCAGAACCGGAGAAACCATTAGCAACCTGGGTGCTAGGCTAGGTGAGAAATGGAAAGAGCCTGAGCTAAGACAGAGACGTACATTCAAGATCTATGAAAGAGTTATGGCTCGAAGACTCATTAGCCTCCTGGAAGCCTGGGCCAGAGATGTAATGATGGAGGAGACGTGGAATCAAGAAATAGACTGGTAGATTCCAGGAAGTCTGTGATTTTTGTCAAGTTCCTTGGCCATTCTGAACTTCATTTCCTCATCTATAAAATAGGGTGGTTCTGAAGTTTAAAAGAGATAACACATGTCAGTTCCCAGTGTATAGTAGGCAACTAATAAGAATTTCTTTTTTTTCTCATCCCCCTACGTGTAACCAGTATTACGAGATTGTGCAGTTTGGTGAATGGTGATACTATTAACTGAACAGGAAAAGCATAAGCCAATCTTTTAAATCCCTGGGTTTGTTGGTTTGATTGTTTGTTTGTTTTTAACTCCTACTCTGCAGTGATGATATACGTTAGGCAGGTTCTATATAAAGAAGAGTTTGCATGCATATTTATCTTTCCCAAACAAGCTGTCCTAAATTTCCTAAAATTATTATCTTATTCCCAGAATGTTCTCCAAAAATGAAGCAGGAAGCAAGGTCGCTTTTAGCACACTGGTTGGTTCCAGGTTATTCTGTAAAGTTGGAGCTAAGTGGTAAAAATAATTTGTCTCCTGGCTCTTGAACCAAGGCTTTGTTACTGTTACCAACTCTGAGGCTTTTAAAAAATCCTGTGAGACTTTTCTCCAGATGATTCTAATTTGACAGATTAACAGCTATGTAAATATATGTGTGCATTCATGATGACAGTTTGAATGTTATGTTTAGAGATTATGAAAGGAAAATAGAAAAAGGGATTTCGCCTTGCCTTCTTTTCCCCTTAAAGTACTGACCTTTTAATAAAATTGTGTTTCTATAAGCCAAGATTCAAATTGCTATCAATCCTAGAAAATGTAAGTTCTCATGCAACTACTGTTTCATGCGGACTATATATCTAGCTTTACAAATCATAATATAGTGGCTTGTAACGGATGATGAAGAACAATTTTAGAACCTATTCTTGAGATATTTTAGAAAAATCAGGATGATGTGTTTACCCCTTGATACCCCTTGATACAACTAAACAAATCAAGTTTAGTTACGATCTATGCATCAGACTTTAGAAGATGATAATTATATATCCAGATATTCCATTCTGATAGGAGAAAAATCTTTTGGCTTGTAAAAGATGAAAGTTGAGAAGTTGGGGAAATGCCTGCATCAAGCCGGGGAAGTGAGGAAAGCGACTAGTACAACTGTGCCCCCGTGCTCTTTCCTACAAGTCACACCCCACCTTCCCACACCAGCAAGAAATGGAATTTTCCAGAGTCCTGAATTTGATTAATCATGTTGTATGTTTTTTTTTTAATTTGTTTATTTATTTTGAGAGAAAGGGCACAAGCAGGCAAGGGGCAGAGAGAGAAGGAGTGAGAGAATCCCAAGCAGGTCCCACCCCATCAGCACAGAGCCTGACGACTCAGGGCTTGACCCACAAACCACGAGATCATGACCCGAGCCGAAGTCAGATGGTTAATCAACTGAGCCACCCAAGTGCCCCAATCGTACTGTATGTTTTGAATTATTTTCAAGAAGAACAAAAGGCATAAAAATATTAAGTAGCAGCATCTAATTCTTTTCTTCTCCTCATCCTTTTGCTGTGGTGCATTGCTGTATCTTGTCTCTTACCTAGTGAAGTAGCCAGATTTGTCAGCAAAATGTTACCTCCCACAGAAAAAGTAAGAATCACATGTTTTTCTACCGGCAATGATGAAACACTGATGGGCTTCGTGTTATAATTCATTGTTACACACGTCGAGATGTATTTTTGTTTAGCAAAGTCCAGATAGTGGGAAAGACACAGTTGTCCGGTGGGTGTGTCTTTGTCTATTTTAACACGTGAGACTGTGTTATTCAGAGACTTTATTCAAGACCATTGTAGGGCTGCATTTCTCAGAGATGACACATGGACATGTACAGACACAGATAATAGTTTTGTCTTGTAAAGCCTTATCTTTGAAAGACCTGGCTCAGATGGTAAGATTGCCTCATGGAGTCCCGATGTAATTGAGGCAGGTGCCCGTCGAGGTAACGGCTGGCTTCCCAAACTCACTCCTACACTCCAGGTATACTGAACTCCAACCAGGAACTGAAACCTGTGCACCATTTCTTCACCATTTGCACCTCCTATGCCACCATCCATGCACCTTCCCTCTCCTCCATGCTGTCCCCACTGGCTAAAATTGACTTTGTCCCTCCCTGCTCCATCAGTGCCCCAGTTGTCCTAAAATTTTCAGCCTCCTTCAGAACCTGATAAGCATTGAGCCCTTCTGGAAAGCTGGAAACCCTTCTGGAAAGCCCTTCACATTCATGCTGAGTTGTATCCCTTTGTAAGTACTCCTTAGAGCCTTCTGCCAACCTTGGTTATGATGCTCTAGTCACTTATCTGTCTCCCCCATTGGAGAGTGAACTCCTTGAGGATAAAAGCTGTTTCTTTTTTAATTAAAAATACCTACAATACTGCCTGACACCTAGGCATGACTCAATAAATGTGTGGGCTTTTTTAAAATATAATTTATTGTCAAATTGGCTAACATACAGTATGTAAAGTATGCTCTTGGTTTTGGGGGTAGATTCCCATGGTTCATCCAAAAAGTGTGTGTAAAATGAGTAAGTGGACAAATGACTGAATGATTCTATCCTGGTCTGTAAATGGAATATTGACATGTGTATGCCAGGGTCATAGCTAACTCTTCCCAAGTTCCTTCCATGTGCCAGGCATGGTGTTGCACTTTTTTTGAGGCATTTGCTCATCTAATCCTCCTAACGACTCCATGATGGACATATCTTTATTTTCCCTGTTCAGTAAATGAGACATTGAGACACAGAGAGTTCAAATAACAAGATCATACCACGCACACAGATTTCAATCTTAGATTTGTTGAGCCCATTACAATCAGTCTGTATTTGAAGTTATATGGCTCCTAATAAGAATGTGTCAAAATTATCTATGCTAAAAGAATAGCTACAAACCTTACTTTTACTATATTGTTTGTACAAGTAGAGAAAAGAAAAACGAATCATCTAAAATCCTGAACACAAAAACGTGTGTTATCTGTAAATGTTTTCTTTCATTTTCTTCATTTTTTTATTAAAAAAATTTTAAGTCCTATATATACATAATTTTTATCTTAATATATATTGTATTCATATTTATGTTAATACCTTGTCCTCATAACCATAATTATGTGTGAAAGCTCCAGGCTCCAAGCTGTCAGCTCAGAGCCCGAACCCACGAGCCATGAGATCATGACCTGAGCCAAAGTCAGATGCTTAACCAACTGAGCCACCTGACTGTCCTCATTTTACATGAGGACACTGAAGCTCTGATGTGTGTGATGATACTATTCCAGGTGCGTCGACATGCTTAGCCAGTTACCTACTCTTGGACATTTGTTTCTCTCTAACAATACTATGGTGAAAGTATTTGTGTATATTGGGGATCTCTTTTGATGTTTCCTTAGCTTTTCAGAAAGGGAATTTCAGCACGATAGCCACACCAATTATTTAACAGGAAAATAACCAAGGGGCTCAGGCATTCAGCATTTCTGTGGTTTCTGGAGGCCCTAGACATAGGAGAAAAGACTAGCGGTGATAGGGTCCTTGGGCTGACTCTCATTAACTGGGCATCCTGCCCTGTGGGGATGTGTCCCGGATCCAACAATCAAGACAGAGAACAGCGTGAGGAAGAACCCATAGTCCCTGCCTCTTTAGAATACAGAATGGAATCTGGTGAAATCTGTCACGGCTACAAATAAAAGTTAGGGGGAGATTGTCAAGACAGGGCCATGTGCATCGTGTGAGGTCTGTGGAAGAGAGGAAGTAGCCCTGGACTGAAACCTTGCCTGAATTGTTTCACGGTCTTTGCCGGAACTTAATGTTGAAAGCCTCGGCGATTTAAAATGCAAACAAACAAAAAATGCCAGCTAGCGTAACTGATGTCTGCTTCCTGGCACGGGTGACTCCAGAGCCATTGTGGATCTGGACTTCTTGAGATAGTTCGGAGAGAACGCTGTCACTTATGTGATGATAAGGATCATTTCCCTTTTTGTAGTTTATGTGCCAGAATTTAGCATAACGCTTGGTACATACTAGGTGCTGAATAAATGTTTGCCAAACGAAGGCATAGGTGGGGTAGAGAGCCTATGTGCTTTGGCATCAGAAAGATTTATCACTTACCTCTGTCACTTACTGACTGTCTGGACTTGGACAAATGGCTTCACCTCTCAGAGCTTCAGTGTCCTCATGTAAAATGAGGACAGTCAGGTGGCTCAGTTGGTTAAGCATCCGACTTCGGCTCAGGTCACGATCTCATGGCTCGTGGGTTCGAGCCCTGCATCGGGCTCTGAGCTGGCAGCTTGGAGCCTGGAGCTTTCTTCAGATTCTGTGTCTCGCTCTCTCTCTCTCTGTCCCTCCCTGCTTGTGCTCTCTCTCTCTCAAAAATAAATAAATAAACGTTAAAAGTATTTTTTACATGAGGACAATCTAATTTACTTTGCCTGGTGGTTTATACATTGTTTGGAATGTAATGATTAGTAGGAGGTAATCACATGGGGAAAATCCAAACATTGCCTATGGCAGAACAATGTCTTAGGTAATAGAAATTAAATAGGTAAGAAGATGGGAGAGAAGTGTGCAGGAATAGTGTGCAGGGATAGAGAAGTGTGCAGGGAGAGAAGCTGCAGGAAGAATAGGAATAAGGTGTGGCAGGAACTCACCAGAAATATAATTGAAAGAACCAGCATTTCTAATTCTTACAAAACTGACTAGTTATTTTCCACCTGTTGACATCTTAGGCCCTTCTGTGGATAATCTCATTTTTTTTCATTTGGCTTCTTATATACCTCTAGATATGTTACACCTCAAATAAAAGACAGATTTTATAACAGGGATTCTGGAGTATTGTCTTTAGTAGATCCTGCTGCTTTTTGGAACATTATGAAATTTACTTTGAAACTCTCATCTGGTCTGCAAAGTGCTTCCTAGAAATCTCTTTAGAAGATTAATTTGGCATAATGAGAAATTACAGTTTGATATGAATTTTAGAATCCTAATTTAGTCCTTGTTTTATTAGTCTAAAAATGGAGTTGTGTACTCCATTTAAGCACGGGTAGGGTGTGTGTGTGTGTGTGTGTGTGTGTGTGTGAGAGTGCGCGCGCGCGTGCGCTCACGCGCATGCGTGTGTACTTTGGTAAAATAGTGTTGCATAGTGGAACTACTGGGTGAGGACTCTGAGAAAACACAAACTGAAGGACAGCCAGAACAACACTCTGAGCTCTTCCCGTGGTGATCTTCTCAAAGGCTCCTTCTTACTCCTGATGTGTCATGTTCCAGGATAGCTAGCAAGGCTGAACCTCCTGTAGAGCCTTTTTTTCTGATTTTTCAAGCATTCTTCCATCATTTAAACAGCACGTCCGGGAGCACCTGGGTGGCACAGTCGATTGAGTGTCCGGCTTTGGCTCAGGTCACGATCTCGTGGTTCGTTGAGTTCGAGCCCCACCTCAGGCTTGCTGCTGTCACCCTGTCAGCGCGGAGCCCGCTTTGGATCCTCTGTTCCCCTCTCTCTGCCTCTCCCCTGCTTGCATTCTCCTCCCCTAAATAAATAAATATTAACATAAATAAATAAACAGTGCCCCCAATCTTATAAAGTGAACACTGATTAAGGAGAAAAACCTGTCAACGTCTATGTAGATCTCCAAACTCCTCATCATCAGATCAGGATACCAACTTCCTTGGTTCTCCCAAGAATGGATGTATGTTTCCCTTTAACTGGTAACGTATGTTTCCTTTGATTTATTTGTGGTTTATGTAGCTTTAGGGTTTTTTTCCCTTTAAATTAAAAAAATAATTGTGAAGCATTTCACCCAGAAAAAAGAATAAAAAATATCATCACAGACACCTATCCATCCACTCTCAAAACAGATGCTAACAGTGTAAGAAATTAAAACTTTCATATATGGATCTTCCTTGACTTACGATGCAGGTACATCTCAATAAACTTGCCGTAAGTTGAAAATATCATAAGTCAAATGTGCATTTGATACATGGAACCTACTGAACATCCAAGCTTAGCCTAGCCCACCCTAAATGTGCTCAGAACATTGGCATCGGCCTACGGTTGAGCAAAATCATCTGTTGCAAAGCCTATTTTATAAGAGTGTTGAATAGCTCATGTCATTGATTGAATACTGTACTGAGAGTGATAAACAGAATGGTTGTAATTAATTTTTTTAATGTTTATTTATTTTTGAGAGAGAGAAAGAGTGCGAGCAGGGAAAAGGGGCAGAGAGAAAAGGAGACACAGGATCTGAAGCGGGCTCCAGGATCTGAGCTGTCAGCACAGAGCCCAACGTGGGGCTCAAACTCATGAACCGAGGTCGGACGCCTAAGCGACTGAGCCACCCAGGCGCCCCTCCACACTGGCCTTAGCGTTCAAGCTCCTAGCTTCCCAGGATCAACCACTGCTCCCCTTGATCCTTTCTCTTAGGCTCATGATAGCATTACTTCCCATGCACAAAGGTTTTCAGTTCCTGGACATTTCAGGACCCCTGCGGCTTCCCCTCTTTCCTACACACTTAGCTATGCCTGTTAAAAATTGTGTACTGTATTGTAGCCTGCATATCTGGGTAATTTTGACAAGAATCCTTTCAGGTTATATTCTCTACAAAGCCACAGAAACTAGAAGTTCTGACTTTATTTTTGTAGACCGGTCATTTTCCTGTCTTTGTGAATGTTCTGATGGGACTATGCATAAGACCGTGTTTGGTATGAGTGCGTGTTAGGACCCCTGTCTATAGTCGTGAGTCTCCCAGGCCTCAATCTGCCCAGTTACATAACCTTCTAACTATAAGATTCTGTAATTGTTAAGAACTGTAACAAGAGACGCCAAGTATTTAGGACTCCGACAAAAGAGGTTTTATAAAAATATTAACTCAATGAGAGCATAATATTGCATAAACATTTTTAGAGAAATTGTATTATGAAACAACCTGCATTTCTTCTTATGTTAAGAATACTTCCCAGAGTGACCGTAGTTATTTTCTAAAGGAAGACACATAGGACCGTAAAGTAAAATCTTTTGTTTAAGAAGTGAATATGTTGCTTTTTTAGCAAATGGCCTCAAAAGCTTACATTCTTTTCCTTAATAATGGCTATTCTGTATTTCCTTCTTTTTTTTTTTTATTTAAAAAAAATTTTTTTTTTTCAAATTTTATTTATTTTTGGGACAGAGAGAGACAGAGCATGAACGGGGGAGGGGCAGAGAGAGAGGGAGACACAGAATCGGAAACAGGCTCCAGGCTCCGAGCCATCAGCCCAGAGCCTGACGCGGGGCTCGAACTCACGGACCACGAGATCGTGACCTGGCTGAAGTCGGACACTTAACCGACTGCGCCACCCAGGCGCCCCTGTATTTCCTTCTTAACAAAGCTTCCTTTGCCCACTCAGTCAAGACCACTGCCAAGTTTTTCATTATGGGAAACTTACTTTATAGGCTACTTTGAGGGAGATGAATCCTGACCACTTCGTGAAAGGATGAAACTAGAAATCCTAGTTAAGTAAAGTTTCACCTGAAACGTTTTGTTCCGATAGTCATTTTTCCTTTTAGAAGATCTGGCATGGGACTCTGTCTCCTGGCCCAGGTTCCACCTATGCGTTCTCTTGCCTCCAGTGCTTTGCTAGGATCTGCTTGTTGTTTGCTTAAAGGCCGGTAAACATAAGGAGTACAGCAGGCTTTTGGCCAAGCTGAGAACGAACACTGAGTAATTTACAATTCTCGCTGATTAAATGTGTCATTGTGAAACTGGCAGAGGTAGCCTGTCCTTGGAACTCCCGCGCCCGGAACTGCACACCAGGGCAGTCACAGTCGTCAGCGTAAGCCTCCCCCCGGGAGTTGCGTAATGTGTGATGTGCACGTACCGCAGGCGATGCCTCTGCCGAACTCCCTGTGGCTAACGCTAAGGTTTGCACGGAGTTTCGAACCCTGACTGCGACTTCGTTCATTTTAAAAATGTAACTGGATATTTATGTTTCCCCAATATAAACTGCTTTGAGATACATCTTGTACCGTTTGGGGGGATAAACATAAGCTTGGGAAAACTGATGATGGAAAATAAAGAGCCTGTTTGAAAGGAAGTCTGGTGGCATAACCCAAATGATTCTGGAAGTTTTAAGGAAACCTTGACGTTGGAAGTCTGTCGATCCCGAGACCGTGAGGGGAAAGGACAGCCTTCAAGGTCTCTTGTCAAGCAGGAGATAGCTTCCTTTTTTGGAGTCCAAGTAAAGAGTTGAGCTAATATCCGAACCAAACAATAGGATGCCAGTTCTGCCTCAAAATGCCATCGTATGATGTAGGGCAAGACACAGAGCCTGCGCTCCATAGTTTTCTTTATCTGGAGCTCTGTGGAGATCGGATGTGGTAACCTAGTGAGTTCTTTTCCATCTCTAAAGAGCCTGCACACAGCAGATGAGGTTCCAAGTATAGCCGATATTAACTTTGTTTCTGTTAGTACTGGTACAAAAGTCTGACAAATATTTGCCTTCCTGATTTTCATGGACACACCAATTTCACCTTATTAGCTTCCGCTGGCTATTGAGTAACCTGCTCCTCTGTTCACTGGAAGCCACTTTGTTTCCTCGGTATTAATTCCTTCATGTCTTTCCTGACATGAATATTCATGTCAGTAAAATTAATGTTTAACACTAAAAAACAAACTTTTTAATGCTGCTGATCTAGTTTAGCTATTACTGATGTTTTAACCTTCCACCCCAGGCCACTGACCTGTTTCTAGGTCCTACGATTCATTCATGCATTCATTCAACAAACATTAAGCATCTTTGATGTTCTAAGCCCCACACGAGGCTGGGACGGAAGTTGCAAAGTAGGGACAAGAAGATAGTCCCTAGTAATAATCACAGCATGTAAGCATTACACCAGTAGAGGTCAAGAGGGTGTCATGGACCATGCAGGAGACAGCTCTGTTTATTACGTCCCTAAAACAGAATCTCAAACCTCCTGACCCTTAAATTTACCATTAGCCAATAAACCATATTCTGACATAATTCCTTACTTGTTTCTGTATTATTGAATAATTTCATTCTTTTTTTCTATTCTAGTTAGTCACTGATAGGTACTCACTACTTTGCTTCCTCCATCTATTTTCTTCAAAAAAAAAAAAATGTTACTTTTCTCTTTTCTCAAATGGATATCATGATTAAATTAAGAAGTCAGCTATATTTGGAAACTGCTACACAAAGAAAAGTCACTCTTTCAGACATTATACTTACTAGTAAAGACATAATAAAAGTTATAGATAAAAATATTATAGTTGGGGCACCTGGGTGGCTCAGTCAGTTAAGCGTCCAACTCTTGATTTCGGTTCAGGTCATGATCTCATGGTTGGTGAGTTTGAGCCCCATGTCAGGATTTGCACTGGCAGCGTGGACCCTGCTTGGGGTCCTCTCTCTCCCTGCCCCTCCTCTGCTCGTGCTCACTCTCTAATATAAATAAATATTTTAAAAATATTTAATAGTCAACCAATTGTATTTAGAGTTGGTTTACTCAAATATATTTATGTTCTTAATGACTTACTCTAGAAGTATTTGGATGCCTAGTTATTGGGGATAATCTGAAGATGTGAGATTTGCTTAGAGTATTGGTAGAAGTCAAGGTTGTGAGTTTTTTAAGAGGAAAAGCAGAAAAATATAGATGGAGTTATGTACATAATGACAAGTAATGCCATATTTTTATGAAAAGAAGATAATCTCTTTGCCTACATAGTCAAAATAGGGAAGCACTTAAATTTGATCAAACCAACATCTATGATGAAAGGAGTAATTGAAGGTTAACACGTCTATTGACAGTTAAGCATCGCATAGAATTAGTTAGATTCCATCAGCTTAACCATAGTAAAAGTGAGAAAGAATTTTTAGAAAACATGGTTCCTATAATGGAAGTCATATAGAAATATGGAATATACAAACTAAAGACAATAGTAGAATCATACACTTGAAGGAGTAATGCAATAAAACCCATGCATCAGAAGGAAGGTGAGAAACCCTCACTGTGTTTTATTCCAATTCAAGAGCACCTTCCATAATACCCCTGTTAGATCTGTTGGATTGTTAAATGATTCTTTGAACTTTTCTGGACATTTTCAGAAACAGGGAGCTTCCTACAGTGAAATCAGTCCATTCCATTAGTGAGCCACTCTAATTCCTAGAAGCTTTTCCTCATACTAGAACCAAATTCACCCGCTTGTACCATCTACCTAGTTCTGTGCTCCAAAGACACATGAAGTCCAGTCTTTCTCCCTTGTGACAGCACTTTTCTCATACTGAAAATGGCCATCGTCCTTCTGAGTTCCTCTTCATAACCTAAGTATCTTCCGATTTCAAATTATTCTCTGTTGGAGCTTATTTTTATACTTTTCAGTATCCTGGGCTTCCGTTTGTGAAGATTCCCTGTAAAATACGGTGGTAACACCTCCAGTTGTTGTCTGAGCACTGCCAACACGAGAGATTCATCCAGCTCAAGATTAGATTTCCTTTTGAAAAGTAGTCCTATCATGTTATTGCTTATGAAAAGAGTTTAGTACTGTCATTCTCAATCTTCTGAGCTTCTATTCCGGGTTTGGTGTGTTTAGTTTTTAATTCAGAAACACTAATTGAGCACCATGTTATTTCGGGCAGTGTTGGGCCCTGAGGACAAAAGATGAGTAAGACTCTAACTGGAGGACTTTATGATATTCTAGTGGGAGTGACAGACATAAAAAATAATTACAATATGACATGTGATACATATGTGAATTCAGTGCTCTAAGAACATAGGAAAGAGAATTTACTGCCTGGGGAAACTGGTAAAGGCTAATCATTCATTCATTCAATCAATAAATGTTTAATGAGAACCTTCTATGTCCAAGACATATAATATTCATTTGTAGATTCAGAATCCCGTTAAGTAAGATATCTGGGCTATATATTTCTAGGTTATCTATGAAAGTTTAATGTACTTTTTGTGAACTTCCTGGCTACATTCTTTTGAGTTTTTTTAATCCAGTATTACGGGAAGAGGTCAATGTAGTAATAACTATTGGTTCCTAAATGATCACTACTTTCCTTTTAAGGACTTAAGAACTGGGACACCTGGGTGGATCAGTCAGTTAAGCGTCCACCTTCGGTTCGGGTCATGATCTCACAGTTCGTGGGTTCAAGCCCTGAGCTGGCTCTGTGCTTGACAGCTCAGAGCCTGCTTCGGATTCTGTGTCCCCCTCTCCCATTCATTCTCTCTCTTTCTCTCTCTCTCTCAAAAATAAATAAACATTTTTAAGAAGTACTTAAAAACTACTTGTTTTATAATTTTCTCTGGAATTTGGACATAAAATAAAATCCATGTCATAGTTTTGCAGTTTCTAAACTTTGCTTTTCCTCTTTCTTTGCAATTTACCGCTTCTTCCCTTTGTCGTTCTTTCTCTAAAACTCGTAATAGCAGTTTTGGGATCACATCCACGGTCTTTTCAGGGTGCTCACATATGATTTATTTGGGTCTGAAGGCTTGAACTCAGCGCGTCTGGGTGTTCTCTTATTATCTCTTACTGACACTAGGCTTTTATTCCCTTGAATTCATGTCTGTTGTAATTTGAAAATTAGGCTCACTCATTGAGAGGACAGACACAAAATACTTGTGAGGAATTCAGTACTCTGACCGCAGTCCTGAATCCCTCCCTCCTTCATTCAGGGGATATTTATGAGTGCAAGCTGCATTCCGGATGCTAAGGTACATCCACTGTGGATGTACCTCAAAGCCAACATGCTTAGCTCAGCGGACAAATTGTTCCCTTGTGCTCTTAACTCTGGTTCATTCTGGGCTTCTCGACTTCCTGACAGAATGCACAGATGTGTGCCTCTCTGGTGTTACTTCTTCATCAAGCCTTTGTGTATCTGCTTCCAAAATTCTTGTTCCCAGGAGAGGCTGCTTTGCCACCACATGAATATCCTTGTAAGTCTCTCTTTTTATTTCTCATGAGGATCATTTGGGGCATGGGTTCAGAATATTTTGTTTTTTAAGCTGTATTCCCTTTAAACTCCTGGGATGGGGGGTGGGGTGGGCGGTGGTGTTCATCTTTTCTTTGAAATAGTGAAGGATAAGACAAGAATATAGATCAGCTTCAGGCAAATAACTGGGGAGAAGCATTACAAGGTTAATGTGAAAAAGACCAGGCGATGATCTGGTAACGGCACTTGGTTGAAGGTAGTCTCTATATGACAAGGAGCTGTTAGTGACCTCAACCTTGGTAGGTCCCTATCATAAATATGCTTGATGTTTTGCTTTTGTTCTTTTTTTTTCTACATGGATTATTTAATATAAAATGTATCACATGATATAAAGCACAAAATATATCAAAACTCTACAGTGCACAGCCTCCCTTCCATAGTTCTCATCTATCCATTTCTACCTCCTTTACCCTTTTACGTTTTCCCCATTATCGGTTTCTTTATACATATACAAATAAATATGGATTACTGTACCTCTCTCTTACACAAAAAGTAGCATATTATAAAGATGGTTTTGTAAATTGCTTTTTTTACACTTAATGTATCTTAGAGATTTTTCCAAATCACTATTTGTGGAAGTCTTTGCTGTTGCTCAAAGGTATATGTATTCCATTGATATATGTACTACTATTTACTTACCCACTCCCCTGTTGATAGACATTTATATTGTTTCCAACACTCTGCCATGACAAACCCTGCTGAGGGAATAGCCAAATGCCAGCCAGTGTATCTGCAGAAGTAATTTCCAAAAGTGGAATCACATGTAATTGTAGTTTGGCTAGAAGCTGCCATAATTAACCTCCACTGGGATTTGTATCAATTTACATTCCACCAGCAACATATGATAGGACCTATTTTGCCATAATCTCACCACAGAATGTGTTGTGTAACTTAATTCATTTATTGTTAGAACTTACTATGTACACATATTATACTCCCCCAATCTTTAAAATTTCTCCGATGCCCATAGCTATGACATTTTTTCATACTCTAGTAGGGAGCACAGCACTGCTTACCTCATTTTCCCTACTTTCAGAGCATGAAATGCCCCTCCTCGTGTTCTCGGCCTCAACCTCATCCCCCCAGATCAATCAGGAACTGGCTCCCCGATCATCCTTTTGCTCTTCTGAATCTTCTGCATGTCACTTCCTATTTCTTCCTCTATGCCCATGCGTGAACTCCCACTATCGCTATTAAAAATAAATAAATGGGAAAAACCCTCACTGGACCCCATGGTTTCCTGTAGCAGAAATTTTTAGGGTTATGTCACCTCATCTAGGAAGTGTTTATTAATACCAACATGCCATACCCCCATTCCTGCCCCACATAGGTGGAGATGGGGTGTCCCTCCCCTGTTCCCCTGTGACTCCCTGAGGTTATCTCTATCACTACACTTACCATATCACCCGAACCACATATGTAATTGAAAAAATTTGGGGGCTCCTGGGTGGCTCAGTCGGTAAAGCGTCTGACTTCGGCTCAAGTCATGATCTCATGGTTTGTGAGTTCGAGCCCCGCATCGTGCTCTGTGCTGACAGCTCAGAGCCTGGAGCCTGCTTCGGATTCTGTGTCTCCCTCTCTCTCTCTGCTCCTCCCCCGCTTGCACTCTGTCTCTCTGTCTCTCTCTCTCAAAAATAAATAAATAATTAAAACATTTTTTAAATGAACAATTTTAATAGCCACAATAAAGGTAAGTTGTTTTTAATAATATTTTTTATTTACTCAAACATATCCAGTATGTTACCATTTTAACATGTCATCAATATAAAAATGATTATTGAGATATTTTATATTCTTTTTTAAAATATTTAGTTATTTTTGAGAGAGAGACTACAAGCGAGGGAGGGGCAGAGAGAGAGAGAGAGAGAGAGAGAGAGAGAGAATCCCAAGCAGGCTCCTGACTGTCAGCACAGAGCGTGAAGCTGGCCTTGTTTTTACGAACCATGAGATCATGACCAGAGCCAAAATCAACAGTGAGACGCTTAACCAATGGAGCCACCCACATGCCCTGAGAAACTTTATATTCTCTTTTTTTGGGTGTGTGCTAAGTCTTTGAAATCTGATGCATGTATTCTACAGCATAACTCGAGTGCTCAATAACCACGTAGGTCTAGTGGCTACCATATTGGACATCACAGATTTAGGCTATAACCCAGTGAGGACATAAGCCATGTTTTGTGTCCCTGGAACAAAACCCAGTGCCTAGCATGTGGTAGACACTCATTAAATGTGGAAGTAGATGAGTGGAAAGGAACAATCTGCAAGACACCATGCATATGTAATAAGGATCGTCTTCATTAAGGTGTTTTTGCCTTTTGCATTTCCTTATGTTCAACTTTTCCCTATTCTTCAAGCGCATGTTTATTTCTAGAAGGTTAGGTTTGCTGCAGCAAAAATACAAAGTGCAAGAAGGAATCAGCATTTAGCTACCTGGTATCCAAAGCCACGCTCTTTCTTTCTTTCTTTTTAAAGAAAGAAAAGGGATGTTTTATATTTCTTTTTTTTTTTCAGCTATCATTTACATATGAAAATTTAGACCTTACAGACTAAGTAGGTACAGACTAAGTAGGTTTGATAAAACCTACTAAAATCTGTTTATAACTCAACATGTCCAGGAAAACTCTTGCTATCTACCTGTCCTCAGTAGAAATAAAAGGAATGTTTTCTGTAGTACATGCAACTACGTACAATATACTTAAGATATAATAAGAAATTAGCAAAAGAAATATCACTGTGAAATGGAACTGAGACCTGGTTATGTAGTGTCTAGATAAAAGATACTATGCCGCAGGGTAAAGAACAAAGATCATCCTTTTTTAAAAAGTAAACTTAGGAATAATAGAATGCACTAATCCTGTTCTGTGTTTTGGCCCATCTCCACAAAACATTCTTTAAGACGGAGATTCTTTCTTCACCTTTGACCTCATTCAAAATGTTCTAACACTGAAACAATGTTGCAAGATAACAAACATAGAAGAATGCCCGGGGAAGAGGAGTAGGGCTCAAGAGTTACTGAGCCGAGACAAAGGGCTGATTTGTTGCTCTTTCAGTTACTAGAAAAGATCATTAGGGCCAGGTGGGATGCACGTGGGTAAAGAGGGCACCTGAACAAACAGGTATTGAATTGAGAGAATGCCTTCAAGTCACTTCTGGGCTGTGTTCCCGAGGCCGACTCAGAAGTTACCTGCCCTGCCAGCTACCTACTAATCTATCTCCCTGGGAAGGGAACGTTTTCTCCATGACTGCATGAGGTGTCTTTTGAAAGCTCCAAGTCTGATTTTTTTTTTCTGTACACTAATTGCTACATTACCAAGTGTTGAATAATTAAACAAGTAATTTTTTTAAATGTGTATTTATTTGTTTTGAGAGAGAGAGAGCATGAGCGAGTGGCGGAGGGGCAGAGAGAGGGAGAGAGAGAATCCCCAGCAGGTTCTACCCTGCCAGCGCGCAGCCCCGTGAGGGGCTCAATCTCACAAACCATGAGATCATGACCTAAGCCGGAATCAAGAGTCGGATGTTAACCAACTGAGGCACACAGGCAGCCCTAAACAAGTAACTTTTTTTTTTAATTTTTTTTCAACGTTTATTTATTTTTGGGACAGAGAGAGACAGAGCATGAACGGGGGAGGGGCAGAGAGAGAGGGAGACACAGAATCGGAAACAGGCTCCAGGCTCCGAGCCATCAGCCCAGAGCCCGACGCGGGGCTCGAACTCACGGACCGCGAGATCGTGACCTGGCTGAAGTCGGACGCTTAGCCGACTGCGCCACCCAGGCGCCCCAACAAGTAACTTTTGATGGTGGAGTGGATTTAGTGTTCCCGGGCACTATCCTAATGGTCCCATGTGAAGGAAAGACCTCACAGATATCTCAGTGTACCTACAGCTAAGAAATTGATGTCAGCCTCTAGATTCAGGTTGATAGTTCCTGGCAGGGGGAGAATGCAAATTCAGACGAATTAGGAGATGTCATTTGAGATGTCATCTGCAAAATAAGAAACTGAACACTTCATTAAAATTTTTGGTTTTCTCTTAGCCTTCCAATCATAAATGTAAAAAAGAGATGCTTGGTATAGTGTGGAATACCACTGAGGCTTTTTTTGCCTTCCCATATAATCTTAGTATTTTGTATCTCTGGGATATGTAAAATAAGCTGAGTGCCGTATCCTCCATGATTTTACCCCAGGCATTTAACAGAATGTCAGCTTTCCATGTACGGTCCTTCCAGTCGCACGTTCTTTGCACCTACTCCGTGGCAAGATGAGTTCACCTTCTTCCTCTTTCCTCTAATGAAGCTTCCATTATCCCATTCAAACAGCTGTGTTCTGGGGGCGCCTGGGTGGCGCAGTCGGTTAAGCGTCCAACTTCAGCCAGGTCACGATCTCGCGGTCCGTGAGTTCGAGCCCCGCGTCGGGCTCTGGGCTGATGGCTCGGAGCCTGGAGCCTGCTTCAGATTCTGTGTCTCCCTCTCTCTCTGCCCCTCCCCTGTTCATGCTCTGTCTCTCTCTGTCCCAAAAATAAATAAACGTTGAAAAAAAAAATTAAAAAAAAAAACCAAACAGCTGTGTTCTGTATATTCTATCCCTATCAAAATGCCCTCCATAAATGACCTGAAACTTTTACATAAAACCAATAGAGCAAAGTCTCTTCAAAGACTTGAACAGTTGAGGCTTCCATATGTGTGTCTGTTTCCAGCACGACAAGGTGTTTTACTGTCTGTCCTTTTCATAGCATAAGGAGGATGAATTAACTCGGGAGGAAGAATTAAGATTTGTCAAGAATAACTGTCTGCTCTACAAATAAAAATAGGGTGGGATTTTTTGGAGGGGGCGGGGGTGTCCTAAAGGCTGGACCCTCTTACTGATGAGCTGTCAGAAAGGAAGGGAACTAATCTTTTGATTTGGGTGGAGAGTGGGGTGGAAATAAATGCAGAGCAGCACGGGTAGTTTCCTTGGGCAGGAAGGGAACAGAGTTGCAGGTTCTGGGAGAGGTGGGTGCCCCAGGCCGTCTTGAATCCATCCCATGAGGCAGGGCCTCAGAGGAATCGGGCCCCTAAAGACAGGCACTGGCACTTAGACCTCAGGAGTCTGAGCAAGAGGAATCTGAGATGAGGGAAAGGGGGTGGAATCCCTGTGGGGAACTTCCCTTCCAAATTTTCCACCATTGAGGCAGAAAGGGGAGCAGGAGAGACTTGACCTCCACATGGAAGAGCGATGCCAGACAGCACAGGGGCTCCCAGCCCCCCAGCAGCATGTGGGGGGCAACAGTGGCATCATAAGGCATACTGGGAATTGTTCACTTTACAATGGGTTATTTTATGTATGTAAATTTCACTTCCCCTTCAAAAAAAAAAAAGAAAAGGTTTAATGGTGAGGACTTAACCCTTCTCAGGAACTGGAAGTCTGGCAAACCTCTTGTGGGAGCTGTCAGAGCCTCGGGGAATTCTCAGATGATCCTCAGGAAGAGGAGGGAACACCAGAGACCAATTAGTAACAGTGGGAACAAGCTGGTGTGGGGTCTGATTTAATTGGAGAAAATAAAGAAGTGTGGTATCACTTGACCCTCAAGTGTTACGGAGCATTGCATATCTATTATCTTATAAACAATATTTTTTTAATGTTTACTTATTTTGAGAGAGAGAGAGAGAGAGAGAGAGAGGGAGACACAGAATCTGAAGCAGGCTCCAGGCTCCGAGCTGTCAGCACAGAGCCCGACACGGGGCCCGAAGTCATGAACCGTGAGATCGTGACCTGAGCCAAAGTCGGACGTTTAACCGACTGAGCCATCCAAGCACCCCTCTCCTGTGAACAATATTGATGGCTTTCCACTGCCTACAGAAACAGAAAATCTAAAACTTTTTTAATGGCATTCCAGACTCTCTACATGAAGCTCCAAATCTTTTGTTGGAGTCTCATTTTCTGCCACCTTCCAGCCGCCTGGTTCCATAGCTGTTCTTCGATGTGATTTCTGCTTGGATATCTCTCTGTCTTACTCCTGTGGTGATAACAGACAGAGGCCAGTTTGGGATTTTTAATGGGTTCCGTGTCAGAGGAAGAGCCTTTGAACAGTAGACCTGTTTGTTAATTGTCCATCTCTTACCTTTCTAGTCTCCCCCACCACTCCCTTACCCTCAATCCCCCACCCCCAACCTGGTATCTTCCTACACCACAAAAATATTTGAAATCTCAGTAAAAATAAATAAATAAATAAATAAATAAATAAATAAATAAATAAATATCTCATTTTTCATCTTATCAAACAATCACTTTGCCATTTCTTTGCCTGGTGTATTTATTCATTCACCCAAGAAATATTCAACACATATAGCAGACGCTGTGCTTGGTCCTGGGAATGCAAAGATAAGTAGGTCATGGACCCAGAAAAGCCCTGCAATTCCGAAGTAAACCAAAATAAACAGTTTCCCAAGAAAGAAGGCTCACCTCTACTTGTGAAAGTTATTTGACTTTATGGGTGGCCTATCGCATCTCTTTAGAAGGGTGCCAGAGTACATGTGACTTAAAGAGGGTTTGAAGACTTGTTTGCGAGTATCTCATTGATACAACCTTTGTTTGCTTAGAATATTGAACAATTCTGTCAACCGCTGTGGTACCTTATGCCTCTTTAGTAAATACGATAGCTAAGAAGCCACATACTCTGAAACAGGATCACTCAGAAATCGCCTTTTCCAGCCCATTGCATCTTTGACTCTGAAGCATGCAAAGCCTAAAACAGCATGTCATGGGAGAGATGGTTTGGCCAAAATAGGATATTAAACAGCATATGGGTCATAACTTGAGAAAATCTGGATGTAGGCATGTGAACGTGGCATTTTTTTCTCTTCTGACATAGATACCAAAGGACGAAAAACAATGCCTTGGACTGTATCCAATTAAAATAAAAACTCTGAGAGGAAAACAAAGGCCAAAACCTTGATTTTTCAGAGATTAAGTCTGGGTGGCAAAGGTGATGGTGTCCCCAAAGAAGAGAGGCAACGTCTGGGGAGGTGCTGAACCATTCCCAAATCAGTATGTCCAGGCATACATGAATATTCTTTTCTTAGCTGGAGTATCTTAATAGATAATTTATTTTGAAAAATAATAATACAATGTGTCAGTTTAAATTCTGTAATTCCTATGCTGTGATTTCAATTCATTTCCCACGACTTTTGCTCTTTTCTTATAGAGATCTTTAATATGCTTGTCACGAGAAGGAAATACTTTCTTCTAGGTTCATTACCTGGACAATGGTAAATAGATAATGTGGAAACTTACCTAACATGATAAAGTAAATTCTGGAATGTAAATTAACCTCCCTCTGTGGCATTCTGTTTGCAACTTAATTATTGCCTATTTAATACTGATTTTCCCAGCCCCTATAGCGTACGGGAAAGAATGTTGTAATCCCAGACTTAGCTCCAACCAAAAAAAATTTTCCGCATACCATATCATTTGGCGAAAAGTTTTGCCTTGAATTTTCTGCATCTGGGTTAGATTTTATGTATTAATGTTTCACCATTCCATAATATTCAGAATGTTATTGGTTAAAACAACAGGTAATGGAAATTAGGGTAAATTAGAGAAGATAATAGTATTTGTATAGCACACTACACATTCACATGCATTGTCTCATTTAATTTATCAAACTAAGAATCAGAGTCAGGTAATACTACTATTCCCAATTTACAAATGGAAAAAAACCAAGTCTCTGAGAGGTTATGTAATTTACTAAGAAATTATATGTTATAATTTCCCACTTATAAATGGGAGCTCTGAGTTCAACCAAATTCTGTTTACTCCAAATCCAGCATTGGTTATCCTCTTTTCTCAAAAATTATTTGTTTTCCTGTTTCCCTAAGGCGGTCCAAATCTGGAATCAGGAAACTCAAGTTTGAATCTCAGCCTGACCAATTCCTAAACATATGGCCCGGACAAGGTACTTGACCTCTCCAAGCCTCATATCTTGAGGCTGTTACATGCAGCTGTACAGCTATTACATGACCTACCTCTTGGGATTGTGAAGATTAAATTCAATCGTACCTATAAAGCTCAAGCATGCAGCAACTACTCAACAGATGTTATTTTTATTGCTATTCTCAGAATAATTATTTTAAAAAACGTTTTTAAATTTATTTGGAGAGAGAGAGAGACGACAGTGAGTGGGGATGGGGCAGAGATAGAGGGAGAGAGAGAGAATCCCAGGCAGGCTCCGCACCGTCAGAGCAGAGGCCGAGGTGGTGCTCGAACTCGCAAACCGTGAGATCATGACCTGGGCCAAAACCAAGAGTCTGGTGCGTAATCAACTGAGCCACCCAGGCGTCCCCTCAGAATAATTCTTAAGGAAACATTTTAAGAATTTATATGAGATTTCTACCTTTTTAACTTTCAAATCTAAGAATGTCTATCTGGCCCAATTCTTCAACCCTTTTCTGGTTTTTCTCACCATGAGTACTCTTTGGCAAAGATGTCTAACCATCCATGAGCCCCCAAAATACAGTATTTCTACTTGGTCCTCTTTCTAACACACCTAGCAGTGATCTTATAATTCCATCTGTACTACACTGAGAGTTAGTTCTCCTTTTACATATTTTTTATGCTATGAATTTTCCCTGCTTATAATTCAACTTAATTGACAGGCACAGTTGGGGAAATTCTCAATAAGTCAAAAATATAATCCTACTCTTAGGGGAGCTATGATTAGATGCATGTTAGAATTTCTCATTCTTAATCTCTTTCATAGTTCCTGTCTCTTCTTCTTTAACGTTTATTTATTTTTGAGACAGAGAGAGACAGAGCATGAACGGGGGAGGGTCAGAGAGAGGGAGACACAGAATCTGAAACAGGCTCCAGGCTCTGAGCGGTCAGCACAGAGCCCGACGCGGGGCTCGAACTCACGGACCGCGAGATTGTGACCTGAGCCGAAGTCGGCCGCCTAGCCGACGGAGCCACCCAGGCGCCCCCCTGTCTCTTCTTCTATCTGTGCTACATTCTACATAACTTCTTCAGATACATCTTTCAGTTCACCAATTCTTTCTTCCAGCTGTGTTGAATTTATTGTTAAATCTCCTCATTTCTAACTTCACTTATTATATTTTTAACTTCTAAAGTATATTTGTTTCTCTGCCTAGTCTATTTGGATATCTTTTAATATTTCTGGTTCTCAGGGGCAGCTGGGTGGCTTAGTCGGTTAAGCGTCCAACTTCAGTTCAGGTCACGATCCCGCAGTTCACAAGTTTGAGCCCTGCATCAGGCTCTGAGCTGACAGCTCAGAGCTCAGAGCCTGGAGCCTTCTTTGGATTCTAAGTCTCCCTCTCTCTCTGCCCCTCCCCTGCTTGTACTCTCTCTCTCTCTCTCTCTCTCTTTCTCTCTCAAAAATAAATAAAACATAAAAAAATTTAAAAAATATTTCTGGTTCTCTGAACATATTTTCAAACTTGTCTTATATTTATTTAAAAATAGTAAATATAGTTATTTCAGAGTCTGTATTTACTAATTCCATTATCTGAAATCCTCAGGGATCTATTTTTTGCTCTTTGTTATTTCTGCTAATTGTTCCTTACGATGCCTCGGTTCCTTGTGTACTTAGCAAGTTAACTAGTTTTTTCCTGTGAACTACTTATTTTCCTTGGAATTTTATGTGTGACAATTCTTTGACTCCAAGAAAAGACGCATTCTTTCAGAGATGTTTGGCACTTATTTTTTTGTTTATTGTAGTATATTGGACACCGAATGTTTTATCAGTTTCAAGTGCACCAAATGGTGATCCAACAAGCCTACACATTTTGCAGTCACCATAGCAAGTGCGGTCATCATCATCACCATATACAACATCATTATGGTATCATTGACGGTAGTCCCTATGCCATACTCTCCACCTCCGTGACTTACTTATTTGATAAATGGAAGTTTGAACCTCTTCATCCCCTTCACCCACTTTGCCCATCCCCTCACTTCCCTCCCCTGGCAACCACCAGTTTGTTCTCTGTATTTAGGAGTCTGTTGCTATGTGTTTGTTCGTTCATTTTGTTTTTTAGATTCCACGTGTAAGTGAAATAATATGCTATTTCTCTTTCTCCGTCTTATTTTACTTAGCATGATACCCTCTAGGTCCACCCATGTTGTCACAAATGACAAGATCTCCTTCCTTTTTATGCCTAAATAATATTCCGTCGTATATACACCTCCTCTTCTGTATCCATTCATGTATGGATGGGCATTTGAGTTGCTTCCATATCTGGGCTATTGTAAATAATGCCACAATAAACATAGGAGTGCCTGTATCTTTTCAAATTAGTGTTTTTGTCTTCTTTGAGGAAGTAGCCAGAAGTAGAATTACTGGATCGTATGATAATTCTATTTAAAAAAATTTTTTTTGGAAATCTCTATACTGTTTTCCACGTGGTCACACCAATTTACATTCCTACCAACAGTGCGTGAGAGTTCCGTCTTCTCTACATCCTCCCCAACACTGGTTATTTCTTGTGTTTTTGATACTAGCTGTTCTGACAGGTGTGAGATGATAATCTCATTGTAGTTTTGATTTTTATTTTCCTGATGATTAGCAGTGTTGAGCATCTGAAAACAATGTGTCTAATAAGGGGTTGATATCCAAAATATATAAAGAAGTTACACAACTCAACCCATACAGACAAAAAAAAAAAAATCTGATATAAAAATGGACAGAGGACATGGATAGACATTTTTCCAAAGAAAACATACAGATGGCACTTATTTCTACTACTGAGAATACTACCTGAGAACACTACCTGAATACTACCTGAGAACACTACCAGTCAAGGATCACTCAAAATCAAATTTTTGGCCTAAAACATTTTGGACTATCTAAGTAGTGTGAAATTCAGTCCCAAACTAATATGAGGACCAGCGTGTGAGTCCAAATTTTCAGCAGTGATTCTCTTTTCTCTGCTTAGTGCCTAGATTTGAAAGTGTAGTATTTGGGGGGATCCCCCTCTTGGTGAAAGGATGGGTGCCATTTTCCATTCACAGGAACTGTGTGTATAGCCCATTGTAGTCTCAACGTTATGTTGGACTACAGTGGTAACATTGGACTAGCTATTGGACTACTCCACAGAGAGGGGGAAATCTCTGGGCTTTTTACCTTCCCCCTGTGTGGTCTTGAAAATCAAAGCTAAAGTTTATGCAGTTTAGCAAGTGCCCCCAGAGGGACTCAGCTGTGATGTTCTGCTTAACTCTGAGTTCCTTCACTTAGGTTTGCGGTCCAAGAATTTAAATAATTTATCCAGAATATGGAATTTATTTCCAGGAGGAGTATCTGTCCATGTACCTATTCTTCATTGTACCCCAAGCCAAAGTCTTTGGTAAAATTGGCCACTTGGAAAAACGATTTGATCCAGTGAAAATCAAGAAAATACGGTTAAGCGATCAACTAAGTTGTTTCTTTTAGAAGACTATGCACCTGTGCTAACTTTGCATTCGCTCTACAACTGCCTAACAGGGTGGCCACCACACCGGCCCTCACTCCGAGGGCAGCTTCAGACTGGGCCACGCAGGTTCACGTTGTACAAGCCACTGCTGCTCGGTAAGGGTATATGGGGCTCTCAGTCTCTGGGTGGTAGTGTCCAGAACTGAGAGTTATCCATACTAGAAGGGCAGGCAGACAGAGGGGAGGGCCGAGAGTGGCGGTGGGGGTGTGAAGTACACTCTTTGGGATACAGTGGAGCGTTAGTCCGGAGAAGAAGTCAAAGAGCGAAGGGCTAAGCCTGCCAGCAGGCGTTCTCCCCAGAAAGCAGCCAGAAACATGGATCTGGGTTAACTGAGCTTCTCTGCTGCTCCCTGGGCTCTTGATAGCATATCTCTTCACCTCAAGCCTGGTGCTCCAAGCACGACTTCCACCCCCTCATGGCTGCAGCTTTATTCCCTCAACCCTCTGTCCCCCACCCCCACCCCCACCCCCCACCCCCCACCGCCGCTCTCCTTCCCTAGCCTGGTATCATTTATCAAGCAGAAAAATCTCTCTCTATAAATAGCATCCAAAGCTCTCTCTGCGGAGCAATTTTCATGGCCTTTTGAGCAAGACAAAGACATATTTGGAGCTGTGGGTTAAGGCAATAGTTCCGAGATTTTTCTTGGACCAGTTAAATGTTTAGAAAGCTAAAAGTCTTTACCAAGAGTTTACTTACTTTTGACTTTCTAAGTAACAATGTATATGTTTAAAACTACTGCAAACTAGTTTCTGCTATTGTATCTGTTTGTTGCATAAGAAACGCCCCCAAAATGCAGTGGCTTCAGATAGCACATGTTAGTTATTGTCATGCTTCCGAGGCCCCTCTTGTCTGGGCCTGCTTGCCAGGGGCTGGATGGGCCAGAATGCTGTCATTCACATGTCTGGGCCCTGGGCGTGGCCAACTGGGACAGACAGGGCCTCTCTCCACGTGGTCTCTGATCCCAAGTGGCCAGCAAGGGCATGTTCACATGGTGGTCGAAAAGTTCTCAGCAGCAAGAGAGAAAGTCCCAGCATACAAGTCCCATTGCCCACACAGCAAGTCCTACGGGCAAGTCCAGAGTCAAAAGATAGAGAAATAAATTCCTCCTCTTGGAGGAGCTGCTAAGTCACATCACAAAAGGACAAACAAACAGGGAAGAATATATGACCACTTGGGCTGCACCCTACTACCATGTAAATCATCTCAAAAAAGAAAATAACATCTTATCCAAAAAGTTAGAATAAAAGTTCCTCCCGTGTAAAATATTTAGCTTTATGAAAAAAACCCACTGCACTGCCCTATTATTGTAATTACTCCTACCACGTGAACTGGTGGAAACTTCATTCCGTCAACATTCTTCTAGAGACCAGCATCTGGGACTGTGATATTAGGAAACTGAATCTGTGCGCTGCAAAGGAAACAATCAACAAAACTAAAAGGCAGCTGACGGAATGGGAAAAAATATTTGCAAATGACATATCAGATGAAGGGCTAGTATCCAAAATCTGTAAAGAACTTACCATAGTCAACACCCAAAAGACAAATAATCCAGTGAAGAAATGGGCAGAAGACATGAATAGACACTTCTCCAAAGAAAACATCCAGATGGCCAACTGACACATGGAAAGATGCTCAACTTCACTCATCATCAGAGAAATACAAATCAAAGCCACACTGAGATAACACCTCACACCAGACAGAGTGGCTAAAATGAACAAATCAGGAAACTACAGATGCTGGCGAGGATGTGAAGCGGGAACCCTCTTGCACTGCTGGTGGGAGTGCACACCGGTGCAGCTGCTCTGGAAAACAGTGTGGAGGCTCCTCAAAAAATTAAAAATAGATCTACCCTATGACCCAGTAATAGCACTGCTGGGAATTGACCCAAGGGATACAGGAGTGCTGATGCATAGGGGCACTTGTACCCCAATGTTTATAGCTGTGCTTTTAACAAAAGCCAAATTATGGAAAGAGCCTAAATGTCCATCAACTGACGAATGGATAAAGAAGATGCGGTTTATATATACAATGGAATACTACTTGGCAACGAGAAAGAATGAAATCTGGCCATTTGCAGCAATGTGGATGGAACTAGAGGGTATTATGCTGAGTGAAATAAGTCAGTCAGAGAAGGACAGATATCACATGTTTCACTCATATGTGGATCTGGAGAAACTTAACAGAAGACCATGGGGGAGGGGAAAGGAAAAAAAAATAGTCACAAACAGAGAGGGAGGGAGGCAAACCATAAGAGAACAAACTGAGGGTGGATGGGGGTTGGGGAAGAGGGGAAAGTGGGTGATGGGCATGGAGGGGGGCACCTGTTGGGATGAGCACTGGGTGTTGTATGGAAGCCAACTTGACAATAAATTATATTCATAAAAAAATAAAAAATAAAATAAAAGGAAACTGAATCTGGCCGCATTGCTGAGCACTAGAGAAAAGGGGGAGACCTAGAGGCAGGGAAGCCAGCTAAGAATCCAGAGAGAAGATCATGAGAGAGTGTGAAGGAGGTAAGTGGGCACTGAAATAACGAGGGACCGAGGAAGTGTGATAAATAATTCAGAGTAGGTTTAGCACCAGGATTCGATGGGGTGTGTGTGTGTGTGTGTGTGTGTGTGTGTGTGTGTGTGTTTATGTGTTTATGAGAGAGACAGAGAGAGAGAGAGAGAGAGAGAGATCCTTTTCACATGGCCCTTCCGTCTTCAAGCTAGCAATGGCTCATTGAAGCCCCCTGCTTTCTTCTTCTGCCACCAGCCTGCGGAAGCGCTCTGCTTCAGAGGGCTCGTGTGATGAGGTCAGGCTCACTCGGATAATCTCCCTATTTTAATGTCACTTCTGCCATATAACGTGATGTGTCATAATAACGTGATCCTGGGAGTGATACCCCACCACATTCACGAGTTCTGGGGTTTAAACAGACAGCTTTGGGGGCCAATTTTGGAAATTCTGACTACCACGTCATCTTCTGCGAAAAAAAAAAGTGATACAGTTAAGGAGATTTCTTTTTCGCAAAAACATAATTTTATGGCGAAATCACCGCGACCTCACAGGATTATTGTTAGACGTATATGCTATAAGAATACAAAAAGGCATCGCAGAGATAAAGAATTGGAAGGAGCACAGATTCACAGACTTGGACTTGGAAATCCACCTCCACGACTCACAAGCTGGATGATCTTAAGCAGGTCAGTGGCATCCAGGAACAATCTCTCTACCCTTGGGGGTTTTATTACTGGCTGCCACTAGGTGTCACTGCCACAGCTGGGGAGAAGAGAAGCTCCTTGTGGCTGTTCCCTCTGTCCCTGGGGATTGATTTGGATCAAAATCTGTGCATCCCCTGCGTTGTGGATTCCAGAATGTGGAGCTCCTCATCCCTGGGAGAGTCAGAAGCATGGAGTGATCTAGAGGAATCCGACTCTTCCAAAGGTGTGAGCCACGCGTTTGCTTAGGGAAGGATCTTATATCATCAGTGCGGTTGGGGGTGGGGGTTGGGGTGAGGAAAGGGGCCTGGGGTGCCCCTGTCTTGCTTTGCACCTCCTTCACCAAGATCCTGTGGCTCGGTGCGTTTTGGCAGGGAAGTGGAGTGTTTTCTTGCCCTCCCAGCCTCAGCAGTGTGGTTTGGCACCCCTGAGACACGAGTGGATGATACGAGCCTAAGCAGAAGTCACAACGCTGAGGTTCAGGGTCCAAGGTGTAGCAGTGGGATTCTTTGGGGCAAAGCCTCATGTGAAACTGGGCTCTCAGGACCTGGACCATGTTCACGGTTGTTCTTCCCTGGGTCAAACAAACGGACTTTAGATACACTTCAGAGCCCCAGGCTTCCGGATCAGAAAGCTGGCATGAGGGGCAGAGCCCGTGCAGAATACGGCTGACTTTCAAAGGAGAACTCTCGCCACGAAGAGCTCTCTCCATAGAGGTAGAGCGCACACTTAGAAGAAGAAGGCATTTCTAGATGTATGCTTATCATCTGTTGTGGTGGAGTGATCTACAGTGTGGGGGAATGAGTGTTTATATAAGCTTTTTTAGCACTAGACCCTAATTACCAAGCTTCTCTAGAAGTAACTGCCCATATCTTTACAAACCAATGCCACTGAAGAAGATAGAGACTTCACAAGTCAAAAGGTATATTTTATTAATTCATATAATCTCTGTACCGAGAACGCTGATGTTTCAACAACCTAATGGTATATGGAATGTTTCAGTATTTATAAAACACACAGAAAGATGTAAAGGTTGAATTATAAGTGATTTTTTTTCTTACTATGTATTATGAGAAAGTCAGTCTTGAGAATTATTCCCAGAAATTGGAGTCTGAAACCTTTCATGACTTTAAAAAAATTTTTTTATTTAAATCCAAGTTAGTAAACATATAGTGTAATAATGGTTTCAGGAGTAGAATTTAGTGATTCATTCTTATATATAACACCCAGTGCTCATCCAACAAGTGCCCTCCTTAATGCCCATCACCCGTTTAGCCCATCCCTCCACCCACCTCCCCTCCAGGAACCCTCAGTTTGTTCTCTGTATTTGAGAATCTCTTATGGTTTGTCTCCCTTTCTGTTTTTATCTTATTTTTCCTTCCCTTCGCCTGTGTCCATGTGTTGTGTTTCTTAAATTCCACATCTGAGTGAAATCATATGGTATTTGTTTTCCTCTGACTTACTTCGCTTAGCATAATACATTCTAGTTCCATCCACGTTGTTAAAAGAATGTGAAGAAATAACAGGAAAACAAATTAGTTGTGTTTTTTTTTAAGACATCTACCCAAGCAGATAATACAATAATTAGATCAGATAACCAAGGGCTGTAGAAGGTGTAAGGACAAACAGGCATTTCCCCAGCAGGGGACCTTCCCTCTGCCAGCTTTTTCTCTAGTAGGAACCCGTTTCTTGGGTGAGGACCTATCTCTTCTTGCTTGTGAGTCTCAGCTTGCATCTCGAACATAAACTCTTGAAGCAGTGTAAAATCCTGTAATCTGTGCAGATACCCATACCTTTTTAACAACATTTATAATCAGATCCTGTTCCTTCTTTCGGCTTTGCCATAAGAGTCCTGAGTTGGTTTATTTTTTATATTAGAGGTATATTTGGTGATGAGAGAGCTTTCTAGCACTTGCAAAAAGAAATGCTAGTGATGGATGGGATTTTTGAGTTTTTACCACGTAATACCATCCTCATAGTGACTCTTTGAGATAGATGTTATTATGGTATCTCACTTTAAAGAAAACTGAGGCACAGGGGGGTTTAGTTGTTTGCCCAGTCACATGGCTAGAATGTGAAAAAGCAGGATTCACAGCTGGGCACAGGACTCCTCCATAGGACCCTACCCCCTGGGGCATCTTGCTACCGTGCCTCTCAGGAGGCATGTGCTCGCCTGAGTCTCTGCTTGGAGCCCATTGTGTCCCCATGGGCAGTTGGATGGGAGCGTGTCACAGGCGAGCAGTGCTAATGGGAAGTCACTGGTCCTTCAAATATATGGAATGGACTTCACCTTTGTCTTCTTCCTACTACCGTTTGTAAGGAGAAACTGGTTTTTCAGAGCCCCAGTTTCCCACTTTGTAAAATGAGTTACATGTTTCTCTGCGTAAAACGTTGAAAGAGTGTGAATCTTGAACAAGATCATGTATAGTCATGCGCTCATTAAACTGTAATGCATTATCTCATACCAGGTGTTATAATGATCTCTTATAATTCGGTTTGAATAAATAGATGAAGCCATTTTCTGATAAAGCGTTACTTTTATTCTTTTCAAAATACCTAGATTGTATTTTGCTTCCTGACAATTATTTTGTGAGTTTTATGTTTCCTTTGGAAAGAGGGTAGAAGTACACTGTTGCAAACCTATCCTAGAGAGCTTTCTGGCTTGTCTCTAACATAGCACTTAACGTGAGCCACTCTACTCCCAAGGCTGTGCTGACATCCTCATTCAACCTAGGACATGAGAGCATTTTGAGATAAATTCTTAATCATGTAAAATAAATTCTTTTAAGATCAGAGGCCAGGGGAAAATATGCTTCCTGGCCTTGATGATTGCCTTATTTGTGCATGACAAAAGTTCTCCCCTGTAGGTTGCTTTGTTTCCCAGAATATTCTAGAATGTGAGCAACACAGTTGAGTTGTAAGAACACAGTAAATCAAATCTTGTCGCCTGAACATCAGTGAGTGTCACAGAGGGGCCAGGACGGAGTGGCCTAGTTGCCTAGATTAGGCTTGATGAGTGACTCCACCTGGCAGCAACAGGAGACCTCAAGTCTCCAGAAATGGACAGCGTACCAGGATACTCTCGATCTTAAAAGTGGCCCAAATCAATGCAGTAACAAAGGTTAAAAAATGACAACCAACTAGTGTGGATCAGCTTTCTTAAACTCAGACCTTTAAAAAAAAAGGAAAAGTCGAAATTGTTTTAGTCTCTCCAAAAAGACATCCTTTACTCCCAAAATAGTCAGGGTTAGCTTGTGTGTAAAATGCTTGCTTAGCTAGTAATATATTAAAGAACCATTTTTGTGAATTAGTATTTTTCTTTTTTTCCCAATAAGATAATTTTTTGAGCTGTAGCTTTTGTTCAAATTATTAAGTTGCCAGATTTTATAGCCTAAGCCATGTGATTTTATTTAGGCTTATTAAAGTGCCATGCATTTCAACATGGCTCACTTCCTGCTTAAATTTTCCAATGTTAACATCAAGTATGAATCCAAAAATCCAAAATCATGTAACCCAAAATAATCATCATGCAGATCATTTGTTTAAAACAAAGAGTTTTCTATTTTGAATGCATAGGACCTTATTTGTACTTATTATAAAATTGCTTTAAAAAACAGAATTTCATGGGGCGCCTGGGTGGCTCAGTCAGTTAAGTGTCAGGCTTTTGGTTTCAGCCCAGGTCATGATCTCAAGGTTCGTGGGTTCAAGCCGCAAATGGGGCTCTGCATTAACAGGGTGGAACCTGCTTGAGATTCTCTCTCTCTCTGCCCCTCCCCCACTCGTTCCCTCTCCCTCTCTCTCTCTCTCTCAAAAAATAAATAAACTTGGAGCGTCTGGGTGGCTCAGTCGGTTAAGTGTCTGACTTCGGCTCAGGTCGTGATCTCATGGTTTGTGAGTTCAAGCCCCACGTCGGGCTCTGTGCTGACAGCTCAGAGCCTGGAGTCTGCTTCAGATTCTGTGTCTCCTTCTCTCTCTGCCCCTCCCCCACTTGGGCTCTGTCTCTCTGTCTCTCAAAAATAAATAAATGTAAAATTTTTTTGATAAATAAATAAACTTAAAAGGCAGAATTGTTGAACTGTCCAAAATGAATCTATATTATAGTTACCGACTGAATATATATATATATATATATATATATATATATACGACTTTAATTTTTATATTGATACAGAATCAGTCAATTCAGTTACAGCCTTCCTGTGTTCCCCATGTTGCCTTTCCTTCGCTGCTTATGCCTTGTTCTTTCTCTCCGTGTTTCAACCTATATCACTTCTCTAGTTGAACCGTCTGCCTGGCAGACCCCCAGCAGACGTCCCCTGGAAATTACATGAAACATGCATAGCTTCTCTGTGAAATGCAATGTGTTTTGTGTCAGGGCATTCCTGGTGTGTAGGAAACTGCATAGAGTGTTTGCATGTTTATTTCTGTTGCAAGCACTTAAGGGCAGGGATTTATTTTCTCTTTCTTTGGGTTCCCATTTTGTAATAAATATTTCTTGATGGTATAAATTATTAGATCTTACTTTCTGATTCCTCTTCTCAACTGCACTTTTCATTCCTCTTAGGCTGACTGTAGTGGCTTCAGTGTAACAGTTCATGGTAAAATTTTTCTCTCCTCATATGTCTGCCTTTCTTCTCTTTTCTTAAATCCACACCTGTGCCACTCACTGCAGGAAGAACTCAGAGATCAAGTGATATCTGCTAAAAATGCCCATGATGAGGAAGCACAGCTGACCATAGAAAGATTTCATGGAATGCAGATATAAAAGGGAAAAAACTTAAAAGGGGAATTTCACCTCCTAATGTTGGGAAGTTTGTCTTTAAATTTCTTTAAGAGCCTAGAAGTAGTGATTCTCAGCCTATTAGACCCAACTCTCCCTTTTATGACAAATATTTTGCCACATTTTCTTTACTATCCTGAAGTGAAATTCAAAGATAATATGTTCATCTCTCCATGTAACTTTAAAAATATTTATATATATATATATTTTTTAATTTTTTTAATGTTTATTTATTTTTGAGACACAGGGAGCACAAGCAGGGGAGGAGAGAGGAAGCAGAGAGAGAGGAAGACCCAGAATCTGAAGCAGGCTCCAGGCTCCGAGCTGTCAGCACAGAGCCCGACACGGGGCTCGAACCCACGAGTGGTGAGGTCCTGACCTGAGCCAAAGTCGGACACTCATCCGACTGAGCCATCTAGGCACCCCATGAAAAATCTGTATTTAAATACCTGCATCTGTATCTTGTGCTCATAATATAAAAGAGAAAGGTCAAGAAAGTAAGCCGTGATAAACCCCTCTCTGAACGTATGCCCTGTTACATGGGAGACATTGAGAAATAGTCAGATGTGTGCACCTGTTACAGAGCCACCACGAATATGCAGACCCCCCCAGGCAGGCTGGCACGGGTGGGGGCCAGGCGTGGTGGCGTTGCCTTCAGTGTTATGATTTTCCAAATCGATGACCGGTTCTGGTAAAATCTCCAAACACAACAAAATATACTCTTTCCTCAACGCACATAGTAGTTGCATTCCTTGAAAATTTAGAAGATATTTCACCTATGCAAAAATGCTGTTTATATGTACAACCATTAGATTCCAGGCTAAGATCATTACAAATGAGTTTTTCACCCATGAGGATGTCAAGGGGAGCAGTTGGAAGTCAGGTCGGACATGAGACAATTCATTGTGCAGGAGAGCTCTACACATTGAAGGACATGGAACAGTTCTGTCCCCACCCACGTGATGCCAGTAGCACCCTCCCCCATCACTGGTATAACCAAAAACATCTCCACAAATTTTGAAAAAGCCCCCTAAAGGGTGGCATCAGACCTATAATGAACCACCACTATTAAACAGGAAGAATGTCTAGTGATAAACCTGATTCTATTTTATTAGTGAAATTATTACAGAAACCTGCATTATGCCACCATCATTTTGAACTATTACTGTTTGTGTTGCTACTAGACGATAAGCCTATTGAGGGTCAAGTCCATGTCTCACTGTACCTGGAAGGTCCAACACGGAGTTACACAATTAATTGGTGCTCAGTAGCTATCTGTTGAATGAATACAGGCTGATGAATATCTACCTTATTTTCAAGAGAATTTACCTTGCTTTCCTTAGTAATACACATGCCACTTTTTATCAAACTTCATTGTTAAGATAACACTATTAAGGTATTAAATTCTGGACTGTAAGGTCACGATCTCGCGGTCCGTGAGTTCGAGCCCCGCGTCGGGCTCTGGGCTGATGGCTCAGAGCCTGGAGCCTGTTTCCGATTCTGTGTCTCCCTCTCTCTCTGCCCCTCCCCCATTCATGCTCTGTCTCTCTCTGTCCCAAAAATAAAAATAAACGTTGAAAAAAAAAAAAATTTAAATTCTGGACTGTAAAAAACGATAAAACAGTCAACGATCTGTGCCAAGTTAGAACAAGCCATCTTTCTTTATCTGTTAATTTTTGAAACATAATATGTAAGAAAGGAGATTCTAGCGGCATTTACAAACTCTGTGGTGTTTCCCTTTAAAAAAAAAATATATATATACATATATATATATATGTATATATGTATATGTATATATGTATATGTATATATACATATATGTGTATATATATACGTATATATATATACACACACACATATATATATACATGTACATATGTGTGTGTGTGTGTGTGTGTGTGTATATATATATATATATATATATATATATATACACTCTTCATTGTTACAAAACTATTGACAGCTTCTTGTGAATGATAGAGAAAAACAATAAAGATGGTCTATCCCCAGGGACATTATTGTCCATCTGGAGAGATGGGCTGCACATCTAGAACCATGAAAGCTAATAATCAAGTATCGTGTGGAATAGGGGTGTCATGACCTACAGTAAGAGACCAGAGCAGAGAAGGCCATGAGTGGTCAAGAATGGGAGGGCCAGAGCACCATGCGATGTGGTGGACAGAATTGGAGCTGATGGACAGGACCACATCTTAGGCAAAGGGAGAAGAATGTAGCAGATGTTTGGAGGTGGCAGTGACCTTGGTAGATACGTGTGGGAGAGAGGCCTCAGGGGAGTGGCCAGGATAAAGACAGGGAGAGGTCAGCGGTCGTGGTGATGGTGGGTAGAAGGAGAAATTTGCCTGTTGGGGAAAAATGGAAAGAAAGTTGGTTGACGGGGTAAGGACCAGACCAATTATTTAGTTTTGACCAAAATTACTTTTAAGGATCTGATGTTAACTGTATATTACATCTTGAAACAAATACTCCCGTTAGAAATTTGTGTCAGTGAAAATCAAATGCTCGTGGTTAGATTTTGGATTAAATGCTTAGCAGTTATGTTAAGTAAGTATCCAAAAGCAAAAGCAAGAATGAGAAAAGAGAAAATGTTAATGTTTATTGTTATTTCATTTTATTATAGTTTTTTTTTTAATGGCCTGCCTTCAGTTAACTAATGTTTAAGTAGATTAGAACACAAAGTCAGAGGAAGGCTGCATGCTTAGCTGTGCCCGCTTTGGCATCAGTTTCACTGACAGCTGTGCCACCTTAGGCAATAACTTACCCTCGATGAACCTCAGTTTTCCCATCTCTAAAATAGGGGCAAGTTCCTAGGTCTCTTATTAGATTGAAATAAGATACTCCCTCCCTTTAAGGTTAGGTGCAATTTGTGTTCAGTCACAGAACTATGAGACGCTCATAAAAATTACATGTCATCAGCCAAGCAAGCATTTATTACCTGAGTGACCTTGGGTTGTCTAAACTTCAGTTTCTTTGTCTATAAAACAGGGACAATATACCAAACTCGTGGAGTTATCACAAGAAATAAGTAAGATGATGCGTGAAAAGTGCTGGCACATAGAAATCTCAAAATACAATTAGTAGCATAACTATGCTATGAATATTATTATGATGCCTATTACATGCTATCCGCATATGCTGTCTCTTTCTATCTTTATTACAGTCCTAAGTGGTATGCATTTTTTTATTTCTGCTTTACTGAGGTATAATTGACATGCAAAATTGTAAAATGGTTAAAGTGTGCGTTGTGGTGATTCGATAGACATACACATTGTGGAAAGGCTCCCCCCCATAGTTAATTAACACATCCAGTGGCAGGTATTATTAATGTTCCTATGTTTATATGAGCAGGAACCTGAAGAATGGGGAAATCAAATGACTTGCTCAGGGTCACCAATTGGCTAATTGATGAGGTGGGACTGGAACACAGATCTTCCAATTCCAAATCTGGTGCAGTTTCCCCCATGCCAGACCTGCCTCAAGGCTTTGTAATGTTCCACGATAACCCTTTCCTCCAGCCCCCACTTAAAAAATGATTCATGGAGGGACGCCTGGGTGGCTTAGTTGGTTAAGCATCCAACTTCAGCTCAGGTCACAATCTCATAGCTCTTGGGTTCGAGCCCCGCATCGGGCTCTGTGCTGACAGCTCGGAGCCTGGAGCCTGCTTGGGATTCTGTGTCTCCCTCTCTCTCTGCCCCTCCCCCACTCATTCATTTTCTCTCTCTCTCTCTCTCTCTCTCTCTCAAAAGTAAATAAAACATCAAAAAAAATTTTTTTTTACTGATTCATGGAACAGTTTGTGAAGCACTGGACAGAATAGCAAACATTTCTTGAGACCCCAGAGCCTCAAGTAATATTTTATATGGAACCAGTGCTGCCTCGCACAAGCTCTGCTTTTCCAATGATGAAGACGGGGATGGAACAGAGAGCCCGATTCTCATTGGCTCCCTTTTGTCATCAATGCACTTCTCCCAATGCCTTCATGCTGACACAGAGGGCTGTGGGAGTCAGGTGGGAAATTCGACTTGTAGGATTCTTTCAATACAGTTTAACTTTCAGTACCGATCACTGCTACGTGGGATCGTAAACATGTTCGACCGTGTCCGTCACGGGATCTTTTTTTTTTTTTAACGTGGTCGCAATTCAGTGTTAATCATTTCCTTGGTTCCATTTAGTGTGTTAAGATTCCTTATGAAAATAAATATTTTGGAGGTACAGCTAGAACACAAACAAACATGAAAGCATAGGTACCGCAAACCTAGACGTATGTTGGGTTGCAGAAGTTGCCATCTTGGCTCTATATGCAGTATTGCTCTTGGCACATGGCAGACTTTTAGCAAGTTGGAAGTAAAGTTTACGGGAGCAGGCAAATGTTAAACATCTGCCAAAATGAATTATGAAACAAAAATCTTATTGACTGAAAATGTTTGTGCTTTTCAATTACCTGCACATCATAATGCTCGGTATTTCGGAGCTACGCGAAAGGCCCAAGATCTTGACGGTAGGACTCAGATTCCTCAGTGGAATGGAAGTAGGAGGGTGTCCTGTCCCCCTCCTCCTTTGTATTCAAGGACGGGTCCATTTTTCAAAATCTCTGTGAGATTGTCTGGTTATTTTTTTTTTAACTGGATTACTGTGATTCAAAGTATACAGGCTCATCTGCTACAGCAGAGTCGGTGCCAAAAGAACCTTTGGAACAACGGCAAAATTCATGAGATTCTTGTGAGTTTCACTCTGTTCTTTGAATGCTGGCTTCTTGAAAGATCTATGGGCAGCCACAGGCACAGCCAGAATTCACCATCTGCCGCTGCTCTTGGGAGGATAAGAAGAAGATGATAATTTGTAATATTATTAATCTTCATTAGGCATTTATTAATATTCCACAGTCTTCTGCTGGTGGAGCTCATGCTCTAAATTAAACAGATTTAAGAAACAAAAATGTCTTTCTACTTTGAAAAAAAACAACCAAATGAGCTTTCAGAAAACAACCTCTAGTAACTATACTTAAACTTTATTTTTTATCTTGTATTGGGCGACACCATGGGTGGATAACGCCTTCAGGTTGAAGAAATGTAAAATATAAGTTGTATGGTCCCGATACTTGGACTAGAATCTGTATGTGGAGACAGGTGTTTAAAGGTGGACCTTTACTGTGAGGAGTACCTGTATTTCACTCATCGGTAATAGAATCGGATTAAGAAAATTTCAGCTTTGAAAAAGGGCCCTGGAGTAGCCTGACCCTGTGTCCTCTGCAAGAAACTTTTCAGTAGTATCCTCATAAAGGGTGTGTCTGGCTTCTGTCCCGATACCTTCAGTGACAGGAAACTCAGAACCTCCAGAAGAAATTCATTTACTCAGCATAGTTATTGAGTACCTACTATGTGCTTGTCTTAGTGGAGCTTACCTCTTGCCAGAGGAGTCAGCCAATAAACAGTAAATTCAGTAAATAAGTAAATTGTATATTGGCGTGCCCATTCATTCCTTTTTGGATGTCTCTTTTTGTCAGAAAATTTTCCCTTGTATTTTCTTCTGTGTGAGAGTTGCTTAGGTATTTGAAGAAAGTGTTCATTGCCCTCTTAATTCCCCTCATTTTAAAATCATACACCCTCACTCGGTTAGGCAGTCCCTGAGAACTATTAGTTTGCGGGGGCTTCTCTAATAAAGTACCGCAGACAGGGCAGGGTAAACAACAGAAGTTGGCTCAGAGTTCTGAAGGCTAGAAGTCCAAGATCAAGGTGTGAACAAGGCTGGCTTCTTTAAAGCCTCTCTCGTTGGCTTGCAGATGGCTGCCTTCCGTGTGTTCACATCATCTTTTCTTTCTGTGTGTCTGTATCCTAATCTCTTCTTAAAAGACCACCAGTCGTATTGGATTAGGCACTAGTGATCCCACTTAAATTAATTAGCTCCAGGGGCGCCTGGGTGGCGCAGTCGGTTAAGCGTCCGACTTCAGCCAGGTCAGGATCTCGCGGTCCGGGAGTTCGAGCCCCGCGTCGGGCTCTGGGCTGATGGCTCGGAGCCTGGAGCCTGTTTCCGATTCTGTGTCTCCCTCTCTCTCTGCCCCTCCCCCGTTCATGCTCTGTCTCTCTCTGTCCCAAAAATAAATAAACGTTGAAAAAAAAATTAAAAAAAAAATTAATTAGCTCCAGGTCGCCTGGGTGGCTCAGGCAGTTGGGCGTCCGACTTCAGCTCAGGTCATGATCTCGCGGTTTGTGAGTTCAAGCCCCGCATTCGGCTCTGTGCTGACAGCTCAGAGCCTGGAGCCTGCTTCAGATTCTGTGTCTCCTTCTCTCTCTGCCCCTCCCCTACTTGTGCTCTGTCTCTGTCTATCAAAAATAAATAAGTGTAAGAAACAAAAATTTTAATTAATTAGCTCCTTAAAGACCCTACTCCAAATCCAGTAGGCATCCTGAGGGATTGGAGGTTAGGGCTTCAACATGGGAATAGGAGGTGCATAATTCAGTCCATAATATATATCCTCTTACATAGGAATACTCAGAAGCAGGCAGGTGACTCCACAGAAAGAATCAGGCAGGATGGGCACATCCCATGTTCTAGACATCTAGATTACCTTTGATAGCCCCAGCATTGTTAGCTGGCACTGAACTTGTAGTCAAAGAGAAATGCCAGACCTTTCAATGACTTGTTTGTAAGTCCCATTTTCCTCCATCCTTTGTCTGGAACATGCATTCGCCTAGTTATTCATTGTGTAGATGTATCGTAGGTGTGTGTATTGTAGGTGTTGCACAGGCACCAGCAACACAGCAAGGAAACAAGCAGATGTTATCCCTACCTTCTTTGAGGCTTAAATTATGTCCTTGAAGGCTTTTAATGTTCATTTATTTTTGAGAGAAAGAGAGACACAGAGCAGGAGCGGGGAGGGGGCAGAGATCAAGGGAGACACAGAATCCGAGGCAGGCTCCAGGCTCCGAGCTGTCAGCACGGAGCCTGACGCTGGGCTCGAACTCATGAACTGTGAGATCGTGACCTGAGCTGAAGTCAGACGCCCAACCAACTGAGCCACCCAGGCGCCCCTTGTCCTTGAAGGCTTTGATAAACAAGTGAACAAATATATAATTATAAATTGATATATGCTCTGAAGCGAATGAACGTAGAAGAGAGACGTCCTATTTGGGGGGAGGGGTGGCCAAAGCACAGAGTTTTGCAGTTATAAATAAAGTAAAATATTGGTAATATTATAAATAATATAAATTATAATTGCCTTATTTGAATAAAATAAAATATTACATGTTAGATTTGGCCCATATTCCACTCTTTAGTCATTTCCAGGAGAGATCCTGGCTGTCATTTATTAGGTATATGCCTGCCCCCAACTTCACTCTATCCTCCAGTGTCGTGGGTATGATGCATCTGCCTTCATCTAAATTATAATCAAAATGTCTAACAAATCAGAACGGTACTGTGGTTGTCCAAGAACTAACAATAATGTCCCTTAGCTACACATAAAGGCCTAGCCATCATACAGAAAGCAGAGCTCTAATTAGAAATACTAACAGGAGTCGAGCTGCCCACTGCTACGTCTTCTGTATCACTAGCCCGAGCCTTAAATGTTTCTCTGCTTGTGCCACATTTATCACAAAAGGCCTTTCAAGTTGTCTGTCTGATGATTTTTGAAAGGTCAAATCCATTTACAGAGTTTCACTTGTAATGTGGGGAAATGAAATTGTTTTCAACATAACCGGAGGGAACACCATTCGCCAAACAGAATGTGTGTGCTTTACAGCGCCGTGGCTCAATGGCGATGCCTTCAGATTCTTCAAACGGGACCAGACCTGCCCTTGCAGGCCCAGGGCAGAAGCCCGAGGTGGCGTGGGCCCACCGCCAGGACGCACCCAGACCAGCTCTGCGGCAGCCTCTCTTCTTCCCTCAGGCATCCTTGGCTTTCACAACCAGTTCTCCGCTTGCTGCCCCGGCCCACCTGCTCTCCCCCACTCAGCTCCTGTGTTTGTCACGGGCCATCACACCCGTTATTTCAGTAAAAGGCACCCCCCCCCCCCCAATCTCTGGGCTGTCAGCGCACCGGACTGACTTTCTTTCTGGTCAGTGTACGGAGAGTTCAATCAAATTCAGAGAATTGGAAATTGAGCAACTCAGCCAGCAGGCATATCAACGTAGACCACCACTGAGCTACCGACCCCAAGGTGATGGTGGCCTCACATCCGTGGCGGCGTGCTGACATCAATAGGGAAAATGAAATACTTTCAGAAACAGTCAAACCTGACCTTTAATTTTGCATGGACCATATCTTGTCAAGGTTCGTGAGCAGAGAGGTACCGTTGTGAGCATTTTTTGATGTGGATATATTATTTGACACCTTTGCTTCCTCTTTGGGCATAGTCCGTGACATGCATACAGCAAGTTAATCTGCAACAATATTCATGCATTCGTTTACTTATGCATTCATCATTCCATGAACACCCATCTTGTTGCACCCAGCATTATTCTGGGTACTTGGATTAAAGTAGGGAATAAAACAGGGGCCCCTGGGTGGCTCAGTCGGTTAAGCGTCCGACTTCGGCTCAGGTCATGATCTCACAGCTTGTGAGTTTGAGCTCCACATCGGGCTCTGTGCTGACAGCTCGGAGCCTGGAGCCTATTTCGGATCCTGTGTCTCCCTCGCTCCCTGCCCCTCCCCCACTCATGTTCTCTCTCTCTCTCTCTCTCTCTCTCTCTGTCTCTCAAAAGTAAATAAACATTTAAAAAAAAATTTTTTTTAAGTAGGGAATGAAACAGACATAATCCCTGCCCTCTCAGATCTTATATGTTGGTGGGTATGAGAGACACACGATGAGCATGTAAATGTGTATTATTCAAAAAATGACACGTGCTTCGAATAAAATAAAACAAGAAAAGGAGGATACAGGACAGGGGAATGAACTCTTACCTTGTGTGGGATGCTCAGGGAAGATCTTGATGACAGGCAGAGACTTGAAGAAAAAAAAGCAGTAAACCACGTGGACATCTTGGGAGAAGGAGTTAAGGCAGAAGTAAGAGCATGTGCAAAGGCCATGGGCTTGGCCTCTTCGAGGAACGGCAAGGAGGCCCCTGTGGCTGGAGTGGAGTTAGTGCTTATTCTTTTTTTTTTTTTAATTTTTTTATGTTTATTTATTTTTGAGAGACAGAGAGCACAGGAGAGAGGCAGAGAGAGAGGGAGACACAGAATCCAAAGCAGGCTCCGGGCTCCGAGCTGTCAGCACAGAGCCTGACGCAGGGCTCGAACTCACAAACTGTGAGATCATGACCTGAGCCGAAGCAGACACTTCACTGACTGAGCCACCCAGGTGCCCCATAGCACTTATTCTTCATTGCTGGTGTTTCAGAAAGTGTAACAGAAAATCAGATTGGTTCTTCACTAGACTTGCCCTGTGTTGTTATTGCTGCTGTTTTTGTTGTTAACTCAAAGTACATGAGAAAAAAGTGTTTTTATTCTATGTTCTTAACTGGCTGAAGAGTTAGTCCCGGGGTGTGTGTGTGTGTGTGTGTGTGTGCGCGCGTGCGCGTGTGTATTATGTATAAACATACATATGTATATTTAATGAATCAGGAGAGCACCTGAGACATACATTTTTATGCGTAAGTGTGAGAGTGTGAGAGTTCCTCATCTACCTAATTTAAAAAACCCTTGGTAGTCTCTTAGGCAGTCTGTTATTAGCAATCACTCCGACAGGTGCTCCGAATAAAGCACAGGAATTGAGTAAGGGCTAAAGTAGTTAGAGATGTAAGAACTCTGATTCTCTATGGGTTTCCTCACACCTGTGTTTACCGAGGGAGCAATCCCATTGGTGGCAGACAATTTAATAAGCAAAATCTGGCGTGTGGTTGCTTCCTGAGGTCAGTCTTCTTTTCAAGCACGGTCAGCCTTACTTGAGCTCCCGGTAGCCTATCTCTGGGCACTATGCTTCCTGAGAAATGTTGGGAATTTTTTTCCGTTACCAAGCAAATGTTTTGCAAGCTCCTGAGTGTTTCCACGTATCGGGTTCTAAGAGGCCGCTCTGCGGCGAGCAGAGTGTGTGAAGGTGAAGTTGTGCTGGGGAGACCGGGCTGTTGGTCCAGCTGGAGTGGTTCCAAAGGCCCAGTGGGGCCGTGGCTGTCCACCAACATGCCAGTGACCTCAGAGAATAACAGAACACTTGGGGGACAAGAAGAGCAAATGAATAAAGCTGTAACTGCTTTATAGTTAGACTCTGAAATGTCACCAGTATAACTTCAGTTGGTCCTGAGAAGAAAGTTTGCAAATATGAGAACAGTGTTTGGACTCATTCTTTGGCCATAACCATCTTATTTAAATGCTTCAATTTCTGCACCTGTGAAATTCAAACACCTAGTGGACCTTCGCGTGGTGAAGGTATGTTAATTCTTGGTTCCTTTGTGCAAAGGAAAGTCGCAGTGAGTTGTGTGGTGCTCTTTCTCGGCTAGAGCTGCTCTTCTGTGATTGATCAGCTGGTAAGTGTGTTCCAGTAAAATTAAGTCCTGTCATCGGCAGGTATTTGCAGAACATTATAAGATTTCACGAATCGCATTCTTCATCTGCCTTGCTGTTTGTATGGGTTGAGCCTGTGGCATTTTAAGGACATTTTGTGGTGATGGCTGAAGATTTCAAAATTAATCTCTAGAATTTACATCTGATCGAATATTAATGAAAACAGGCTGTTCCAAATTGTCATGTGATTTTTTTTTTTTTTAGTCTTTGTATGAAACAATTTTTTTTTAATGAAATTTGTTAAATCGGTTTCCATACGACACCCAGTGCTCATCCCAACAGGTGCCCTCCTCAATGCCCATCACCCTGTATGAAACAATGAATTGTTCCCTTTCTATTGTTTCTGTAGATTTCTAGAGAAAATCACTTGACAGGTGAACAGCAAAGGAATGTAGTATGTGCATTTAACGTATTGAGAGGGATGTTATCATATCCATTACGCGTGGGCTCACCCACAAAAAATAAACCTCAGCTGCCATTTTTTAGAATCCATTATGTTCTGGGCACCATGCTAGATGCTGGCAACTCAGAGATGAGGGGCGCATCCTTCCATGGCCTTCAAGGAGCTCACACCCCAGTGGGAGGCAGACAAGTCACCTAATAACTACGCAACTGTGTAACAGGTGCTCCTGGAGGCAGATGAGCATTTTACTTTGGGGAAGTCCTCAGAGCCTCTCAGGAGAGTGGGTGAGGGTTCGGGTGCGGAAAGTGGGAAGAACAACCAGGATGCACAGTGCAGAGGAGAACAGTCCGGGGCTGCATGATGTCTGGGGGACTTATGGACAGTTCCATCTGGCTGAAGCACACGTTGCATGAGGTTGGAGAAGTAGGAGAGGGTCAAGGATGACCGCTAAAGGTTGAGCTCTGTCCCCGGAGCGATCGAGAACTACTGAACAATCTAGAAGCAGTATGCAGAAAGACTACATGTATGTAGAGACAGTGCGTAGAGAAGACTACAGCTTTGAGCCAGGCAAGGAATTACAAGTCCCTGAATTAAGACAATGGCGGTGGGATTGAAGATGAGCGGACAGATGCAAGAAACAGTTAAGGGAGAGAATTGGCAGGGCTTTCTGGGGCCTTGCACATGGGAGGGGGGCAGGTGGTGGTGAAAATTCGGCTTTCTAACTTGAGTGAATTGGTAAATGGTGGTGTCATTCAGGTGATAGTGGAGAAACTGGAAACTGAGAAAGGGCAGTGGTGAGTTCAGATTTAGACACATCGGATTCAGGCACCTGAAGGGTATCTAGGTGGAGACAGACCATGAAAGGCGTAACGAGGTACGTGTGGATGTGGACCTCGGCAAGATCTGACGTATAGAAATTAGAAAACATCACACAACAGTTGAAGCTAAGGGTTAAATGAAATTAGTAGGCAATATTTATATATGAGGAGAAAAGGGGCTCAGTGTGGCACTCTGAGCTACTCTTACGAGCTACTCCTCCCGGGGGAGGAGACTTTAAGGCGGTAAGATCAAACACAGAGGTAGGAAGAGAACAGAGGAGGCTGATGCCACAGAAGCCAAGTGAAACCAAAATGTCAAAAAAGGCAACTTGGCCAACAGTGCCCAATGTTGCTGGGAGGCATGTTGGGGGAGGCTCAGAAGGTTCCATGGGGTTTGGGCCCTGGTAGTCACAATGCGCTTTTCCCGACAAGCTGGAAGGAAGCAGGTTGGAGAGTGAGTGGGATTAGGAAGAGTAGACTTCCTCAGCCTAGCTGACCAAGTGCAGCCAGGAATTCTCTGTCCCTTTGGTCACCTTTCAAATCAATGGGCTCTGAACAGCATTGTTCAAACAATAAGGGTTAAAAACTTTACATTAAACTCAATCCTAGCCAGACGTCTTCCTGGGACTTTCTAGTATCTCCCATTATTCCTAAGTAGAAAAGAGTGTTCGGATCGCACTAGAGATGTTATGGCCTAGATGCAAGCAGTCTAGATGCAAGAAAAACCCTGCTTTGAACAGGATGGGTGTGAAATAGTCCAATGAGAAGTCTCTCCCTTATCATGCATGAAGTAAGAGGGCCAGCGCCCTGGCTCTCCACCTTACCAGGCATTGGTGGTATGCGAAAGGGCACTGGGTCCAGTCCAGCCAGTTCTCCCACCAGTGGAGACCTTGGGTGATTCCCTTTGGACTCAGGCTTGACTTTTTCATCTATATGATGAGTAAATTTGGCTTGATGACTTCCAAAACCCACCTCTACCAGGTCCACTGGACTTTGATTCTGTCTTCAAAGCTTCTTTTTGTCTTCCCTTCCCCTTACTTCCCATGCTTTGCCTCTCCTACACATACAGCTCCTGCAACCCCCAGGTCCATAGTCCACTGCTTGGAAAGGGCCCCATTTGCACCTGACATGGTCAGAGATGGTATTAGGGAAACAAGAAATGAAACACTGGGAACATGGGGAGTCATCTGGCTTACTTCCCCCTTGGCTTTTCATCTCCCTTTGCTGTCAGCTGACTCTTCCTCATGCTTCTCTTGGCCCAAATGGGATTTGTTCAAACAGATATCGGAAAGCCTAAAAAACTATTAACAGCTTCTGCATGGAGAAGATTAAAGCCCTGAAGGAACCAGGGTAAAGTCACTAATGTGCTCTGACTCCCTGCCATTGGTCAGCATATTTGTTCATTCGTTCATTTACCCAAATGGCTGCTCATTTAAAAATTACATACCGAGTGCTATTATTGCTGTGTTGACCGCATTTACCCAGTATCCTAAGACACAAGGAGTAAAATGCTGAACACAATAAAGATAGACTCTGCCCCAGTGGAGATGACAGTCCAAAGACGGAGAAGAGCATATTGACAAAAATTAACACCATCGATGTGTAACTGCATGTGATAAGTAAATACAAGTAAAAGTAGCTGGGAGAAATTTTAACAGTGGACCTGGAATTAGACAAGGTTGTCAAGGGAAGCCTTCTCTGAAGATGTGCTACTTGGGTGGATGGAAGAACAAGCAGGATTTAGCTAGGGCAAGAGAATGGAGAAGAGCCCGTGGCCAGGTGGAACAGTACTCCTCACCCTGAGCTGGAGGAGGGCAAGGTGGCTAGAGAATTGGGAGAAGGGGGAGGCAGGGCTGACTGTGCAAGACCTGGGAAGCCAGGAGATTACCAGGTCATGAAAGCAAAGAGAAGTTTCAAGAAGGAGGTTGCAGTTCTGCAGCATCCAATTTGCAGAGGATTAAGGATTAAGGATTAAGACGTGTCCACTGGCTCGTCAGAGGCTGTTGGTCACCTTCGTAGGAGTGTGGCCACAGGAGACCGACCGGACCGGACTGAGGGGGAATGGAAGGAGGTTGCGTATAAGGGCAGCTATGTTGAGACACAAGGCTATGATTGGGAAGTCAGGAAGCTAAGGTAGCAATTAGAAGGAATTGTGCAATAAAAGGAAGGTTTCTGTTTTGTTTATTTTTTGCTTTTCAGATGAGAGGTATTGAACGAAAGATCTCAGAAAGGAAAAGGTTAAGATACAAGAGACCAAAGGAGTGAGGTCCTGGGAAAGGAGCAGAGATGGGGTCAGAAAAGTTGTTTCCTCCATTGTAATAGGGCAGGAAGGTGGTCTTGGGGATTTGGTGATAGAAAAATGGGAGAACTCACATCCACTGCCATCTAGGAGGCAGAGACGTCTCAGAGAATGGGATGGGAGGAGCGGAGCAGGACGGCTGTGGAGAGGAAGAGGCAAGGCTGCAGGGCAAGGGATCCCACCTGGGGAGGGGGACTGTGCTCCCCAGCTGCCCGAAGGGTTTTCTTTTCTGCTCATCGCCTTCCCCACTGATCCTTGTCAGCATTCCTACAAGTATGTAAAAAGAGTATTTTGATTTTGTTTCCTGCAGTTGCCCAGTGCCAAATGACACCACTTCATGTAATTGTCTATAAATCCTGAATATTCTGACATGGGAGCAGTACATTTTGTTCTGGTAATTTCTCCTCCCTATTTTATTTTTTTTTAATGTTTATTTATTTATTTTGAGGGAGAGAGAGACAGAGCAAGGGAGAGGGAGAGAGGGAGAGATCAAGATCGGTGGGTGGCAGGGGCACAGACAGAGGAGAGAGAGAATCCCAAGCGGGCTCCGCACTGTCAGCACAGAGCCCAATATGGGGCTCCATCCCATGAACCATGAGATCATGACTTGAGCCGAAATCAAGAGTCAAATGCTCATCTGACTGAGCCACCCAGGTGCCCCCTCCCTATTTTATTTTTAATTAATTCCGTGATCCTTCCGTCCAAGTTCTTTCTTTTACCTTTTGACTTGCTTATAACCTTTGGCCTTCTCATTTGAAAAGCACATGACTTTGTGCCTGTCTTTTCTTGTTTTTTGTAATTACATGTCACACTTCAGTCTGCTTTTCATTTAATTTTTACAGAATATGTTATGAGCCCACTTACATACAGATGGTATCTGTCTCTGTCTCTGTCTCTGTCTCTGTCTCTCTCTCTCCCCCTCCATTCGGGCAACATTTGTGGCAATAACTAGAATATCTGCTAGATCCCTCCTTTCTTTCTGTCTCCCTATTCTGTCATGTACCTGGTACTCACCAGGTCCCTGCTGCTTTTGTCTCTTGGCCTTGTGTTGTGTTGTTTCCATTCTGTGTTCTATGCTTGCACCCTCCAGATCCATATCTCTTTGCTCCAGTCACCCACAGTCTTTATGCTTCTTCCACTGACAATCTGAGGCAGGAGAGCTCCCTTGGAGACACGAATCCTCTTGTTTGGGGTTCATTGGTCCATAGGAAGTATCTTCAGAAACAAGGAAGGAAGAAGAAGGAAACTAGCATTGGGTGCATACCTTGTGCTATCTGACATGAACCCTCATCCTGCTGTAGGGCATGCTGGTCCTGGTTGAAAGACAGATAAATGAATCGCAGAGAGACTTCTTGAGAAATATTTCAGGACCAGGACTGAAACCATCCTCGTTCCTTGCCCGAAGTTCAAAGTGGTTGGAGGTTATCGCTGTGCATCATTTGGACACTCGTGAAGTAGACACCCCAGCTGAAGGTGCTGGCCTTGACTTGCTTCAGATATTGAACTACCTCTGACGTGATGTGGCTCTTGTGGCAATCAGGCGTTTTTAGTCTTGGAGCCCAGACAGAAGGCACCTTGGCCACTAGGTGGAGATGTAGCAGCACCACAAGTAGTCACCATGCAAATGGCAAGCAGACCTAATGACAAGCCTTCTAGAGCTAGGGCATTCGGACTTTCTTTTTTTCTTTCAATAATTTCTTGAAGTGACATCCACATAACAAAATCAACCATGGTAAAGTGACATACAGGGGCATTTAATACATTCACAGTGTTGGACAACCACCTCTATCTACTTCTAAGACATTCTCTCACCCCACAGTAAAATCCCGAACCATTAAGCAGATTCTCCCCATTTCCTTCTTTCTGTACCCCCTGGCAGTAGTCAATCTGCATTCTGTTGCTATAGATTTTCCTATTCTGGATATTTTTTATAAATCAAATCCTACAATACGCAACCTTCTATGTCAGGCTCCTTTCACTTAGCATGATGTTCTCAATGTGTGTCCGTGTAGTGTGGATCAGTAAGTATTTCATTCCTTCTTATGGCTGAATATTCCATTGTGTGGCCCTACCACAATTTGTATATTTATTAATTCACCCATTGGTGGACTTTTTGGGCTGTCCCCACCTTTTGGTCATAGTGAATAGTGCCTCTATGAACATGGATGTACGTATATCTGTAACCCAAGAGTGGAATTATGGGCTCCTGTGGTAATCTGTGTTTAATTTTTTGAGAAACTGTCCAACTTTTCCGTAGCAACTAAACTGTTTTATGTTCCCATCGGCAATGTATAAATAAGATTTTCAAGCTTTTCTGACCGTGACTTACAATAAAATATATATTTTGTATCACAACCCAGCATTCACATATGTGTACATATTCATTATATATATATATATATATATATATATATATATATATATATATGACACAAGTTTTATGAAACTGTGCTCACCCCATATGATGAACACTGATGTGTTCCTTCTGGTTCTATTAGAAAAATATGCTGGTTTGATCCACCAAATGAGTTCCATGCCTCAAAGCAAAGTGAAATCTTAAAGATTAAATTAGCTGTTAAGATCAGAATACTATTGGGGCACCTGGGTGGTCCAGTCAGTTGAGTGTCCAACTCTTTTTTTTTTTTTTAACTTTTTTTTTAATGTTTATTTATTTTTGATAGAGAGAGAGCAGGGGAGGGGCAGAGAGAGAGGGAGACAGAATCCCAGGCAGGCTCCATGCTGTCAGCACAGAGCCCGACGTGGGGCTCGAACCCATGAACCATGAGATCATGACCTGAGCCGAAACCAAGAGTTGGACGCTTAACCAACTGAGCCACCCAGGCGCCCTGAGTGTCCAACTCTTGATTTCCGCTCAGGTCGTGATCCCAGGGTTGTGGGATGAGCCTCCATTGGGCTCTGCACTGAGCATGGAGCCTGCTTGAGGTTGTCTCTCTCTCTCTCTCTCTCTCTCTCTCTCTCTCGCCCTGTGCCCCTCTCTCCCATTCATGCACTCTCTCTCTTTATCTCTCTCTCTCTAAAAAGAAAATCAGAGTACTTTTTTAAGTGTATGTAATAACATAACTTACCTCCTTTCCATTTGGATAGTAAAAGAATTTAGGATATCATTGATCAACTTATCAATACATATAAGCTTTGGACAGGAGACATTATTGAACCTGTGAGGATGATATTTTCCAAATTCTCAAGCATGCAATTTAGATCACACACAAATGTGAGTTATATTGCAGGTACTTGTCAAAGTGTGAGGATTGTAATTAGCTAGTATTCTTTTTTAAAAAAATATTGTTTCAAGTTGATTTCTTTATTTTGAGAGAGAGAGAGAGAGAGAGCACAAGAAGACAAGGGGCAGAGAGAGAGAGAGAGAGAAGGAGAGAGAGAATTTCAAGCAGGCTCCATGCTCAATGCAGAGCCCGGTGTGATCTCACAACCATGAGATCATGAACTAAGCAGATATTAAGAGTCAGACACTTAACTGACTAAGCCAGCCAGCTGCCCCATGTAATTAGCTGGTGTTCTAGAGCCCAGCAACAAATTATTTGGTGAGTATTGCACCTGTAGCTTCTGGGAAAATCTTTGTGATACATGTTACCATTTATTGAATGCCCAGTTGAGTAGAATAAGATACTGGAGAGCATGGTGGGGATGGCAGAAAGAGTAAGAGAAAGGAAAGAAGTAGAATCAAGAAAATGGGGAGAAAAAGCATGAGAAGCTTCTCAAATTTGCAGCAATTATTTATGACCATCTTCAAGAATCATCTGAAACTGAGCTCTCCTGGAAGGAGTGGTGCATGGGAAGAATAGAGATGAGTGGTTAGAGCGCATGCTTTCGAGCAGATCCACAGGTAGGATTGTGGGGATCCAAGGGCTAAGAGGGCAAAAAAATTACATTTTGCTTCTCATTAACCTCTACCTGAAATTTACTATTTTCTTCAAGTACAAATATAGGCAACAAAAATAGTATTAGTGGTACCTTTGACTTCACTACCAATTGAACTCACAGATTTTTTTCTGTTACGCTACAGTTGCTTTAGTTAGATTTCAATATTGGTTATGTTTTTATTTTATTTAAAGATTATTATAATTATTAGGCTTATTATGTTAGGTGTTATTAAAGAAATGCATTATCTTTTTTTGCTTTTTGTAATTTATTTTTTTATTTATTCTTGTTTTATTTTTTATTTTTTTTAATATGAAATTTATTGTCAAATTGGTTTCCATACAACACCCAGTGCTCATCCCCAAAGGTGCCCTCCTCAATACCCATCACCCACCCTCCCCTCCTTCCCACCTCCCATCAACCCTAAGTTTGTTCTCAGTTTTTTAAGAGTCTCTTATGCTTTGGCTCTCTCACTCTCTAACCTCTTTTTTTTTTTTTTTTTCTTCCCCTCCCCCATGGGCTTCTGTTAAGTTTCTCAGGATCCACATAAGAGTGAAAACATATGGTATCTGTCTAAGAAATGCATTATCTACAATACCACAGTTTTGTGGTTTTTAAGGTAATTTGGTAACTGCATTTCAAAATAACTGGTTTCCATTGTAATCTCATGGATTTTCTCTCATTTACATTCTGAGAAGGAACCCATTGGCCCTGCTGGATGACCAAAAGGGTCCAAAAATAGTTGAGAACCCCCTAGAGTGGCACTGTCCACTAAAGGACCCACTAGCCATGTGTAGCTATTGAGCCCATGGAATGTGGTGGTCCAAATTGAAATATGCTGTAAAATATACACCAGATTTCACATATTTAATGAAAAAAAAATTAAGTGTCCCACTAATTATATATACACACATACATATATTACATGCTAAAATGAGCATATTTGGGGTATATTAGGCTAAATAGAATATATTAAATTTAATCTCATCTGTTTTGTTATTACAAATGTACATACTAGAAAATTTTAAATTGCATATGTGGCTTGTGTTATACTTCTGTTGGACATGACTAGCATCAGATCTGAGTTCCAATCTTGGCTCTATCACATAACCAGCAATTATCTTCATTATTGTTGTCATCACTCTGCCGTGTCCTAGCTATTGGATCCCCATAAATTTCGGTGTCCTCATCTGTATGTGTAGATATAAAGCCAAAGGAGAGAGTATTACTATGTTCATTCCAGATTTAGCCTTCTTGCTAATCCGTTTCTTACTATCAGAAATATCCCGAAATCGTATCCAAAAGTCTAAAAGAAGGCCCATGTCCGCGTCTCCTTCCCTTACTCTTCTGCTGCGCATTGCTGTAATGAACACAAAATTTAAATTATATACATGAAAGTGATATATAAAGATGAGGGTGTAACAATTTATAGACCAAGTGAATTTAAGAAAAAATTACAAAGGATATAAGAAAAAGTTCTCTTGAAGAGCAAAGAAGCTGGAAAATAAAATTTGAGGTAGGGCGGAGTAGTAGGCAGACTACCGTTGCCACCCATCCTGTATTTATCCAGAAGGACCTAAGTGACATTTGGATAAGGCACAAGAAAACCACGGGCACATTCCTGGAGTTTGCAAATGGCCACTTAAAGAGCAGGACAACGCTGGTATGTCCTTAACCCAAAGCTAGAGTCTAGCCTGCTTCCACAATAGCTAGAAGGTGGCTTGTGTGTTTCTTTAAGAGGGAAGAGCTGAGAGGAGACCTCCTGCCCCTTTGTGTGATCCTTACACTTCCGGAACCCTGAGCATCATAAAATGGGCACCCTGGGAATAAAGAACCCTTTCATCTACAGAATCTCCTTTGAGGTCATGAAACAACCTTCCTTCTGTAGATAGCAGATCATACAGTGTCACCTGTACCCTTGTAAATGAGAAGGGAATCGCTCAGGCACCAGAGTGGATCACTGTGGCCAGTACTTGGTGGAGTGAGGGCTGACAGGAGCTTGGGTTTCTCTGTAACTAACACTGTGAGGATCAGAATCCTGACCCTCCACCTCTATTTCCCTGGGCTTCTCAGAGTGACCTCACCCACCATGACCATCTGCAAAGATCATTATTCTTTCTCTGGCTTCTTAGCTGAGCCGTGCATTTGGAACTGCTCTCACCACCAGCTTGTTAAACTGTCCCCTCCCATCATTCAGCCAGTTTCTCGTAGCCCCACCCTCCCACACAAAGCTCTGCCTGTCTGGTCAAAATAGGGTGGTGATTTCCCCACCCTTTCTGAAAACATGCCTTGCAAGACTTTCTCTATCCTTCAAAATTTACTTGTGCCGCCACATTTTCTACCACGTTCGAACTGTGCTTATGGGTGGAGAAGGTAATGTATGTGTTTCTCCACTTCAGCGTTGCTGGGCTCAGACCACACTCCTCGAGATGCCGGATCAGGGGGTCTGAACCACGCAGCACCAGGAACAGATGGTCATTTTGAGGGTTTAATCAGCGATGCTCTATGAGGTGGATCCTTCTTTTTAAAGCTTTTGTTTCAGAGGAAGGGCTGTTCTACGTATCTTTAATTCCTTAGCTGAACGCTTCATCTCCGTGACAATGACCTGGTTTTCAGCTACGGATTATCCCTGGCTTCCAGGACTTGGACAGTTGTAGAGTGTGCATCCGTTTTCCTCTAAGCGGAACAAAGTACTCTGATACTGCCTTATTAACTTCACAGGACCCCTCGATCATTTTCACACCGGTTTATCTCTTTCTGATTGCCAATTTTTTGTTTGTTTGTTTTGGTTCTCAGCTTCTCCTCCTAGTCAGCCAGGATGTGCTGTGTATGGGATACTTTTGGTACTAGCTTTATCAAAACAGAATTGATAAGGTGAATCTGTTGCCCAAAAGTTCAAATAACGTATGCCAAAGACTGACATCCCATAATTTATTATGCAGTGTTCTTTCTCTGAGCCAGGGTCTCTCCCAATAATATGGAAAATCAAAGGCTGGCTTGCCCTGGGAGATGAGACAGTCTGGTGACAAGAAACAGCTATCCTCATGTAGTAGAAAGTAACTTGTCCAAGGTCATGGTAGCAGGGTCCGAACAAGGAGGAAAATAGTTTCCTGATTCTCATTCCATCAAAGTTTGTCAGTAGGTAACTGCAAACACGTGATCATACCTAAAGGAAAGAAAAAAATGTTCAGTATGTGTAAAGTTCAAGTAGCAAGTGTATAAAAAACTAATCAAAATTTCCAATTTTTCCCGATTCCCTTGACTTTAAAATTCTAGATTTCAATAACTATATATTAAATGGTACCTCTGAGGGAAAGTTGATCTGCCCCTTAGGACTTAAAATCTAGTGTTTATCTTTATGTATGAAATTGGGAACATTAGTGGGAATATTAGTGCTTACCCTAAAAGGTACTTCATTTTTAATCACTTAATAAATGAAAATGGCTTACCATAGGCAAAATGTTTAAATGCAACCATAAGAATGCACCTCTTTTGTTTGTTAATTTGTCATTTTTATAGAGAAAAAAACTATTTTCTTAGTTCTTTTAGCGGTAACCAGTGTTTGGGAAGTGTGGTGATTGTTTTTTATTCTAAGTATTTTTTTTTTTAATGTTTATTTATTTATTTTTTTTTTTAATTTTTTTTTTCAACGTTTATTTATTTTTGGGACAGAGAGAGACAGAGCATAAACGGGGGAGGGGCAGAGAGAGAGGGAAACACAGAATCGGAAACAGGCTCCAGGCTCTGAGCCATCAGCCCAGAGCCCGACGCGGGGCTCGAACTCACGGACCGCGAGATCGTGACCTGGCTGAAGTCGGACGCTTAACCGACTGCGCCACCCAGGCGCCCCTTTAATGTTTATTTTTGAGAGAGAGAGAGAGAGACAGAGTGTGAGAAGGGGAGGGGCAGAGAGAGAGGGAAACATAGAATCCAAAGCAGGCTCCAGGCTCTGAGCTGCCAGCCCAGAGCCCGACGCGGGCACGAACACACAAGCTGCGAGATCATGACCTGAGCCGAAGTTGGACGCTTTACCGACTGAGCCACCCAGGCGCCCCTGTTTTTTATTCTGAGCGTTATAAATCTGTGTATTTTTGGTAAATAATGATATGCAAAGCAAATGCCATGTATTTGCTTCTTCAGAAAGGACATAATTTAAAATCGTATATTGTTGGCTCCTGTTGTAGCTGGTGATATTGCATCTGTTTGTATCTCTGTATAAAAAAATTCTCTGGTTGCTGGTGGTATTCAAAAATAGGGTAGGAAGGTTATCAGTACTGTTGGGTGCTTTGACGATGAAAGCAGTAGAAATAACCCATATTTTCTCTTTCCGTAAAATATTATCTGTAAATACAATATTAAATACTACTTGTGCCTTGCAGAAATTGAGGTCAAATCTTGATATGTACAAAATACGTATGAACCACATCTCCTGGTTTGGCTCTAGGTTAAAACTATCCAAATAGGCCCTACCTTGAGAGGTTAACCAGAAGAGTAAATTAGGTAATTTCTGAGCCTCTACTAAGGTAACCAGAACCCCCACCCAGCTTTACCCTGGCCACCGAAAGTTAGAAGCACTAAAATATTAAATAAACCTTTTTCTGTATGTGTACAAGTTTAGGCTTCCTTCACTTCGGCAGAACTTCGGCCTTACCCTCGTAGGCAGCAGGGGTGCTGGAGACGGGAGCCCTCCGCCATGAACAGGGTCTCTCTCTCCCCCTTTCCCTAACCTGACTGTGGAGTTAGAGGGACATCTCGTGCTGGGTATTCTGGGTTCATTGCTGGCTATAGACCTGCTATTTACCAGTTGTCCTCTGGCTCCGTGCTCATTTAATTCTCACAACAGACCCATGAGATAAAACCCTATTTTGGAGATGAAGAAACTGAGACTGGGAGATGTTCAGCAGCTTTGCAAGCAACTCTACCTGCACGGGAGAGTAGGGCCTTGGCTCTGGCATACTATGCTGTGTATTAATATCTAATTAATATCCTTGGGATATTTGCTCTTGAAGTCACCATTCACTTGTCTGGAGCAGTGTTGAGAGAGAGGACTGAGCTTTATCTCACCAGTTACGAAGATGCTGGGGGGTAGAGACCTGAGTTAACTGACACCCTAGTCCCAAGTCATTCTAATGATGTCTCAGCACCACTTTTAGAGAGGTTACTTGCAGGTGCTTAGCAGGTGTGGCCCTTGGCTTGGGTTTGTCCATACAGGTCCTTTGAAATACAGCCTAGCGGTGTCTCAACATCAAGTTGGGCTAAATTAATGTGAACCCCCCTACCCTATTCTAGACTTGTTACACACCCTGGGTGACAACGGGCTTATGGAGAGGGACCTCCCTGCACAGAGCCGCAAGGGAATGGACTTCAGGCTTGACCCTGCTCTCTGCTGCCATTTCTCCATGCCATCTGATGCCTTTTACTGCTTCAGTCCTTCAAGGGCTTCCCATTAGCTAGACTGACTTTCAATTCCTTTGTCATGGCCCACAGTTCCTTATAAAACTCCTTTGCAGAGGAGGTAAGTAGGGAAGAAAAATGGGTTCTGCTGCTCATTTTTAGTGGAGACAGTTTTAGGAGATACGATTTTCCTTGTTTACGTGTGTGCAACAACAAGCTGTGCTCTAATGAAGTTCTGGTACATTCAGAACATTTAAATGTATTTCAATTCATTTGGAAAAAATTATTTGTACTGACTAGTAATGGAGTAAGCATCTTCAAAATCTGCAGAATCTATTTTTGTGAAGACTTGTGTATGTGGGTTGGATTTTTTAAGGAAATGCTTCTTGAGTTTTCTGTTTACAAAATGAACATTGTGTGGCATCGCTTCATAGTTTTTTTCTCTGCTATGTTTTAGCACGAGATACATGGGCACAAATTATGCATCTAGAATATATCGAAAAAGTTTCTGATCTATCTTGGTGCTTTCTTCGCCTCTAAAAGGCCTCATCCTGTTTAAAGAGAAACAAAAGGCCTTTCTCCATAATTGTCACCATTGATCTCAAGTGATGCTTAATTTGATTTGGAACCGTTCTGATTAAGAAACAATACTTAATAGTGGGAATATAATATTCTTAATGCTTCCTTGGAATTTTAAACTAAGGAAAAATTGATAAAGCAATTTTCCTTACATCTAGTGATTTTTCCTTTGTTTCCTCAGGATGCGAGGAAAACATTTCTCTTCTGCCTAATACATTCCATGCATGAACGTACCTGTCACTCTGACAATAATTACACATGTGTGCCCACGTGCAGCCAGCCACAGGGAAAGGGGGCGGATTCCAGCCCTAACCCAATCAACTCAGTCAGACTTTTTAAGACCATTCCGAGATGGCTCTTGATGTTGGCAAGCATCCAGATTGTTTGCCTAGCTTTGTTGTCACATTTTTTTGAACACCACACATTTTAATCTCAAAAAAAAAAATTGTCGAAAATGCCAGGAAAGAGAAAATTAAATACGAATCAAAACACAAACCGATTGCACTTCTGTTGCACATTTTTTCCCCACAGTCAACAGCTAGCACTAGGCATGCATGTCACGTCTGTTCATTCAGTGACTCACTCTGTGTGTTCTTTGCATGAGAACTTAGCGTGTGCTGGGCTGTGACAGATACACAAATGAGAGACACATGGCTCTTCTGGAGGGAGGGAAGAGAGAGTAGGGAATGCCACAGACTGTAATTTACAATCCACGCACCGTTTACCGCCTGCCTTTGTCCCCACCCTGCCACTCAGCAACCTAGGACACAGGTGACCAACTGGCCTCTGCCTTCTTGAAATGCTCTGTTTTCTTAGTCCCTACAGTGCCACCCCAGGCCACCACGAGTGCGTTAGTTTATACTGATCACAATTAAGCCCCCCTTCCTGTGCATTGAGTATTGGGCAGATGTGTGGCACACATCAAGGTGGACACAGCCCATTTCTACCTCTTTACAGCTTGGAGAGTGGATTTCAGACTAGATTGCCACCCTCAGTGGCCCCAGCCCCACCCCAGGTCAGGCATCCTGATACAGACCAAGAGTCAAATTAATGCGAAAGATAATAGCATTCTTCTCTAGGTTTCTTTGGGATGGGGCAAAGCCCCAGGGAATAATTCGTTCCCCAGGCTAGAGCCTGACAGCAAGGCAGTAAGCAGTCTTGGAGAGCCAATGGGGCCTGGACCTAAAGCATTCCTATTATGCGGTGTTAACGAGGGTCTTAGCGCATCTTCCTGAAGTTTGGAAAAAGAGTAGGTAACCATGATTCTTGGCTTGCTTATGATAAAAAAAAAAAAAAAAAAAAAAAGTGACTCTGGTTCTAAAATTTGTTAGACCTAAATTTTGCCAGCTTTATGACCTTGACCTTATTCTCTATCTCTTTTTGCCTCCATTTTCTCATCTATGAAATGGGGCTATTAATAGTTCTTCATAGGTTGAGGGTGACGATTAGATATGATAAAATATGTATTTTGAAACACAATAGTAATGCTGAATAAATGTAGATGGTGCTATTATCATGTCTCCGGTCACTTTCTGACTCTTTTTCCCCCACTCTTGGACCTACTTCGTGAGGCCTTTCAGCTTTCCTGTATTACTGTTACTTTTCTCTGAGCCTCTAATACCTGTGCCTAATTCCTTGCTTTAAGATTCATTACATGTTCTCCTAATGTTATTAAGGAAAGATCCCTTGTTCCTCTTAAATGACGTCTGAAATCTCATAACAAGCCAGGGACAAATTCAGATTTTGTTTTGTATTTTAGGTCTCTCTGTCCAGGTGCCTGTTCTGACTACATTTTTTTTTTTTATAAGCATCCCCACCCCCGCCAGAGAGGAGACAAAAGGATAAATGTTTTATCCCAGCTTGCAGCAGGTGTCATTCTATTTGATTTGTAGGCCTTTCAACAACACAAAAGGCCTTTTCTGTTCTTTTACAATATATGCTCTCTTTAAAGGTACTCAAATGAGGAAAAACACGCATGAGCAAGATTTCAGGTTCTAACGGACAGAAAGTGAGCTCTTAGTTACTGGTTCGCTCTTCACAGGGAAAACGAGATGCCATTAAAAACATTCTTTTCTTAATACCACCTAGAAATTTAGGATAGTTTCCTCTCAAAATCTATATGAGTGGCATTCTCAGCAAATTAGTGTGTTTAGAGTAGGACTGAAATCTTTGAAAAGCCAGGTAAGGTCTATTTGATAAAGTCAACCAAGAGAATCTGTGTAGGCTTGAGTAACAATAGTTAATAGCCTGCTTACTTACTGCAGCTATTTGAAGTGTCTCCAACTTGCTAGCCCCAAATTGTTACCATTGGTGTTCAAAAGCAATATACGTTCTAAGTCCCATCAGTGGTACAAACACGTGCTTAACTTAAAAAAGTTCTATGCTGGCGTCCCTAAGTGTTCCTAATAAATATCAGTATAGCTAGAGCTTAATTGTTTACTATACGTTAGATGTTATGCTGAGCACTTTATTCGTAATGTCATTTAATCTTTCCAACAATTGGATGAGGTAGGTACCACTATTATTCCCATTTTCCAGGTGAGGAAACTAAGTCTTAGTGAGGTTAATAACTTGCCTTAGGTCTCATAGCTAGTACAGTCTGGGGCCAGGTGGGAATCTGGGGCCTGTCTTGAGAGACTTTGTGTTCATGAACTCCAAGGTACCATGCAGTCTCCCTGTTCATTCGTTGCCATGGGGAGGCCTCAGAAAAGTGGGTATGGATATTAATTTTTGTTTTTGAATATGAGAGCTGTTTTGAGGTAAAAATTTTAGGTCCTGTTTCACTTGGAATCCATACAAAGTACAGGTGATAAAATTAGCCTATCAACTCTAGTGTGCTTCTAAATGAAAAATAAGTCCATCTGATAAGAAATTTCACAAGAATAAAACACTGATTGGAGCTGGAGATCTTGGTGGCTGAGGGCTAGCCTTTTGTGTAAGTGTAAGGAGTTTGAAAAGCTTATATTGATGGTGTCTTGGGGCATTTCAGGACATAGTAATTCTTAGTCTTAAAAGTATTTTGTGCTCTTGCCTTTCCATTTCTCTAAAGAACTGTTAGTCTAAAAAGTCCTATTTGTGTGTTGACTTGAGGGGAGTTGCCCTACATTTTTATGTTCAATGATTATTAATATGGCCTATTAATTCCTTTGGAAAATATTAATACGAAATGTACTGGAAAAAAGAAGTAGTCCATGGTTTGTGAGACTGTTGGCCAAATCCCACCTACCGAAACGCAGCCTGTCAAAATTATAATACTCTTACTTAATCCCCTAGTCAAGCCAAATGGTAACATGAAATAAAGCTAACCGAAATCAGGACACCTGATATCAAGACTTCATGAACTAAAAAGGCATTGTACAGCAAGGAATCTAATGCTTTTGCTTCTTATCCTTTTAATACAAATAAATAAGCTTTATTGGGCTTGGTGATTCTTAGAAATGATAGGTTTGAGAAACGGATCCGTGCTGGAGCCTAACGCTCCGTAAACAAGCCCACTAAGCATCCCCTTCAGATGCACACGTTAGGGGTGGAGTGCCTCTCGAAGGGACAAGCTTTTCTGGGAGGGGGAAACACAAAGTGCAGCTTCCACTGTGCCCACGAAAGAAGGGGAAGAGAAAGCCCAGGCAAATGTGCTGTTGTTACCCAGCTTTCCTACTGCAACAAGGCTGACAGATGGGGCTTTTAAAAAAAACGTCACTGCAACCAGATCCAGGGGTGCAGCTCTTCTTGCTGCAGCGCGATGCAGTTGTGTATATTTCAGGGACAGACACAAGGGGAAGTAGCAGCCAGTGCTCATGCGGGCTGCTCCCTGGAAGCATTTCTGAAGAGAGAGGAGCCACAGGAGCTGGGAAATTCCTCCTCCTGCTGAGTCCGGGGCTGAGTGGTGGCTCAGGTTGAGACCGTGGGCAGGGGCAGGGGGCGGCGCTCCCAGCCCATCCCTCAGCCCTGCGGAGAGCTGTGTGGGCCGTGGCTGCCTGCACAGTGTCAGGGAGGCCAGCCAAGAAACCCTCCCTCCCAGGGGAAAGCGGATCGCAGTTCAGGTGGGGACTTCCTCGGTAGGTAGCATACCTGGCTGGAGCAGAGCATGTGGGCGGCCGGCGGCAGGAGGCTCTGGTTATGGCAGCCCCGAAATGAAAGCAGCGGCCGCCGCCACCTCTGAGAGCTGCAGACAGATCAGCACCCAGCAAATAAGAAGCAAGTCCTAGACCCCGAGGAGGAGGAGGAGGAGAAGGAGGAGGAGCGGCCGCCGAGCATCTCTCTCCCGCTCCTCGGTGTCCTTTAAATGAGGACTCCCTGCCAGTGCCGGAGGTAGATCTGCAGAGGCTTCCTCTCCGCCGCTGACCCCCGCTTACATCACTAACCTGTGACAGGCACATCTCCACGCCTGGTACCTGCTCCTCCAGCGGCTCCCAGTCCAGTCCCAGGAGCCTCTTTGTATACCGCCGACATGGCCAGCCAGCAGGATTCCGGCTTCTTTGAGATCAGTATCAAATATTTACTGAAATCCTGGAGTAATAGTGAGTAATTAGAAAATAACCTTTGTTTGTTTGTTTGTTTGCTGGACGTTGCGTAAGGTTCGAGAAATAAAATCTCAACTGGAGGCATATGCTTGGGTGCCAAGGAAGTTTTTTTGGTTCCATCTGCTATGAAAATCAAAATGTCAGAGACTGAACTAGCTTTCCTTAAGTGCAAAGGCTGCAGTGGAATCACAGTAGATTTTGTTTGATTAAATTTTCAAGTGAGATGGCCCTTCAGACTGTCAGAGCACAGGATGCATTTTCTGCCTTAATGTTTATTTGATCAGGCTTTATCTAAGTATTTTGTGAAGTGTGGTTTAACCAAAGGGGTGTGGCAGGGTTTCAGAGTACTTCATAATTGTTTTATTAGGGTATTGTCTAAAGAAAAAAAGTATTTAACAGTCTAAAACCTAAGTCTCATCTCTTTTGCACTAGAGGCATTTGCAGGTTTATGTATCTCTCCCTTGTCTGTGTGGATGATGTTCAGAATGCTATCTAATGTTTGGATTTATAAAATCCTGTTGTGTTGTAGTCTAAACTCATAACATGCTTTCCTGAAATATAAACAAGTGAGGTTCTGACCCTGATCATTTATTAGGATATCAGAATGTTATGGCTTCTGAAGTTCCATTACTGACCTACTTAATAATTTTAGCAATAACACATTTCAAAAAGACAACCTCTAAGGCATCATGGGTCTGAAATCAGAATTAAAATGAGGCCTTCAGGTGATCAGTGATGCCTTGTGTTTTTTGAATAGTTGAAAAACAAAGTCTTCTCTATTTCACCAACAGCCTTTGTGCTTGCTTTGGATAAAAGGCCGGCAGGTATTACAGATCCTTAATTGTTTGAAATTTTAAAAAAATTTTCCAGGAAAAATTCTGATGCTGTATTACGTGCATACTAATTAGCCTACCTGTGCTCAAAGAGCTGGTGATTAATTATCTCCTACACAGACGACCTGTGGCCAAGATTGTTCTTATGTAAACAAAACCTGGGCAGAGGAACCTCTGCCATAATTGCTCTAAGGAAAGAGCCAAAGTACCTTCAGCCTTAAGGTATTCAGGGATATGCATCTCTCAATGATCTCCATAGAAACCATTTTTTCCCCAGGTCATTTTGCACCACTGTATACACTATGGGGCTCGTCTAAAGCTGTTTTTCTACAAGTGGGAAGCCATTTGGGAGCCTTGCTGTCACCCAAATAGCATTCCTTTATTTGTTAGAGTCATAATTCATTTGTCTTGGGTCCATTATTTGTGTAATACTTCACACTCAAGGATGAGTCTGCCTTTGTCTATCCACCCTTTGATTAATGAAAAGGGTTTGACACACAGGGTTCTTGATGGAGCAGTTTTCCGATAACTGGAAAGACTTACTGTGAGTTTGACTTCGGTATGTGGTTTTGAATCATCATTTTGAGTACACCAAGGCCATATTATGTTCTCCTATCATTTTTTGTCATTGTCTCATTAGGTAGAAAATTATGTTGTGACAATACCGAGGCCAGTGCGATTTCTTTTAAAACCTTTCTCCCTTGTCAATTTTCAAATGACTCTAGACAAAGTGTATATTCTCTCTACCTTTCCTAAACTCCCCCCCACCACCACCACCCCACACCAGACACACACACACTTACTCCCTCGCATCAGGAAATGGTTCAAAATGACTGTTCCTGTCTACTTTGAGAGCATCTGGGACACAGTTCTGAATTCTTTCAATTCATTCAGCAAATATTTATTCCACACCTACTATGCCAGGCTATGGGGCTGCAAAGGTGAATGAGACACCCTACCTGCCCTCTGTCCTAATTTCTTTATCACAGAAGAGTGAACTTGGTGATTCTCTTGTGTTTCTTTGGAAGTCAGAATGCTTTTCAGTCCTTTCTTGAAAGAGGAAGAGGAAATACACTTTTTGCTTAGTCTTCTTTGAGCTTGTTGCAACACTAACCTGCTTTTAACCTAGCTTAGCTCTCAGTTTTGCATATTTTCGGTAGCAAAGAGAGAAGGGAGTTTGTCTGTCCATAGGAAAAAGTAGCCTTAGGGTTTTGGCCTGCTCAGTGTAACCTGGCTGAGAGGATGCATCACAGAGCAAGCAATTCCTCAGCCAGCATCATAGGTTTTCGAGGCCAGGATGCCCGCCCACATACCTGAGTGGGGAATCAGGCTCCTAATTATATAGCAGTGCTTATTTATAAAAGTACAACAATTAAAAAGCAATAAAACAAACTGTGTGACTATGGCCGACTGCTTTGCAAGGTGGTAGGTAGTAAGAGGAAAGATGATCCTGTGAGCATGCCCATTAAGATTGCCATTCTTTTTTTTTTTTTTTTAAGGGCACATTGTGGGGGAAATGTAATTTCGTGTATGTCTGTCTCCTGAAGAATTAACAAGTCAATTAAATCAGTCATTGCCTGGTGAGATGTATTAGCTTTTTATTCACTGTTCATTTTGACACCCTTCTTCATTGGCATGCCCACTCTGTCAGGCTGTCCTTTCATTTTAATGGAGTTGGGAATTAAAAATGGCCTTGATGTCTGGAAAGAAAATGTCCTTTGTAGACCTCACCGTGAGGCTCTCCTTAGCTGCTTGGACACCGCCCGCCACTGAAGTCCTACGGCTTCTTCCCCAGTCATATCCAGACTTTCCCCCAACCATTCAGTGATTCTCACAACTGTTCTCCTTGGTGTTCATGGCCATAGCCTCCACAGGCCTTTCTCAGTTTCATCTGGAACGCTCTAGTGGTCTCCTAACAGGCCCCCTGACGTAGAGCTGCCTAGGGATGCTTCTGCCAGCATTTCAAAGACCATGCCACAGATCCCTCTTGCCCGTGAGCATGTAACTGCCATTCAAGACTCTCTTTGAGCTCCTCATCCATCCTTTCAGATTGTTTTTCTTCCCCAGCCAGATTTAATCTGCTCACCCTTGTCTGCATTTTACCACCTTGCTCTCCACTCCATGCCTGTACGCACGCTGGCCTCCTAATCTGACATGCCCTTACCTAGAACACACAAGTTGCAGGACCAGATAGGCTTGGTTCTGGTCTCTTATCTCCTGCACTTGGCGTGGCCTTGGACAATTGGTTAACTCCTCTCTGCTTCATTTGTCCCATCTGTAAAACGGAAGCAGAAATAATGGACACCTCACAGAAGTAAAAGAGGTATTGAAGAATTAAAGCACTTAGAACAAGATCTAGCACATCGTAAACAATGTTAAAATAATATTAATGTATTCCAATGCTCCTCTCACTTCTAAACCCACTTAAAATCAGACTCAGATCCCTTTTCCCCCTAGTATTGACACCATTTGTGGATTATTCTATGTGTAGTCAACACTTGCTACACCCCTAGAGAAGGGAATTGTGTGACTGTGCCAAAAATAGTTGCTTGCCTTCAGCCATTGTTTTCTAGATTTACTTTTTAACAGTCCCCCCTTTTCTATCTCAGCTTCTAGTAGAATATTCCTACATTCCCTAAGTAAATACCTCCCAGCAGCACGGGAGATGGTTTGGCAACATCCTCTCGGCAGTGAGTCCCTTTGGCCTTTCAGGTTTGCTATGGAAAAAGTTTAGAGCAGATAGTTTCAAGCAATTTCAGAGGAAAGGAAGGCTGGCTTTAGACTGATGTAGAGAGCTGGCATGTGGGCTCTCTCACCCATCTGAAACCTCTCACCGGGATTCCTTGTGTCTCTATCTACCCCGTGTTGTCCAAACGAACACAGGGCCCAATGAACAAAGGTACATTCAGAAGCTATTCAACATCTCGATCTTTCCAGGGCAGTTGGCATCTTTCTTACAACATCTGTCAAATCCTGCTACCCCACGGAGAGGAACTTTTGAAAGTTTGTTAACTCTTTCAGATAATGAGACTTCCATTGGCAAAATAAACTGGTCTGCGGCACTGAGCAAGCCCTTTGCTTGTTTTGGAAGGGGCTGGTGTGCACTGTGAAATGTCTAATGTCACTGTAGAAATATCTGCATCAGTGAAATTGGACGTGGCATTTTTCAGATATACTGTAGTGCATTAAGTTGTGGTGATAAGGACGATATTTCTGTCCAACATAGAAATGCTGGTTAGTACCAGGTTAACTCTGGAGACAAAGATCCCACCCATGTGCGGATGGGAAACACCACTGACTGACTGCAGAGCTGTCCTTACTGAGTCCTGTTTTTGTCATCAGTGTAGTTCAAAGACCCCACGGGAAAGGCCTGAGAGAAACCTCAAGGGGTTAGTTTTAACCTCTTGGAGTTGGTTTGAAGAGGTAGAAAACTAATGACGTGAACCAAGTTGCCTGAATCCAGCAGAGCAGTCCCGCTCAAGTGCAGACACGCTCAAGTGTAGACACGCTCAAGTGCAGAGCACCTCAGTGTTCTTGAACGAGTAGGGAGTGCCCAGCCCCATCCAGGCAGTTGGGAGGGAGTCACTCCAGTGCTCCTGTCACTCAGTAGATGTCTGACCCTGCGTGCACTCGCTCAGGTGAGGGTCCCTTCTGCGAAAGTAGTTTATTGTCCTGATGAGAAACGAAACCCCAAATAAACATCTGCTCTCAATAGAAAGAGCCTGTTCTTGGGTTTGTGATGAAGATAAATAACAAGTAGGGGTTTTGTTTGTTTTATGCGTTGTTTTTGTTGTTGTTAAAATGCTTGAACAGTCTGAGAATAACAATGACTGTCACATTGACCGAGGGCCCACCCCTTGTCAGCTGTTATGCTTGGTAATTTATATGTGGGGCAACCACTGCATTATTTGTCCAAACTGGGACACTTTTGAGAGTGAAAGTTAATAATTATACCGGGACTGCCCTGGGCAAAGAAGGCCATATGACCACTGTGTTTATTATCTTCACTCTTTCCAATAACTCGGCAAGGTTATGTTTTATCCACACTTTACAGATGAAATTTTAAAAAGAGAGAGAGAGAGAGAGAAAGCGATTTGCTGAAAGCCAGGGTACTAGTAAGTGCCATAAGCCTTTCCCCCAATCCAGCTGATAATCACATTTTAAAAAATCACACATAGGGTGATCAAAGGGTCGGGAACACTTTGGGGGACTTAGTGCTCTATAGGTGCTTTCATTCTTGTTGGCTGAGGTCACTGCCAACTCTTGGCCCCCTCCCTCCCGCTGCACCCCTGAAATTTGGGTATGCTCACGTGCAAGCCCACGCGAAGTTATATGTTCATTTGACTCTGATCTGAAACCTCACAAAATAAACCTCCATGATGCCATATGGGTATCTCATAGCTCACAAGCTGAACTCTGGGGGAATTAAAGCCTTATCATTCAAAACTAGGAACATTTAAGAGGAAGTTAGTTTGTTCATAGTCTTCCTCCCCCTGCCCACTTCCCCCAAGAGCCCGTGCTGGAGATCACCATCTCCTTAGCACAAGACCTCAGTATTGACAAGTCTTCACCATTAATATTACAAAGAATACAGTTTGTTCGCTATGGTCATTTGATTAAACACACACAACGCACACATAAAAGATTATAGCAAAAAGGTACATTTCTTCCGTTAGCCCCGTTGCATGTTGATTTTTCCCTCTTTTTAAAAGTGTATATAAATAACTGAAATGGCTCTAATAAATAGAAAAGGTACTAATGATTTTAGTTCTTTGAGAATGGTCATTTGCTTACCTGGCTGAGATTTCTCTGATATATTATATTTGTTTGGGAGATGGTGGCAAACTCCTAATCATCTTTAGCAGTGAGGACAGGGAGAATATCTCCAGGACTAATGGAAATCTATAATTCGGATATCTCACGTGACCTGATAGTGCCAGTCTCGGCCACCGTAAAGCCTTCTACAGGACTGGCAACACAGAATGATTTGGTTTCAGCTTCTTTGCCTACTTTGGCATGCTGCTTGGTAAAGGTGACAACAAGAACTGAAACAGGCAAACAGAAGTAGGCGACAAGGAGAGATGACCTGGGTACTTTTACGATCTGTAAAAGTACAGATCGAAACAGCCCAGGATATTTGAGAAAGTTGCCAGTATTCAGATGTTTCAACTGAACATTTAGATGATACAACATGAAATATTCTCTTTATTTAAAACACCTCTGTTTTGGGGCGCCTGGGTGGCGCAGTCGGTTAGGCGTCCGACTTCAGCCAGGTCACGATCTCGCGGTCCGTGAGTTCGAGCCCCGCGTCGGGCTCTGGGCTGATGGCTCAGAGCCTGGAGCCTGTTTCCGATTCTGTGTCTCCCTCTCTCTCTGCCCCTCCCCCGTTCATGCTCTGTCTCTCTCTGTCCCAAAAATAAAATAAACGTGGAAAAAAAAAATTAAAACACCTCTGTTTCAAAACATTTTAATACCTATGACTCACCAGTTCATTTCTGGGTACAGTGGAAGGAATTGAAGGGGTTACGTATGTCCTGATCATCTTACTAGTAACTTCTGTATTTTTGAGCTTCATGTGCTATTCAAAATGATTGGGCTCCGATGAGAGTTTGGGCGGAGAAATGACATTTTTCTGAGTTGGTGCTGTTCTGTGGATTGTCAGCCCCATACATAAGCTTTTTGTGCAGGTTCTCTGCCGGTACTAAATCTTGCATTTATTTAGTGCCTTGTGGTTTGCTCCGCACCTTTAAAAACATTACCTCATTTGATGAATGAGATGCATTGATTATGAGTAAACTAGCTTCCTCTTAAAATGTTTCTGGTTTGGGATGATAAAGCCTCATTACCCCAAAGTTCAACTTCGGAGGTATAAGATACACGTACGGCAACAAGTATATTTTGTGAGCTTTCATATCGGCTTCAAATGAACAAATAATGATTTTCGTCCATGGTCTTTACCTTTGAATAGGACTTTTATAAAAAAAAAAAAAAAAGTGCTGTATAGCTTGGCATCTGTTACTTAAGATTGACAGAGGTGAGTTTGTTTTAAAAACTTATGTATTAAGATTCTCAGGATTTATTTGTACCCTACCATTTCTTAGTCATCTTTTTCTTAAACACTCAAACATGTCTAATTTTCTACAACGTGATACCTTCTGAGAATCACCCCCTATCTGCACACAACTCCGTGCAGAAGATTGAGCAGATGACCACTTCCTGAAAAGGTGCATGGCATCTGTGAAAAAGAAAGTACACAGCTTTATCTCATCTTTTTTCTTCCCGATCTCTGTCATTCGATAGATTCCTTTTATCATACTCATTTAAATATCTCTCCCCTGTAGAACTGTTGGCTGCACGAGTAAGCAAATGTCCTCACTTTGAGTTGAAAAGAATCTCTCAGGCTTGAAGGAGCAATGAGAAGAGAGTTTTCCATAACAACATCTTGACTTCCTTTTCCATATTGGATTATACTCAGAAACTTTCTATCTTAGCTTCAGCTTTTCTTGGTTATTGCCCCCAAACACCTTGCTACCCAACATTTTCAGAGAAGCAAGGCTAGCACTATTCAGGACTTCTTTTTGAGCACACTGTGACACACTGCTTGGGGACTTCCTAACTGAATCGGACTGGATTTTACCATCGGGGATCTCAGAGCTTAACCTCCTTCCTTGTTAGTTTCAGAATGCAGAACTATTCACGCACAAGTTCCCAGGACTTAAAGAATCCGAGGGAGAGGATCCAGTGGTATTCCAGAGACAGTGTATGCCCTAGAGAATTTTATTTGAGTACGTGTGATAGATTCTGTTGACTTTAATATTATGGATTTATACTTTCACGGCATTAGACAACTGTTGGAAACCTGGTGGTTGCAGGCAAATTCCTATGAGAACATTTTCAAATACCCCTCCTAGCAGGATAGCTGAAGGAGAAGAGGAAACAAATTATTCACCCTGGGACACTCGACTGGACTAGGTGTCAGTATTTGGGGCAGCAGGTGTCTCAGATGGGCATTCCTTTCATCAGAAAATGGTAAAGATGAGTTACTGTGTTTATCAGCATTATGGACCTGGGACTAATTGAAAACCAGTTCCTTCTTCATTTTGAGTGGTCCTCCCACTCTCCAGAACATTGAGGTTAAAGAGAAAGGGGGTATGTGCAAGAATTATATATTTCTGTAAGTGTAATGATCCTACCTCTCACCTATATTGTTACAAACACGTCTTCTTCTTCACGGAACATACAGGCACAAACATTTAAATATTAGTCACCCAGATCTCCAGCTGCTGAGCAGTGAAAGTTTATATTCTGCCAGCATATCAGACTCTACAATGAGTCTGATTTTGGTTTAATTCCTTTCTACTGTGTAGTCATTTGATGAGCTGCAGATGGAAATTTAAGCCAAAGCCATAACATTTCAGCTAATACTTTTTATGCTGCTGTAAGAATTTGTTGTCATGTCAATTTAAGGGAGTTGAAGTCTTTTTCAAGAAGGCATTCAAACCTATTTTAAGAGCTTTTATCAACTCTAATTTGATACACCACTCTGACTGCCTCTGCTGTCCTTAATCAATTGCAAAGTGCAAAGTAGTTTAGCAGTGGAAGACAGCTTTGAAATTTCCAGAATTTCTCAGCTAATGCCATGGGCACAACATTGTGGAAATATACAATTAAATCTCCATTAAAATTTCTTGCCTAAGCTTAAGAGACACTAGGCCGACTTCTTTGAGTTTAGACTTAAACAGGTAAATATGTATTTTGGCAGCCATGAAAAGGATAGGGTATTAGATTAACCAGGGCATTGCTTGAGTAAAATTCCATTTGAATGTTATATTTATGTAGGATCTGGCAAATCAAGAAAATGGTTTACTGCATAAGGGTCAAATCAATGACATGCTTCAATTGCCTAAATACAAGATTAGGTTTTTCTTGCCTGCTTTTCTGTTATTTTTCTGTGTGTGACCTTGTCTCCTTTCCCCACTTCCTTATGTGAAAGGAACAAACATGCCACCTTGCCTCTACCTGTTTAATGTGAAGGGTTTTGAATACCTCCCCTGAAAAATGAGGTTTATGTAAACATCCTAATACATGCCAGTTATTTCCCCCATGCCATTAAAGCCAAACTGAAGGAGGCTGAGTTGTACATTATTGAACTTGACTGATAAGTAGAGTAGGATCTCTGTCTTTCTAAGCTCGATCAGTTTCTTGGACTGGTCTGCTTTTGAGTATTCTGAATAAGAAATAGGTGTCACACTACACAGCCTATCGGGTTCTTTCTATTGTTATTTTTTACAGTGAAGTCACTGTGTATCTAACTCCGTGCATTTGAACAGGGTTGTCTACAATCTGAAGTGCTGGCATTCTTGATCGGAAGACAAGCGTTTCTTTCTGCACAGGGAGATATGGTGCTTATAGAAATTGCCGGCATTCTGGAAGCTTTATAGCGTACGATCGGACAGTCAAAGGATACTCTCCTAGGTTTTGGTAGAGATTACGTTTCAGTGGAGCCATGTTGAAATCAAGAAGGCCATATGGATCAAGACAGTATTTAAAAACATCTGTCTGAAACACAGATTTGTTAAACCAGCCACCTTCACTTTATGCCCACAACTAGGTAGAAAGCTCTCATTGACAGCTTTAAAGAGTTTTAGGGGCGCCTGGGTGGCTCGGTCAGTTAAGCATCCAACTTTGGCTCAGGTCATTATCTCATGGTTTGTGAGTTCAAGCCCCACGTCGAGCTCTGTGCTGAGAGCTCAGAGCCTGGAGCCTGCTTCACGTTCTGTGTCTCTTTCTATCTCTGCCCCTCCCCCATTCATACTCTCTCTCTCTCTCTCTCTCTCTCTCTCTCTCTCTCTCCCTCTCTCCAAAAAAAATGAATAAACATTAAAAAAATTATAAACAAAGATTGAACACAAAGATTGCTTTAAAAAAAGAATTTTAAAACTAAACAATGTGGCTCTAAGTGAATAGATCACCTATGACTTTAGCAAATTATAAGCGGTTAGTTTAAAATGTACAAGTTCAAACACCAATTAGAAGACAAATTGCAGGGTTTTTTTTTTTTTTTCAGAAGAAAACACTCAGCTTTTCAATTTTTAGTTTTTGAAAACCACATTTTTAATGATCTCCCCTAAAACTGAGGCCTTGCTATTGAATGACAACATAGTCTATGCAATAGTATCACTTGTACTATTTCAGCATCCCCAAATTAGTCGTCTACTTTTCTTTTTTTTTTAAATTTTTTTAACGTTTATTTATTTTTGAGAGAGAGAGGGGGGCAGAGTGTGAGCAGGGGAGGGCAAGAGAGAGAGGGAGACACAGAATCCGAAGCAGGCTCCGGGCTCTGAGCTGTCTGCACAGAGCCTGACACGGGGCTCGAACCCACGAACCACAAGATCATGACCTGAGCCGAAGTCGGCTGCTAACCGACAGAGCCACCCAGGCGCCCCAATCTTCTACTTTTGTGATGAGTATTTTAGCTTCCTAAGGGAGTTTCGAGAGAAGCCAAGTCCTGTGTTGGGCCACACCGGGTGTTCTGTTTCACTTTCCTCATGGTTGATGGTGGCCGTGAGTCCTGTTCTCATCTTGTCTTCCAGGCTGAGAGTACAGAGACCACCTGTCCTCTATCTTATCTGACTGCATACAAATGCAGGAAAATAGGAAAGTGAGAGAAATTTTAGTATTGCCTGCTGACTTTTGCATTCCATTTACTAACAACCCCCCAGTCCTTATCATTATGGGAAAGCTAATCCTAGTTTATGCTAATTGAGATATGAGTTTTGAAGGTGTTTGAAAGCCTGGCCAAATTTTCGACTGAAAAAAAAAAAATTAACAATGTTAAGTAATTGAATTTTAAGAAAGGTCAAAATTATGAATGAGAATGAAGATTATACCACATTTTAAATATCCAAAAATCTGTCTTAACTTGGCTTCTTTCCTTTCCCTTACCAACCATTTTGTTTGCCACTTGGATGCTTACTGTCATTTTCCTAGAAGAGCAAAGGAGTTGAAAGTCGGATTCTTATCTTTGAAATTAGTCAACTGCTCTACTTGAAAAAAGAAACATAAATTGGAAATGATTGAGTATAGGATTCTGATCAGTGACTTTCATTCAAAATCCTAAATCCCTCTTGTCACTAATCACAATACACTAACATGCCTGCTGTTCACAGGTATAATGGTATAGTGAATATACAGAACTTTTTCTTGGCATCTAGTAATTTGAAATGTGTATCATTTTAGGATGCTTTTGACATAAATACTAGAATAACTTCATAAGGGCTAAAAGAATAGACTTTTAATTAGCTTACCTAACCCACAGCCAGGAGATGGGTGGTTCCGGGGGGACTTAAAAGCTCAAGGACTCAGGCCATCCAGTCTTTAGGCTTGTCCCTGCATGATCACAGATGGCCACCTCAGTTCCAGATTGCTTTGCTTTGCTTTGCTTTGCTTTGCTTTGCTTATGAGTCAGGGAGGGGGGTGCCCGGGTGGCTCAGTCAGTTGAGCATCCGACTTCGGCTCAGGTCATGATCTCACGGTTTGCGAGTTCAAGCCCCGCGTCAGGCTCTGTGCTGATTCTGTGTCTCCCCCTCTCCTTGACCCTCCCTTGTTCATGCTCTGTGTCTCTCTGTCTCTCAGTAATAAATAAATGTTAAAAAAAAATTAAAAAGAAAAAAGCCAGGGAAGGAAGGAGTTTAGGTTAGGTCTTTCTTCTGGCAAGAAGGAGATAAGTTTGCCAAAGACCCCAGCAAACTTCCTCTTGCATTCCTGATTGGAATGGGGTGATACATCAATCCTGGCAAAGTTGAATGAAATTACCGCACTGGCTTAGACAAAACAAGATACATGCCCTGGGACTGGTGTGGGTCTACTTTCTATAAGAGAACAGACTGCTACCTGCTACTTGAGCAAAATAGAAATTGTTACCAAGGCAGAAGCATCGACAACAATAGAAACTGCCGTAAAGTAGATAGCATACACTGGTAGATGACTATTAATAAAACTCCCCCCTTTTTGTTACATAACATTGCATTAAGCACAGAATAATAGCTAATAGTTATAAGCCCTTATGAAGTATCAAGTGCTATATTAAATAATTCACATGCATCATTTCCTCTTATCTTCACCATGACCCTCTTTTACACTTAACTATTTGTAAGTGACAGAGCCAGGAATCAGACCTAGCGTCTAGGGTAAATGCTAAACGATGCTACCTTTCATCATCCTTTGCAAGATAAAGAAATTGATGAAGAGAAATTGATGAAACTCGGATAGGAGTGGAAGGATATTGACATGTATTCCCTGCTAAGTTATTACAGTGATATTTGTCAAAAAGCAGTGGCAAAGTGTTCTGAGAGTTCCCAAATAAAAATTCTGTATCTGTCCGCCTCTGATGTCAGAAAAAAGAGCATTTCTTGATGTTTTTCTTATGCTCATAAGAATGTCCATGAGATTTGTTTGTTTGTTTGTTTGTTTGTTTTGAGAGAAAAAGAGAGACCGTGGGGGAGGGGCAAATAGAGAGGGCAAGAGAGGATCCCAAGCCGGCTCCACACTGTTAGTGCAGAGCCTGACGTGGAGCTCAAACTCACAAACCATGAGGTTATAACCTGGGCCAAAGTGGGTTGCTTAACTGACTGAGCCACCCAGGGACCCCTGTTTTTTGGCTTTCTTAAAGCAAATTATAAGCAAGAATATTACTAACTCAGAAACTTGAGCCCTTCAAGATTGTACCCAGATCTCAGATGAAAAAGAAAAAATGTTATTATTGAAATCTGTCATTAGATTAAAATGAACAAATACAGTATTAATTCATCTGAATGCCATCCAACAGCAGTGGATGAAACACCCTTAACTTTGTCGTCACCAAAAAAATGACCAAGATGTTTTCCTGTTTTCAAATATTTCCGTTTATGCAGAAATATCAGTATTTTCCAGAGAGGTTTAGGTTTCAGTCTTATTGTTCAGATTTAGCTGATCATCTGAAAGGGTTTTATTGACTCACTTTACCTATCCACAGCATCCTCCAGCTAGGTCTTGGAATGGTCTAAGAAGAATAACTAGCATTTATGAAGGACTGCTAAGTTTCAGCCACTGTTCTAAGCACTATCTCATTTAATCTTCATCAGATCCTATTGAGGCAAATACCATTGTACAGGTGAAAAACTAAAAACAAATAAATAAGAGACTTCCCTAGGAAAGGTGTATCAATAAGTGCTGGCAACTAAATTCATATTTACTTCTGGCTCCAAAGCTTCTATTATTTTTTTATTTATTTATTTTGAGAGAGAGAGAGAATCTCAAGCAGGCTTTGCACTGTCAGTGCAGAGCCCAATGTGGGGCTCGAACGCACAAACTGTGAGATGATGACCTGAGCCGAAGTCGAGAGTCAGATGCTTCACTGACAGTTACCCAGGTGCCCCCCCCCCCGGGGCCTCTCTTCTTACTAGCTGCCCAGCAGGAGCCATTCCCGACTCCCTCCAGTGTTCATTTCCCCTAGGATGTCTGAAAGAGGCAGGTGCTCGCTTACTCTCAGCCTTCAGCACAAGCTTGCAACTGGGGATTCAAGTTGCTGGGGGAATTTCTGGAATGTATTTTTCTTCCTGAAAATAGGAGAAATGCATCTTTTGCCACTCTCATTGACCTTCTGCTTCCAGCCTTTGGACACAATTTGTGTAGACAGCAGAAAAAAATTTCGAATTCGGATACCCTGAAATGACTTGTTGCTGAACACGAACCAGGTTCCTGCTCTTAAGGAGAAGATTGTCTAGTGAAAGAGACCTACATATATCTATAATTACAACAAAATATGACCGGTAACCAACCTCCTGAAAGGCGAATTGTGTATATGAGTAAGAGTGACTATTGTTTTTACGTAAATATTACTCATTGACCCCTAAGGCCAGATCTTCCCTGCTATTTTCCCATATTGCTTATAGTTCTCTCCAAAGCTGAATCTCTTCTTCCCAGCCTGGTAAAGCTGTGGCTTTATCGCTCTCCTCCAGGTCATTTATTCTGCCCAGCTTCCTCATCATAAATGCTGAATTTCATTATCGGTCAGTCCCAGGCAAGAAACTGGAGTCTTCTTCAGCCCTTCTTTATCGCTGAAACTTGTCACGCCTCCTTTCCCAAATGACCTCTCCCCCATCTGGATCTCTGTCACCATCACCTCTGCCAAGGCCTGGTTCCAGGGCTTCATCGCAAGGAGCATCCCATCTGGAGAATCCACAGCTCCTCCAGGCCCACCTCTCTGCTGCCACCACTTTTCTGGGACAGTCTTGTCCTTGCCACAGCTTTGAGCACTGATCTCACCTTTCTTTTGTAATGGTGTGTTGGCACTGAGTGTGAGGTATCCATACGTAGGGATCGCGCGACAAACACTTTTGATGTTCATAGTTGCAAACACATTGGAGAGTTAAAATGTCATTATGAATGGACAGTTCATCTGAATTCATTTCATAGGCCATATGTATCCAAACTTGTTGTTTTGGTAGGCTTAAGGGTTCTTTGGAATGCAAAAACAGACTTGATCCCTGACCCACAGTCTGTAATCACGGTCACGGGCCGGGAGTGGGATGAGAGTATTGTTGTCATGCTAGAGTATATTACTCTGTTTATTTTTTATGCTGGTGAGATTGAAAAAACCTGGATTTGATAGGCATGATGCAGAAATTAAGGAAAGGCTGCCTACAGTTAAGGAAAAGACCAAAAGTTGGGTATAATTATCTGGTAAAGGGAGCTCAGGCAGAGGCTCTAACTAGTCATGAAGTGGACACACTCCAAGCGACCGAAGACCCACTCATCAATTCTCAAGTGTCCCTCATACACAAAATAACAGCTATTAAACTGGTGCAGTGAGCTCATTAAATATCATATTGTTCTGCCAGACAAGGCCCTTGTTTTAGGGAGTGACTAAGAGACTGTCACTTCTTGGGCCAGGAGGATGAAAATGTTCTTTGGGCTCTGGGAGAAGGATAGACGTAAATTGTTGATACTCCCCTAGGACATCCCTCCCCATTTCAGTCTGCATCTTATTGGGCTGTGCTTCCTATTGAAAGGTGACTACTCAGCTGATTTATCCAGCTCGGTGTTTTCATGAAGTTTCTGCCATCGACCTACACAAGGGAGAGAAGGTTAGAAGGTTTTTTTATGGACAGCATGAATGTAATGTCAAAGACCTATCCGAGCCCCATGGTGCTGGAGCTGGCAGAGTCACGTGAGCTCAGCGCTTGAGTGCAAGTTTCTGCCTCCTCCACTTTGACCAAGAAATGGTTGGAAAGTTAACCAAGCCTGGAAGAGTCAGCCAGGAGGATCATCCCACTTGGGTTATTTGCTTTTTTTTTTTTTTTTCCTTGCTCAACAGAGAAGTGAATCACACTCTTCACTGAGCCGTGCAGCAGAGGGAAATGATGCAACACTGGTCACGTGGCACAAAGAAGAAAGGCCCATTATGCAAACCGAGTTCTTCATTGTGTCCTGGTGTGAGGAGAGGTTAAATACCCACACTGGAAAGTGCCACAAAGCGGGGGTTCTGACATGGGAACCCTTCTCTACTTGGAGATGGAGGGGCTGTGATTTACGTTTTGTCTTTTCTTTATTCTTCTGCCTCTTTGACCGCTGGATTCACTAATTTTGATTATGATATCAAATATGGAAAGAGTTTATTTAAGCTTGTTTTATTTCCTTTTTTGCATATGATTTGGGAATTTGTGAACATACGCTTCGCCTCGGTCACTTACTTGCCATGCGACCTTGAGTAAGTTACTTGAACTCATCCCCTAAAAAGGCATGATCTGTTATAAATGTCTTTATAAATACATCTATCAATCCATAGAGCTATAACAAATAAGTGTATGTTTCTGAAGTGTTTAGTATACAGCTTCACTACTGCAGTTTCTCAGTAAATGGTAGCCATTATTATTATTAACTTACCTATTTCATGCTTGTCTAAATTCCTCTATGAGTTAATGCTTTTATCTTGTTTGCTCATTGCCAAGGCAGGATGACCAGGAACTGAATGAAGAGCCCTGTGGTTCTCTGTGACATCTTCTTGGCATGGCAATCTGGTCTTTACCACTTTGTATAGTTTTGGTAAAGAGGTATGTATCTGGAACTTCAGAAAATAAGCCATCTGAAGCTATCCAAGGCAAAACACCTTTCTTTCAAATTCAGAGTTGTGTAGAGTGATAACGTAGCAGGGTGTTGGTGTATGCTACGATTGCAACATTTTCTGTGTCACGTGCATTAAACCTTAAGCATGTGGTTTTTGTACCTGAGCCAAACTCCTCTCCCAAGTATGATGAGTTCAAGGGTCCCCTTTGGGGCAAAGTTTTCTCTCACTGCCCTACTTCCCCTACGCTTTCTACACTCTTCCATTGTTGCAACAGTAACGTGGTGTAACTGTGCTTTGCCTCTCTAGGTCCCCCACCCCCCGGACTAAAAATCAATCATCTTGTCATTGTCATATTCCCCAGCACATTTCAGACCACATTGGCCATTGTTAATAAATTGTCAAGTGTTGATAGACTGCATAAAAGGACCCGAATTGGTGTGGGAGGTTTAGAGACAACTTGGCTGACGTTTATCCCATCAGTAGACCAGTCCCTAGCAAGCAATACCAAAAGTTTTGTATTTTGGAGTCTTTTATTTCAAACAGTAACTTAACATCTACACTTGGCTGGAAAGTCCCTCTCCTTGTGTGACCCTTACCTATTTTCTTGGAGTAAATTCAACAAGTTCAGTTGTACCACTGTGTTCACAGAACTCTGGGTAGATGTGTCTATGAAATTCAAAATGAAGTTAAAAAGAGTAAAATAATTTTTTATTTAGGTAGTGATCAAGAAGAGAAAATATTTCTGTGATAGATTGCCTTTGTTTTTTATCTTTTTTTTTAATTAGAGAGAGAGAGAGAGTGAGAGAGAGAGAGAGAACAGGGAGAGGAGCAGAGGGAGGGAGGGAGGGAGGAGGGAGAGAGAGAAAGAGAGGAAGGGGGAGAGAGGGAGGAAGGGGGAGAGGGAGACAGAGAGAGGGAGACAGAGAAAGAGAAAGAGAGAGTGTGTGTGCATCTTAAGCAGACTCCATGCTCAGGGCAGAGCCCGATGCGGGACTCCATCCCATGACCCTGAGATCATGACCTGAGCCAAAATCAAGAGTCAGACACTCATCCAACTAATCTACCCAGGCGTCCCTGTCTTATTTTTAAAAGAATTTTTATTGAAGTGTAGTTGACACACAGTGTCACGTTAGTTTCATGTATAGAACATAGTGATTCAAGAACTCTATACATCATGCTGTGCTCTCCACTGTGTAGCTCCCATCTGTCACCATACAACATTATTACAGTACCCCTGGCTCTATTCCCTATATTGTGCCTTTCCTCCCCTTGACTTATTCATGCCACAACTGGGAACCTGTAACTCCCATCCCTCTTCACCCATTTTGCAAATCCCCCTTTTTTTTTTTTTTTTTTTTTTAATCCATTAACCCTGTCAAAGATTGCTCTCTGTAAAAACATTAACTTATATTTGGCTAAATGCCATTTAAGTTATATGGATTTAATTTAACGTTACTTTTAAGCCTTCTAGCCACTTTTTCCAAATGAGAGGGCAACCATTAATGGTGAAATCTACTCAGTTAATGTAATTTTTACTGACCAACATCTTTTCCCATGTGAGAGCTGCTGCTGTTTCATATTTATCTGGAGAAATGGATTGCCTTACTAGAAAAAAGTCTGAACCCGAAGATTTTCTCATGACAATTGAGGTGGATGTACTCAAAGCATCAGCCCAAATTGAACATGGTTGAATAAGTTCTAGGAAGCCCCTGAGAGTGAATTAGCAACCTCCCCTTCTTTCTTGTAAATCATTGAATGCCTACTCATGTAGGGCACCATCGCAGAGAGAGTGCACTCTGGTTCAGCAGGCCGCACTCTTCCGTGGGCTTTCTGGTCAAAGACCGCCTACTTGGATGAAAGGGGAGATGTAAGCAAGTTGCAGAGAAAACACAAGTATTGATCCAAATACACGTTCTACCTGTGCCAGCCATTGTGCCTGGACTTAAGGAGACTGACAGACAGAATCCTCAGGAAGAGAAAGTGATTCATCATTTTAAGAGGGAGGTGGGATTCTAGGACTAGTTCCAAGAGGCTGTGACATTTGAACTTGAAAGAATGCTACAGAGAGGAGGGGAAGGGGCAGAGGGAAGTGCACGAGTGAATGCAGGGAGGTGTGGAAGTGACCAGTTCAGGCTGACAGCTGGATTCCAGGGTCCCTGTCGGAGTGACAGGGGGTACACAAGTTGGGTCAGATCATGATGAATGTTGAAGGACCTGCTGAAGAGTCTGGGCTTCATCCTGAAAGCACTGGGCAGCTTCCACTGGTTTTTAAGGGAGCAACATGGTCAGTTCCCAGCTCACTCTTTTCTTTTTTAAGTTTTTTTTTTTAAGTTTATTTGTTTATTTTGAGAGAGACAGAGACAGTGTGAGTAGGGGAGGGACAGAAAAATGGAGGGAGAGAGAATCCCAAACAGGTCCCCGCTGCCAGTGTGGAGTCTGATGCAGGGCTCGAATTCCCGAAACCATGAGATCATGAACTGAGCTGAAACCAGGAGTCTGACACTTAACCCACTGAGCCACCCAGGCACCTGGATCCCAGCTCACTCTTGGAGTCCTAGCTAAAAATGGAGGTGGGGAGAGTCACTGCAGGGATAACCCAACAAAGAGATGACAAGGACTCAAATTAAGGTGGTAACAGATGTGTTGGCGAGGAGGGAGAAGTTTCAAATTCTTTGTTGGAGGTAGAATTGCCAGGATTTAGTTTCTACACTAGATCCAGTCTGTGCTTTATTTTAACGTACGATAAAAACACGTATGATTATGTAGCTCATGCAAGCTGCTCAAAGAGAAAGATACAGAAGCAATTACCTGAGGAACAGTGTTTTGAAATTATGTGTTGAATAGGAACTGTGCTCTTTAAATAGAATATTTGTGTTGAGGACAAAAGGGGACGGTCGCGTTATCTCTTGACAATACTCATGTGATTTACTGCGCCAAGGTAACACAGAGGTGTTGCACAGCTACTTTGCAGAGCCTCTGTTGAATTTCATGGTTATTCCCAGGTTACAGATTGACAGGCTTGGTTTTGTTTTGTTTTTTAATAAACTATACCATTTAGATGGCCAAATGACCTTGAATCACTTGAATGTACAAATCAGCATATAAGGAATGCCACACGGCCCACCGGAATACTGGGGGGGGGGGTGTTGGAGTGTCAGTTCATCTAAGTTTTCTAATGCAGCTTGTACTGCATTGTACTTGATCTTGCATTGTACTTGTGCTTGTACTTGATCTCTGTTGGCTGCTTTTGATTGTATTCATAGCCATACATGGTTTGCTCCTGCCATAGCAGACAAGAATTATCAATTGTTTGACTTTCTTTGGCTCTCTAGGGAGAGTAGTGTGCCTTCTGAGGCCATGTATACTTGTATAAATCCTTCTAGGAGGAAGTTTCTCCCAGTCATAGGCAAGTTGATGACATAGTTTTCTGTGTTTTTATGCCAACTCAAACTCCATCCCATTAAGCTAGTTGAATCAGATTGTCCCAATGCCTCCTTCCCTGCCCTTATATGATGAAACTTCTGGAAGTTGCAATAACTTTTGTGGGCTGCCAGGGCATGACAGTAACTATTTCAGAGTGCCGTAGTGTGCTCTGGTAACAGTAAATAATGGCATGTGATATGTCATCACTTAAGAAAGTAATGCAGACATGCACCTAACTCGATTTAAAAAACCTATACTGGGGGCGCCTGGGTGGCTCAGTGAGTTAAGCATCTGACTCTTGATCTCATCTCAGGTCATGATCTCATGTTTCATGAGATGGAGCCCCCCCCCATTGGGCTCTGTGCTGACAGCATGGAGCCTGCTTGGGATTCTCCCTCTTTCTCTCTCTCTCTCTCTCTCTGCCCCTCCCCCACTCATGCTTACACACACACTCCCTCTCTCTATCAAAATACATAAAAATTTTAAAAAACCTATACTGTCGTGTGTACTCTCAATTTTCTGAATATTGCAAAATAATGAACTTAAAACTAATTTATAATTATATATCCACCACACAGTATTTCAGGAAGACAGGTCAGCATGTCAACAAATTCCACAAAGGCTCCTTAATAATGAAGATTATTCAAAGTAGAAGAACCTACTTGAATATAGTCGAGAACAGAGATAATAATTCAAGCCAAGAGGTTATGCAGTAATAAAACGCCATTCATATAGTTACGTATTTAAATATTTCCATCCCCTTCCAATTTGGGAGCTTAAAGTTATTGCATCCCAGCATGCAATTGGGTGAGGAAAGTAACTGTTTCCCTCTTATTTGGTTAAGGGGGGTTTTGCGGCGCAGGTGGAATTTTTAAAAGGTCTTTGAAAGAGAAGATGGGTCAGTAGGATTGGGAAGAAAAGGAATGTCAAGTAAAAGAGTGTGTAGTTCAAAGTGGAAGAAGCAAAGGAAAAGAGGACTTGATGGCTGGCCAGAGCAGATGGAAGGGGATTCCAGAACTGCCTGTTGGAATAAAAAAGCAGCTCACTAAAAACTCATACGCACACTTGCCAGTTTCGCTTTCTATTTAAATATTGAGCCCATTTTCCCCAGCACTTGAATTCCTGCTGAATTTTCAGGTGGATAGTGACTCCAAGACACTAAACTACATGCACGTGATGGAATGATTCTATAAATCAAAATAGCGGTGCGCTTGTTTGGCTAATGGGAGTCTGTATTAGGAAGCCACAGTCTTTTCTACAATATCACCAGGTTTCCTTCCCACAGAGATGTGGTTTTAAAAAATTAAAGATTTGGGCTACCTGGGTGGCTCAGTCAGTTAAGCGTCCAGCTCTTGATTTCAGCTCAGGTCATGATCTCACGGTTCATGGGATCGAGCCCCACTTCAGGCTTTACTAACAGTGCAGAACCTGCTTGGGATGCGTTCTCTCTCTCTCTCTCTCTCTCTCTCCCCCCCTCTCCCCCCCTCTCCCTCTCTCTCCCTCTGCCTCCCCCTCTCCCTCTCCCTCCCAGTTCCCCACCCCTCAGAATAAATAAACTTTAAAAACTTTTTAAAAATAATTAAAAATTAAATCATTAAGAACCCACTGTATGAAAAACAATGCAGTAGAAGCCTGGGTGAATTGCAAAGAAGTGTGAGGTATTTACCCCAAGGAGGCAGGCAAGGTGGAACTCCATGAGATATTTAGTAAGAATGATGATGGCAATACAGGAGCTATTGCAAATCGGTGTGGGATTAATTGTAATGTGGATGGTAATTGTGCTAAAGGATTATTAAGATGTTTAAAAATCTGTTCCCCGGTTTTATATTTTGGTTTTATATGGATTCGGGCACCATGTGGAAGCATTTAATATCAGAGAGATCCTTTATGGTGTTTTTGCTTCTCAACTTCTAGGAAGCAATCTGGTATAGTAGAAAGAGCACAAGATTCTAGGCCAGAAAAGCTGTATTTGAGTCCTTTGCTCTAGCATTTATTGGGTGTGCGATCTTAGACAAGTTAATTTTCTCAGCTGTCAAGTGGGGATAAAGGTAATCACCTCTCAGTCCCTCCCAACCTGATACTTTTTAAAGTGATTAATACATGTTGGCTTATTAAATCAATAAATCAATATTTTTACCATTTATTTGTGAATATATCTGACTCCTGGCATTTGCTAACTCATGAATATGCAACACTGTGGCTTTTCTTAATGGCTTTCCATGGTCATTGACAAAAATTGTTTCCCATATATCTGTCTTATAAAGCAATAATTGGTCTTGAGAACAGCATGTAGAATAGAAACATAATGCAAGACACATGCAATTTTAAGTTTTTTAATGGCCACATTAAACCGAGCCTTAAAACATCTGAAATTAATTTTGATATTTTGCCTAAATCAATATATCAAAAATATCATTCCAATATGTAATCAGCATAAGATTATTAATAAGTATTTTACACAACCAGCACATCTGAGTTTGGACATCAAATTGGTCAAAATATTTATTTCGATTTCATAAAACTTATGCTTAAATACAGTCTCCCGTATGCAATTCTTACAAACATACCTAAATTTTTTTCAATAACTGAATCAAGCCTCACGTTTTACGTTTCGATTTAAACAAATTAAAATTCAATAACTCCTATGCTCTGGCCACACTTAAAGTGCTTTATTGCTCTATGTGGCTAGTATGAAACAGCATAGGTAAAACTGTCTTGAATTGTTTTTCAGTAAGATCTTGGTCTTTTAGGCATTTCGTCATTTCATAATATCAAAATAAAGACCTTCCAAACTTGTACTCATTTTGGGAGTTGCCTTATACTGACTGTGCTTAGCGCTGACGTCTGACACCCAGCTTCTCATTCTGCCTGCTAGATTTATGAGATCTCCTTTGAATGAAACTCTCTAGATTAGCCTCAAGGATGTTTAGTTCTAAAATGCTGCAGAAGAATTGTTGGTTTTCCATAGTGTAAGTCTGAATTTATCATATGAATATCTGGGTCTCAGGCTGCGTGACTTACCCAAGGTCTCGCGGCTAGTTGTGTGGCAGAAACAGCCCTTACACACGGACGTATGGATCCACGCTGCCTTGGAATCTGTATTTTGCTTCCTTTAGGTGCAGGTGTGTTCCTGATGCACTGCCTTGGACACAATGTCTTACCTGAAGGAGGACCCTTTGTTGGGCCATATTTTGGGGTTCTCAGAAATATCAATAACCCCAAATACAAGGAGAACGTGTTGCAGACTGAGTTGCTAAAAGACTCCTTTGGCAGAGCAAGGTTATGAAGAAGAAAGCGTTGGGGGACAAGGATTCCTTAGTAGTAAAAAGCCTCGTGCCTTCTCCCCACTCCTTCGCTGCACTTGTAAAGGCAAAATTTAACTTGGCAGAAAAACAATTATAGCCTCCAGAAGAGTGGTACTCTTACTACATACATTGCTATGTATAAATTTCTCTTCTAGAAATTTTTCTTTGCCTCTAAATAAAACCAGTATAGATGATTCATTGAATGGAAACGGACATGGGATATTTAGCTACATGGGTCCCTAACATTAAGTGTAGCCTGTTCTTAGACACTATTAGTCTTTTGGTTTTTTTTTTTTTTTTGAGCTGAAAGATACTTTTTATTTAATTTAAATTCTAGTTAGTTAACCTACTGCAGTATTGGTTTCAAGACTAAAATTCAGTGATTCATCACTTACATGTAATACCCAGTGCTCCTCCCAGCAAGTGCCCTCCTTAATGCCCATCACCCATTTAGCCCATCCCTCCCACACCTCCCTCCATCCACCCTGTTGGTTCGCTATCATTAAGAGTCTCTTATTGTTTGTTACCCTCTCTCTTTTCTCCCCCTTCCTATGTGCTCATCTGTTTTGTTAAATTCCACACGTGAGTGAAATCGTATGGTATTTGTCTTTCTCTGATTGACTTATTTTGCTTAGCATAATGCACTCTAGCTCCATCCACGTCATTGCAAATGGCAAAATTTCATTTTTGTTGATGGCTGTATATATAATGGAATATTGTATATGGTGTGTGTGTATGTATATAGAGAGAGATATATAGATACACACACACACACACCACGTCTTATTTATCTGTTCATCAGTCAATGGACACTTGGGCTCTTTCCATAGTTTGGCTATTGCTGATAATGCTGCTATAAACTTTGGGGTGCATGTACCCCTTCGAATCTGTATGTTTATATCTTTTCGGTATATACCTAGCGGTACGATTGCTGGATAAGAGGGTAGTTCTATTTTTGACTTTTTGAGGAGCCGCTGGACACTGTCGAATTCTATACACTTTCTTACTGAGTGGCCAAAAAGGCTCTGAGCTTATCTCCTGAGCTCCTGGCATTAACCATGTCACTAGAGTTTATATACTTTATAGGAAAGGTTCATGCCTTAAGTCAAAACTTCAAATTCAGAAATTTTGGTTCAAAGGACGCTCTCTTCGGTGCGTGTATTTACTCTCATTCTGGCTATGCTTGCCTGACCTTCGGTGAATGAGTCTCTCAGAACTGAGTTCACACAGTCAGGTTCATTTTATTAAGTATTTAGATGTTTGGGATGAAAATATGAAAATCCTTCAGAAGTTTTCGCCCTTGGTTGACACCATGTCCCTTAGCACACATGCCACTCCCACGTTTTTGTTTTTTTTTTTTTTTTTTTTTTTTTTTTTTTTTTTTTTTTTTTTTTTTTTTTTTTTGTGGGACACTATTCAGAAATGTCTTTATGGACTATTAATGGACTCCAGGAGGTTGACTCTAAAGTGCATGGCATTGCCCTGCCTTTGTTGGCCTTGTCATTAATTGTGCGAGTGCTTTTAAGAAATCTTGCATCCATCCAGTGATCATTTGTTGCATCTTGCCTTTTGATTTAGTGCATCCCATTGGCTGAGGGTTTAAAAATTAAATAAGCCTACTTGAATTGTGTGCAAATAAAAGTCAGACCTGGAGCGAGAACTTGTGTTCGTCCGTGTATAAACTACTTGGAGTTTGAATTGATATCTATTTGGGGCAGAGAAAAGGAACCTGTGAGGCTGTTTTAAGGTAAGAAACAAAATAAAAACAGAATAAGCAAACCCGAAGATTTTTAGGCTTACTTCCTGATGCTTCATTATGTTGGAAGTTGTAGGTTTGAGGTTAGCAGCTTGATAGCTCTGTTCAGACAGTAACTATTTTAAACTTGCCTCTGCATTCCTCTGTCTAGGGAGACAGTTACAAGATCCTCAATTATCATTTATTATTATATGTTCCCAGAGGCCATCAGTAGCTTTCAAACCTGGCTGCGCGTCAGAATCACTTATGGAGCCTTTAAAAAAGACAGACTCTAGCCTCACCAGAACCTGAGATTCTATAGGTCTTTATGAGGCCCTGGAATCGGTACCTTTTATAAAGCTTTCCAGCTTTGGGTAATTTCGGGGCTTTTGTCAGGCCCATCCTCCCGCCCCAAATAAATGAGTTAAATTCAAGAAACAAGATCAACACAATAGTTGTCCAAAATAGTATAATTTAAAGACTGTAGGCAGGGGAAAGATCCAGTTAGGGATTATGATTATAGAACAGGGGAATGTTTGTAAACTGATTAATGGAAGTCATGGGAGAAACTTTTTGGAGAAAAAGCATTTAGAGTATTTAAGAACATGTAACATGTAAGTCCTTTCACTTCCCATTCACATGGAATCCCTTCTGATTCTCCTCCCCAAGGCTGGGTTTAAGTCCACCGGTAATTTATAAGAGAACGGGTGATACCTGGAGGCTTAAAGAGAGCCTCGACGTAGGTTCAGACCATCTGTACCCAACAAGCATCGCACGCCTATTGGTGGATCACTGCTTTTTAACAGTGGCTTGGTTGCAGAGGCAGCCTGTGCCAAGACAAGCCAGTATTTTCCTAGAGGTCTTCCTGGTAAACATTTTCAGGTCCGTTTGTTTGCCACATATGTCTTGAGGCAACGACATGCTTGGCAAAAGCTACCTACAACTCGAAGCCTCTTTGATAGACACTGCTTCCAAGCACAATGACACATTGTCTTCTAGGGGTTCTGCGATGTTATTATGGTTCCTACAGGGAAGAGGCAAGGCTGAAGGTGAGGTTTGCTTATGTTGTACTTAATTCCTATGTTTTACTTGATTCCTACCTTAAGATAGCCTCAGAGGTTCTTTGTCTCTGAAAGATTTATTAATGCAGATGAATGGATATGTTCTGTACTATGGTATATCGCAGAAAAATAGTGAAAAGATATCATCCTTGTGACACTGGCATCTATCGTTAACTGTATTTCATGCCGTATTTCATGATCATACTTTAGCACTTGTATTTACTAAATGTCCAGAAATTTCCAGAACTAATAGATACATTGTCATGCATATAAAGTGTAACTACTTTATTAGTGAAATGTTTCATTAACTGTATCACAAACTAGTTCTAAAGCCTCAGTGAGAAATATTGGATTTATAAGACCCATGATTAAAAAAAAAAAAAAAAAAACAAGAATCCTCATCAACTTAAGTTTCTTATCACTTTAGGGTTTTGAATGATATAGGTAGTGTTAAATATGATTTTAAATGCTGGCTTTTTTCTTCAAACTGGAAAAAATTTCTTGGTTGGTGTCTAAAGGATATTTATTGCTTCCTCCCATAAGCAAGTAGTATGGGTTGACATTGACCTTAAGGAAGGTGAATAGACTGGTAAGCTACATTGAATGAGAATGGTTATATGATCTAACCTTCATGCTAATAAAGTAGCTATCAGTCAGCCAGTAGCCCAAGAACAATCTTTCCTGAAGCAGTGAGGTTAACTAAAGACACCCAGGAGCTTCCCTGCCACTTCTAAGCTTGTAAAGGTAGATGTATTGGGTTTGGACTTTCATTCGCTCTTAAAAATATTTGCGGTCATGCCACCAGGCCACCCAGAAACAGAAAGGAAATTTTTATGAACATTAGATGAACTGTTAAAGTAATAATTTAATTTAGATTTGAGGGTTATTATGGAACTATCAATTAAACATGCCTGTAATCCAGTTTATTTATTAAATGTAGATTATATTAATGTAGTTTAAAATGCATGACATTTATTTAGCATCATCAGAGAACAAATGAGCTCTGAGCAAACTTCTCCCAGTCGTGAAGTTTAACCCTTGAAGTGTCAAAACATTTTAGCTCAATAATTTTGAATAGGATTCCTTCCATTAATTACCTTATTTTCTATATTATATCTGTGACTATGGGGCACTATCATAATTTAGATCATCAGCACATGTATGAATTATTAAAGACTCTATAATAGGGGCGCCTGGGTGGCGCAGTCGGTTAAGCGTCCGACTTCAGCCAGGTCACGATCTCGCGGTCTGTGAGTTCGAGCCCCACGTCGGGCTCTGGGCTGATGGCTCAGAGCCTGGAGCCTGTTTCCGATTCTGTGTCTCCCTCTCTCTCTGCCCCTCCCCCCGTTCATGCTCTGTCTCTCTCTGTCCCAAAAATAAATAAAAAAACGTTGAAAAAAAAATTAAAAAAAAAAAAGACTCTATAATATATGGTTACCTTTGGAGCTCTTAAAATGTTAAGGGTCAACTCTTGATACTAAATTATCTGTCGGTTCTTACCCTTCATAAGTTTTATGTCTGCTTTTTGTTGCTTCTGCTTTTTCTATTACTATCAGCCATCAGCTGACAACTGTCACTTACTCAGGTGTCAGCATGCCTGACTTTAAGAGCCTTCACCCATCCATGATTTGTTGCTTTTAATCTAACAGAAATCTAACATAAATTGAAATTAGGGTGTTAGAATAGTGTCCACCATAGGAGACATAAGCTCTGTGTGGAGATGGATGGGGTGAGGTGGAAATTCATTATCAAAGACTCTGAGCTTTAATAGAAGGACTTCGTGCCATCTGTTTTGACTATAAAGACACCTTCGATTATTCATTAATTCAACTTTTACTAGGCCCTAGGGACCCAAAGATGAGAACAATGTGGTTCATGCCCTTTGGATGCTCCCCCAAACCAGTAAGTGCCTGGCTACCACAGAAGGATGAATAGACTGTGGAGGGCATTGAATAAGACTGTAATCTCTGGAATTCAGCTGGGTCTTGAATAGGTGAAATTTCTGGGTAAAAAAAAAAAAAAAGGTGGATTATCTGAGGGTTGTTCTTCAATGTATACAAAGGCAAATACACTAAGGCAACCACTGCTTAGAAGTTTCAATTCGTGTTAAGGAAAGTACTGGAATAAAAATTAATAAACGCAGTGACCCTGGGAGTCCGACAAGGCTACCTCTGAATGACCTTGGACATTCTTATTTTTATTCCTTTCCGTGGACACTGAAACAGAGGTGTTAATGCCTACCTTATAAAGTTGCTGTGAGGACCAAATGAAATGTTACGTGAAAAGTGCCCAGTGGAGTACCTGAATCCAGTTCAGTACCCCATTAATGTTCTCTTTCCTGCCTTTTTGGTTTTTTTCATTTTTTGTTTGTCTGTTTTTTTTCACTTCCCTTAAATGTTGTTTGGTAAAGGGTATCTGTAAAGAGTGAAAAATAAAATGACAAATACTGCTTTTCATATTTCTATCAGGCTGTTTTGAGTCATGTTCTTTTAATTGAATGACAGTCACATCATTTGAAAGGCTGGTCTAATAATAGCACCAGAGATTCTAAGCTGACAAAGTGCAAATTTTCAGTCAAGTCTTGATTCCAATTTAGATGTGGAAAGAAGAGAGTTGAAAAAGAATCCTTGTTACTCAAAACACAGATACCTCCATAGGCACACTCTCATATTATAATTGTTTGGACCCCTTTTTAGTAAAAAATAAACCGAATGCCCCACGTGCACATTAGTCCACTCCTTAAAAAAGGTTATAAACCCTGAATATGTAAGACTCAGTGGTACCGTGGGGCATCTTTGCTCACGTTTCGCTTGCCTGAATCACTTGAAGTGTTCATCTGGGTAATCTGGACTTTTTTTCCCCCCTTCCTGTGAAACGCTTCAGTTCATCAATCAATTCCCCATACCGTGCTGTTTTGTAATTCCAATCTATATTGCTAAAGAAAACCTTCAGTGACCCTGAGTAAATCAAGAATAGAAAACGACTTGGGTTTCGTGCTCTTTGCGGCTATGTTAGTGAAGAAATAGATTTTCACTGACCCTCATTAAAGTCTTCTGTCGGAAATAATGCCCATTGAAAGATCAATTAGTTACACTTTTATTTTGTTTTCAAGTAACTACATTTTCCTTCTCGGTCTCTTCACTGGTCTCAATCTGTTTTCTTTTGGAGGTGAAATACCTAATGTTCACCAATATTGGCTTCTTCTTGGTCTTATAAATTAAGTTTTTAACAAGCTGATTTAAGCTGTGCTTTCAAATAATATGACTCTAGATTTAAACCCAATCACTTTTCTTTACTAGTTGCATCAACAGATGTTCAGCGTTTCATTTTTCCTTAAGGGTGTATGGTTTCTCACTGACTCTTGGCTTCAAATAGGGATTCTCTGCTATTGGTTTTGTCTGTAAGAATTTAAGCTGTTTAAAGCTGTTTGTACTTGTGGCCAAGAGCTCCTAGTTCCCAAAGCAACGGTTTATCACCCACCCCGTGTTATCTTTGCTCTTACGTTTCTTCAGTCGCAGGAACACAACAGCACCGGTGGGTTAGATCTGTGGGTAACGCATGTGTTCGGTAGGCATGGACTGTTTATGACGAGCCATGTGGGTCGGGCTCATGTTCCTGGAGTGCCCTGAGCGGCTTTACTAATCTGTCAGCATAGTATGTTCTCGTGGATAAATATAGACATACGCGCACTCTGTGAGTTGTAGGTCACTGTCGTACTGTGCAGCTAAAAATTGTCCCATTGGTATGAAGAGTCTGCCCTGGACGGAAGGCCTGTTTTAGTTTGTCTTCTACTGTAGGTCTTTAGCACCTGACTAAAAATACACCTTGGGCCAAAAATAAGAGAGCCCTACCTTGCCGCTGAGACACTTATGGTGCCAGCGAGCAACAGGACCATGGAGTCCGTCATTATGTTTTTTTGCTTTGGAACATAGTCTGTGTAGCAGTTCCAGACTGTTCGTTTGGGTTCCTTTTCAGGCTCATGGAGATTACAACAGCTTGTTGGAGACGATCCTGTGTGATCAGCTTCATAAAAGGGCTTGGTAGGTATGAAAGGCTGTTAGCATGTATGGCGTGGATCGTTGTTCAGTTAAGTGCCGAATGTAGGGAAGATTCTCCTAAAGGTTTCAATGGATGGGGCGGAGTGGGGGGGGGGCAGTTGCATCTGCATGTGGAGATTTACTTATGATGTCACTGTTCTGAGGCAGGAATAATGCTTTTTAAGTTTCTGTTTGGGATTGCAGTATTTCAGAGGTGATTTTTTGTATATAAGTCTATGGAACAACAAGCTGTGACGTAATGGAATTTTTCTGTGCACCGAAGTTTCACTAAAAGATTTGGTACGATTATCTGTGCTGCAAAATTGCAATCTGAAAAATAGCTTAGTATTTGGAAGATAGTTAATACCATTGCATTTCATATTACAACAGAGGTAGGATTTAGGCTTGGTTTCTTCTAAATATTAATGTTGTAAATACTCAGTTATTTTGTTTAAACCATTGAAATAAACCTGAAGCAGTTTTTCCTTTGTTTTTGGCTTAGCCTTCTCCAACAAGAAAACAAATAAAATGTTTTCTTTTATTGTGTATGAATTAAAAAACAGGATAGGATGGGTAAACCAACATTAAATGGGTCCAAATTGCATGCCTGTGCTTTTCCTTTATCAGAGTAATAGCCTGGTTATATTAGTTCTAGCATAACCTTGTAAGAAATATTGTACAAGAGTTCAGAAAAATTAATGAGAGGAAATTCCATGACACAGGGTTCATTACATGCATCTTAGATATAGACCGTTTAACTTTCGATTTAATGAAGGTAGGAAAAGTAAATTTGTAGACAGTAAGGACACAACATATTGCTCTAATAAAGGAGAAACATTTAGTTAATGATTTGGGAGATTTAATTACTTGTTAATTATTCTTTTGCACTATCTTTAGTGAAACTATTAGATATTTACATATGATACAATTCTGTTTGTAGGAATTAAGTCTCTAATAGTCATTAATTTACTCCTTACTTTGTAGTTTATAAAAGCTGACTGTGTATTAGGGAACTTTTTTTTTCCCCTCTCAAGAGATTTTTTTTTTTTTTTTGATGTATAACAAGCATACAAGTTAAATGATAAAACTTACAGGTTCATATATTTGGAAAAATGCTATATCACAATAGGACTCATGTGAACTACTCAGTATTGTTTTTGTTTGATGTCTCTTGTAAATGTAACTGACTCTCACTGTGTTTCCACTGAATGGACCACTCCCATGATCTGGCAGCCATCTTAAGTCCTTTTTCACTCACTGCCTTTCTTACTCCCAATAAATAATATAACTTAACTTACACAAGGGATCGTTACCAACAAATATTTCTGCGAATTCACAGATTTAAGACCATCTTAGATTATGAACTTCTGGTAGGCACATATCAAGAGAATTTTACGTAGTCATTGTACATGTCCGTAGCTATTTAAGAATCTAATGAAACCTAGAATCTTTTTTTTTATTTAATGAGCCGGCATCTCAATAAATAAGTGCACATGAAGCAGGAATTTAATAAATGTTTTGCTGTTGACAAAATAAAAAACTAGACTACAAAGAATTTCACCTATTCAGTTAATTTTTTAACAATTGCTGACTGAGCTTCTACTGTGTATCCCGCCCTGGGTGTTCTTCCTTCACTGTAGATGTCGGAAATGTGTCTTGTGTTAATCATATGTATTATATAATGCATATACATGACCTCTATATCATACATATGTATATGCATATTATTGTAACCTATGCATATGTATATATTTTACAATAGATTGCATATTAAAACGTATATTGTACCTAGTGCCTTTTTGACCAGGACCCACAGAAAAACAAACAAACAAACAAACAAACAAACAAACACATTTTCTATTATGACTCAGAACACACACACACCGTACATATCTGTAGACGCAGACAGAGACTGAAAACACAAGTTTTGTGAAATAGTGCTCACTTAACCTCACTCTGCAGGGTGCCATCACCCGCTATTTTCTCTTGTAGAGTTTTCTATTCTATTTCATTGAAATCATCCTGGTTAGCACCCAGTAAATAGGTTTCATGATCGAGTAGTGGGTCACAACCTGTACTTTGACGACCCTCTCTAAAGATTCCATAAGCCAGGCATTCTCAGTACACCAATAGTCAAGTTCTCTACGGAAATGACAGGCTGTCATCCGTGATACTATATTCTACTCCTGGGCAGATTGGTGCTTTATTTGTCAGCATCTTGCTTGGTTGCAGAAATAGCTCTTTCAATAGACTTAATGTGAGTCTCGGGTTGAATGTTGGGTTTCTAAGCTGGGTATTCAGGACCTTGTATATCTTAATGCTTTCTTACTCCTTAATGCAACAAATATTTATTGAGTACTGGGTATTAAGCTAGAAGGTGAGGTTACAAAAGGAATAGAACAAATACCTTGCCCTTGTTGCATTTAAGTGGAGTAGGGGAGACAGGTAGAAAACAAGTGTATAATGTGTCATCATATATCATCAGGAGGTCAGTGCCCTGCAGGAGAGCAGAGCTGGGTAAAGGGCTAGAGGGAGGTGCCATCAAGTGGCTGGCCAGAACAGCCTCTAATAAAACCGGAAGGAAGTGAGACACCATCAAGTGCCCTTTTCCCCCACCTACGTGAATTCCTACAATCCCATTGCCCCCATTCTCTTCAGCCTCGATGCCTTCTTTGACTGTATCTATCATCAGTTATTTCTAGGTCTCATCTTTAAGGCCACCATCCCAGAGAGTCCCGCCCCGACCCCACAGTCAAGGATACGTCTCCCCTGCTCCTCTCTTACAACAACCTTCACGGCACTTCCCAGTTTTGTAATTATATTTCTGGACATAATACCTGTCTTCCCTGCATATTACCAGCTCCCCCCAGCAGCTGACCCAGTGCTCGGAGCCTCCAGTAAATACTTGATGACTGATTAAATGAACCAGTGAAATAAATAAGTTAACGAATGTTCTCCTACCTTTATGTGCTCATCGGTTGGCTTTTCAACCTGACACTCCTCATGGCATCTTATAGTTGAAAGCACTGCATTCTTTGAATCTCTCAGGTGGTCTTTTTAAATTTATCTTTGAATTCTGCACCACCCCACAGAATTTTGCAGTGTAACTTATGCATATCAAGGATCAGTGGAACTTTGTCATTTAGTGAATTGATTAACTGACTCACTCAGACACTTTTGAGACCCAAATATTTCTGAAAAGGCTCAAACTATATTATTGTAACATAGGTATGATAAAGGATGCCTGTGTAAATGGCATCCTGCCTGCGTTTGTCCTGGCCATGTATTGTAAGTGTAAACACCCATGAGACCCACACCACCCATCCCACACATTTAGTTAATGTGGAAGGATGTTGTTGGGCCTGAGATCTGAGTGAACATTAAAACCTATGTGATCGAACCTGGAATAAATGTGTTGTTTGATTTTTCAATGTATTTTTTAATTGAGTTTAGTTCAATGAAATAATGAAGGAATGCTATTATACCTTCATTATTGCCATTATAAGATATAGGGAACTTCTTACAAATGAGGCTTATCTTTTAAAAAAAAAGTTTGAGGGGCGCCTGGGTGGCTCAGTTGGTTAGGCGTCCGACTTCGGCTCAGGTCACGATCTCACGGTCCGTGGGTTCGAGCCCCGCATCAGGCTCTGGGCTGATGGCTCAGAGCCTGGAGCCTGTTTCCGATTCTGTGTCTCCCTCTCTCTCTGCCCCTCCCCAGTTCATGTCTGTCTCTCTCTGTCCCAAAAATAAATAAACGTTAAAAAAAAATTTTTAAAAAAAGTTTGATTATGAAATTTTTCAGACAAACACAAAAGGGGAAAGAATAGTACGATATATAACATATTGCCATCACTTACATTCAATAGTTAACAAGGCTTTGTCAGATTTGCTTCAGTTATACCTCCTTTCTCTTTGTTAAGGCATTTCAAATCAAATATAGGTATCATTTCCGTGAATGCCATACAGTCGATGTACATTCTAGAAAATATGGGTACGTTCTTACCTATCCACAGTGCTAACTTCATACGTACCCAAACTGACCACCATTCTTTGATGTAACCTAATCTCTAGTCCACATTCAAGTTGCTTTGATTGTCATTTTCAAAAATGTCTTTTAACAGTTGGTTTGCTTTCATCAAGATTCAGACAAGGTCCACACATTACATTTGGTTGTTCTGTCTCCTAAGTCTTTAATCATCCTACCCATTTTTATCTCCTCCATTGACTTGTAGACATTAGTGCAGTTTTCTTGTAAAATGTACCTACCTTTGAATTATTGCTTTGCTTCCTTAGGGTGACATTTAACTTGTTCCTATAGCCCCATGGTGTTTTGTTTTTTGTTTTGTTTTGTTTTGGTGTTTTTTTGTGGTTTGTTTTTTTTTTTTTTTGGTAAATGGACATTAGCTACAATGTTTTGAAAACTTGATGAACATGGACATAGGGCAAGTTACAGCTCCCTGTCTGCCACACTGCCAAAATCATTTCTGTTGCAGTGGTAGGAGCCTGAGAGCCCCTCTGTCATTCAGGAGTACACAGCCAACATCATTTTCAGTGGTTGAGTGTCATAACTCTAGCCAATATCTTGCCACTGGTAGGGAATTTTGAAAAGGCTTCTAGAGTTGATTCTCTAAAAATGCTTCTTAAACACTTTAATTATTGTAACGTCACATCAGGAAACCTATGGTGCATGTTTTCTTTACTGGGGAATAGTGATAGGACTAGAGTTCAGGTTCACTTGTGTAAGATGCACTGTCTTCTATCCTGTTTCAGATTCCATCTTTGTTCTTTTTCCCATAGTAGCTGCAATGGTCTTTAATTTGTGTTGTCCCTCAAACGGCTCTTCTTGAGCCCACCCTACACAATAACATCAGCTCAGCATTCTTCCCAGAAATCTGCTAACTCCCAGTTGTCCTCCAAATATAGTCTAAACTCACATTGGCTTGCCCTTCAAAACCTTAATTCTAATAATAAGAACTAAACACCTCTATTTTTTTTTGTTATTAAAATTTTTTTTTCAACGTTTTTTATTTATTTTGGGACAGAGAGAGACAGAGCATGAATGGGGGAGGGGCAGAGAGAGAGGGAGACACAGAATCGGAAACAGGCTCCAGGCTCCGAGCCATCAGCCCAGAGCCTGACGCGGGGCTCGAACTCACGGACCGCGAGATCGTGACCTGGCTGAAGTCGGACGCTTAACCGACTGCGCCACCCAGGCGCCCCAACACCTCTATTTTTTTATAGGACTTGAGAGTTTAAGTTTTTCATATGTATGTTCTTGCTCCATTATTTCATTCACACCAAGACTGTATTATGGAATCAGATGGGTTCCATTCAACAAAGATTAAGCAAGCACAGTTGTTTAATTAGTTATGCCAGATACTGTGCTAAATACATGGAATAAAGACAAGATGTAGTCTTGTTCTTGAGGACTTTACAGTCCCTTAGTGAAGAGAAAGTTTGAACATGTGTGCTAAAATAGGGATGTGTGGTAGGAGGGTGAGAGGAGGGAGGAACGAGGAGAGATTCTTAGCAGATGCGTGCACCTGCCATGCTATTCCCTGTGCCTGGGTTGCCCCTTTCTCATCTCTACCTATCAGAATCCTTCTAGACCTGGGTCGAGTGCCATCTATTCCATAATGTCTGGCTAATCGATGGCCTGGAAAAGAGATAATGCCTAGTTAGTATAGGGTTTTGTGAAAGACTCTCAGTACATAATTCTTCTTTAATGTTAACACAGTCTTGGGTTTACAACTAGGAATAAAGACAGGCTTCCTTGTGTGTCCACCCGTAATAGAGGAAGTTGCTAGTGGTCAGGACTAGTCTCACTTGCTAGTCTCAGGAAAGGGAGTGGAGCCAGAGAATAAGGGGAAAGGTTACGATCATTCGTAAAGCTTTCCCACATAGAGAGGATAGATGATAGAATCTCACTAATTCATATTAATTCAAGGGAAAGCAAGTGTTAATCTTTAAAAAAAAATTTGAGTATAGCTGACATACAATGTTACATCAGTTGCAGGTGTACAAGAGTGATTCAACAAGCTCATATGTTATGCTCACCACAAGTGTAGCTCCCATCTGTCACCATACAAGCGATTACAGTACCATTGACTATATTCCCTATGCTGTGCCTTTCATCCCTGTGATGTATTCACTCCATAACCAGAAGACTGTACCTCCTGCTCCCCTTTACCCATTCTGACCATCCCTGTACCCTTCTGTCAACCATCAGTTTGTTCTCTGTGTTAATAGGTTTGATTCTGCTTGTTTTTTTTAGATTCCACATGTGAGTGAAATCATATGGTGTTTGTCTTTCTCAGTCTGACTTATTTCACTTAACATCATACCCTCCAGGTGCATCCATGTTGTCATAAATGCCATGAAACATGCACTGTAGGTATATGTACACATACATCCATACCACATCTTCCTTATCCATTCATCTGTTGATGGGTAAGTGTTAATTCTTTGAACTGTGCAAGTATTGAATAAGTGATGTTTTATTAATTTTGACTATATATTTTATATAGTCATAGAATGAATACTGGTGCTAGAAAGGGCAACCTGGCCTGGATTCTTTAAAAATAACAGATAAGGAAACTGAAGCCCAGTTGGTACAAGTTCATCCCCCAAGTTCATATGGAGCCATACTCGGACCTTTGACTCCCCATTTGGTGTTCTTCCTATGTTTTGCCTCCAGAGCATTAACTTAGTTAAAGTTAATGAAGCATATCTATAGGCAAATGGAATGAAAAACAATGTTATTAACTGGATTAATTGGTCCTCTTTGTTTTCCCATTTATTTATATCAGAGACATCAAACTATACTCCTGGGCCAACAGCATTGGCATAATCCGGTTATGCCTAGTTAGGATTAGTTAGAACTGGTTATCACTGGTTAGAAATGCAGGTTATTGAGCCCCATCCCAGACCTGCTGAATCAGGTGGGGTGCAGCCTTCCAGGCAAATCTGACATGCCGAGATTCTGATCACCACCGATTCACATTGTAAATCAGCATAGCCTTTTGAAAGTTACCATGAAAAACAAAATACAAAGCCTTGTCCAGTTTATCCCAAAGTTTGACTTAATGCATGGCAAATTAATGAGATTTGTGCTGCACAAAATAAGCCAGAAGAGGAAGAAAATGGAGAAGAAAAGAAAAGGAGAGAAGGAAGAGAGGCCAGTCAGTGGAGGGCACATGAATGAGAGCAGTTTGTCTGTTTTGCTGAGAAGAAGGAAGTTGAAATTCAGGATTATCCTGCCTCTAGAAGGTTATTCGATCTCCTTTTGGTGAGAAAGGACCTTGAAATGTCAATGTAACCTCATCTTCCTTTGCTCACAGATCTTGGCAGACATTTGTTCAGGCTCTGATGACAGTACCTACTTTGAAAATTGGGGAAGGTCCATGTAATTGCATCTTAGCAGATGACAGACATTTAGAAAGGCAGTCATTGAAGTGTTACTGTCATTTCTGTAAGATAAAATACTGTAAGTCAAAGGAAGAGAGAAAAGAAAACAGGGCAGTGACTTGATGCCTACTTTCTCTTTATTGAACTCCTTCACTCTCTCCCGGGTATCCAGTCTCTAGGAGACCAAAGACAAAAATGGTGTGGAGAGGTTGCAGACTGAACAGAAGTTCCCTTGCTCCTTGTTAGAATAACAACCAGTTAAAGTTGATATCATCAGTATATCTAGGAAGGAATGGTCTCTAGATCTTTCTAATGTATGTCAGTAATCAGATTTCGTATATCTTATGGGTCTTCAATTCTTGGCTCTGTTTTATACTCTTAGCCTTCCCAAAGCCCTTATACTAGCTAAAAGATGCATTCGAGTTTAAGGGGACAGAGAACTTGGCAGGATGGACCTCTGTGGCTGGCACATTCTCCAGATCACAACATCTGTATTTTATTTCTTCGTCCCCTGAAGTCCCCGAACTGGCTCATACCAGGGCCAAACTGTGGGTAAGGGAACTTATTTTATTCAGTCTTCCTCATAAACAACTGGTTTGTTTTTAAATTCAGGATCATACAAGAAGCTCAGAAGATATACATGGGATCAGATCCTGGGTCAACCACTCTGTGACCTTAGGCAAGACACTTAACCTCTCTTCACCTACATGGTCTTATCTGTAAAAGTGAGAGGGGTTGGCCTTCCAAGATTATTTTTGAGTATTAAAGACATTATATCATGGGGCACCTGGGTGGCTCAGTCGGTTGAGCATCCGACTTCGTCTCGGGTCATGATCTCACGGTTTGTGGGTTTGAGCCCCGTGTCAGGCTCTGTTCTGAACTCTTGCTCAGAGCCTGGAGTCTGCTTCGGATTCTGTGTCTCCTTCTCTCTCTGCCCCTCCCCCCGCTCACGCTCTGTCTCACTCTGTCTCTCAAAAATAAATAAATGTAAAAACAAAATTTATATATATATAAAAGAGACAGTAACTATTTAGAGCCATCTTGTGGACCCTGAAACTCGAAGGCACACAATTTGAGGACTAGAGAATGGAGAGAGTGAAGTAGCCTGAGAAAGGAAGAATGCATTTCATAAATGAAAATGCAAGGAACATTTCACATTACCAGAATTTTACAGAAATTAGTTAAGAGGGACTTACCATGCCATTGAATATATTTTTCTTCCAAGGCAAAAAGCATTTCTGAGTATTTTTGCCTTGTACTCTCCTCTTGACCAGTTTTGAAACATATAAAATTAAGAGTTATCCATCTCTTTGTTAAGAAATGTTTTTCTGTTGCTCAAACTAATTGTTTCTTTAAATCTCAACATTTTCCGTTTCTTAAGAATACCCTTCAGAGGAAAATAATTCTTCCTATCACATTTGCAGGATTTTTTCTTCTTTTTATCCTAATGTATTTTGCATGACTTTTAAAGTTTCTGGTCACTTTGAGTATTTGCAGTACCTTTTAAAATACCATTTCTTAAGCACCCTTATAAATGCATTAGTGGACAATTTATTATAGTTCTATACACAGTGTGACATGTTCTCACAGTAGCTGCGTCATTCTGGGTTTGTTATGTTTTATGAAATGTTCCTGTAATGCCAGTAAACAGAAAAAGTCTTACAGGAAAAGAGGGATTGGCGGGGGGGGGGGGGGGGGGGGGACATCAAGTCTTCAAGAAGGATCCCAGCACTTGGGTACTGACAGGATTTGCCCTTAGAACCCACAAAACGAATGAGGTGCTGAGAACTGGCAGAAAGAATAACATATATCCAACTGTGAACAAAGAAATCTAATCAATCTACTCCTGTGTTAAAAGATAGGTTACAGTGATCTGTAGGAAATAGAGTTGTTTAAACGGACCTCCATTTCTAAGAGGAGTAGCGACTTTGAACAGTGACCGCCATATAATCTCAGGGGCACTTCAAAAGAAAAGGAAACCATTTCTTCTTTATTTCAAACGCTCAGAGTCTGATTCCCATTCTGGGAACATCAGAGCAAGCACTGAATATTGTCAACAACTAACTCTGTGCTTGTCTGTCTTTATAAGTGGGGAAAAAAGCCGGCAAGGATGGGCCTCTTTCCTGAGTTACATACTTTGTGAGGGGAGGTGAAAAGGCTGCGTGTCCAATGGGCATTTTGATTCATGCTCTTCACAGCCTGGTTAAAATTCTCATTCCCAACCAGAACAGACGCAAAAATGGGCAGGTCAAAGGGATGGGTCAGAGAAGCAGATCCTGCCCAAGCCAAGTGTGTTTGGATTTCCTTAGACGCCAAGAATGCACACGGCTCTCGTTGCTTTCCACGGCAGTTCCAAACCCAGCATTTGAACATTCCTCTATTCCCTCACTGTGTTTAATTTCCCTTCATTTTTGAACGTACTGCGATCTGACTTGCAGTTTGCATTGCGGTGTATATGTGCGTGTGTGTGTACAAAACATTGCGGTTTGTATGGTCCTGCTTCAGCAAACCATAAACTCTGTGAGGGCGGGAACTATCTGTTGACTGCTACCTTCCCAGGGCCTAGAACAGTGCTGGAAACCCAGGTACTCGTTAAAGAAATATTGGTCGAAATGAATGAGTGAATGAATGAATGACAGCCTTAACAAGTGAGGGGATCAACTTCTCTGAAAATCTGATTGAGAAAACCAGTTGTCCTGTAACATGTGGGGCCACTTACAGCCTCTGGGACATTCATATGAGGAAATTCATTATAACATTAACTTTCCTTTCAGTGACATAATAAAAATGTAGCCAAACTATGAGTTGTGGGGTATTTGTATTGGTGTCACAGTTTGGAAGTTAATAATTCCTGGAAATGTTGGCAATTCAGGGAAAGTTTACTGAAGACCTTAGCCAGCTAAGAGTGGCCAGCCTAAAAATCATGTTATTAGTCAATGACACTGGGGGAAAAACATAGTCACGTTCAGGAGATCATCATTTGCAGTTAGAAATAGATCTAATAAAGAGCTAATGAATGGGCCACAAAAGCCTCAAACAGATTTCTTCCAGACTAAGGAATGGGCCCTGCTTACTAGAAGAAATAGAGACTCAGGGAACAAGGGGAAGAAGCTCCTGAAGCCATCCTGCAAACCCAAATAGAAACCGAATTTGGGCTAAAATAATGGCATCGGCAAAACCCGTTTAAGATACAAGAAGGCAATGGAGAAAAATTAGAACGTGTCAAATCCAAGAGGAAAATGTCAATGAGAAAATCTAAACAGAAAGCAAATTCCCAAAAGTTTCAGTAAGGAAGGTCCTGGTTAATAACTGAACGTGGTGCCCTTGTGGCCCGCGCCTCCGTTCCCCACCCACAGGAACCCAGGTCGGAGTGACTTTCTAGGGGCGTTGAGCTGATGTGTGCAAATAGGGAGAGGAGCTGAAGAAGAGAAGGAGAGATGGTTAAAGCAGATGGAGAGGAAGCTCAAAAATTTATCACATGCAGGAAAATTTAAATGCGAGAAAGCGTTTAATCTAGCAAATTAAATCGTTCCTTCAACATGTCTTTTTAGGTGGGGAAGAGAACAGTGACCTGTCAGGACCCTTTCATCATCAGGGATCCCTATTTCCAGAGGCCCCACCATGGAGGCAGCTGGATGGCACGGTCTCCGCGAAGTCTGGGAGGGAATCCTGACCTCCGGCGACTTGCTTGCCTGGCTGGACAGAAAGTAGTGGCAACACCGTGGTGGGAAGAGTCGGTTCAGACAGTAATGCCTGCTTCGGCAGAGCCAGAAAGGGGCCAAAGTGTGACTATTACTGCACTGGTGGTTTGTCTGTTGCAATAAAAAATAAGTTCCAGTTAAAAATTAGACTTATGGGGGCACCTGGGTGGGTCAGTCAGTTGAGCGACCTATTCTTGGTTTTGGCTCAGGTCCTGATCTCATGGTTATGAGATCAGGGCTCCGAGTAGGGCTTACTCTGGGCATGGATCCTGCTTAAGATTCTCTCTCTCTCTCTTTTTCTCAAAAAAAAAAAAAAAATCAGACCTATGAAGAAAGAGATTAATTCTTCAGAGTGAAATTCTTAAGGTTGTTATTTACCCTTTATACCCCAAACCTTTTTTTTAGGCTTACCTTTTGGAAATTTACATCACTCTTCTTCCCACCTTCTCAAATACAGGACTACATATCAAACTTATTTTAGCTTTTCCATAGGACTTAAGGTCATCATCATGAATATTGTGACAACATGCTAGATGGATCTGTCACTGCCCCCACACTTGTCAGAGTGTCTGATTCTGTGGCCTTGTGCCAAATGGCTTCACACAACTGCATTTTTAAGTTACAGAGCCTTTTTAGAGTAGTGCCTTCCCCCCCCCCCTTCTTTTGCTATTAGAGTTTCTACCCAAGATGTTGCATCTTTCCTTGTAATTTTCTCTTTCCAGACTACTGTGAACTTCAAAACTGGACAGTGGATCTTAATTATGTGTAGATTAAAAGCAAGTACACAGGGAAAAATCTAATGATGTTTTCTAGTGGTAATGTTCTCATAGTTAGACTAGTAGAGACTTTGTGACTCAATTTTGACTACCAGGGAATATGTATTGTCACCAAATAACTGAGCTCCTGAAAGGTGCTACGTCATATGTTTACTTTTAAAAATTATTCCGACAAAAGGCTAGGATTTGTTATGAATCAATTATGGTAGGATACAGAGAGCTATTAAAACAGAGTGGATCTTGTTCAAGGACATTTACCCCATTAAATTTTACTGCATCTCTGTATGCCCAGCTGATCTGTTTAAAACAGGAATGATGGGCGCCCTCCCCTTGAATCTCTTTCAGCTCTGACACAGGGCTCTGCTGGGCTAGGATAGTTCCTCTCCAAGGCTGTGTAGACTCTTGCACTCACAAGGATGTCTGGCTCTGAGGTACAGGTGACTAACTTTTTTTATGACAGCAGTGAATTGGTATCTTGGCCGTTTAAATGGAATATTCATCAGAGACACATCCTGGTATCTGGAGTTCAGCTATCTGGTTCAAGACGCAACATTTCAGAAGACTGCCAGAGGTCACTCTTGAAATTTCTCTCACTGGGGTCAGGACTTTTAGGCCCCAGAGTCTTTCAATTATGGATCTGATCTTGCAATTACGTATTACATCAAGCTGATTAGTGCTGTCTTCTAGAAATGGATTAAATCCTGTGGAAAACTAAAGGTAATGAAAGATTGTCCTTCACTTAGACTTTCTCAGTTTCTATTCCAATTTCCAGCCCTATGGCACAATGCCCTGGAAACATGAGGAAAATACCTCGTGGAGACCTTAGTGTCCCTTTATTAAGTTGGTCTTGGGATCCCAGGCTTCCCATTTCCAAAAGGCACCTGCACTGAGGAGAAGCAGGTAAAGGCAGAGGAGTGACCAGAACTTCATTTGCATCACCTGATTTTGAATATGTCCGATTAGAATCAATCATGCCTTTTAGGAAGCAGCTTCAAGTGCTGTTTAACTAATGACTCTTCCTTGCAAATACTGCACCCTCTCCCTTTAATGACTCTAACTACTGATTCGTCTCTGAGAGCTCCCTCCCTATGAGTCAAGATGTACAGAAATAAAGTAAGGTGTCATTTCAGGTAGTTACTTAAGGAGATCTACTGAGTATTATCTGTATAAAGAACTCTGTGTTAGACTAGGAGGCTACAGTCTTATTCGGGAACTTTCAGAGGATAACACGGAGAAGAGTATATGGTTCAGTTACGGGGCCAAGCCTTGGCAAAACTGTGTGACCAACTGATAATTACTTCTCTTGTCAGCTATCTTCTGAGTCTTTCTTAGGTAATGTAGGATGTAAAAGGCCAAAGAACATGAGTTAAGTGTCTAAATCTGGTAATACAGACTTACCAGGGAAGAGTGGGCAGGTGGAGGTAGGTTTTGTGGAGATCGATCTACACGTGGCTCTGAAAGGACAAGAGAGTTAGATGATCAGAGAAGAGTGGAAAGGAGCAGGAAGAGAGAAAGGAGGAAGGCATAGGGAAGAAGAGTGTGCTCCCGGGCCAGCCAGGATATCAGCCTGGCTTGGGGACAGGGTGGAAGCAAACTGCTGAAGGCTATCAAAACCAGACGATGTGTGAAGGCTGGATGGTAATTAAGAGCCAGTGAAAATCTTGAGAAAAAAAAAAGTTATAATTAAAGCCATGGTGAAGGGGCACCTGGGTGACTCAGTTGGTTAAGCATCTAACTCTTGGTTTCTGCTCAGGCCGTGATCTCATGGTTTCGTGAGTTCAAGCCCCGTGTTGGGCTCTGCACTGATGGTGTGGAGCCTGCTTGGGACGCTCTCTCTCTCTCCCTCTCTCTCTAGCCCTCCTCTGCTCATGTAGTCTCTGTCTTTCTCAAAATAAATAAATAAACTGAAGAAAAATGTAAAGCCATGGTAAAGAAAAATTTGGTATATGAAAGGAATGAAATAAAGTCAGCACAGAGGCTGCTATAGTAATTGAGCCATAAGTTTCCAAAGGCCTGGACCAGGATGGAGCTCATGAAAATGGAGAAGAAATGGAATAATATACATAAAACATGTTTTAGTTTTATAACTTGAGAAGCCATAAAGTGTGGTGGTAGTTGAGATATGGGAAGATCCTCCAGATGTAAGGGACCCCTCAACTGTGTGGCAGGTCGAATGGATTAGAGAGAAAGGAGCATAGGGAAAGAGGAGATAGACCCTAACACAAGGACCTGTTTGTCATCTGATAAAATAAATACAATTTTTCATTGGCTTCCTCAGAATTTTACTTGGGATAGAAAGAAGGGAAGAGAAGACTTCAGTTTATTTTCAGTTTTGAGAAAAGTACTCAGCTTTCCTGGAGAACTTTTTCCCTCTTTCATTATCAGTGACAGGCCACCCTTCTCTTACTATCCAAACCAGCATCCAAATGAAGTCCCCTTTTTTCTTCATCTTTTCTTTAATCTCCGTATTCAGCCACCCTGAGCTGGAGAGCCTTCCTTTAAAAAGTCTACTTTATTGGGGTGCCTGGGTGGCTCAATTGGTTAAGCATCCAACTCTTGATTTTGGCTCAGGTCATGACCTCACAGTTTGTGAGATCGAGCCCCGCATTGGGCTCTATGCTGACGGTGTGGAGTCTGCTTGGGATTTTCTCTCTCTCTCTCTGCTCCTCCCCTGTTCTCTCTTTCTCAAGATAAATAAATAAACTTTCAAAAAGTTACTTTATCATCATCCCGTCCTAAGCCACTTAACTCAACATTTCTTTCATTGGCTATCATGACCAACCGTGTCACAAGTACTTAGGTGGAAGGAGATAGCACATGTTAGAATTTGACGTGCCAAAGTACAGTAAAAAGTAGAGAGGTGTGAAATTTTCATTTACGAATAAAAATTGGTTTCTCTGTCAAATTAAAATACTTGTCTGACTCTGTTGCATTCTAAAAGGAGGCCACTCACTAGGGACTCTCACAGCTGCCTCTGTTCAAGATCTAATCCAAGCAGGGAACCTGCACATTTTAGAAGAGGTGAGGAGAGGTAGCCCAACTTGAGCCGAATGGTGGCGTGAGTGAAAAGTCAAATGCACATCTCGGATGGCATAGATGGGGCACTGCCTGAGCCTTTTATCTTTCAAGAGGGGCATCTCTTTCAGGAGCAAGAGCCAAATGGGCTTCTGAAACTTCTGGGTCATGGAAACTTCCGGAAGTCACCACCCCAGAAGTCTTTTCCTTTTTTAGAATGAAGCACGGAGAGCTCCTGGCCATTAGGAAAACCAGGACAGGAAATCACTTTTTTTCCATATACATTTTCTTAGTCCATTTCCCTGGCACATAAAAAACAAGCAAAAAACATCTTAAATGTTGTAGGATTCATAATTCAACATCAACAATTATGTCGTATGCTTACAACATAATTCACCTAGGGGCATCTGGGTGGCTCAGTGGGTTGGGCCTCCAACTTCAGCTCAGGTCATGATCTCACGGTTCATGGGTTCGAGCCCCACATTGGGCTCTGTATTGACAGCTCAGAGCCTGGAACCTGCTTTGGATTCTGTGTCTCCCTCTTTCTCTGCTCCCCCCCCCCACTTGCACTCTGTCTCTGTCTCTGAAAAGTAAACATTAAAAAAATTTAAAAAAGAAACATAGTTTACCTAAAGCAATGTAATAACCAGAAATACTTTGAGATTATCAAACATGGCATACTGCAAACTTAATGTAATCAAAATAGTTACATTCTGACACCATTCCTTTTTTGTAATTAATTAATTTATTTTTGAGAGAGAGAGAGAGAGAGAGAGAGACAGAGAGGCAGAAAGAGAGAGAGCGCACAAGTTGGGGAAGGGCAGAGAGAGAGGGAGACCCAGAATCTGAAGCAGGCTCCAGTCTCTGAGCTGTCCGCACAGAGCCAGATGCGGGGCTGGAACCCACCAACCGTGAGATGGTGACCTGAGCTGAAGTTAGACACTTAACCAACTGAGCCACTCGAGTGCCCCTGACACCATTCCTAAAGAACACGGCCAGGTTATGACATCAAACGCGGGCATTCTTCGTATGATTCATATCCGTACGTTGATGGCTTAATACAGCCGATCTGGATATTTAGGATGTTATTTTCAGCCGGTGAGAACATCCGTTGCATTTTTCAGCTTCTCCGGTTGGCAACGGTTATATCAAGCCTCCGGTTCCACCTGTTTCTGGCACGCAGCGCGAGAAAGGGCCGCCAACCATGTTACCCATCAGCGTGGACCCGGACAGCAAACCAGGAGAATACGTCCTCAAGAGTTTATTCGTCAACTTCACCACTCAGGCTGAGCGCAAGATTCGCATCATCATGGCAGAGCCTCTGGTGAGTACGCTCCACGACACCTGTTTCAGTTCGTCTTTATACTAAATACAGCAGAGCGTTAAAGCTCTGGGGAGAGACGGATTGTTTCCCCCCAGGTTTGCAAAGGTGTTTTTGACTCCACAGGTGATTTTTTTAAAAGATTATGATTAAGTTTCCCGATTTAGAGGGGAAAAAAATGAGAGGGGCGCCTCGGTGGCTTAGTCAGTTGAGACTCCAGCTCTCGATCGCGGCTCAGGCCATGATCCCACGGTTTGTAGGCTCCGCACTGACAGTGGGAAGCCTGCTTGGGATTCTCTCTGTCTTTCCCTCTCTCTCCGTCCCTCCCCCACTCATGCTCTCTCTCGCAAAATAAACTTAAAAAAGAAAAAAAAAAAGGGAGTCAAGGACTTTAAAAGAATCCTTAGCAAATACGTTTCCGTGGCGTGTTTCATTACTGCATTTGAACAGTAAGAAGCATAATTTAACAACAGGAAGTGTGAGTCCTAGAAAACCTGTGTTCAGAGTCCCTGCCATGCATTTATACTTGAGTCGGAATCTTTTGTCTGTTTTTAAAGTAAATGAGAAAAAAAAAAATCATTCTTCAAGTGGTTTCCTGGACTTCCAGTTTGAGAACGTAGGGTCTCAGCGATCTATTGTCTGAAGAAGTTATTTGGTGAGTCATTCAGAAACACCTCTTTGTTTTCTGAAAGTCGGAGGACAGGAGATCTCGGCTCACTTACCTTTAGGTCCCTTATTAGACAGATAATGTCCGTGGACGTCAGTATCTTTCTTTGCAGATGATTCTGCTACAAAATAAGGCATGTGTTTCAGCCTTATGTTAATTGCTCTAACAAGGGCTCTAAAGACAGAGTACGGAACCTCAAAAGGACAGTCAGGAAGGAAGGAAGGCCAATGGGCAGATTCAGATTACTTGTTTTCTGACCTTGGCGGGAGAAACCCAGTAGGAGAAAAGGCAAGGAATCCAGAGTGACACAGCTTTTTCTATGAAGCTCGGCTTTGTACCTCCTGAGAGGATCCTGGGGCATAAGAAGACGCTGAGAGGTTTGCTTTGCAGCACCAGAGCTTAAGATAATTAAGTATGATGGTGTTAAACCCACAAGTCTCTAAACAAATACATAGCAGATTATGTTCGACATCATCTGTTAAAAATGACCTTTGTAAGAATCACAATTGAAGAGCTGGAAAACAAAATTCAAGAATATTTGTTAAGTATATGGTTGCCTGACAGTTACAAATTTTGCATTTTAAAGTTTTTATTAGATCAGTGGAGGTTATCTTTATGAATTCTACCTTCCTATTATGGAATGTCTCTTGGTTTTATAGTTTTAATCATTTAAACCTCAGTATAGCACCTTTTCCACATTCACTTATTTTTGAAATTTATTTTTCTGCTACTCTTTCTGCTAATAATAGCTAATATTTCTAGAGTACTTACTATGTGCCTGGCACTGTGTTTCATTTAGTGTCTCCTTTAACCTTTACAATAACCTTAGGTAGGTAGTATTTATATCCCCATTTACAGATGGAAACGTTGGCACAGAGAGGGCGAAGTAGTTGCCTAAGGCCACGCAGTGTTGATATGAACTCAAGCCTAGTACCTTCAGAGCCCGCCTCTGAACCCTCTACACTCTGTTGCGTCTTTACGTGGACGTCCACACGTGAAGATACCTTCTTTGATGTCTTACAACCAACCAACACAGGCCTCTCCTATAACTTAAACTGGCCAAAGATCAAGTTCCCAAATTCTCATTGCCCCAAATTGTGCTGATCCCTGGAACCCTCCGAGCACCTGGGTGTATTCTGAGGCTGCCCGGACTCCCTCCCCTGGCGGAGGGTGGGAAGCCAGCTTGGGTCCAGAGGTCACGGGGGAGTTTAAGGAGGAGAGAGCAGTAAGGCACAAGGAGGAGTTATTCCTTCACCGTGGCAGATCAGGGTCTCTGAAATTGTTTGTCATAGTGCATTTCCCTAGGGAGCTGGGAAGTTGTACCAAAGTTTAAAGAGATGCTAAGACTAGGCCCTGACATCTTTTGAGCCATCCCTCTTTCCAAAATAATAGTTTAAATGCCATTATTTGAAACTTTATTAAGTGGGGTAGTTTGGGGTTAACTTTTTCTTCACTCAGCTTGGCATTTGTTTGGATGGCATTTTCTTTTTGGAGTAAACGTCACGTCTGAAAATCTATGTGCCATAGCATTCTTTTAATTAGAGGTAGACAATTTTGTTCCTTTCAGTGAGACGCCTTAAACGTCCCTAAACAGGAAAAATGGGAAAGAACAAGTGTAAGTCCTTTTCACCAGCAAATCTTTATTGTGGGCCTAGAGTGACAGGCCACTGGATGCTGAGTGCCAGGTAGAAGAACATTATGTTCAAGAAATGTATCAATCAAATTTCAGTATTGTTGCTTTTTATAAAAAGGGACTATTTATTTCCCCCTGTACTTTTTGGCAGAGACGTAAGCTTCCGTGCCATATCCGTTTCTGGTCTGCTGAAAAATGCTTAGTAATTTTTGTCCTTGTACTTGTGCTCTTACGGGGCAATACACGTGAGTCGATTTTGCGGCTCACTGCTGGATTCGAAAAATGTTACTGTGCATTTGTTAGTTCTGTAGCCATAGCAAGAGGTGTTATTTTTTTTTTTTTTTGAGAGAGAGAGAGAAGGAGCGTTATTTATTTGAGAGAGAGAGAGAGAGAGAGAGAGAGCGTGAGCATGGGAAGGGCAGAGAGAGAGAGAGAGAGAGAGACAGAGTCCCAAGCAGACTCCACGCTGCCCACACAGAGCCCAACACGGGGCTCGAATTCACAAACCAGGAGATCATGACCTGAGCAGAGATCAAGAGTCGAACATTTAACTGACTGAGCCACCCAGGCACCCCAAGAGGTGTTATTATGGATGTTTGTATAATACATTTAAAGTGAATTCCAATAAAGGCTCACTACTATTTCTCTTGCTCAGATAGGTCTATTTGAAAGACATTGAATCCTTTAAAAGCCTGAGTTTATGTAGCTTTGTATCAAATCACAAAGTTGTTTTCTTTTTCTTTAATGTAATTGGAACTTGTAGGGGAGTGGTAAGGGTAAATTTCAAAAAGTTGGAAGTAGAGATTTATTACTTATGGCAATACTCAGGAATCTCTATTTTTCAGTTTACTTTCAAAAGACTAAGTTCTTCAAAATTCCACATCAGCCTGCGTGGGATCAGTTATACACAACATCAAAATTAAAGTTGGATCTATGAGTTTCCAATATCCAAATAGCTAACTTTAATGAAAATAAAAGACAGGAAGGAAAAATATTCTACCAAAATTACATTTTAGCTCGTTTTTCTTTGCAAACATTCTTCACTAGTTTAGCAGTATTGTTCCTTGTGCTCAAAAGATGCTCAGGTCGTATCTATTAACATTGGTGGATTAGTCAGTAATTGTCAGCACTAGTCAGTATTGCTTCATGGGGTTAGTTTTTTTTTTTTAAGTTTATTTATTTATTTTTGAGAGAGAAAAGAGAGGAGGGGCAGTGAGAGAGGGAGAGATGGAGTCCCAAATAGGCTCCAAGCTGTCAGTGCGGAGCCCAACGTGAGGGCTCAACCTCATGAACCGTGAGATCATGACCTGAGCTGAAATCAAGTTGGACACTTAACCGACTGAGCCGCCCAGGCGCCCCACTTCATGGGCTTAGTTGATAGCATTTGCTTTTGCCCAGTCCTACCATTATTTTACCTTTCCCATGCCAAGTGTCTTAAGCTAACTTGGATTATCTGTGGCTTTTTAAAATTTTTATTTCAAATTTTAATAAGTATAGAAAAAAATAATAGGGATGTTCATTCCTTTTGTCTCCTACTCTTTCCCTCTGTTTACACTTTCTTCTTCCCAAGGCCCCTGGGTGACTCAGTTGGTTATGTCCAACTTTGGTTCAGGTCATGATCTCACAGTTCAGCAGTTTGAGCCCCCCATCAGTCTCTGTGCTGACAGCTCAGAGCCTGGAGCCTGCTTCCAATTCTGTGTCTCCCTCTCTCTCTCTTCCACTCCCCCACTTGTGCACACTTTATTTGTCTCTCAAAAAATAAATAAACTTTAAAAAATATTTTTTTTAAATAAATACATAAATTTTCTTCTTCCCAAAGTATGTTTTCTGTAATTATTTAAGTAAGAGTCAGTGGGTGGTAAATCATGCGGTCTTATTTATCTAAGAGGTCTTTATTTATCCCTCAGCTATCAGTAATAGTTCAGCTGGGAATAGAATTCTACTTTGACATTTATTCTCCCTCTAGACTTTTGGTGATATATTTCACTATGTTGCCACTATCACTGCTGGGGGAAAGTCTTCGGCTGACTTGTTATTTCTGGATTACTGATTTTTGTTCCGTTTGCTTTTATGGTTTTTCTCTTTGTCTATGGTGTTTTTCAGTTTCACTACACTGTGTTTAGCTGTGGCATTATTTTATTTTCTTGTTGGAGACTCTCATGCTTCTTGAATTGATGGTTTATGTCTTTCATCAATTCTGGAAAACTCTTACTTATTAATTATTTGAATATTGCCATTCTTCCATTTTCCCTCTTCTCTTTTTCTTGCATCCCTATTAAATATATAGTAGACATTCTCATGCTATATTTCATATCTTTTTACCCTTCTTTTATTATTTTTATCTCTTGCTACTGCAGTCTGAGTAATTTTCTCGGGCCTATCTTCAATTCATTAATATTTTCTTGAGCTATGTCTAATCTGTTGTTTAACTTGCCCATTAAGAATTATAATTTTGGTGACTGTATTTTTTCATTTCTGGGAGTGCTGTTTGCTTGTCTTTTAAAATCTATTTAGGTGTATTTTGTTTCTTTCTTAAGTTTACAGTTTCTATTCTATGTCTTTGATCACCTTAAACATACATTTTTTGTGTGTCTTCTTTTATTTTTTATTTTTTTAATGATTTTTTATTTTGAGAGAGAAGGAGAGAGAGAGAGAGAGAGAAGGTGAATGGAGGAGGGACAGAGAGAAAGGGAGAGAAAGAATCCCAAGCAGGCTCCATGCTACCAGCACAGAGCCCAACTTGGGGCTTGATCCCATGAACTGTGAAATATGACCTGAGCCAAAATCAAGAGTAGGATACTTAACAGACTGAGCCACCTAGACACCTCTGTGTCCCCTTTAGATTAGTCCCAGAGTTATCATTATCTCGGGCCAAATATTATGTTGGCTTGGGAGTTTATGTATCTAGAAGTGATAAAAGCAAGCCCCAGACTCATGTAGTACTTGGGACTATGATTTCAAATTCTCAGGGAAGGTGTTGTTGTTGTTGTTGTTGTTGTTGTTGTTGTTACCCAGAACCCAGGCGGGGACTGCCGGAACATCTTTTCATCTTCCTGTGCCAGTGGATAGATTTTCCCCTGCCCATTGTTTCATTGCTTAGAACTAGACTTAAGTGTCTTATTTCCAATGTCCCACCTCTCAAAGGCCCACAGCTTTGTTTCCTGTCCCCAAGTAGACAACAAAAAAGGCCTGTAGGCTAATGAGACCAGTAATCCTCTCCCAGGGCAGCTACCATGTCACCTCATAACTTCTTGCTTTTAATTTCCCTTCTCATTTCTTGTGTACTTACTTCGGCATTTTGAAAGAATCCTATATTTCACTCGTCATTTCCAAGTACTTATATAGCATGTGAGATTTTGAGTTTTCTTAGTCCACTTTCCTGCCAGTCTTCTGCTGGATTCTTGGTTTGCTTCTCATGCAGATGAGGGTGGGCCTTTGCACTGTGAGGTTCATGTGCAAGCAGAAGTTCCCATGGCAAGGTTGGTGGGGGCGGGGGGGCGGGGGGGCAGGGTTGCAAAATGAGTGAAACAAAGAGTTGAAAGACTGTCGCCAATTCTTTCTCTTCTGATCCTATCTGATGAATCGTCCCTAAGTACAACCCTGGGCCTTTAATTTTCTTGGTCGAAACCTTCATTTCACACCCTTTCACTCTGTGAAAGACCACCTGTCTTTCTTCCCCCCTGCACCTCTATGAACCCATGTTTCACTTCTGTGCTTCTCTGCCTCCTTCCTAGATGGCCACTGATCTCTTCCTCCTGGCTGTCTTTCATCCTATCTTTCCAGGTCCCACCTGGGGTACTTCTCAGTACCTCATCATCAAAAAGGTTTACTTGGTTTCTTTCCTGCTGACTCCATACAACTGTGCAAATGTGGATATACACACCTATAAATCTCTGTCTGAAGCACTGTATCATTCTCTCATGCAAACTGCACTGTCTTTATTGAAATAGAATACTAAAGTAGGCTAGAATAGAAAATATTAGAGTATGGTATAGGTATGAAGGGTAAATATTGCTTAACAAAAATTTGAGTTATGTGTATGTATACCAGCCCATAATGTAAATGTATATTTATGTATATTTTTATGGCAGGTGGATGGGGGATACAGATTTTGTAAAGTTAAACATTATACTAGTCAGTAAGTTACTTAGAGGCAATAATTGTGTCTGATTCATCTTTACATACACACATACACACACACACACACACACAGCAGGTCCCCATATCTAGGACTCTGCTTTATATACAGTATACGGTAAATAGTTTTTGAATAAATGAACGAGTGTATGAATAAGTGAAAGGATAGATGGGTGAATAGATAGACAAGTTAATATAGTAGCTTACAAGGAATGTCTTTGTAAGAACCTGTGCTTCTCAGGGTCATTTTGCCAACCTCTAAACTGATAATAGTGGATTTTGTTTTGTCCTTTGTACTCCTTAGCAGGTGATACCCTCAAATCTGCTAAGTATAACTAACACTGATTCTCAGCCTTCTGCCTTGGGGCATCTAAGGATACCTCATTTTTCACTGATAGGGTCACCTGCTTCACCTTAGCAATATGTGAAGAGGAGAGGTGGGTTGACTCTTAGCAGTTGGACACAGTCTCAGAATATACATTCTCATTATCTAGGAGTCTCTCCATTTATATAGCATCTGTCACTGTAGTCACAGGCAATTACCTTCTCAATAAACTCTTCCAAAAACAAGACTCTCCAGCTTTTCAAAAGCAAAAGCACCCATAATCTTGACTTTGTTTATTTAATGGACAAGAATGGATAAAGCCAAAGACAAAACAACTTTTCATTCAGTCTGATCTGAATTTGAATCTTGATTCAACCTCTTTAGTGTCATGTGGCCTGGAGGCAGCCAGTCAATCTCCCTTTTTTGTCATTTGCAAAATTCGAGTAATGTGATGTACTCCTAGCACATAGAACAGTCGAGAGGGATAGAGGGAATGTGTGGAGCTCCTGGTGTAATCCTTAGCACCCACTAAGTGCTCAGTCATCAGCATCATCACCATTGAAGAATTGGTATCAACCAACCAAATCTTCTGGTATATTTCTTTGGAGGCCAGCCTGCTACTTCCTCACTGTGTTCATTCCAAAGGAATAGAGGGGGCGCCTGGGTGGCTTAGTGGGTTGAGCATCCAACTCTTAATTTCAGCTCAGGTCATGATCTCATGGTTCATGAGATCAAGCCCCATGTTGGACTCTGTGCTGAGCCTGTTTGGGTGTCTCTTTATCCCTCTCTCTTCCCCTCCCCTGCTCATGTGCGCTCTCTCGCTCTCTCTCTTTCAAAATAAATAAATAAACATTTTTTAAAAAAGGAATAGATGCTTCAGCAGGGCGATTCGATGCCTGCTGTTGGCCATTCACTGTTACTATCAGATGGTTGTCCTAAAATCTTCCATGGCTATGAGAGGACAACCAAAGCTGGTTTAAGCAGACCTGGTCTGGATCCTTTAGGGACTTGTACTCTGGGAGGCGACAGAAGCAAACAAAGAAAGTATACAAGAGAAGACAGCACCCCACTATCTCACTGTGTCTCTAGAAGAATACTGGAGGCTTACTTGGATATAAATTGCGAAAATCTAGAAAATGAAATCAGGGATTTGAGCTGAGCCTACACAGAATGGTTTTCAAAAGCTTTCCGAGAGGAAAACATACTGAGTTCTTGAGGGTCGGGGTCTCAGAAACAAGTAGGAACATTATCGTGCCAGGCCACACTGTGAAGCCAGTGGCCCAAATTGGGAAAGGCTGGATTATTCAACTAAGTAAAGCAAGTTCAGAAAATTTCAAGAACTTTCTTTTTCCCATTCATGTGTTTACATTTATTGCAAACCTCAGAGAGAGAACTATCTAATTTTCTTAAAGTTAGTCGTCAGTTCAAACTGATTTTCTTCCCCTCCTCCCCACCGCATTTTATTGAGATATCATTGACATATAAATGATATAACATTATATTAGTTTTAGGTGAATTCATTTTAGGCATATTGGTATTAGTTTTAGGTGTGTAACATATGATTTGATATATGTATATATTGCAAAATGATCACCACGATAGGTGTAGTAACAACCATCACCACGCAGTTACAAAGATTTTTTTTCTAGCAATGAGAACGATTAAGATCTACCTTGGTAGCAACTTTTAAATCTACAATACTGTGTTGTTACTACAGTTGCCATGCTGTACATGACATCCCCAGGACTTAGTTACATTATAACCGGAAGTCTGTACCTTCAAGAATTTTCAACCACCCTTCTCAGGCTGCCTCTTCGTCCGCTCTCCTCCCTCTAATTTGGCCAACAGACAAGAAACTTGATTTTTCATCGCAGCCCTGTTGCCAGCCTATGCCTCCAACAAAGCATTTAAATGCGATCCCTCATTGTTGTCTCCTCTATGAAATGTTAACAATCAGGTGCAGTTTTAGCTCTAATGTATATAATAAATGAAATACAAGCATCAATTATTCACATCTCTGGATGCATTAAGTGAATCCACTCTGGTTTAAGCTTCTGGTATCCTTGCAAGGAGCTACAGGGGAAACTAAATTGGATATTGGGCTGGGGGTTTCATCTAGATCTGTGGTCTATCGGCATAAAATGTCAACAAAAAGAACAAGAAACTCTCATTTTCCCAAGACGTACTCAGAGAGCAAGTAATTTATTCTCAACTTTGAAACCTGGAAAAGGGAAAAAACACACCTAACTTTCATCCTGTCCTCTAGCAGAGCCTAGGGCTGAGCAAGAGGGCAGTGCTCGCCTTCCCCCCATGTTCTGATATTTCAAAACATGTTTATGATAAACAGTGATGTGACAATGGGAGGGTTTATTATTGGGATTGCTTGAGAACACCTGCTTGCAAAGTCGTTAACGGGCAAGATACAAGCCGGATCTTCCAGACATTATCCCTGAGTTAAGCTTGGAGCACAGGTGTGAGGTGAGAGACACTTACTCATAATGATGCGAACTGTGCTGTTCTGGAATGGAGACTTCATAACATTACATGATCTAGCAGGCTTGCTAACATAAAACAAACAAGGTAATTTCTGTTGTAATGTAAGACCAAAAGTAAACTAAAGGTAGCACAACATATCTTCTTGTTGTGCAAGTCTTTGAAGAATCCAGGATGCCAGGATTGCACCACACGTCATGAATCTGTAATGAAATATGCCCGAAGACCAAGCCTGTGCGAATACCAGTCACGGCCAGCTGGCAGAAAGACGGAAAGGCCAAGCAATTAGTTAATGACAGCATTACTGCACGCTGATGTTGTTTTAGGTTCAGGCAGTAACGTCGGTTGACAAACCTTTGTTCCTTGGCCCCGTGTCTCAGGCTTCCAGCTCCTCCTGAGTGCTGATGTCACAAGGCTGGCATCAGGACAAGTCTCCGGTTAACCCTGAAGTTGAGCGGGACCTTGTCCACTGGTAGCCCACCAACAACAAACTGTATGTAATGAGTTGTTGTAGCAGTTTTAGTGAATTCAGTTGTGGCTCTAAGTAATCAAGGCCTTTGGCAAGTGAAATACACATTCACCCTAGTCTCCTCTTTTGATTTTAGACCAGATACAATGAGCTAACAGACCCAGGTTAGGATATAGTCTATTTGTGGTTATAAAAGACCCTTTTTTTCACCTCTGACACGTACAGGGACTGAATGCAGCCATGGTCCTGTGTTTCGCCACTTTAGATACCTGAGTTATCATCAGACTTCTCGGTATCAGAAAATATCAGATCTTTTAATCAGCAACCTTTTTAATATTTAAGAAATTTGTGAATTAGGAAATGCTGCTATACTAATGGAAGGTTAGAATGACTGCCTCTAATTAATTATGTATCTTTATGTGCTAGATCATCAAGAAACCTATTATAATTAGTTATGTTTATAGCCTGATAGCTATTCACTAACCTTAACCGTGTGATAGTTCATAATGATACTTCATCAAGCCGGTGATTTTTCGGCACTGTCTTCTATGCCTATCTTCCTATCCTAACCAAATGTCTGTTGACTAAGGGTGTGTAAATAGCAGAACTTTAATGCCTCTCAGCACTGTGGATGCCAGTCAGCTTCCCAGAAGGACAACCAGCTAGTGTTTTTAGCCAAGCTCCTCTTTAAATAGAGGCCTCTCTTGCTTCAACAAATCTAATACGGGAAATATAAAGAGAATAAAAATAATTTCTAGATATAGTTCCCTATCGAGTAGAGTGATAGAATCAAATTAACGTTGTCCTGAAAGGAGACCAAGAAACCACTACTTGACAAAATACTGACTCATTTTCCAAATTATAAATAAATAACTTTAAAAATAGCTATTTCTTAGCAAATCACCTCAGCCTGGTAGCCCTTCCTTAGTATATCAAGGCATTCACCAGAAATCTGGAAAATCACCCTAACCAGAAACAAAATAGTATTGTAGTTAAAGCTAGAGATAATTGTTGAAAGGTTTCATTTAGCTGCTGAATGAAGTGATCTTTCAGATGAGCTCACAAACTCATTTTTTTTTGTATGCTGTTCAACTTAAAGTTTGTTTTCCTTGTTATGAATATTCTTGGAATCATATAGACAAAAAACATTTCTTTTGTGGTTGTTAAGCTGGACGCTTAGCAGTGAAATGAAGTTTAATGCACCATGATAGTAAAAGTTCACTTGAACCTTAGAGCAAATAAACCATACGCAAAGGATAATGAAGTAATAATAATAATAAAAAAAAGGTTTTTTAGTTGAACTTCATAGTATCCAATTCTGTTCATCCATTCATAAGGCCATAATTTTTATATCCAGTGACTTTATGAGAAGTTTATTAAAATTTCTTCTTGAGACCGGAAAACCAGGGGAAGGTTGTTCCTCAAGTTATTTTCGGTCTAGTTTTGTTTTTGTTTTTGTTTTTAATTATATGCTTCTTTTACTTATTTATAGAGACTTCATTTTAATGCAAAAGATTATTTGAAAATATCCCATCATATTTTAAAGTATCAGGAAATGCCAATAATAATAAATTCAATAATATGACATAGTAATAAACACTGAAGGCCCATCTGTACATTCACTGTGATCTATTTCTGTGTTTCCATTTAGCATTTTGACATTCCTGAAAGTGATTAACACAAGTGTAGGCAGCAGCAGTCTTCATTGTAGCATTATAGTCATTTTAATCAGCCTATGTCTTGATTTCCACAGGTCATGCTGAGGTCATTTTATTAGGTATCTTTGATCGTCACTGTTTATATCTAGTACTCTTCAGCTTGAATGATTTCGTAGAATACAGTATTCTATTTGATGGTGTTTCATGATGCCTTTGAGGATTTCTACTCAATTCGTAAATTGTAATCACATAAGTGGGGGGGGGGGGAAGTGGGGCTGGAATGTTCTAGTAGGTTTTTCCAAGATGATTCAACAGCCATGCCCAAGAATCAAAGACAACAAAAAGTCAGAATTTGATTGATCTAAAATGTATGTATTGCTTTTGATTGAGATATATTCACAAACCATAAAATTCACTTTTTCAAAGAGGGCAGTTCAGTGAGTATTCACAAGTTGTACAGCCTTCAAACTGTCTAGTTCCAGAATATTGTCTTTTTTTTTTTTTTTTTTTGAATGTTTATGGTTTGAGAGACAGAGCATGAGCAGGGGAGGGGCAGAGAGTGAGGGAGACACAGAATCCGAAGCAGGCTCCAGGCTCTGAGCTGTCAGCACAGAGCCCGACATGGGACTCAAACTCACAAACCGTGAGATCGTGACCTGAGCCGAAGTCGGACGCTTAACCAACTGAGCCATCCAGGCACCCCTAGAACATTGTCTTTTTTTTTTTTTAATTTTTTTTTTTAATCTTTATTTATTTTTGAGACAGAGAGAGACAGAGCATGAACGGGGGAGGGTCAGAGAGAGGGAGACACAGAATCTGAAATAGGCTCCAGGCTCTGAGCGGTCAGCACAGAGCCCGACGCGGGGCTCGAACTCACAGGCTGAGAGATCATGACCTGAGCCGAAGTCGGACGCTTAACCGACTGAGCCACCCAGGCGCCCCATAGAACATTGTCTTTTAATAGCACTGTAAAAGATAGAGTAGGTCGCGGTCCGTGAGTTTGAGCCCCGCGTCGGGCTCTGGGCTGATGGCTCAGAGCCTGGAGCCTGTTTCCGATTCTGTGTCTCCCTCTCTCTCTGCCCCTCCCCCGTTCATGCTCTGTCTCTCTCTGTCCCAAAAATAAATAAACGTTGGAAAAAAAAAAAAATTAAAAAAAAAAAAAAAAAAAGATAGAGTAGGTAAGTAGGATTGGGATCTACTTATTTGTGTCCTCTTCACCCCCTGGGTTTGTCTTTCATTGTACCAGAAAACCAAACCTTTTTTTTTTTCCTTAGCTAAAGTAATTGGATCATTTAAGTTTTGACTAAGAAGCTTTATTTGGTTGTACGAAATGGGGTATGTTATGGATTTTACATAACCATAATCACGAAGAAGATGCTGCCGATGAAATTGCCTCTTTTAGCTCATATAGAAAACAAAAATTCAAGATACTTATACACTGCAGAGCTTCAACAGAAATGAAAACGTTTCTCTCCTTGTGGCAAATTCTGGTTCTGAAATGACAGCATCCCTCTTCGCTCAGGGTTCGCTCTAGCTGCTGGTTCAGATGATGGCACTGGGTGACCGAGTTCCACCCAAGAGGAGACTCGTCTGCGGCGCTGAGTGAACGGGTCTCTACTCACCACTGTTAGCTTCTGACCTGTCGGTAACACCATGAGAAAGTGTGTGGCACTCACTCCTTCCCGTTGAAACAGTGCTCCACACATACCAGATTGGTCAGTCAAGGTGTCCTAAACCCACATTCCCCCAGTGACACTGGGATCGATGTCTCACCTCATAAATATCAGCTCTGTGGCTGGATCCATACCTACTTGCCCAAGGTTTCCTGGGATTCCCAGCCAACAGAATAACATTATGAGCTTGTCCAAGGCGAACAGTGCCATGTTCATGTTCAGGATAGACTCGCTGTGGCAATAGAGAATGGGAACTAGGCAGTGGCTCCCATTCCTAAAGCTAAGTCATAACTGTCAGAGTTGCTTTGGTCTCCTGAAAATACAGTGCCATTCAGACAGTTCGGGGATGCTTCTCATTCATTCAGTAAGAGTTTTATTTTACATCAGCGTTGCAGTACAGTTTGCGTACAATAAACCGCAGGGATTTTAAGTTTACAGTTTGATGAATCTGGCAAACTTATACACGTGTCCGCAGCACACAACCCAGCTGCATCCCGATGCAGTTCCCGATGAGTTCCCTTGTGTCCTTTTTGTCATCCCGATGAGTTCCCTTGTGCCTGGCGCAGATGGACCGTAACGCCGCCCCTTGCCTCAGCAACTACTGATCTGTGTGTAGATTCCCATTTTCTGGAATTTCATATAAATGGAAGCCAAACAGTATGTACTCTTTTGGGTCTAGTTTGCTTCACTCAGCATAATGTATTTGAGACACATCCATCTTTTATTTTGTATCAGTAAGTCATTCATCTTTATTAGTGAGTAGAATTCTATTCAGTGTATAGACCACAGTGTGTTTAGTCACCGTTTGATGGGCACTTGGATCAACAAATAGTTTCTGAGTACCATTTTAACCAGCACAAGTCTTGATCTCCACAGATCACGCTAACAAGGTATAAACATACATTGTTTGCCAAAATTTGCAAATTTCAGTGAAGCCTATTTCTTTGCCAAGTCCAATAGTCCCAAGTACAAATCCATTATTTGAACAGTGGAGAGGAAACTTGTATATATATACTTTATATAAAGTATATTATTTATCCTTTAAATATACTTTTATAATATAAAGTATTTATGTAAAGTGTATATATGCTTTATAACGATGTGTAAAACATGTATGTTTTATAAGGCATTTTTGATAATAGCTTACAGATAGATACATAGATAGTATTTTCCAACTTCCAAGAACAAATGATTGATGCTATGTATTGTACAAAGAGAAATAAGACAGACCATCATTTTTTGTTTATCATGTTTCAGGCATATACTAATCTTCACATTAACCCTAGAAGGTGAGTAAAAATAATAACAGTTTGTGTTTACATAGAGTCTATGTAAACAGTGCCAGACACTGCTCTTAATACTTGAATAATATTAACCTTCATGTCAACATCAGGAGGTAGTTACCATTACTACCCTACTTCACATAGATACAGAGGTTAAACAACTTGTCCAAAGTCAAACAGTTAGCAAGTGGTGGAACTGACATTTGACACAGACCGTCTATCCCTGGGATTCGTGTTCTTAACACCACACTCGTGGTCTCCTTCATTGTTCTTCAGCGAAGCTGAAACTCAAAGATTTAATAAAACTTACCAAAGGTGGTGTAGTCAGGGCTGATGCTCTGGTTCATATCCTGGTTTGGTTGGCTCTAAAGTCCAAGCTCTGATCTACTTAGGAAATGATATATACTTATCCATGTACATTGGTTGCAAGGAAAGAACTAGAGAATACCAGAAGAACTATTAAAGAGTGAAACTGGGGCGCCTGGGTGGCTCAGTCGGTTGGGCGTCCGACTTCGGCTCAGGTCACGATCTCACGGTCCGTGAGTTCGAGCCCCACATCGGGCTCTGGGCTGATGGCTCAGAGCCTGGAGCCTGCTTCTGATTCTGTGTCTCCCTTTCTCTCTGCCCCTCCCCCGTTCATGCTCTGTCTCTCTCTGTCTCAAAAATAAATAAAACGTTAAAAAAAAATTTTAAAAAAAGAGTGAAACTGTGCTGCCCCTTCTTATAGGAGTGAACAGGGAAAGAGTAGTGGGATAAATAAACTTTTGAAGGACAAACGGAAGTTTTTGATGAGAGGTGATCTGATTGGGTCTGAGAAGGGTCTGAGATGTGAGTTTTATGTTAGTGGTGACAGAAGAAAATCAGAACGTGACTGATTTTAAGTCTCCAAGGATAGCCCTGGGGAATAGAAACATTTTAGGAGAAAGACTAGCCTATGAAGGACACACAGAAGGGGTGCCTAAAGAGTTGGGAGGAGAAAAGGCTGAAGAATGGGGTGGTTCAAGTGGAAAAAAGAGAAGCTCATTGCAGCTGAAAGATCTGAAAGAAAAGCACTGAAAAATGGTCACCAGGTTTGCCATTTGGAAAGTCACTGGGACCGCTAGAGAGATTATTTTTAGTGTGACAGAAAAGTTAGATTGCAGGTGGTTGAAGAAAAAGAAGAGGGGAGGAAGGGAATACAGGATGCATAGACCACTCCTTGAAGAGCTAAAGATGAGAAGGGCATAGAAGGAAGACAGTGGATATGTGGTCAAGGCAGGCACTACGATGAAAAGATCTAAGCATGTTGATAACTGAGAGAGCCCACAGAGAGGGGGAGGGTGACGTTGGGGGATGGGGAGCTGTCTGATGGAGCAAGGTCCCAGAGGAGGTTAGGAAAGATCCATCCACATACACTGAATGTCCACTTAATGGATGTAGCATGCACCATTAGTGAGTGTACTGGGACAAAAAAAGTCAAAAATAGCAACAAAATAGAGTGTAACCCAGAAACAGATGACAGAAGGTGGTATCTTATATTTCTTGCTATCTGCCATAGTTTCACAAAGAAAAAAAAAATGCCTGTGGGAACTGCTCTTTTGTTCAATTAAAATGAAAATTAACTCTGTAGCTAAGTTTAATTGAAGTTTTCTCTCTACTGTTCAAATAATGGATTTGTACTTGGGACTATTGGACTTGGCAAAGAAATAGGCTTCACTGAAATTTGCAAAGCCAGCTGCAAATAGGACAGATTCTCTTGAGAGTTTTTAGAGATTTAGGGGTTTTGTTTTTGTTTTTGTTTTTTGTGGTTTTAATTTTTTTTATTTTAGAGAGAGCATGCATGCACATGAGTTGGTAAGAGGGGAATAGACAAAGAGAGAGAGAGAGGGAGAGAGAGAGAGAGAGAGAGAGAGAGAGAGAGAGAGAGAGAGAATCCCAAGTAGACTCCACACTTAGCACAGGGCTCAGTCCCACAACACTGGGATCATGACCTGAACCAAAATCAAGAGTCAGAAGCCCAACTGACTGAGCTACCCAGCTAACCCACTTTTTTTTGAGTACTGAAATAGTCGTCCAGATTTGAATCTGTCTCCATATTTCATATTATGGGGTACTACACATCACATTACTTGCTAGTACCTTCAACTGATTTGAGATACTCCCTATATCATTCACTTGATCTGGGAATTTTTCCCCATTATTTTGGGTGAACATCAGCATATATTGTTTTATTTAAGGAGATTTATTTTAATAACTGAATAGAATAAAGGGAAACACAGTTGTGTCCGTTTCTATGAGCACCCTCCTTCTACAAATCTCCGATTGTCCCAAGTCCTGCTCGTCAGTCTTATCAGAATGTCATGCGGTGATGTCCCTTTTTACCTGTGGACAAACCGAGGCAGATCTCAAGAGGGCTCGGTTCAACGATCCCCACAGGAAGCCAAAATGACCAGAGTATATCTTCAGGGTGATTCAGACCCTGGGTCCCTGATTGCCCCTCGTGTAAGGGAGAGTCTTTTGAGGACAAACGGTCAGTACTCAGAACTGTGAGTTCTCTGCCTCACCCCTTAGATCTGTTTCCAAAGTTGACTCAAACCTGGAACGAATAATATCTGAAGAGAAAAATGTGTGTCAAACATAAAGATATTTTGGACCTCATTTTTCTGTAGTTCAGACTGCTTGTCGCTGTAAGCTGGAAGTTCTGGATGAAGTGCTGTGGGTGGCATTTCACCAGTGGAGCCCAGAGCTCCCTGCTCTGAGGGCCCGTCACCGCGCGATGGGGCAGCTCACTGCTCACCCTCCTTGTGTTCTGAAGACGGATCCAAAGTGCAGTGATTCAGTTCTGAAAATTTTTGACGACTCGGACCAGATGCGTGAATTGTAAAATTTCACTGCCGAGAGCCGTCAAAACCCTGAGTCAATGATGCCAAAACACGTTCTTATAATCAAAAACACTGTAGCATCAAGACTTGAGAAGTTTGGTAGTTGTTTTGTTTTGTTTTGTCTTTTTAAACATCTCACCATTAAATTAAATGGTTTCTTCTAAATTATATATTAAGAATTTAAATCCCTGTAATAATGTTAGACTTTTATTTTTTAAGAGAGAAGAGCAATTACTCCTTATAATGTTTTTTTTTTTTCCCTACTTTCTGTAACCCGGCTTTCTAGTTACACTTGGAAACTTCCAGGAAGCTAAAATTAAAGCTTAAATTGTGTTAGTGGGAGTGCCCAATGCCCTGGGAAAATGGGTGGAACTTAGTTTCAGCTCCTAAACTTTATGAAAGGGGTTATGTATTTTAATCTTCTCTAATTTCAATAATAATGGTGTTAAAGGAATTTTAATACAGTAATGACTATCAGTTCTCCAGTACTCTCTGCCATTCATCTTTCAGTTCTGTGTGGTTAGGTTGGTATAATTTATCTTTATTTTACCTAAAAGTTAACTGAAGTTTACAGAGGTTAAGTAAAATTTGTATGTTTGTAAATAAAGGGAGACCTAGGGTTCAAATTCGAGTCTCTGACTCCAAAGCCCATGCTCTGAACTATTACATCAAACTACTATAATCACTAAAAGAGATTAAAAGAGCATCTTAATCAAAGTTGGTGACGTATTTAACAAATTGAATAATCTCGTGTTAACTCTGGAAACATTGCTGGTTTACACAGTTATCGAAATATCTCTGAGGGCAATAGTTTGTATCATTTTAGGTTAGTGAAATGCTACTGTATGGGACACATTTGGGACTTTTTTTAGGCCAGTAAACATTCAGATGTAGAAAATGATTTATTAAATAAGCCCCTTGTATTCCACAAATAGAACACCTTTTGATACATGAGACTTTCCTAGACTTGCCCGTGTCCTGTCGTGTATGGACCGTCTTTTCTCTTAGAGCGTGGCCTAGTGAGAAAAGACTAGGAAGTAAAAATGTAGCTAGCAGACGCTGAAATTGTTTGGAAATTGAGGGAGAAGTCAATAGCCTTTCTCTGCCCTTTTCAGGTAGATACACACACAAAGAGCTTTCAGAGTTTATATTTTCTTAAGGGAGGGGAGGTTGGAACTTCTCAAGATGTGAGAAACAAACAGGGACCTGTCTTTTTTTATAGAAATACTTAAAACTCTTACAGGATTCTTCATGACAGGAGAAACATGCCTCTGGGATGGGTCAGGACAGCAGTGTTCTTTGATTTCTGGGGGAGCACGTTCAAAGAAAAGCCCACGGTGCAGACAGACCTGTGTCTGGGTTCTCACACGGTAGGCAAGACTATCTGTGAATGGAAAGAAATGGGGAGAGGGTCCCTTCTGCAACTCTGTCAGGAAAAGATAAAATGTTGGGTAAGTGCTACTAAAGTAAGTTTTAAGAAGTAGCTTATACTATCTTGAAAAAGTGAGATATTGTTCAAAAAAAATTTTAAGCGATGACAGAAGTGATGCCTCAAGTTTCTCCTGGGTTTCTTTTCTTACGGAGAATTTCAACATCACTAGAGTAGAAAGACAGTAAAAAGAAACCAACTTCAGCAATTATCAACTCGTAGCCAGTTTATTACACACTCCTTGCATCTCCCCCAAATAATATTTGAAGCAAATACCAGAAACCATATTATATCATCTCTGAACATTTCAGCATGTACCTTTGAAAGATACTCTTTAAAACAAAACTGCAATATCATTACCACACCTAAAAACAGTAATCCCTTAACATCCTCAAAGAGCCAAAAAGTGTTAAAGTTGCCAATGGCCTCATGAATGTCCTATTTTTTTAATGATTTTTTAAATCGGGATCCAGATAAGATCCACATATTGCAATCGTCTTGTTAAAAAATCAGGAGGAACCTCCGCTCCCCCCCACCTGGCACCCTTTCACTTCCCCACCCCCCTGCAACTTATTTCCTGAAAAAATACTTTTCTTTCCTTCAGCCTGGATTCTGCTGCTTGTGTCCCTTTGGCATAGTGTAGCATATTCCTCTAACGGCTGTATTTCCTAAAACCTGGACATTGCCTCTGACTTGGTCAGACTCAGGTTTGGTGGGGGGGTTTTGTTTGTTTGTTTTGGTTAAGACTATTTCATAGTGTTTGCTCTCATCAGAAGGGACTTAATGTCTAGTTTGCTCTGTCCTGTGCTGCTCACAGGCCAAGGACTCCCAGCTTTGGACCACTAAGAACTTTCAGGGATCCATCACCCCAAAGTCAAGTTTTTTCACAATGATTTATTTTCAAAACAAATATACCATTCAATTCGACTAATGAGTTTTCAGTAAATAAGTAAAATTGTTATTAAAATACAGAATGAAGATAAGTTTTTTAAAAATTTAAAAGCATACTGCTCTTACTGGGTGAAGGAGACCATCATTTTGAGACTCCTCTGTCATAGCTGATTTCCGCTTGCTCTTTACCCATTGTTCATTCTGTGTTAATTTCACTTCGCTGCTTATTTAATGCTCTTTGAGAACCAAGATGTCTTGGATATACAAACCTTGGATTCTTAGACTTGGGATTCCATGCCGCCGGTTGGGATTTCATGCCGCCGGTCTCCTCCTGCAGGAGAACCTCAAACAGAAGTGTGCCTCTGCAGCTTTTCTTATGTGTGAGAGCCTTCCTGGTGTTTGCTCTGCATTCCGATGACTCTGTTCTGAGCAAGTCTCCTCTCTTCTCTCCTCCCTCCCTTTGTCTCCACTTTTTATTTAGCCTGCATGATACTGTCTTCCCCAGGTCTACTTTTAAGCCTCCTGGCACTGATAACATCTATGTTGATGAAAAGAAATTCCTTGGGATTGGTGAAACGTGAACTTGGTTTTCTGTGCCCAAAGCTGTCTTTCCAAATGCCTAGACGTATCGTCAGACATTGAACAAACCCTGTCAGTGCTTCCCAACTATGTCCTGGGTATGAAGGGAGAGGGGGAAATTGCAACAAGGTGGAACTGCTTACAAGAATAGATGCAAACAAAGTCTCCTGTGACAACTAACAGGTGGCTCCGCGAAGGAGAACTGAGAACGGGCTTAATCTTGGAAGGAACATTTAAACTTAGTCTTCAAAGAATACGACTTCTCCCGCTGCAGCAGGATGCTGTCTTTCAGAGAAGGTTCCCAAGATAGGGGCTCCTGAGTTATTGCAAAAGTCTACAGATCGACACGTATGCTAAGCATTATCTTTTAGTCTCCCATATAGATGTATTCCTTTTTCTCTAATGTATGTAAAACACTGTTGCTATTGCAGTACAGAGCCATCTAAAAGTATCATTGAAGTCACAGTATTAGCACTCTATCGTTATGTATTCAAACAGATACTAAAATAGAAGGACTATCTGGTGTGTTTGGAGGTGCGAGTGTATGTTTTGCAGTTGGGAGTTCCTTGAAAAATTTTGACTTTAAAATGGGTCTTATAAAATACGTAGTGGTAATGATTGAGCAACATTGTGAATGTGCTAATTAGCACTGAATTGTACACTTAAAAATAGTTACAGTGGCATATTTGATATCATGGATATTTTGCCACAATAAAAAAGTATATTAGAAATTTGGGGGGGCCTGGTTGGTTCAGTTGGTTAAGTGACCGACTCTGATTTTTGGCTCAGGTTGTGATCTCAAGGTTCGTGAGTTCAAGCCCCGTGTTGGGCTCTGTGCTAGGCGTGGGTTGGGGATTTTCTCTCTCCTTCTCTCTCTGCCCCTCCCCCACCCCTCTCTCTCTTTCTCACTCAGAATAAATAAATGTAAAAAAAAAAATTTTTTTTAACTTACAACAAAACACACACGCACATGCAAGTAAGGGGAATCTCATAGTTGTAGAAGCTGGACGTCATCGGCTTAGAGTCTTTATTTATTTGGCAGATGTTTAGCCATTACCAAGGAAGGCTCTGCTCTGTAACTTGAACTGCACTTCTGGAGCTTGTGGTCCAGAGGGGATGGCACTTAGCTCATCCCTCAGGCACGTGTCGTTGTATAGCGTGATTCCACACTGTGATGTGACTTTACACTACGTTGAGTGCTATGAAGAAGTGTACAGAGTTCCGTAGGCATGTAAGGTGTGGGGAGGACAGACCTGGTGTTCAGACTCAGAGAAGACTTCACCGTCCGCTGAGACTTGAATAACGGGCGAACATAGACAGCAGTCCTAAGAGGTCATTGGCTGCTCTCCCATTTCGGTCTTTTCTCCTTAATGGCAGAAACCACGTGTTCTTCCGCATTCCACCCACAGGTAGCATTTGGGACGCCGTGAGCCCTCGGTTTCTGTTGAGTGGTGAATAAATAAAACACTGACTAGAAATGCTTATCCTGGGTTTGTTCCAAGGATGTGTGTGGGACCTGGCACCACCAGTTTCCATTTCTTGAATTTTCATAGTTTTAATTTAATTGGTTTTACAGAGAACTTCAGATGACGTTATCACCTTCACGCGTACAGGAAATGTCTCACGATTTCGTTGCGAGATTTGTCTTTTTGTACCATCAGCTGCATCTGTTGCTTCTCTCATGGTTCTTCTGTGTTCTCACCTACATTTTTGTGTCCACTCTCCCACCAGTGTGTTCTAGATAGCATACTTTGAAGAGGAAAGGTCTGTTAGCCCGTAAGAACACAGTTTTCTCTTTACTTGAGAAAAATACATATTTTGAAGCTGTGTATTTTGCAAATGAGAACAATTGATTCATATGGCTCATGGTAAAGCATCAGATCTCCAGGCTGAGCCCATCACGTGCGTGCATTTCTTCAAGAACAAAGATTCTGTGGTGTAGGGGTGCGGTTTGCCATCTGCCTTAGGTGCATATTATCTTTTCAGGTAGAGGAGAAGATTAGAGAAGTGAGGCAGGGAGATTATATAGATGTGGTTGACAACATGTAAATTGAGTCTTTCTTGGACATCGACATTGGCTAAAGTGAAACTTACTATTTTTTTCATATATAACTTTTACGTGGTTTCTCATCCTAAACCAAATTTTGGATCAGTATTAATTTCCACACCTAAAAAGAAAGAAAGAGAGAAAGAGAGAAAGAAAGGGGGGAGGGAGGGAAGGAAGGAAGGAAGACAAAAGAAAAGAAAGAAAAAGGACAGGTAAGGATAAACAGTTATCCTTAAGATTCCCTGCTGGAAAGTCAGTTAAGGCTTCCTAATGTAAACAAAGGTGCAATGATTTTGAAAAATTATTTCTGTAGACCTTTGTCACTACCCAGATTATTTCTGCAGAGATTTGGGTGTGACATAAATCAAATAACATGCCCCAAATTCACCAGTTACACACAGTAAATGTATTATTGGTAGGGTGTCCCTCAACACCAATCTAATGATTAGATTGTTTCTAAATCTTATTTTGTTTCTAAATCTAGGGACTTGGAATAGTGTATTACTTTCAAGTTTTTATTATATGCTAAGTCCCAGGATAGATAGTAAAATGTTTCATACGAATGCCATAGTGTTTTTTTTTCTTCAACTTGTATGTCAAGTCCAGGGTAGATAGTCAAATTTTTCACGTGGATTCCATAGTTTTTAATTATGCAGTTTCCATTGCGAACTCCAGGCCACTTAGAGCATCAGCTTTTTAATGTTTTCCTCAAAGAGGTATATGTTAAGATGAATAGCAAGAATTGTGGTGGTAACAATCAAACACTGTATATTAAGGTGGGCAGAGCTAAGGGAGAGCTTTTCACTCATTTGAAAACTGGCACCTCTTAAGGTGCCTGGGTGGCTCAGTCAGTTAAGCGTCCGACTTTGGCTTAGGTCATGATTTCATAGTTTGTGGGTTTGAGCCCCACGTAGGGCTCATGCTGACAGCTCAGAGCCTGGAGCCTGTTTTGGATTCTGTCTCCCTCTCTCTCTCTCTGCCCCTCCCCCGCTCACACTCTGTCTTTCTCTGTCTCTCAAAAATAAATAAACATTAAAAAGAAAACTGGCACCTCTATCCCATCATGGGAGAAATAAATTTTTAAAATTGTAACAATAATGGCACTTTTTGAATACTATTTAAGAGCATCTAATAATTACTCTTTTTCTTTCTAGGAAAAGCCATTGACAAAATCTCTACAACGTGGAGAAGATACCCAGTTTGACCAAGTATGTAATAAGTTATATGTATATATGTTATATTCTTGCTTTTATTAATTTCCAAATGCACAAAAGGCAAGGGCTGATGCTCATTATTGATGTATTGATTAATTCCCTCAAAGAGGATACAGGGATATGATCTTAGGAGCTGTGTCCTTCAGCTTTTACAAGTAGACATTCAATAGATGTCTATTGATTGGAATTGGAAAAAATGGGAATATGTTGGAATAATATGAATAGGCCCCCAACTGCCTATGGTTTTCTAAAGCTTTATATACCAGAATTGAAGAAACTAAGAAAAGATAAAAAACTTCTATTCCAAAATTTAGTAAGATGCCTCTGAATAAATGATCACCACTCTGTAGGGATCAGATCTCTGCATTAGGGCTTATCATGTTTTCATCCAGCATTTTTCTTTGAATACCTACTATTTGCTTGATACAGCCCTGCAAAATACAGAGTCTAGGACAAGTTTTAGCTCTTTTGGAATTCACAATGACGTGAAAGAGAAATCACCTTAACAATAATTATAAGACAAGTATAGTGACTTAGATTCCAATGGAAAAGGTGATACAGGAACAAAAACAATTTAAGACAGAATAAATACCAAGAAGGTCTTTTGAAAATAGATTGGATAGAGATTCAGGAGGGTACTTGTTGGGATGAGCACTGGGTGTGATATGTAAATGATGAATCACTAAATTCTACCCCTGAAACCAATAATACACTATATGTTAACTAACTGGAATTTAAATAAAAACTTGGAAAAAAAAACGTAGGAGTAGTAAAAGGGCATCCAACTCTAAAGAGCAGGTAATAAACATATAGGAAGGCTTCCGGTATGTTTAAGAATGATGGATAACTGGGCATCAGAGGAAGTGAGAGATGTCTGTGGCGTTTCCTAAACTTGTGCAGTTGATGACAGAGAGGACAGCACATTCTCCTTCAGAAACCTCACTTGAAGCCAGTGGCAGAGACCAAATACTGCTGGATGCATCACAGCCTCATCTAATATGGTGGGGGTTTTATTGTCTGAAGGATAACTCAGAGAGAGTGCTCTTCCGACAGAGCTTTGTAATTGCCTTTAATGTGGAATCAGGAGGAAAATTCTCTGGTTGTTAAAGTTCAGACTTGTTTGATCCAAACCTGTAAGGATGCATTATAAAGTTTGAATTCTGCATTTTCTATTGTATAAGCCATTTGCGAAGGGAGGCTTGAAAACCTCGTGCTTATAGTCAGTGTCTGAGGGCTGGTGTGGTTCTGGGTTTGCACTCTGTTGCTGGTAGAGCTGGCCGTTTTCTGGAATGCTGGTGAAATGGAATATGGGCTTCATCTCTCTGTGTCTCGGAACTGTCTTCTCTTGTCGTATTGTCTTTAGTCATCACCTGGCAGGTGCCAGGCTGGTCAGAGACCCTGGACGAGCATTTGGGTCATTATTTTGGAAATGGGATAAGTTGTAGCTCTTTGCTTTTCCTTAAGAATGTAAATATTTGTCATCTGTCTTCCATAACTTTCCACTCTATTTTCTCTGTCTCTGTTCTGTCATATTCCCATCCTAGATATTCATATTCTAGACTATCACTGTCCTTTCCTAAAAAAAAAATTTCTGCAACTTAATGTATATTTTTCTTTATTCTCTGGGAAAATAGTGCTTCTAAATTTTAACACTGCAGATAATACTTACCCGAAATGATTTGGCTTAAACACAATTTCCCATTTATTATCCAGCCCTCTATTTCTGAATTTCAGCATTGTGGAAGAGATAGCCTTTGGAATTAGATAGACCTGGGTTTAAATCCTGACTTTGCCACTTAATTAGCGATAATACTTTTAACCTTGTTGCTCAGAATGTTGAAATGCACAATCTCTGCTCTGCCCCAGATCTTACTGAATCAGATTCTGCAGCTTAACAGGATCCCTAGGTGACCCATGCACACGTTAAAGCTTGAGCAGCACTGCTCTGTATCACATCTCTATGCAGGAAAGACCCTTCACAAGTGAATCAATAGTGAGATGGCCACTGAGAATTTTCAAATAAGACACATAAGATTATCCTCTCGTCACTAAATCATAAATTTACAAATGAACCAAGAGAGAAGACAACCTACAAAGTCTATTTCACTTTGAAGAGATAGGGGCACCTGGGTGGCTCAGTTGGTTAAGCGTCTGAGTCTTGGTTTCGACTCAGGTCACAATCTTGCGGTTTCATGAGTTCGAGCCCCTTGTCGGGGTTGGGATTCTCTGTCTCCCTCTCTCTCTGCCCCTCCTCCACTCACGCTGTCTCTGTATCTCTCAAAATAAATAAACTTGAAAAAAAAAAAAAGATAGCAAGACCCCCCAGGCCATAAGGAATCTTGGCTGAAATTGGTCCACCTGTGCCCATTTACTGTTTTGCTACCAGATTGTAAGAATTGAGGTTCCATTGGCAATGCCATGGATGTATCAGGCTCTCTTAGTCTTTTGATATTAAACATTCAGATTAGTAATCCCCTTGTTCTAATACCAAGTGGTTGGATTTTACTCTGGATTCACACAGTATATGAAAAGAACATACTGGTGATACCACCTTGCATGCTATTGACTCCATTGCTGTGATGGTGGGAGCAGTAGTAAGAGTGGAAGTGACGTTCGTGTAGGACTTGCCATAGGATGGGCACCATGCTAAGTATATCCATTGAACGGTATGCAGCTGGTCCCTGTTTAGAGAATACTCGATCAGTTTCTTCCTTTTGAACGTCACTGGCATGAATGACAGATTGCAGAGAGCTGGGCTTGTGCACGTTCAGTGCCTGATCCTGGACGGCCCTGTTTACTCCTCCACTTAACAAGCCCATGATCCATTTTTCTCTTGCTAGAAATAGAAGCAAAAAAATCACGTGATACCGTATAGTTTATGAAGCCCCTTCTCTCTCATTATCTCCACCGACATCAATCACTGCTTCCAACAACTCCGAGAAGAAGCCATCATCGTCACCATCTCTATGTTACATTTCATGGAGATGAGTGTCAGAGACCTTGCCCAACACTATATGACTGAAGCCTGAAGGAACCAAGTCTGGCATCCACATGTTTGGACTCTCAAGCCTGTGCTTTTTACTCTGTAACATGCTTATATGTCTAACAACTAAGTGTGTGTGTGGGGGGGGGGGGGCGGGTGCCTGGGTGGCTCAGTCAGTTGAGCTTCTGACTTTGGCTCGAGCCCCATGTCAGGCTCTGTGCTGACAGCTCAGAGCCTGGAGCCTGCTTTGGATTCTGTGTCTCCGTCTCTCTTTGCCCCTCCCCCCACTCACACTCTGTCTCTCTGTCTCTCTCTCTCAAAAATAAACAAACATTAAATAAATTTTAACTAAGTTGGCAAGAATTCAGAGGGGAGTTTTCAACAGGTAAAGGCTCTCAGATCCTGTATCGGTTAAGATTAGGTTTTACTGCAAATGACACATAAAATAACAGTGCTTGAACAAGATAGTTTCTTTCTCATGTTCAAGAAGTACAAAGAAAAATCAGTCTAGTATCTTTATATTATTTTTGTTTTCCAGTGCATGGCTTACATTCCCAAGGTCATCTCATGGTCTAGTTTGGCTTCTGGAGCTCAGCCATTACATCTGCATTCAGGCAGTAAGAAGGAGAAATAGGAAAAGAATTATAGGATAATAAACAAATAAACCCCAAAACACCCCAACATTGCACACACCACTTCTGTTCATATTCAGTTGATAAGATCTTTTTTTAAATTTTTTTTAACATTTATTTTTTTTGAGAGACAGAGACAGTGCATGAGCAGAGGAGGGGGGGAGAGAGAGAGAGAGAGAGGGAGACACAGAATCTGAAGCAGGCTCCAGGCTCTGAGCTGTTTATTAGCACAGAGCCTGGCGCGGGGCTCGAACTCACGAACCACGAGACCATGACCTGAGCCGAAGTCGGACGCTCAACCGACTGAGCCACCCAGGTGCCCCTTCAGTTGATAAGATCTTAGTCACATAGCCACACGTAGCTGGAGGAGAGATTGGGAAATTTTATTTTGGGCAATTATTCATCCATCTAAAAATCAGTTATTTTATAAAAGCCTATTTTTTTCCAAAATGTCCAATAAAGAATACTATTTACAGTTCTGGATACCTCTTTTTTTTTTTCCTACTGTGGAATATCCCTAGAATTTGTCAATTTTACAGTTTAAATTTTAAAATGTGTATATTTAGAGTTAAAGCTTTGTTTCCTTAAGTTTTCTTCTGTATCTATATATAATTAACTCTTGGCTTCATATGTCTTAATCTAATCTAATGATAATCTAACCCTGTTTAGGATACACATGGAAAGATGTCTAAACAGGATTTTTAAAGCTCTGTAGGAGCGGGAGAAGACTCATACTAGTCACTGCTTTACACATTGACAGCTTGGAATTTGTGTTATTCCCAGAATTTGACTTTGGATCAAGTTCATATCCATGAAATTTGTACATTCTTACACAGCACCTAGCAGGCAGCAACCCTGCACCAAGCAGTGTGCCAGCTGGTGGAAATAAATATGAAATGAACACGAAGAAAGCATGGTACTGCCCTGGAGAGGCCCCTAATCTAATGGGCAAGACAGAGAGATATGATCAGACAAATTTGTAACCTCAGGCTAGAAAGTAAGCTCACCGTGGGAGGACCACGCATGGTGCGCCCCAGGTAGCAAGCTTTGCCCTGCACTAGGAGCCAGCCAGGGACGGCTTCAGTCCCTGCTAGTGAGAAAGTCATACCAATAGTGAGAATTAATAAAGGGGGAAGAGATTTCCAATAGCATTTTGAAAACATATGCTGCCAGTAATTTATTTTAAGTGCCTAAATTAATTGTCACAGATTAGAAAGTAAAATGAGTAAAATATTGTCCTGGTGGCAATGTTCTTTATTATAGTAGACATTTATTAAAAGTGTGTGTGTGTGTGTGTGTGTGTGTGTAGGGGCGCCTGGGTGGCGCAGTCGGTTAAGCGTCCGACTTTGGCTCGGGTCATGATCTCACAGTCCGTGAGTTCGAGCCCCGCGTCAGCCTCTGTGCTGACAGCTCAGAGCCTGGAGCCTGTTTCAGATTCTGTGTCTCCCTCTCTCTCTGCCCCTCCCCTGTTCATGCTCTGTCTCTCTCTGTCTCAAAAATAAATAAATGTTAAAAAAAAAAAAGTGTGTGTGTGTGTGTGTGTGTGTGTGTGTGTGTGTACATGCACACAAAGCTCTGTGTGGGACAAAGAGATGTAAGGATGTGGTCCCTACATTCCAGGAGCTTCAGATCCAGAAGAGGTTAAGGCAGTGCACAGACCACTCTGACAGGGGTCCATGTGTGTAAGAAGTACCACATGGATAGTACAGACAGTAAACATCGTGAGATTTCAGTGAACAGAAGATACACTTTAGGGCCGAGTGGCTGAAAAAGCTTTCTAGAAGCGGATATAGTTTGTCAGGTGCCTAAAACAATAGAAGCAACAGGATTTTGCCGGGTGATGATGGTGAGGAGGATTGGAAATTGTGCAAAGGTCCTGAACAGAAAAAGGACTTATGAGTTATCTTTGAGGACTGATGAATGGCTCTATCAGTTGAGGCGGAAGATGTGGATTGTTAAAAGGTGATATTCAAAAAGAGACAACGTCATAACTCTCGTAGAAATATAAAAGGAACGTATGTGAAAGATTTTACTTAACTCATTTTTAATGAGGAAGTTACAGCCAGTTTAAAAGAGAACCCCCAAATGGACACATTTATAAGTCAGGAACATTGAAATGAATGTGCAGTCAGAGGCAAAAGTGGCTTCTTTCACAGTGGGAGAGTGAAGTCAATTAACTGAACCGTCACTGGGCAGAGTGTTTTTTTCTTTCTGTAGAAAAGAATCTCTGGCATTGCTATCAGTTGTCTATCATATGCCCAATTTTATTTTTTTTAATTTTTTTTAATGTTTTATTTATTTTTGAGACAGAGAGAGAGCATGAACGGGGGAGGGGCAGAGAGAGAGGGAGACACAGAATCTGAAACAGGCTCCAGGCTCTGAGCTGTCAGCACAGAGCCCGACGCGGGGCTCGAACTCACGGACCGTGAGATCATGACCTGAGCCGAAGTTGGACGCTTAACCGACTGAGCCACCCAGGCGCCCCTCATATGCACAATTTTAAAATAGCTCAAAGGCGTTAAAAGGTGCAGAGTGCCTGCAGACTTAAATTAGACAACCCCCAGAGAGGTGAGCTCTGAACAATGCATCGTTTTCTCCTGAGACACAAAATTTTCTGGCTGGCCTCCAGTGTTAGGGATCAGACTGTGGAGGACTTTTAATGGCAGTGGGTGGGACTTTCTCTCATACATACTGGATGTCAAATGGATCAAAGTGGCAACTTGATGTTAACCCCCAGGTAGCAGGTTCATGAATGGAGAGATCCTTGAAGTTGGGAGGCATTTGGGGAGTTTGAGTATTATGATAAAGATTTGACACCAAATAGGCCCAAACTGAGATGGAGACAATGGAACTGGAAAGAATATATGTAAAATTATATAAGAAGAATCAATATTGGTTGAGAGAAATAAAAAGTAACTGTAGTTTTCAACCATGATTTGGAACCACTTCTGTTCAATTCAACAAATACTAGTGCCCAAGCGTACTAGGATCTGTGCAAGGTTCTGGGGTTACAAAATCAGTAAGATAGGGTTCCTGCCCTCGAGGAATTCTCAATCCCAGGAAGAAGACCGATATCCAAACAAATGATAGTGCAAAGCGAATGCTATAGCAGAGGTATATTTCAAGTGCTATCGGAACTCAGGTTAGGGGGGCAGTTAACGATGCTTGGAAGGTGGACAGGTGTGTCACAGGAAGCCACCAAGGCACAGGGGCGTTTTAAAGATCTCTGTCATCCAGATGAAATGGGTTGCATCATGCCAGGCAGGAACTGCATGGACCAAGAAGTTGAGATTTGAAGAGTGGCCTGAGAGAAACGGTGGCCGGGAAAGTGCAAAAGCCTCAGAAGATTCAGCTTTCTAGGGCAGGGCTGGCCCATGATGGCAGCAGAACAGAGACCCTCACGGAACGGTGAGACGTTAGCAGCCACGAGCTCCCTGGACACCAGCGATGAGAAAGGCTTTTGCTGCAGTGTTATTCGCTGACATACAGAACGCATTTTCATAGCTGATAGATTAATATTCAATAGTTTGAAAAACTTACGTTCGAGCTAAGTCACGCTAGCTGATTATGACTGGCAACACTGAAATTAAAAGGCGGTGTACCAGGGCATCATCATGGCGCTGGTGATGAGTTCCCTGTCTGTGGTCTGTTGGAGAGGGTCCTATGAAGGAAAGGTGAGCTCCCCATTTGAACCTCAAGTGAAATCTTTCTTCTGCTATCCAAGTTTATAGACATCCTTTTTAAATATAAATTCCAAGGCATTTTATTTTGGGTTCTCAGATGAAACAGTAGCTTGCCTATGATGAGTGTGGACCTACCTGGGTTAAAGGTCACCAGGTGCAGCTGAGATATCAAGTTAACTCATTTTAAAAAGTGTAAAACAGTACTCCAAAGTAACCCTCACCTGAAGAAGTATGGGACCCTCACCTGGTGGAGGATGTACCAATGACAGTCAGTAGCTACATTACACACAGAGATGAAAATTGCAGCTCTTGAAAAAAGTAATAACGGAATCTTCATCATCTCATACACCTTCCAGCTACATGTGCTTTCTTGTCAATTTTCTCTGCCCTTGGTTTTTAGACTTTTGCTTCTATCTCATTATGACCAAAACATGCAGTAAGTTAAATGATACAAGCAATTGTATACTGTATGATGTTTTCTATTTGAAGAATTACTCCAATTTTATTTCTTAAAACAGTCATGATCAGTAAGTGAAAGTTATTTCCTCTCGATGTGGTAAAGGACGATTACTCCCCAAAGGAGCTTGTGCTAGAACAACTAGAATTAGAATCCAAATCCTTATTTTCGCAGGTGAACGGTCTTAATGTGCTTCAGCACTGCATAAGTAATCATATGGGAGATAAGAGAGTATATAAGGTACATAAGACTGGCCGCATCACCGAATCCTGAGAAAGAAAGTGGTTCAAGGAGAACCCGAGAAAGAGTGTCATTTGCTCACGAGACTTGGAGGGGGATGACTACAAAAGGCCATTGGTTGGCCAGTAGGCTTGCCCTTTCTGATCTTTTCTGTAAATTGTCGGGAGTGTGGCAAGCACAGAAACCAGATGTCTGAGATGAAGAAGTGAGGCAGGAAGAGGAAGCATCACCAATACTTGGCTGATTTGGAATTTGGCCAGAAGAACAGGTTATCTGGTGAGAGAGGGGAGAACAGAATCAAATGAGACCTGTGTGTGTTTTACAGAACCGTCTTGTGCTGAATGACCTACAAGAGCTTAACACCATATCCTTTGCCAACGGTTGTGTCCATTTTTCATTCACATTTGGGCTCATTGTTTTCTGATGATTGAGGTTCCTGAAAGTCTGATGTGTACATAAACTGGGCTCCCAATAATTGGTTTTATTCAACCTATTCATTCTGGTTCCATAATAGTTGCCATGTCAGTGTCCTTTCCCAGAGTGAGCTGTTGCCTGCAGCAAACTTGGGGAGCCTGGTGTTCCCTACCTTTCTTTTATGGGGCTAATGTAGGACCAGCATTGCTTGGAGACCTCTACAAGTGAATATTTGGAATGTACCGCGTTGGCAGCTCCTGGAGCCAGAAAAGTGTGGGAACACACACCAAGCTGCAAGTGTTCTTATTTTTTTTTAAGTTTTTTTTTGTTTTTTGGTTTTTTTTTTTTTGAGAGAAACAGAGACAGGGGCAGTAGGGTAGAGATGGAGAGGGGGAGAAAGCGAGAATCCCAAGCAGTCTCCACACCGTCAGCACAGAGCCCAATGCCAGGCTGGACACGAACCGTGAGATCATGACCTGAGCTGAGACCAAGAGTCAGACGTTTAACCAACTGAGCCACCCAGGTGTCCCTAAAAGCTACAAGGGTTCTAAATGGAGGCCTTAGTAGTTTGTGCTTGGATCAGAGACAGGTGGGTCCTTTTTTTTTTTTTTTTTTTTTTACAATAAGCCTGAAAGCACCATTTATCAGCTGTCATAAATAAAATTCTGTCAATAATTTCTATCACTCATTCCGTTATTAACTTAGTCTAAGATCCTTTCAAAGTCAAAAATTTTTATGTCTGTGCTTCAGTTTCAATATTTAGAAATGGAAGAGGAAAATAGACGTTTTTTAAGGTCTGTTACATGCCCCACACTTTATAGTACCTCATTTTTTACTCTTCCTAAAACCCCAGTGAGGTTAAGTATTCTTCAGTCCCATTTCACAGCGGGAAACATGGAGCCTCAGAGAAATGGACACGCCCAAGCTCGTACAGCCAATGAAGGGCAGAGCTGTAACTTGAACTTAGGACCATCTGATCTTCTCAATACACTGATGAAATCATGAAAATGTAGCTTGTGAAGGATCAGTCATCTGTCCTGAGAACATTATTTAATGCAGCTATTTGCAATTCAGTGTGACCAGTGCTGTCTCTATAAATTTCATATAATTTGCTCAGACATTCCAAGTAACTTCTATGGGGTTTTCTTCTAGACATTGTATGTTTACATACTTTTGTAGTGCCTTAGTTTCTTAATACATTAAAAATACCATCTACAAACAAGAAACATGGTAAACCAAGCCCATACATCTATAGTAGAGTGAAAATAACTTTTTACTATCTTGGGCAGTAATAATTTTTCTGGAAAGGAAGCAGGTGAAATTCTAGTGCTTCAACACTGATTCTAATGCTACAATTCCATCAAAATCTATTTAAAACGTAGAAGTGAAAAACGTAAGCAATTAAGAGTAAAAACAAATTAACTGACGTTGGATTCACATTAGTGTTATTCAGTGGTTCTTAAATTATTCTCCCGTGGAATGTGGTGTTCCACAAAATAGACCAGGATATCAAAGTCATATAATAAAGATCTTTTCCTAATTTGCATGAAAAATATAATACACAGATTTGTATAATTTTAAGTTTTTGTAATATTCTTAAGCCTCTGGTATATGTCATCACTGATTGCTATAATCTAGCACTAGTACGATATATGGTCCAGTAAAAAAATTGCATTTGGATTACTTCCACAGATCAACATTTTGTGGTAGTTCATAGACAGTAACCTGACCCCCCGGGGCTTGGCCACCTGAACTAGTTTGAAAAATTAAACTATCAATGAAGTTACTTTAAAATTATTCACTAAACACACCACTCGGAGCAAGTCAACCTTGTTACTGTAAGATACGGAATGACTCCACCGAGTAATCATTCAAATATTTATGTAAAGTTTCCTTCTTTGCATTCAGCAACTATAATAAAATGCTTATGAAAAATTAATGCATTCCCTACAGCATAATAGACAGTCTCTTTTAGCCTATTTATACATAAAATGCCAAAATAAACATTAAGAAAACATTTGCAAAGTACATTTAGTATTCCCCTCTATCCCCTCCCCCCCAAAGCAAAACACCAGTATGAAATAGTTCTGTGATTCTGTGCAATTCATCTCCTCAAGCTCCACAGTACCTAGCTCATCTATGATGGAAGAATATGATCATTTAAATGCAACAAGAACATCTTTGTAAATGGGCCTGCCCCCTTTCAACAGCAACACAGAGCTAGAATTCATCTCGCCATTGGCTCTGCTTCCCGTAAATGAAGGAGTTGAGTAACCAAGAAGCCAGCTAGACCTTCCTCCCTTCCTGAGCTTTGAGGGCCAGGTCTTTGCAAATTCCACCCTTCCTTCCTGACAAGCCTGGACTTTAACAGTAACAGGGCAGTAACAGAGAGATGGAAAAAACACACACATCCACCCAGTGCTGACCTTTCTTCTCTTCTACGATGGTCTCGATGTATTTGCCGTGGAAAGTATGTCCAGTAGATATAATACCAAGAATGGCTTCATGATGACTTTTTAATGGGTAAAAAAAAATTATGGCTGAGGTTTAAAGAATACTGTTGACATTCTCTATGGAGAATGTGGGTTACATCTAAGTGAGTGAAGCTGCTAAACATTGTGAGCTCTACCCAGAGACAATTAGGGGACAAATGTAGGTTTATATCTCCTTTCTGGGTCTGTAGTAAATGACAGAAGCATGTAAATCTTCCACATAGGTGTTTTCTAAATAAACTTTTTTTTTATTTTTGAACAGTTTTTAATCTACAGAAAGCTTGCAAAGATAGTACAGACAGTTGTCCTGTTCCCACACCCAGTTTCTTTCATTAACATCTTACGTTGCCATGTACATTTGTCACAATAAGAAACCAACATCAGTGCATCATTATTAACTAAATTCTGGATTTGTATTTTATTTTATTTTTTCACAAATATCTCTTTTCTGTTCCAGGATACCGTCTAGGATACCACATTATATTTAGTCATCGTGTCTCCTTAAGTCCTGTCCAGACTTACACAAGTATTTTTAAATTACTGAAATATGATAGTAGATGGTTGGGGATTTTATTACACATGTGATAATTAAGCAGAATTAACCTATGTGAAGGACTCCAAATTCTGGGTTTTTTCCCCTTCTGGGAGGAACCCCCTTCAGTTCCCAATTCAAAATATCTTAGATGGTAGTGATTAGAGAAGTATCCTTTTTTGTGCTTGGGTAGCTTAGAGAGAACTAGTAAATTACCCCTTGACATGCCGTAATTTGCTTCGTTCCCCAAATTTACCACTGTTATATCCACAGGAACAACGGGAAGATACGTCGTGGCTGTGGATATTACAGTGTTGGGGGGAGCGAGGATAGGGTCTCTTTTTAAAAAAATAATTCGATATTTTTCAATTAAAAACTGATGGTGACTCGGTTCACAGGGCGGGCAGAATGCAATAGCCTATTGATACTTAACTTCTATTAAACCATAGCTAGCGACAGTGTACAATTTTGTGTATGTACATATAACCATAATTACAAGACAGCAAGAAATAAGGCTCTCAAGAAACAGAATCTGAGGAAGGACACATAATTGTTCTGTTCAATCTTGGAGCTTCTTTTAAAGGTGACAGTGGAAAGTCCCATTGACAGGAAGCTCTTCAACTCCCATTGCTCTAGTTTCCTTTATAAAAAGAAGTTAAGCCTCGCCTGCTTAACTACAGAAACATTTTAAGTTAACTAAGGTTTTCCATTTCTCCTGCCACTTCCCGGCTCAAGCTGTGATCACTGTGTGCCTGGAACTGTTGCAGTAACCTCATTCAATTCGAGAGTGCGTGTGTGCTTGCGTGCGTGTGTGTGTGTGTGCGCGTGTGTGTGTCTGTTCTGACCACCTCTGTTGGCACTGACCACCTCTATTGGCAAACACCCTTGGTCTAACCTACACATCACTGCTGGATTAAACTTCCCCAACGTTTCTATGGGCACATTTTCCTATTCAGAAATCTTTAGGGGCTTCCCATTTTCTAGAGAAGAAAACTGTAATTTTTCAGACTAGCATTAAGTAACTCTCTGATTTAGTTCCAGCTTAAAATTTCCAACATTATTTTTCTTCTTTCTGATATACCCAAGTCCCTGCACCAGCCAAATATGTCTTCTTTCGGTTCACTCAAAACCTTCATTAAATTAATCACTGTAATTATTATGAACAAACAATTATTTTGTGCCTTCATTACCATAGGCTTCCTGCCTTGAGTCTTTGCTTAGCTTTCTTCTTGACTCTTGTCTCAAATTTATCCCCTTTCTAAAAAAGGCCCAGGTAAAATCCTACCTTCATTTCTCTTCAACTCTCACCTACCCCCTTCCTCTAGTGATCTCCGTCCTGACAACTTGCAGGGTCTACATGCACTCTCAGTATGTTGGTTTACCTACCCTGGTTGTGTTTGCTATATGCATACTTATGTAGTGTCCGTGCCAAGTGCAAACCTCACCAATTAAACGATTTTTTATTCTTCTTCCATGTAACATATGATGAATATTTTCATGTCATTAGATATTTTTGAAGTGTGATTTTTAATGGTTTCATAGGTAGTCTGCCTCACATTTCACATTGTATTAAGATATGTAGTTGGAGGGGCGCCTGGGTGGCGCAGTCGGTTAAGCGTCCGACTTCAGCCAGGTCACGATCTCGCGGTCCGTGAGTTCGAGCCCCGCGTCGGGCTCTGGGCTGATGGCTCGGAGCCTGGAGCCTGTTTCCGATTCTGTGTCTCCCTCTCTCTCTGCCCCTCCCCCGTTCATGCTCTGTCTCTCTCTGTCCCAAAAATAAATAAACGTTGAAAAAAAAATTAAAAAAAAAAAAAAAGATATGTAGTTGGACATTTAGATGTCCCGTTTTTTTTCTATAATATAATGCTGTCCTGAACATTCTTACTCATCTCTAATTATGTATTTGAGATAAATTCCTAGGAATGGGCTTCTTGAGAAGCATTTATGAAGTTCTTGATCACATTTCCAAATTTCCTCCCGATATGTTGTGCCAACTTTTTTCTTCTATCAGCAGTGTTGGAGATGCCTATGTTATCATTGTCTCATTGGCACCGCAGGTCATAATTTGCCTGTAAGAAATCTTGTCGGGGGGCACATGGGGGGCTCAGTCGGTTAAATGTCTGACTCTTGATTTTGGCTCAGGTCATGATCTTACAGTCATGAGACCAAGCCCCACGTCAGGCTCTATGCTAGCACGCTGGGTGTGGAATCTGCTGGAGATTCTCCCTCTCCCTCCCTCTGCCCCTCCTCCACTTGTGTGTGGGCTCTCTCTCTCTCTCTCTCTGTCTCTCTCTCATATCTGTTTGCCATCTGTTTGGTCTCCTTTGGAAAAAAATGTCTGTTTAGGTCCTCTGCCCATTTTTAGTTGGATTGTTGGTGGGTTCTCGTGTTGAGTTGTAGAAGTGTTTAATACATTTTGTATGTTGACTCCTTCTCAGATATGCAAGTATCTTCTCCCATTCAGTAGGTTGCCTTTTCATTTTGTTGATGGTTTAGTCCCACGAGTTTATTTTTGCTTTTGTTTCCCATGCCCAAAGAGACATATCTAGAAATACGTTGCTACAGCTGATGTCAGAGAAATTATGTCTATATGCTTCTTCTAGAAGGTTTGTGGTTTTATGTTTCCCATTTAAGTGTCTTTAATCCAATTTGAGTTTATTTTTGTGTAAGAAAGTGGTCCAGTTTCGTTCCTCTGCATGTAGCTGTCCAGTTTTCCCAGCACCATTTATTGAAGAGACTCTTTTCCCCATTTTGTATTCATGCCTCCCTTGTCACTGATTAATTGACCATATAAGCGTGGGTTTCTTTCTGTACTCTCTATTCTGTTCCATTGATTTATGTGGCTGTTTTTGTGCCGGTACCATACTGTTTTGATTACTACAGCTTTGTAGTGTATCTTCAAATCTGGAATTGTGATACCTCCAGCTTTGTTCTTCTTTTTCAAGATGGCTTTGGCCAATTAGTATCTTTTGAAGTTCCATAAAAATAGTATCATTTTCCTAGTATTATTATTCTAGTTCTGTGAAAAATGCTCTTGGTATTTTGATAAGAATTTCATTGAATCTGTAGATTGCTGTCAGTAGTATGGATGTTGCAACAATATTAATTCTTACAATCCATGAAGATGAAATATCTTTCCTTTGTGTCTTCTTCAATTTCTTTCATCAGTGTCCTAATAGTTCTTTCATATCCTTGATTAAGTTTATTCCTAGGTATTTATTCTGTTTCATGCAACTGTAAATGGAATTGTTTTCTTATTTTTCTTCCCTACTTTGTTATTAGTGTGTAGAAATGCAGCTGATTTCTGTGTATTGATTTTGTATCCTGTGACTTTTCTGAATTATTTTATTGCTTCGAATAGTTTTTCAGTGGAGTCTTTAGGGTTATATATATGTATGTATATAGCCATACCATGTAAACGGTGTGTATATAGCCATACATATATGTATATGATATGTATATATCATATGTATATGGTATCATGTCATCTGCAATTAGTGACAGCCTTACTTCTTTCTTACCAACATGGACGCCTTTTATTTTTCTCATCTGCTTGCTGTGGCTAGGCCTTCTAGAACTCTGTTGAATAATGGACATCCTTGTTTTATTCCTGATCTTAAAGGAAAGCTCCCAGTTTTCACCACAGAGTATGATGTTATCTGTGGGTTTTCCACGTATGGCCTTTATAATGTTGGGGTATGTTCCTTCTAAACCCACTTCATTAAGCATTTTTATCATAAATGATGTCAAATTTTGTCAAATGTTTTTTCTGCATCTACTGAGATGATCATATGATTATTTATCCTTTATTTCGTTAATGTGGTGTATCATGTTTATTGCTTGGTGAATATTGAACCAACCTTTCATCCCCAGAACAGAATCTTTTAATTTTAATGACTTTCAGTTTTCAAATTATCATGGACTTTGCTCTTGATTGTGTTGCTTAAGGAATCCTAGGCTGACCCAGAGTCACAAAGATTTTTCTCCTACGTTTTCTTCAGAAGTTTACAGTTTAGGTTTTTTATAGTATGATTTTTTCAGTTAATCTTTGTACATGGTATGAGATGGCAATTGAGGTTCATTTTTTTCCATGATAAGTAGCAAAACATCATGAATCTTTCCAGAAAAGGAAATTGGAATAACGTCGTCTCTCAAAGGACATGTTTGTTGTTTAAAAAAGAGGGGAGTAGTTTGCCTTCAGGTGATAGACAATAATTATTGCTGCTGGTTCTTGAGTCTGATTTGGAGCCTACCTCAGATGAGTGAATGAAATGATTATGGGCCAGAAAACCATACATTATGGTTACATTACCACTTGGGTTGTTTGTTTGGGAGCTAGGCTTGCTTATTTCCCCTAAACAATTAATGTGATTGTGTCAATTAATGTTTTTATTTCTACAACAAGCATTTTTGAGACCTAAGGAGTACAAGGCACTGTACTTCTTGGACGGTGTGGGAAAATAATTTCTCTGCAGTCCATGAATAACCTGTGTGCAATTAACATCTGACTTCTAGAATGAAAGGAAGTCAAAGTAATTAACTTTCTTGAACCACAAAATTATTATATAAGGAACATCTGTAAACATTATTAAGATTTGGCCTCTTGGGAATGTACTCATAAAGCTTGTTAAGGGAAAGGTGTGATACATAAGAAATATAGCTTGGAGTTATTTGTGAAATGAAAAGTATTTCAGTAATTGCCAGAGCCACCAAAGCCTTTTTATCACCTCTTTTTCTCTGTAGGTCATCAGCTCAATGAGCTCCCTTTCTGAGTACTGCCTGCCTTCCATTCTGCGTACATTATTTGACTGGTATAAAAGGCAAAATGGCATTGAGGATGAATCACATGAATACAGACCAAGAACAAGCAATAAATCAAAAAGGTACATTTCTTATGTGTAGGAATTATGAGGATCTTTTTCTTTCTTTCTTTCTTTCTTTTCTTTCTTTTCTTCTTCTTTCTTTCTTTCTTTCTTCTTTCTTCTTTCTTCTTCTCTTTCAGAAACATAAATCAAAATGGGATTTATGCAGCATCTAAATCTTCCTGCCTATGCATGGATACCTAGCAGGTGCACATGGATACCTAGCAGGTGGCACAGGTGGCCCCTTGTCTAGCAGTGGGAGTGCTAGTCACTGCCACTTGTCACAGGTTGAAAAGACACACTCAGCCTTATTTTGACATTGGTGGGGCAGGTGTAAAGGGCCCTAGATTCCCTTGCTACTTTCCTGAGCCCTCTCTCTTCCAGTCTGCACCTAAAAGCAGAAAGGCTGTAGCAGGCCCCACATGGTGCTGCCTAGTCCTTGTTAGGAACTTTGAGTGCCTGGTGTGCCGTCATGGGAAGGAGGCTGGACAGGACCTTAGCAGTAGGCCTGGAGGTGCCATCCATGAGCCCTGTGACTTTGGGCAGCTCACGACCTCTCTGTACTTTAGTCTCTTCACTAGCGAAACAGGGAAGTCAGATTACCTCATCTCGAACTTCCCTTGCAGCCGACATTTGTATTATTCTGTGCTCCCCCTTCTCTTACGGATTTGAAAAGTGGAACTTGCTGCTACATGAACCCTTTAGCAACCATAAAATTTAAGATTCTTTTACTGTCAAATGAAGGTGCCATCCCCCCAAAGTTTACATAAATCTATGGAATTCATATGTTTGAAATATAAGTAAATATAAGAAGTTGACTATATTTACCTTTTCTTAAAAAAAAGATTATTTTAAAAACATCTCCATATGAATTGATGGTGCACTTTTTAAAACAGTAAAGACAGAAATGAATCATTCAGAAAATCAGATATTAACTACTTCTTGTGAGTGATATACGTCTCTCATTATTTCTTGACACTTCTAATGCTTTTTTAAAAATATCCACTTCTCAATGTCATGAAATGAATTACATTTCATCCAAAGTTGTGATTTCATTTTATAACATGCTTGAGTTTATGCAAGATTCAATCATTTGTTAATCATTTTGTTTGGGAGAGAAATTAATAACTTTTTATATTGAATCTTTTTTTAGTTGAAGACAGGGAATTTTTTATTAAGATATAACTTATACCTGGCAAAATTCATTCTTTTAAAGTGCGTAATTCTGTGTTTTTTAGTATATTCACAAGGTTGTACAGCCATCACCACTAATTCCAGAACATTTCATAACCCTGAAAAGAAATCTCATACTAATTAGCAGTCTCTTCTCACAAATATTTTTTTGATATATCAAATTTGAAAGGTAAAGTCTCAATTCTAAAATTGGTTCAGACTGTGAGATTAATAAATTAATGGTATCATTTTATTATTCTTCCCGTATTACATGTTAGTTTATGAGTAGATATTAAACCTTTCCTTGGGGATGAAGAATGGGGCAGTTTTAATTGAATTAAGTGAGTTTTAGTTTTGTTTCTCTGTTTTGTCATAATTTAGTTACTAAACCTAGATTTTCCATGAATTTATTTCTTTTTGTATTGAAAATATTGAAAATGATTATATATATAATATATATATTATTTTACTTTGTGTGTGTGTGTATATATATATATATATATATATATATATTTTTTTTTTTTTTTTTTTTTAAGAGGCTCCATGCCCAACATGGGGCTTGAACTCACGACCCTGAGATCAAGAGTTGCATGTTACAGACTGAGCCAGCCAGGAACCCTTGAAAATAGTATTTTAAAATTCACGTTACTAATTGTTTTCAGGAGATCAGAGTAATTGCCAATATCAAATATAGCATCAGGACAGTGAAATTTGACTCAGCAGCATTTAATTAGCATTTGGACGTCCAAAATAAGAATGTGTATTTGGGAGAAAGCCAAAAGAATGAGGGTATCTAGAGCATGATGTAGGTAATAATGAGAGTTTCTGTTACTAGGGAAAAAAAAAGAGGAACTTTAGAGAAAAGCACAAGCAACCGAAAACAGTTAAGTGTGACAGATGTGTACTAGGGTTACAATTTCTAAGATTAGTATAATATCATCATTTTGACTGCCAAATAAATTTGTCAGATGCTGCTGGCTCCTGGCAGTTAGACCTCAAACCAGCAATAAAGTTGAATTCATTATTGGAAAAGTATAGGTCTTACTTTTATTTGAAAGCATAAATTGGCTCATTAAATAAAATAGAATCCGGGGTTTAAAGTTTTTTTCCCTGCCAAGAGCTGCTACTTTCTCAAGGTCCTCTGGCCCCTTTTAAAGACCCTTATTGGCCATCCAACACAACCATTTTCTCTCTATTGCTGCTGGCCATCTTTGAAAGTTCTCCTTCCTTTCGGTCTTCAAACATCTTGTTTACTTATTCCATGCTATAATCTCTAGGTCAGGCTTGATGAATGTTCTTTTTTAAGGCAGTTGGATGTGTTTTCCTCTCCTCCAGCTGGCAGGAGCTCTTCCAAGTTCTAGTGGGTCTTGAAGGACTTCAGATAGATGGTTTGGCCCAGTGCTCTCCCTCCTGGCAAGACTATTTGTAATAATCGTGAATGAATGAGCTCCTACCCTGTCCATACATTTCTCCTTGAGAGTTAGAGCTGCAACTTCCCTTGCTAACCCATTCTGTCACTCGCCAGCCTTTACTTGACTTGTTTATGGTTATAGAGCTTCTCCAGAAATTCTTTTTTCTATCTTACATATCACCTTCCTTTCTTCTCATTCCCGTTGACTGAAGCAAAAAAAAATACTCCATATTTAAAATATTCTTGGGGTGCCTGGGTGGCTCAGTTGCTCCAACTTCAGCTTAGGTCATGATCTCACGATTTGTGGGTTCGAGCCCCGCGTCAGACTCTGTGCTGACGGCTTAGGGCCTGGAGCCTCCTTGGATTCTGTGTCTCCCTCTCTGTCTGGCACTCCCCTACTCATACTCTGTCTCTCTGTCTCTCAAAAAGAGACATATTTTAAATTAAAAAAATTTAAATTTAAATCTAAATTAAAAAATTTAAATAAAAATTTAATAAAATTTAATAAAAAAATTTAAATAAAAAATTTTAAATTAAAAAAAATATTTTTTTAATATTCTTGATTTATTTTGAAAATACCTGCCTGACAAGCCCAACTCTGGTCCTCCTTTCTCATTGCTTTTACTTAAAATTGCAAGGATGGAACATTTACATGTTTGAGAGACTATGCTAAACATATTACACGCTTTATCTTATTTGATACTCAAGTAAACCTTTCTGTAATTGCTATTATCATTCCCATTGTGTAGATGGAACAGTTACTGGTAAATAGAAGAGGCATCATTTTAACCTACGACTGTTCCACACCAAAGCCAATGCTCGTAGCCACTGTTCTGTGCTAGAGTCTCAGCCATCGTTTAATTTGTCTTTCTTTGTTCCATTCCCAGTCAGCCTTCAGTTAGTATGTTAGATAAGCAGAACCCGGGGTGGGGGGGTGGGATGGAGGTAGACTGACATTTCTGTCCTTTGACAGTGTTTATTCAGCTCCCTGACTTTTGAGTGAGTTCAAATGACTCCACTTTGCTTCTTTCTACCTCTTCTTCTACCTGCTTTATAACCATTCTCTCTCCCACCACCCCATTCACTTTTTTCTTCTTTCACAAACTTCAAGTGGCAGAAGGTCACGAGGAAAGAGGCATGGAAACAAAAGAGAGAGAGAGAGAGAAATGGCTCCTAAGCTTTCTCCGCCCTCCGTAGTCCTGCTGTAGCTGATCATGGTACTACATCCTTATTATTCTCTACGTTGTGTAGCTTCTTTCATAGGTGCTTCTCAATACATACCTCCAATATGACAGCCCTGCCCTGCGTCTGTATCTGTTCTAGAGATGATAGGATTCCAGAAAGTTACCTTGGAAGAGCCCACAGGATGAGCTTGTAGACTCACAGATAGCTACTCAAGTTGACATGGCTGAAAAGTTGAAATTTGAAGTCAAATATTCTGATCCTGTGTTAGTTCACTGCACCTCACTGGTAACAAAAAGCATTAGCATATATTTACCCCTGCAATCTTGAAATAGCAAATCTGGTTTGCAGTCCACTGGGAATGAGCCCTAGATGTCTGGCGAATTGTAGCACTCCGAGAATTTTTTCAGTGCCACTGAATATGAATATTTTAAATTTTACAGTGATGAACAACAGCGTGATTATTTAATGGAAAGACGGGACCTCGCCATTGATTTCATTTTTTCTTTAGTATTAATAGAAGTTTTGAAACAGGTCAGTAATTTAATGTTTCTTTTAGATAAGGTTTATCTGAAAACTGATGTTTTTAAAATCTAAGTTTTAAATTGTCCATGAATTTCAAATATTGGGTCATATGAATTGTGTTTATTGATTGCTAAGGATGACAGAAGTACTATTACTGATGTGATCTTTAATATTCTCTTCCAAGTTAAAGCGATCTTTTTTTTTCTTTTCAGATTCCACTTCATCCTGTAATAGACAGTCTAATACATGATGTTATTAACTTGGCTTTCAAGCACTTTAAGTACAAAGAAGGGTAAAGTAATTTGTCTCTTTAGAATTTTGAAGAAGTTGGGCACTTAAAACTAAAACAAGTTTGCTCTTTTTAGATGACCAGGGATCCCTAACTCATCTAATCGTATCTTATTTAGGTACCTTGGTCCTAACACTGGAAATATGCACATCGTGGCAGACCTGTACGCAGAAGTCATTGGAGTGTTGGCACAAGCTAAGTAAGTGGACGTCAGCCCTTTACCGTCAGATCTTGAGCCCCTCCCCTATCGCAGCCCAGCTCCATTCTCAGGAAGGGACTGTGTGTGAGCTTACGGAGAGCTAAGGTCTTTTTTTTGCTATGGGTTTCATGTCTCTGAAATTGACTAAAAGCGCCCTCGAGGCAAGTACCAAGTCTTTTTCAATTGTTTTCTCCCCTACCTTTTTTACCCGGCATTTGGGCCAGGGGCTACCAGGAGTCCATGAGTTTCAGACTACTGCATCAAAGAAAGAACCGGACGAACCAAATTGTTTTCCTCTCTGCCACAAATATTCCAAAGAAGTTTACCACTTTGAGGAGTCTTGTTTTCTGTATTCCCTGAGCGTGTAGCTACGATATCTATCATCTGTGAATGGGAAAATTCCATTCTAGAATGTCCCTTTACTATAGAGCTTACTTAACTCAGCTGAGCTAAAAATGTCCCAGACTCTGTCATGGAAACAAGTCGGGGGAAAATTCTCATTGCTAAATTTATCTGGCCCCATAACGCTACTTAGCAGGCTAGAACAAAGTGGTGTTAGACCATTACCAATAATATACTTCTTCCAAAAGTGATGTCACACCTTATTCACCCGTCTTCATCTTACTCAACCCCGAGGCACATCAGGCAAGATCCCGAATGCCTAGGTGAGGCAAAATGAGCCAGAGACATAATGCGAATCCAGGCCAAGAGTTGAGCTTAAAGCAACAGTGATGCCCTGATGCTTATGAAATACAATCTTCAGAAAGAGATTTTTATCTTCAAGAAGAGATGGCGTTTCCTAACTTAGTAGCATGGAAATACCCAGTTATCAAAAAACAAAAAGTTCTGAAAATGTGTACTCAGCAACCTTACCTAGCCAAACATAGACAAGAACTCAGGCAACAGACCCCCACAACTCTTCAGTGGGACTTACTTACTCTAACCCAGTTTATCCATCTCGGGTAGCTATTTTTTCGAACCCCTAAAACATCGCTGTTGGATGGAAGAGAGGTAGACACACTGATGCCGTGAGAAATATCAAGCTCAAAGACTGTCAACAACAGAGAGGAAAGAAAAAGTAACCAAAGCACACTGAAAAAACTACAGTGTTACCTGGGCCATTTTGCATGAGATCATATCACACTTTTATCGTAGCCCATTGTAATAATTGTGGTTCATGAGTCATCAAGAAAAAAAAGCATAATATATTTTTTATTGCAACTAACAATAAAAGTATTGGCATTTTTAAGGGATAAGCTTCAATTGCCTGGCAGCTTGATTCATATGTATGTACCTCGTTCCTATAAAAGATCAGAAAAATGAGTTATTGCTATGTGTTCGGCTGATTTGTGTCAAACCCTGAAAATCTCAACGTATTCCTGTGTAATTCCTCTTGGTATTATCTCAGCCCTATTCTCTTATACTATCGTTTGGAAAGTTTAATTTGCCAAAAAATGGCTTTTGTGTTTTTCTTAGTTTTTGTGGATTATGCAAACAATATTGGTTTCCTTAGAATGACCTTTCTTAGCCGCATCAGTTTTGAGTTAGTTATGAATGAATTGAAAAACAATGTCATAAGCAAGCAACACTCTAAGGCTATAGGAATTTCCATATTAAGTCAGATCTATGATCCACCAGTCCAGTGTTTTCTTGCCAACCGTGGTTTTTTTAAATTTCCATGATGTCAGTATTTGTCCTAATTCGGCAATAGCCAAGTATGTGAAATGTCTCAATTTGGACAATGTTCCAGTACTTTCCACTAGTAAGAGAACCCTTTGGCCAGTGAGTTCTTACAGTACCTGCAGTAATGTATAGTAATCACAGTGCTGTATTCTCACCTAGTTTAGTGTATAGGTAACCTTTATTGATAGATGATACAATCTTCAACTAGTGTCATAATCCAAATTATCACATTACTCTTTCTCATGAGTAGGCCAGAAGCATTACTTTGTCATTGCCTTAGGCAAGTACTGTTTCCTTTGTTCTCAGTGGGGGAAAAAAGGATGTATGCTTATCTACTACAGAGTGGTTATCTTTTTTTTGTTTCCCAAATAAGCGAGTAATGTAACAGTTCTAATTTTAGATTTTATATCTAGCCGGTAATGCATATGAAATATTGTCTTTACTCTGACTGTAGTTGTTAATACTTAGTTTTGGTCTTTAAGTTTTAGCACAATCACTGTTTTTAATCTTACTAGTGCTAATGCACTTAACTCCTACCGGTAAGGGGAAAAAATTTTGCTGGTTTGTGATATTTGCCCAAAGCGTTGACTTTTTCAAAGTCAGTTTAGTTAAGATTAGATTTTTTTAGAGTAAGTTTTTTTTGGTTAAAATCTGGTATATTTATTTAAATAGTCATAATGGCCTCTAAGATTCATAGATTTCAAAATGGCTTTCTCTTTATGTGATATAAACACGATGTACATATTCTTATACTCTTTTATATGTACTAAACATTTTAAAGCAGTTTATTTTCATACTGCTGTTATAGTAATCCAAAGACTGAGTAACGATTTAATTACTGTATTTACTAAAGACAGTACTAAACACTAAAGGCATAGTCATTGAAAATACATTTATTTTTTCCTAAAATTATTTTAGGGGAAAATAAATTTTAAGTGCAAATAGATTTGGGTATTTTCTTATGCTAAAATAGTATATTTATGTCATTTGGGACTTTTAAAAGCAAAAGATAACCATATTTATTCTTAAATGAGAAATAAATAGACTGTCAGCCACCTACTTGTGAGAATGTGGAACTAGTAAATTATACAGACAACCTGCCCTCTCCTACCTCTTCTTGTTTTAGTCATGGATTAGGGATGGAAAACAAACTTTCTTAAGTATCATATGGTCCTTAAAACAATATAAGTCTAACCTATTAGATTACTTTTTTCCTTTTAAACTCTCACATTTAAAATTAAAATCACTGAGGGGTACCTAAGTGGCTCAGTCGATTCAGTGTCTGACTCTTGATTTCAGCTCAGGTCATGATATCACAGTTCATGGGATCAAGCCCCACATTGGGTTCCGTGCTGACAGCACAGAGCCTGCTTGGGATTCTCTCTCTCTCCCTCTCTCTGGCCCTCCCCCACTGTCTCTATCTCTCAAAATAAATAAACAAACATTTAAAAAGTCATTAATAGGGTTTTTTTAGTGTTTGGAAATGACTTGAATAAACACATAATTTTTAAAAACCAGTTGCGAATTAATAAATTTATATAATCTTGATTGAAAGTGTCCCTTCCATTGCTTTGCCACGCCAACTCTGCCTCCCACCCTTTCTCGTTGCTGCATGAAGTCTCATCCTTTACCTCAACTCAAATCCCCCCAAATCTCCTCTGATTTTCCAGCTGGAAAGAGCCCTTTCTCCTCGCCTTGGAGCCTCTTTAAGTGTATTATTCACATAAAAGGCAATGTGAAATGAGAAAGTGATCTAGTCTAGCATTCCACCTCCCAGAAGGATCAGCAAGATTTGAGCAAAGGGTCAGATACTTGTGAACGCACCTCACAAACTATTATTATTATTATTATTATTATTGTTATTATTTGCATGACTCATGGCCAGTTCTACATCGTTTTATATTCCCAAACAAACTATACACTGTTCTTAGGGCAGCAACTATATTTCATAGCTCATGAGCATGTAAGGCAGCTGGAGTATGGTGGAAATTCCTGGACTTTATGTCAGAAGACCTGGGTTTGAGTCGTCTTTGTCGTGTCGATCTTCCAAATCTGTTTCTTCGTTTGTAAAATGGGAATGCATTCACTGCCTGCCTCAATGGGTTTTTGTGAAAGTGAAAGGAGTATAATGTGCATCAAATATTAAACATCTTTTTTTAATTTTTTATTGTTTATTTATTTTTGAGAAAGAGAGAGAGACGGAGCACAAGTGGGGAAGGGGCAGAGGGAGAGGGAGACACAGAATCCGAAGCAGGCTCCAGGCTCCTAGCTGTCGGCACAGAGCCCGACGTGGGGCTCGAACTCGCGGACCGCGAGATCGTGACCTGAGCCGAGGTCAGACGCTCAACCGACTGAGACAACCGCCCCTAAAATATTAAACATCTTACAAATATACCTTATTGTTATTCCTAGTCTAGACCAGTGCGTCATAACCTTTGGCGCATCAGAATCACCTATACGGTTGGTTGAACGAGATTACTGGAATTTACCCCCAGAGTTTCTCATCCGATAGGCGTGGCATGGGCCAGATTAAGCCTGTGCCTCACAAGTTCCCACACAATGCTGCCGCTACTGATCCCGGGGCCACACCTTGAGAACCACTGGCCTAGACATAACATAGCACGGAGATTAAGCACTGGGACTCTAGAGCCAGACTTTTGGCTTGAAACCCTGGCTGCGCCATTTATCAGCTGTGCGACTTTATCACATCAAGAAATCTCAGCCTCAAGTTCCCTTGTCTGTGAAGAGGGTATGATAATAGTGCCCTGCTCGAGTTGCAAGGATTAAATAATGGTGAAGATGAAATGTAGGGTTCACTGAACTGTGCTTGGCATATCGTGGATGCTGGATATCTGCTTGTTGCTGCCATTGTCACCATCCTCGGCATCAGATTGTTTTCCTCCTCTAGAAGAAGTAGAAAAGAGAGATGACCCTGGAATTTGGAGTTTATATTTTCTGCTCCGTTGCCTTCTTACAAACCTTTTTTATTGTGAAATATATGGAGCAAACATGAGAAAAAAAATCCATAAGTTGGTTTAGAAAAATACAGTTTTCACAAACTGTTACCAAATGAGCGTCATGTAACTTCCTGTACCCAAGCCGAGAACTAGAAAATGGCCGGCTCTCTCTAAGCCTCTTACACCGACTTGCCAGTCACACACCTCTTGTACTGCCTTCTGGTGAAACAATATCTGTGTTTACAGCCTACTTTATTTGTCCCAAACTTTCTACATTGAGGTATCCAACGTTGGTGTTTCAACCTTCTCAGATTCCATTACTGGGCCTTCAACTTTCATAATATAATAACCCTCTTTAATCATGCCTCACTCCTAATTGACCTTTTCACATATGTAGAACCACAGGCTGATCGTCTCAGGAAGCGAAATACAATGAGTTTTAGAAGGCTTTCCTTGTTTTCTTAACCAGCCATTTCAGAAGTAGTTTGGATAACTTCTGTGTATATATTCCTCTACCTTAGATACTTGGAAGAACTGCTACTATTTTCCATCCTCTTAGGATCTGTTGTTTTAATCCTATATGATAATGTTATAATATTATTAAATATTAACATTTTCCTTTCAAATAATACAGATACCTTACATTCCTTGCAGACTGCATCTCTTTGATTGTAACATCCCGCGCAGGTAGTAGAAAGCTTATTCGTCTTTCAGATTTGATTTGTATTTTTTCATTAGTAGATTTTCCTTCAACCTGAAAATAATTTTTTCAACAATCATTAACCTAAAACTATAAAAGAAACAATAACAGAAAACTTTGGAAATGGATTGGGACTATGTCTTGGCATTACTTGCTGTCATTGTCAGAAATAGCTGGCCTGTGATATTGCTTAGATGCTTAAAATTGGATACTTTAGGCCATTGGAGTTTGCAAGTATGTGGGAAATTGCTAAGCCTGAGGAAAAGAAGCTTTTTGTCGTGCTCAATTTAAGAGCTAGACCATTTTGAGAGCGTCTAAATAGCCCTGGATCTTCTCCCTGACTGAAGGAAATGTTGAGCATCTTATGAGAATAAGAGAAGAAAGGAGAAGATTGCACTCTTTGCCAAATCCCCAGTATCGAATCCTTACAAAATGACAGCCATGTACTTCACCTGATTCAAAGGAACGCTGTTGCTGTGTCCCCGTCACTCCTAGATGCTGGAGGCCTCCATTACAGTCACTTTTGTACCCATGATTTGAGAAGTCACTCATGTTCTCTTCTTAGATTCCCTGCTGTAAAGAAGAAATTTATGGCAGAGCTAAAAGAATTACGGCACAAAGAGCAGAGCCCGTATGTCGTTCAGAGTATTATCAGCTTGATAATGGGGATGAAATTCTTTCGAATTAAGATGTATCCAGTGGAGGACTTTGAGGCCTCTCTTCAGTTTATGCAGGTAGGTAATGTCTTGGGCAGGAGAACCACGGGGCCCTCACCCTGAGCAACTCCCTTCATCAGAATGATGGACCTGAGTCCAAGTCATTTGCTTGTCAACGTGGAAAGAGTCCTGCCTTTGCCTCAGCAATTCACAACGTGCTTTGTATCCCAGTAATAGGATTTCAGGCAGATAATTTCACTTTCAAACTTTCATATCCTCTTTGCAGGAGGCTGTAGACTGGAATGTCGTATATGTTGACTTTTTTTCTTTTTTACTCCTCAGCTGCATATCGATCTATGAATAAAATGTAGCTGATCTTTTTACTTTTTATACCTGATAGCATTGAGGTGGCTATGTTAGTGTTCATAGGCATCAGAACTTTAGGGAAGAAACTTTTTATTCCTACTATACGAGAGAATCAGGTTTTCTTTTTTAAATCAACCAAAGCATACAGGTGTAAGCGTCAATTACACAGTGTTCCTCATTATGTACTAACAAAAGAATTGTTGCTAGTGTGGATTTTGCAGAACACGCAGCTCTATGAGAATTTATAAAACTCTCTCTGATGCTGCTGTGAGTTGGATTTAGTGAGGGTCTTTATCAATAAAGAGCTTATATATAGGGATTATGAATGGAGGCTATACCACTTCATACCCACTAAAGTGGCTAATAATGAAAAAGACAGACAACAGCAAGTGTGGGTGAGATGTAGAGAAATCGGAACACTCACACACTGGTGGGGATATAAAATCACACAACTTTGGAAAACAGTTTAGCAGTTCCTCAATTGTTAAACCTTAGGTATATATCCAAGAGAAAAATATATGTCCCCACAAAAACTTGAAGGCAAATGTTATTATTCATAATAACATTATTCATTATTCATAATAACAAAGAAGTGAATATAACCCAAATGTTCATCAACCAATGAATAGATAAACAAATGGTGGCAGATCCATAAAGGGAATATTATTTGGCCATGAAAAGGAATGAAGTACTAATAACATGCCACAACACGGATGTACCTTGAAAACAATACTCTAAGTCAAAGCCGTCAGATGCCGAAGGCCACATATTGTATGATTCCCTTTATACAAAATGTCCAGAATAGGCAAATCCATAGACACAGAAAGTGGATTAGTGATCGTATGAAGAGTTGGAGGAAGGGGTATGGATAAGGAGGTTGGAGATAACTACCGAAGGGCGCAAAGTTTCTTTGGAGGATAGTGGAAAGGTCCTAAACTTGTTGTGATAGATGTACAACTATGAATGTACTAAAAGCCATTGGTTTGTACACTTTAAATGGGTGAATTGCATGTTATATTGACTGTGTCTGAGTAAAGCTATTTTTTAAAGAAAGAATATGGGCTGTGTATCAAACTTCTTGGGTTTAAAATCAAGCTGTAGCACTTACCAGCCCTGTGACCTTGGCCCAGTCACGCTTAAGCCCTCCCAGCCTCACCTACCTTAGTGCCAAGTGGTGATGGTGGCAATAACCTTAGAAGGTGGCTCTGAGGAGGCACATGGTAAGTACTTACTAACTGTTAACTATTTTTATCCCTCTCTCATGTGAATAATTCATGTAACTATGTATTTGAATGACGATTTGCAAGAGTGTTTACACACATATACAAAGTAACGTAGGAAAAGGGCCACAATTCCAGAAACCATGACTTTCCATGTTGGCAACGCCTATCTTGCATTGATATCTAAATATAGAATTGATAGACTAGGGATTTTAGTAACTTGTGTTGGCAACGGTCCCCATGTTGACTGAGAATAAATATAATAGCTAATATAGACGTTAACATATCATCACAAATACGTGTAGCCTTGGACCCTTCCGTGAAAACAATACCTAATGAATAGCATAGTAAGTTATTATGAAAAAGGCCAGGAAGGAGAAAAGGGCTAGTTGGATTCTAAACAGATCAGCTTTCCTAACAAATGATTCTCTGGGCCACCCAAAGTAGCCTTCATAGGGGCACCTATGTGGCTCAATTGGTTGAGAGTCTGACTCTTGATATTGGCTCAGGTCATGATCCCAGGGTCATAGGATCCAGCCCCACATCAGGCTCTGAGCTGACCGTGGATCCAGCTTCAGATTCTCTCTCTCTCCCTCTGCCCCTCTCCCCAGCTCATTCTGTCTCAAAACAAAACAAAACAACAAAACAGCTCTTTCATAGATAGTAGGCCACAGGCAAAAGACATCCTTACTTGAGAAGCTATTCTAAAGGTTTCTTGTCTGGGGGTAGGGTTGGGGAGAGGGGGTGGTGGGAGGAAGGGAAGCATTCCAGACTTGCTTATGAAACTATCTGAATAATAAACACACCTAAAATGTCAGAGCTAAGAAGTAAACAGCTCTGTGCCTGGGGCTGTCACAGGGCCTAAAATAAGTTTAATATCTTCTGCCTCTCTTCCCATGTTTACCTTCTCTGGAGATCTATGTTTGTGGGTTAATCAAGGACCCAGGGCCCCACACACAGTAGATGGTCAATAGAAATTTGTCAGCAATGAATGTCTGAATGAATCAACCAAGAAGTCAGTGGATGAATATCTGCTCACTGGTTATAGATGCTTTGTCCTTTCAGCAAAGTGATTTGAGATAGAGATAGGAGGACACCAGTCTTGCAAAATGTCATTAGGGTCATTTTGAATTTTTTTTTAATTTTTATTTATTTATTTTGAGAGAGAGACAGAGAGACGGCGAGTGGGAGAGGGGCAGAGAGAGAGGGAGACACAGAACCTGAAGCAGGCTCCAGGCTCTGAGTTGTCAGCACAGAGCCTGACGCAGGGCTCAAAATCACGGACTGCGAGATCATGACCTGAGCTGAAGTCGGATGCTTAACAACTGAGCCACTCACGTGCCCCGGGGCCATTTTGAACATAAATATAAGTGCTGGAATCTAGTGATTTTCTTTACTAGATTATGAAGTATGCTATGTCAGTGTGTATGATTTAAGAGCTGTTTACTTAAATTTAAGTGCATTTATGTGCATATCTCAATCTGCTCTCCCTCCTTTATGCTTTTTCTACTTCCTAGGAATGTGCACATTATTTCCTCGAGGTCAAAGACAAAGATATCAAACATGCCTTGGCTGGGCTTTTTGTTGAAATTCTTGTCCCAGTTGCTGCCGTGAGTTATGTTTTTATTTTTAAGAATTTCCTCAAATTAGATTAGAGAGTTAACAATGTAATTAATATAATATTAACATGGGTCTCTGTTTTAGGCTGTTAAAAATGAAGTCAATGTTCCCTGTCTTAGAAACTTTGTTGAAAGCCTATATGATACCACGCTGGAACTTTCTTCTCGAAAGAAGCATTCGTTGGTTAGTAACTATGAGAAAATCCAAAATGCAAAATTGCAGAGGCTAAAATTCCTACGCTGAAATTACTTGAAAGTCATAAGGGTTCCCCCCAGATGGAAGATTTATCTACAGCTCCCCCCGAAAGAGGGAGCATTTCAAACTTTGGATCTTGCACTTAATATTGACCATAACTGAATCGCAGTGATATAAGGGGATTAGACCATGTCACCTCAGATGACCCTTCTCGTCTTAAGATTCTGTTGTTTATTTTCAAGACTGGCTTAACTTGATTTTTGTTTTTATTTCTGGGTATTTTTTCCAATCTAAAAGTCAAAGTTTATAATAACAGTTTATCTTTTCAATCCCCACAAGTCTTCACTGGTTGATTCCTAGCCTGATACTCAGAATCAAATGGAACCAGGCAGCAAAGAGGGTTGGGAGGCAGATGGTCGCCCGTAGGAAAGATTCTCTGAAGGCTGAGAAAACAGTATTTGGGAAAGGTCTTGTGCTGAAAAGCAGCGGTGCAGAGAAGTCTTTTAAATTACTACAACCCGTTGCCCTCAGTGGTGAATAAGACTCTGGTTTATGAATCGACACGTGGCATATGAGCTATAATTGTGATAGTTTGAAGGAAGTAGGTTATTTAGGTAGATGTTTGCTGACATGGTTTTTGCCAATCTTCAAAGTATGAGCATTGCCACCATTCTTTGAGCGAGTATTCAGGGTTGCTTTGCTGGGAGGGGTGACAGATTTGCTTATTTTTTACTTCTGTGGTCATTGTGACTGACTACTAGTAGTTTTTTGTGTTTGTTTGTTTTCTTGTGTTGTGTTTTAGTTTGTTTTGTTTTAGATTGCTGGCTGGAATTAGAGTTCTTTTCAATGGTAGTGTAGTTCAAAGTCAGTTTAAAGCCAAGGGACTAAAATATTAAGCTAGTGGATTGTTACACAATGATTCTCATTATGGCAATTGTTTTTTGTTTTGTTTTTTGTTTGTTTGCTAATTCAGCCTAATGGATGATCCAGTTATATTGTTGTTTAGATCTTCCCTAGCTTTAATTCTTGGGAGCCCTAAAGGTGTATGCCATGTGGCTCAGCAAAAATGGCGATGGGTTCTGCATATATATTTTTTGGGTGGCCGCTCATTAGCTTTTCTGTCTCCTTTAGTTGCTGTGGGAAACCAGCCCAGTTAGGCAGGAAAACACAGTAGCACCTCTGTTTATTCAGTCGTAAGCAAATTCCTCCTGTGGTTAAATTTGTCTTGGTGGAGTTTACCAATGCAAAAACATTTCTTTGAGGAATCTTCCTTAATTACAGGAAGATTGCATGCAAAAGAAAATATATACACCTACCTCTAAGACAAAGACAAGCTAGTAGATGTTTATGAGGAAAAAGCCCAATAATATTTTTAAAATTCATGTGCCTTCCTGCTTTCTTTCTGAGAATTGAGAGTGATCTAAGCTAATGAGTTTGTTTTTAAAATCCCTAAGTGAAGACTAAATGAGTAAATCAGATTTCCACTTATACATGAAGCTTATTATACATTACACACTATTATACACCATGTAATTCTAGATAATTCCATCCGCATCATCATCAAAAAGCATTTGTGAAATGCCTACCTCTGCATGGCACTCCTGGGCCTCGTTGTGTTATGAAGCGTCCTGTTTATTCTGGCCCACAGAAGGAGGTGGATAGGTAGCGATCGCAGAGAACGTGCGTTACCTGATTTGATGAAATATGAATCAGCTCGTGACCTCATCTTCTTTCTCCTCAGGCCCTGTACCCCCTGGTGACCTGTCTTCTCTGTGTCAGTCAGAAGCAGCTGTTCCTGAACAGGTGGCACATTTTCCTCAACAACTGCTTATCCAACCTTAAAGTTAGTATTTGTCAGCTCAAAAAAGTCTTTTATGAACTAGATATGCGTCTGAGACTGGTACATGTGCTCCTGAGAGTGGCTCCTGATGTGGGCGGGGGAATTTCCCTATACTGTTGGAATAGTGAAAAAAAATATTAATCAGAGTTCTCCTTATTAAATATAGTCAGTTTTAGAAGAAGACTAAGGATAAGAGAAATCATTTCAGATTTGGGGAAATGAATCTTTTCTAATAAGGATCGCTTTCAAGGTAGAATTAAATACCCCCTTATGTGCATTAATTGTTGCATTTTATCTAAATGATTAAAAAAGGGGAGGCCTCACTTCACTGGCAGAACCATGCGAATTGATTTCAGAAGCTCAGCTATACCTCCCGCATCCTTCCTCTGCCGCCTCTAGTCTAGGAAAATATTTGGGAGGAAAGTTCCATTCTGTGGGAAGACTGGCCCTAGTCACAGAGAACGTGTATTTCCTGTCACTGTTATTTGCGATTATTTGAAGGCATTCTATTCAAGCCACGTGGCAGGCCATCAGCCCGAGGCATTCGTTGAACAAATGCCCTACAGGTAGTTAGCACAAGTACTGGATGATGTGAGGAATGAAGTCAATGTTCCTAAAACTGAGGAGGCTACTGTTAAAACTACTATGATGAATAGTTTTAAAACTGGCTTTATAACTTTTAAGTAGTAGACATAGTTTAAGTTTCAGTGACCTATTGGTGAAAGACAACTAAATGGAAATCAACCCTAATATAAATGCAAACAGTGTGTATTTTCCTGTTATTTCCAATGGTGCCCAAAAATCTTGAAGCTCGTCTAGATTTGCTACTTTAGAATTTTTGAAATATATTTAGTTATACAACCCTGTATGTGCTTGTACACGTTGCCTTGTCTTTTTTGTTCTAAGACACTTTAATTTAGTGAAGTGGTTAAGATTAATTATATTATTTTGGCATTTACAATAATTACACCATAATCTGCATTAGAGCTGTTTTGAGCACTGATGGTGAAATCCAAGATTAGAATCATTTATTTTCTTCCACTTGGCAGTGAAATATAATAGCAGTGGATATAGAATTAAGCTTTTAAGTATCCTGAAAAACAAAAAGCTTTTCAGGGTTATCAGCTATTATATAATAGCCACTCCTCGATATTTTATTTAGAGATTTACGCATCAATAATACTCTCTAACACACAGCACAATGTCATTTTGTTGTTGTTTGATCCGCCGTTAACTTATTCAGTTATTAGTTGCAGTTAAAAATATTTTTTGTTCATTTACACTTTACAGAAAATGGCCATTTTATTCAAAACAAAGAAGAGACATGATTAAGAATGTTCACAGTGCATTATTCTGTGTACATTATTCTGAGTTCATTTGAGATGAATTTTAGTTAGAATTAAAATAATACTTTGCATGACAACTTATTGTTGTGGCCAAAAAAAAGGCAAAAAAATTTTTTGGTTTAAAGTAGGTGTCTTTGATAGATAACAGCATAATCTTACTTTGGAACATAATTGCCTCGAAGTTAAAACATTGGTGCTTTAGTCGAAACCCATCAAAAAGTCCTAATAACAGGGTTATAAATGGCCCTAGAGAAAAGTGGGGCTGCCAGCTGATGGTGTATCTGTATGCAACCATTTCAAGCCTTAGAATTTCTAAGAGAATGGCCATGAGATCAGAAAGGGTATATAGAGTCAATGATATAGAGACTGAACCAAATTTCAGAATTCCATTCAATTCACCAAGTAGGTATGAAATGCCCACTGCGTGAGGTGCTAGGGATGCTGCTGAAAGTGGGAAAGATAAGGGAAGTCAACTATATAAAAACTAGAAATAGAATAGAGTCTCTGTCCTTCAGGAACTTAGCATTTCATTGGGGGATATGTAACGAAGTTTCAAAATGCATGATAGAGACAGCCAGGAATATAGAAGTTGACGGTAGAGATACCTGTGCCATTTGGAGAGATTCAAGACCCCGTGAAGCATGAAAGAGGTAGTGATCAGGCCAAGTTAAGGCAATGATATTTTACCTTATGGGTAATAAATTGTTGGAATTCACCATCCCAAGGCTAAAAGATAGAAAAAGACCCTTGATGATTACAGTTGAAATAAAATGGTATCACATGTATTTAGAACTAAACCCAGTAGGGATTAAATGAGACCACTGTAAAATGTCATAAATAGGGGTGCTGGGGTGGCTCAGTCGGTGGGGCGTCTGACTTCGGCTCAGGTCATGATCTCGCGGTTTGTGAGTTCAAGCCCCGCATCGGGCTCTGTGCTGACAGCTCGGAGCCCGGAGCCTGCTTCGGGTTCTGTGCCTCCCTCTCTCTGCTCCTCCCATACTCACGTTCTGTCTGTCTCTCTCTCTCAAAAATAAATCTTAAAAAACATTTTTTTTAAATGTCATAAATAGACAGAAAATCTTCCAAAACCTCCTCACAGATACTCACTGGGGTGAGAAATACCTGAGGAAAACTACCATGGCTTCAGAAGTATACTTTGTCTCAAATAAGCATCAGTATTTTATGGCATTTAGCGCCAACCATATCATTTTATCAAGACCACCAGACCAAGTCTCCCCCCTTTTACCTTTCTCCTTTTTGCTCCCAGCACGCTTCCGCATCTTGTCTCCCACTTCCCTACACATGCTTAAGTATAATGAACGTACTTTTTGAACCCTACACGTTGAACTTGGTAGCCATCCTTGATGTGTTCTGCAGACGCCAGTCATCAAGGCAGCAGCGTGACATATAGCAGAATAGAAGTGTGTTTGAGCATGAAAAAAATGATGCTTTCAAAGTAAACAAGCTCTCAGATTCAACGCTCATTTAATGTCAGTGCCCTGGTTTATCTTCCGAGTCAGTCTGTCAGAAGCAGGTTGCTTTGGAAACACAAACTTGAAGTCTTTATTTACAGTTGTTAAGTAGGTCAACCCTATATTAGCAATTTACCCTTGTAAAGTGATGGGCAATTTATGGCACCTTTGGACCACAACACTAGCACTCTTGCTTAGTAGTAACCAATACTTTTTTCTTCTATATATTTTATGGCAGAATCTGAACATATGGAGTAATTAAAAATTGATACATTCTCTTCGCATGTGCCATAATATACCTAATTCTGGAAAAAGGAAATACATTTTGAAACTTGATTTAATAATACTTAGTTTTTTTGTTGTGAATCTCCATTTATTACTAGTTCTTTTAACATGTATTATTTATAATAAGTATGTGGATTCATAAAACCTATGTGTTAGTTTCTCATCCTTGAAAATGGATATAATTAGAACAATTTTTAAATTTTTTTTATTTTATGATTAAGAGGTCCAGATTATAAAAACAAAACAAAATCATAAAAGAAACTTTAAAGGTTAAAAAATGTGTTTACTATATAATTAATAACCACAATAATTCTCAGTACTTAGAGATCTGTTATGAGGCAAGCCAATGGCTGGGGGTTTACATACATTGTCTGGTTTCATCATGACAATGTCATTAGCTCCACCTAGCTCTCCCTAATGCTTTCATTGATATTATTTATGTTTTTCTAAATATTTTTCTCCAATAACAATACTTCATCTGAAGAATGGATGAATGAATGAATTAATTAATTAGTTAAAAATGATTCTGGGCGCCTGGGTGGCTTAGTCGGTTAAGCATCTGGCTTCGGCTCAGGTCATGATCTCACTGTTTGCGAGTTCGAGCCCCGTGTCGGGCTCTGTGCTGACAGCTCAGAGCCTGGAGCCTGTTTCCGATTCTGTGTCTCCCTCTCTCTCTGCCCCTCCCCCGCTCATGCTCTATCTCTCTCTCTCTCTGTCAAAAATAAATGAACATTAAAAAAAATTTTTTTAAATGATTCTTCATTCATCTTAGTCACTGCTCGTGTGAATGAATGAATGAATGAATTAAAAATGATTTACCATTCATCTCAGTCCCTGCTTGTGCTAGGACTTGAATGCATTCATTTTTGTAGTCAGTCAGTTGGTCAACAACTTTTTTAAATGTTTATTTATATTTATAAATATATTTATTTTGAGAGAGAGCGAGAGAAAGCAGGGATGGGAAAAGAGAGAGGAGAGAGAGAATCCCAAGCAGGCTCCATGGTCAGCACAGAGCCTATGGGGTCTCGATTCCAGGACTATGAGATCACAACTTGAGCTAAAATCAAGAGTCAGACACTTAACCAACCGAGCCACCCAGGTGCCCCAACAATTTTTTACAAGTGTGTACCAGGCACTATTCTAAGTGCTGGGAATAAGTGATGAATAAGACACTAACACTCTCTGACCTCTTAGACCTTGTAATTTAGTGAAGTCAGACAGCAAACAAGTAAACAAATATATAAGAAGAAAAATTCAGAGAGTAGTAACTGCTGTAAATAAAATCAAGTAGGATATTGTGACAGAATGATACATCAGGAGGAGCAGAAGAGGGAGTGTGCAAGGATTTGTAGACACCGATAGCATATTTGAATGGGCCTTCATATAATATTAAACAAAGTAGAAAAAGTAATGCTTTGAAGACACTGGAACCAGGTTATCTAGGTTCAATCTCTTGATTTCCATTAAGAATCTCAAAAATACTATGGCTGCCATAAATATATTTGATGAAACTTGTCATTAGAACGTAATGTATATTTGTGTAATAATCACAATGAAGTTTAAGGAATGCTTTTTTTAAACTTTTCATATAATAGTAAGATAATTAATGATATCTTTATATATATAAGGATTCCACAGCCCTTGGTAGAATGCATTAAAATGTATGGCACCATTTATTTTAAAACAACTACTATTCTTTTTGTAAATGTCAACTTTAAGTGATATAGTATTGGCTATTTTAAATAATAATTTTGTAGAAGCAGTTATTCTGCTTTGATATTAATCTCATTTCTGTAAACTTGAGAAAATCTCTTTTCATCTGTTTCAGATCTGTCCGAGGCACATTTCAAAGTGGGATTTATAAATTCTAACAGTGCACATAAACAGGGTTTAAAAATTAGTAATCAGCTGACAAGGATATTACTTTCCATGAGTGCCTTATTTATTCAGATGAGAGAAAATAATCATAAATCTTTGGCTCAGTAGTTTTAAAGCTTATCCTTAAATTACAGCATGTGTGTTCTTTGGGTAATATGGTCATTGATAAGGGAATTATGATCAGAGTATCAAAAGGAAATGCCTGAAAGCAGAAAGGGGTTGACTATGATATGCAAGAGAATACAACAGAAAAAAATAGATTTACTTCAATGGCTCTAGTTGAAGTGGAAGAGAGAACTAGAAGGTATTTGAGTATAACAAGATCAAAAGGTAACTAAAATTATTTATCAATCTCTGTCAATAGAGCTTGACCTTAGCACGCACCGCATCGTCAAGGTGGCCTGTTACAGATGCTGCTTCTCGAAACCTACCTCCAGAAATTCTGATTGAGAATGTCTGAGTGCAGTCAAGAAATGTGCATGTTCATAAAAAGCTCACGTGACTTAGTACCAATGGTCAGCGGGTGGGTCTTGACAAATATTGGTCTTTCAAATGACCCTGTCACCAGCCAAGTTGCCAGTGAATTCAATTCTCCCTGCTGGTTACAGTTAACACTGAATTGCTTTAAGTAAAGCAAAAGCAAAATTTAAGGAAAGTGGGCATGATGCTGGGCCAGCTGACATGTCACGTGAAGTGTGTTGGTGACCAGCACTGAGATGAGGGGAAGGGGTACAGGGAAGATCCACTCTGAAGCCTACTAGTTTCCTGGACACTTTTATCCGTGTAACCTCAGAGCCACAATCAATTAATATATCGTTGTTAATGAATTAATGGAGAAGCAGATTACAATGGAAGAAGAGTCCTTTGATCTCGAAGTGGAGATTTTTGATAGCTATCAGTGGTTTGAGACATATGCTAAAATGTTTACATCCTGAAAATATTTATCAAACCCTTATTGTGTTAGCTGCTACTGGAATACAAAAACACTGAGGAGGAAATCCTGTTTTCAGTAGAGTACAGTCTAGTAGGTGCCAGCACCATATTTGAACCATATAATATTAAACAGTATATAAAAATTAATGCTTAGAAGACACTAGAACCAGATAGTCTAGGTTCAAATTCTAGCACTGCCACTTATTAGCCCTCCTGTGCCTTGATTTCTTCATCTGCCCAGTGAGAACAATGACAGTATCTACCTCATATTGTTGTGAAAATTAAAATGAGTTAATAACATATGTAGAGCATTGATAACAATCCCGGCTACAGTAAGCCTCATGTCAGATATACATTCCAGTTTCTAAGAAAATAGTACTTCCTGGAGAAGTCAGTTCCTAACCGCTGCTTGTCATTTACCAGCCTAATGACTCTGAGCAAGTCATTTGGTCTGTCTCAATGATAAAATCCCTCAACTAATGTCATAGTATGTGAAAGTACTTTTTTTTTCATATTTTTTTAAAGTTTATTTATTTTTGAGAGACAGACAGAGACAGAGCAAGAGCGGGGCAGGGGCAGAGATAGAGGGAGACACAGAACTCAAAGCAGGCTCCAGGCTCTGAGCTGTCAGCACAGAGCCCAATGCATGGCTCGAACCCATGACCTGTGAGATCATGACCTGAGACGAAGTCGGGCACTTAACTGACTGAGCCACCCAGGCGCCCGTGAAAGCACTTTTGCAGTATCAGAATGCCATTACAAGTAGAAGATGTTTAGTAATATCATTGAACCATGTAGATTAATTTCAGCTACATACCAAAGGTTGCCTATTGTATGTAGGTTCTTTGTTTTTAATTGAAGTATATTTGACATACATTGTATTAGTTTCAGGTGTTCAACATAAGGGTTCATCATTTGTATACATTGCAAAAGCATCACCGCATAAAGTCTAGTTACCATCTGTCGCAATACAAAGTTACAAAAATTTTTTTTTAATTTTTTTTGCACGTTTATTTATTTTCGAGACAGAGAGAGAGCATGAACGGGGGAGGGGCAGAGAGAGAGGGAGACACAGAATCCGAAGCAGGCTCCAGGCTCTGAGCTGTCAGCACAGAGCCCGACGCGGGGCTCGAACCCACAAGCTGTGAGATCATGACCTGAGCCAGAGTCGGACGCTCAACCGACTGAGCCACCCCGGCGCCCCCCAAAATTTTTTTTTTCTTGTGATAAGAACTTTTCTTATTTTCTTAGCAGCTTTCAAATTTGTAATACAAAGTTACTGACTGCGGTCACCATGCTGTGCATTGCATTACATCCCCATGACTTACTTGTTTTTTAATCACGTTGGTACCTCTTGATGCCCTTCAGCCATTTTGCCCACCCCCACCTCCTTCCCCTCTGGCAACTACCGATTTCTTCTCTGTATCTATGAGTTCTGTTCCGTTTGTTATTTAGTTTTATTTTTTAGATTCCAAATATAAGTGAAATCGTATGGTATTTGTCTTTCTCTGTCTGACTTATTTCACTTAGCATAATACCCTCAAAGTTCACCCATGTTATCACAAATGGCGAAGTTTCATTCGTTTTATGGCTGAGTAATATTCCACTTTTATCCATTATCTGTATCCATTTATCCATTGATGGACACTCAGGCTGTTTCCATATCTTGGCTATCGTAAAGAATGCTGCAGTAAATAGAGGAGCATATATCTTTTTTAATTAGTGTTTGTTTTTCAGATAAATACCCAGAAGGAATTGCTAGATCATATGGCGGTTCTATTTTTAATGTTTTGAGGAACTTCCATCCTGTTTCCCATAGTGGCTACATCAGTTTACATTTCAACCAACAGTGTAGGATGGTTCTCTTTCCTCCACATCCTTGCCAACACTTGTTATTTCTTGTCGTTTTGGTAATAGCCATTTTGACAGGTGTGAGGTGATGTCACATTGTAGTTTTGATTTGCATTTCCCTGACAATGCGTGGTTTGGGGCATCTTTTCACATACCTGATGGCCATCTGTGTGTGTGTTTTTTTTCTTTTTTTTTTTTTTTTGGAGATGTGTCTATTCAGATCCTTTGCCCAGTTTTTAGTGTGATCGTTTGTATTTTGTTATTGAGCTGTGTGAGTTCTTTATATATTATGGATATTAACCCGTTATCAGATATATGATTTGCAAATACCTTCTCCCATTCAGTAAGTTGCCTTTTTATTTTGTTGATGTTTTCCTTTGCTTGTTTGACAGACACTTTTTAGTTTGATGTTGTTCCATTTGTTTATTTTTGTTTTGTTGCCTTTGCTTTTGGAGTCAGATCCAAAAACTATCACCAAGAGCAATCTCTAGCACTTACTGCCTGTTTTCTTCTAAGAGTTTTGTGATTTCTGGTCTTACATTGAAGTCCTCAATCTACTTTTAGTTAATTTTTGTGTACATTGTAAGATAGTGGTAAAATTTAATTCTTTTGCATGTGGCTGTCCAGTTTTCCCAACACCATTTATTGAAAAAACGTTTTTCTTCTTGTATATTCTTGCCTCCTTTGTTGTAAATTAATTGACCATGTATGCTTGTATTCATTTCTGTGCCCTCTAGTCCATTGATATATGTGTCTGTTTTTATGTCAATACCATACTATTTTGATTACTATAGCTTTGTGATGTATTTTGAAATCAAGGAGCATAATGCCTCCAGCTTTGTTTTTCTCAAGATTGTTTTCACTGCTTGGGACCTTTTGTGGTACCACACAAATTTTAGGATTGTTATATTTCTATGAAAAATGCCAGTGGAGGGGAGCCTGGGTGGCTCAGTCAGTTAAGCATCTGACTTAGGCTCAGGTCATGATCTCGCTGTTCATGAATTCAAGCCCACATCAGGCTTTGTGCTGACAGCTCAGAGCCCGGAGCCTGCTTCAGATTCTGTGTCTCCCTCTCTCTCTGCCCCTCCCCTGCTTATGCTCTCTCTTTCAAAAATAAATAAACATTAAAAAAAATGTTTTAATGCATTGGAATTTTGGTAGAGATTATACTGAATCTGTAAATTACTTTGGGGTAATATGGAAATTTTTACAATATTAATTATTTTAATCTATGAGCATAGAATATCTTCCCATTTATTTGTGTCTTCTTTAATTTCTTTCATCTATGTCTTATAGTTTTCAGTGTACAAGTCTTTCACATCCTTGGTTAAATTTATTCCTAGGTATTTTATTCTTTTTGATGAAATTGTTAATGGGATTATTTTATTAATTTCACTTTCTGATAGTTTGTTGTTAGTGTCTAAACATGCAGCAGATTTTTGTATTTTGATTTTGTACCTTGCACCTTTACTGAATTTGTTTATTGTAAGTTTTTTGGTAGAGTCTTTAGGTTTTTCTATGTATTAAATTATGTTGTCTGTAAATAGTGATAGTTTTACATTTTCCTTTCCAATTTTGATGACTTTTATTTGTTTTTTTCTGCCTAGTTGTTCTGGGTAGGACTTCCAATACTATGTTGAATAAAAGTGGTGAAAGTGAGTGTCTTTGCCTTGTTCCTGATCTTAAAGGAAAAGCTTTCAGTATTTCACCACTGAGTATGATATTCTGTGGGCTTGCAGTATATGGCCCCTTATTATCTCGAGGCACATTCCCTCTGTACTCAATTTGTTGTGAGTTTTTATCATAAATGGATATTGAATTTATCAAATGCTTTTCTTCATCTATTGAGAAGTCAGAGCATTTTTATCCCTCATTTTGTTAATGTGGCTTATCATGTTGATTGATTTGCAAATGTAGAACCATCTTTCCGTCCCTGGAATAAATCCCATTTGATCATGGTGTATAATCCTTTAAACGTCTTCTTGAATTCAGTTTGCTGATATTTCGTTGAGGATTTTTGCATCTATGTTCATCAGGGATATTGGCCTGTAACTTTCTTTTTTGTTGTTGTTGTGTTCTTGTCTGGTTTTAGTATCAGGGTAATGCTGACATCATAAAATGAGTTTGAGAGTATTCACTTCTTTTCAAGCTTTTGGAAGAGTTTAAGAAGGATTGTGGGGCGCCTGGGTGGCGCAGTCTGTTAAGCGTCCGACTTCAGCCAGGTCACGATCTCGCGGTCCGGGAGTTCGAGCCCCGCGTCGGGCTCTGGGCTGATGGCTCAGAGCCTGGAGCCAGTTTCCGATTCTGTGTCTCCCTCTCTCTCTGCCCCTCCCCCGTTCATGCTCTGTCTCTCTCTGTCCCAAAAATAAATAAACGTTGAAAAAAAAATTTAAAAAAAAAAAAAAAAAAAAGAAGGATTGATATTAAACCTTCTTTGAAGGTTTGGTAGAATTCACTAGTGAAGCCATCTGGTCCCGGACTTCTCTTTGTTGGGAGTTTTTTTATTACTGATTCAGTTTCCTTACTAGTAGTTGGTCTGTTCAGATTTTTCTATTTATGATTCAGTTTTGGAAGATGGTATGTTTCTAGGAATTAATTTAGTTCTTGTATGTTGTCTAAGTGGTTGGCATATAATTGTTCATAATAGTCCTTTATCATCTTCTGTATTTCTTTTGTATCAGTTGCAATTTCTCCTCTTTATTTTCTGATTCTATTTATTTAAGCCCTCTCTATTTTTCTTTTAGTCTAGCCCAAAAACTTGTCAATTTTGTTTATCTTTTCAAAGACCCAGCTGTTAGTTTCATTGATCTTCTCTATATCTTTTAGTTGCTATCTCATTATTTCCACTCTGATCTTTATTATTTCCTTCCTTCTGATAACTTTGGGCTTTAACAGTTCTTCTTGTCCAGTTACTTTAGGTTTAAAGTTAGATTGCTTATTTGATATTTCTCTTGTTCCATGAGATAGGCCTACATCAATATAATCTTTCCTCTTAGAACTGCTTTTGTTGTATCCATAGATTTTGGTACATTGTATTTCCATTTTTGTTTGTCTCAAGGTATTTTTTTTAATTTCTTCTTTGATTTCCTCATTGACTCATTGGTTATTCATTAGTATGCTGCTTAATCTCCCCATATTTGTGATTTTTCCAATTTTCTTTTTGTAATTGGTTTTTACCTTCGTACTATGGTTGGAAAAGATGCTTGATATGATTTCAGTACTCTTAAATTTATTTAGACTTGTTTTGTCGACTAACGTATGATCTCTCTTGGCAAATGTTCCACGTGCACTTGAGTAGAATTGTGTTTTCTACTGACTTGGGAAAGAATGTTCTGTATACATCTATTAAGTCCATCTAGTGTAATGTACCATTTAAAGTCTAATGTGTGATTTAAAGCCAATATTTCCCTATTGATTTTCTGCCTAGGTGATCTATCCATTGATGTAAGTGGGGCTTTAAAGTTCCCTACTTACTATTGTGTTGTTGTCAGTCTCTCCCTTTAGGTTTGTTAATATTCATTTTATACATTTAGGAGCTTGTATGTTGGGTGTGTAAATATTTACAGATGTTGTATTTTCTTGTTGGATTGACCCCCTTTGTCATTATGTAATACCCTTCTTTGTCTTTTATTATAGTCTTTATTTTCAAGTTTGTTTTGTCTGATGTCAGGACAGCTACCCCAACTTTCTTTTGGTTTCTGTTTGCATGGAATCTTGTTCCATCCCTTCACTTTCGGTCTGTATGTGTCCTTACATCTAAAGTGAATCTCTTATAGGCAGCATATATGAGTCTTGGGTTTTTTATCCATTCAACAAACCTATGTCTTTTGATTGGAGCACTTAGTCCATTTACATTTAAAGTAGTTGCTCATAGGTCTGTACTTACTGTTATTTTATTAATTTTTTTCTGGCTGTTTGTAGTTTCTCTCTGTTCCCTTCTTTTGCTTTGTACCCTTGCGATTTGATGACTTTCCATGTGTTATGCTTAGATTCCTTTCTCATTATCTTTTTAAGTTTATTTATTTTGAGAGCGCGTGCAAGTGGGGGATGGGCAGAGAGAGAGGAGAGAGAATCCCAAGCAGGATCTGTGCTGTAAGTGCAGAGACCGATGTGAGGCTCAATCTCACGAACCGTGAAATCATGACCTAAGCCGAGATCAAGAGGCAGAAGCTTGACTGACTGAGCCACCCCAATGCCCTTTATTATATTTTATGTATCTTTTAGAGGTTTTTGCTTTGTGGTTACCATGAGACTGACATCTAACAGCCTATATATTTAATAGTCTATTTTAAGTTGATAGCAAGTTAAGTTTGAATGCATTCTAAAACTCTGCATTTTTGTGTTTTTGATGTCACATTTTACATCTCTGTGTATCCCTTAAGTAATTAGTATATTGTTATTTTACTATGTCTTTTAACATTCATACTAACTGTGATTAGTCCATTTTTTTTTTTACTATATATTTACCTTTACCTGTGAGATTTTTACTTTCATGTGTTCGCTTATCACTAATTAGTGTGCCCTTTGTTTTAAGCTTAATGCAGTCTCTTCAACATTTCTTTTAGGGCCAATTCAGTGGTGATGAACTCCTTTAGCTTCTGCTTGTCTGCAGAAATCCTTATCTCTTTTTAAATTCTAAATGATAATCTTGCTGCATACAATATTCTTGTTTGGAAGTTTTTTAGGGAAGTTTTTAGCCATTATTTCTTGAAATAAGTTTTCTGCCCCTCTCTCTCTCTCTCTCTCTTCCTCCCGGAAGCCCTGTATTCTGCTTGATGTTGTCTAATAGGTCCCTTAAGCTATCTTTATTTTTTTTTAATTATTTTTTTTCTTTCTGCTTTTCTATTTGGGTGAGTTCTACTGCCCTGTCTCCCAGATCACTGATTCTTCCTTCTGCCTCATCTAGCCTGCTGTTAAACCTTTTTAGTATATTTTTTAGTGCAGTCAGTTGTGTTCTTCAGCTCTGTGACTTCTGTTTGGGACTTTCTGATCTTTTCTTGTTTTTCTTCTATGTTGAAATCTTTCTGTGTGCATCCATTCTTCTCCTCAGTTCAGTGAGCATCTTTATGACCATTACTTTAACTCCTTATCGGGCAAATTATGTATCTCCATTTCAGTAAAGTTTTTTTTTTTTTTTCTCCTGGGTTTTATCTTGTTCTTTTGTTGGGAATATATTCCTCTGTTTCCTCATTTTGCTTGACTCTCTCTGTTTGTTTCTATGTGTTAGGCAAAATAGCTATCTCACCCAGTCTTAAGGGGGTGGCCCTATGTAAGCAATGAACCTTAATATTTAACTTTGCCCTAGCTCTTGGTTGTCTCTGGAGCTGTCTCTCTGGTTTTTTAAGACTCATAGCGTCTACAAATGCAATCCCCCTGGCCACCAGAGCCTAAAACTCAAGGGCATCCCCTTGTGTGGGCTGTGCATGCATGCTGGCTTTGGTAGGTCAAGGGGCACAGGGGTGACATTATAGGAGCAACACAAGAGGTGCAAATCCAAAGCAGTGGCATGGGGGATGGGAGTTGCCACTGGTTGGTTAGAGTGAGTGCAAAAATAGTACTTCCCAGTGCCAGCACCAGCAAGGTAGAGAAAGAAGGTAAAAATGTCACCCACCAGCACCTCCATCCCTAGGCAGAGTCCCAACAGTCTTTTGCCCTTCTAACACGTGCCTTAATATCAGCAACTTTATCTTCTTCACATATGGTCTAGGCTCTTCTCTAACTGCTGCTTTTTCACTGGGTCCCAGGGAGAGTGAATCTGCGTGTGAGCCTTTTAAGAGCAGAAACTCTCTCTTTCCCTCCCGCCCTATTGCTCTCGTGGATATAAGCCCTGTTCATTTTCCAAGTGACCCATTTGGGGGCTCATTTCTCTGATGCAGGTCCCAAGGGATGGGGTGGCTAATGTGGAAACAAACTCCATGCTCCTCAGGGAGGAATTCCTTATTCATGAGACCCCTCCCTGTGGTGGGTCACCACTCTGAGGGTAGGATTTTTTTGTCAAGACCATGTATCTGCCTCTCCTACCTGTCCTGATGTGGCTCTTTTACCCTTTGTTGTAAAGTAGCTGTTCAGCTAGTTCTCAGGTTCTTTCCAGAGGGAACTGTTCCATATGTAGTATAGATTTGTTGTGTCCTTAGGAGGAGGTAAGTTCAGGATGGTTCTATGCCACTGTCTCAAACTGCCTCCTTGTATAGGTTCTAGATAAAGACATCTTGCTTATGCATCAAGTTGTTCTGCAACTACTCACAGTCTGCTTTTTTTACATTGATGTTTACTGATAGCCTGTTGTATGGCAGTCATTGAGGACACAAAAATGAACAAACCAAAATTCTGGAGTTCACAGTCTGGTAAGAAACATAAAGGGGTAGAACAACATTATGGAAGCAGAGGGTAGAGGCACTTGGCAGTCTCTCTGCAGGGGGTGGGGGGGCAGGGGAGGAGAAATAGTTGTTGTAATAGTAGAGGATTTAACAGAGGAGATAACACCTAACTGAATCTCTCCAGGGAATAGAAGTTTTCCAAATAGACCAGGGGTAGGAAGGCATTTGAGGCATTTAGGAAATTGCAGAAGGGATATAATGACATGGTGTGCACCAAACCTAGGAGGTAGTAATGGGGGAGCCAGATTGCCAAAGGCCCCCTCATGTACTACATCACGGAACAGAGACATCCAGGAGGTGATTAGAAGTCCCTTAAGGAAGGGGATGCCTGGGTGGCTCAGTCGCTTAAGTGTCCGACTCCTGATTTCAGTGCAGGTTGTGATCTCACAGCTCATGAGTTTGAGTCCCAGATTGGGCTCTGTGTGGTGTCAGCAAGAAGGCTGCTTGGAATCCTCTTTGCCCCTCCTCTGCTTATATGCTTGCTCTCTCTCTCTCTCTCCCCCTTCCTCCCTCCCTCTCTCTCAAAATAAATAAGTAAACTTTAAAAAAAAATTAAAAATTTTAAAAATCTAGAAAAACACAATAACCCCAATTTTTTTTTTTTTTATTTTTTTTTATTTTTGGGACAGAGAGAGACAGAGCATGAACGGGGGAGGGGCAGAGAGAGAGGGAGGCACAGAATCGGAAACAGGCTCCAGGCTCTGAGCCATCAGCCCAGAGCCCGACGCGGGGCTCGAACTCACGGACCGCGAGATCGTGACCTGGCTGAAGTCGGACGCTTAACCGACTGCGCCACCCAGGCGCCCCTAACCCCAATTTTTTAATGATGGAATATTTTAAATGCAACTTTACAGTTTAGTCGTTTACTTAAAGTTTCTTTATGTAACCAAACAGGCAAATCAAACAAGCAAAAAATTGTCCTTTGTATATAAATGTATGCTTTACAAAAGTTGGGGCCTTAAAAAAAAGTCGGAGCCTTTTTTTCCCTAGAGCTAGAAAAGTTCCAGTTAGTGAACATACAGTGTAATATTAGTTTCAGGTGTATAATCTAGTAATAAAACACATGTTAAACTGAAAATAATGTGGTATTAGCACATGAATGGACAGACTAATAAAATTCTAAAAACAGACCTAAATGCATGTAGAAATTTAGAAGTTTATAATAATGATCACACCAAAAATTTGACGTAAGAAATCCACTTTTCCTAAATCTAAAAAACTACTCTCTATAGTCTTTTCCATAAAATTTATTTACATAAATAGCCTAAAAATAAACTTTATGTCTAAACACTTATGAATTCTACAAAAATCAGTACCAAATTATCTACACTAAGAATAAAACAGCTAGGACAATTATGACAAGATAAATAAATAAGGGAAGAGAAGTAACGTAAGAGCAAAAAACTTGTAAGACAGTTAAAAGTGACATTTAAACACGGTTTAGGAAACAGTTATCGACCCCTTGAAGAATGGCAGGAATTCTAAAAGATATTACAGTAAATAATGCCCCTTCCTTTCCGACATCTAAACAAGACCGTTTGCTAGAGGTTGTTTGAAGGTCAGAAGACATTCAGGACAGAATAATTAGCTTTAATGGTACGAGGTTGAGGACCCTGGGGAGGAACAGAGAAGCCTGCACAAAAGAGGGGATGTTCAAGTTGACTGAGAAGGAGTAGGGTTCACCTGATAGAAAAGAAGGAGGCAGGGGCAAGGGGTGAAGGAACCCACTCTTGACATGGAAATGGAATGAACATGGCCTGGCCACAGTTGAGGAAGCTTGTGGGGGAAAAGCAGGATGGAGGCAGAAAAGGTAGATTAGAGCTACATATTGACTGGTCAGTTACGCCAAGAAATGTTACCTGGATCCCACAGGCATCAGGGAAACTATCCAGTGCATGATTTTTAAATCAAGAGGAATATGATTAGATTAAGACAGGACAGTGAGGAAAGAATTCGTTGCTTCCTCTCTGGCCTGTTATTACCCAGAAGCCAGCAGCTCTGTCACAGTTGGTCTCCTGCCTCTGTTCCTTTCCCCACGGTGTGGGGACTTCTTCCGTGGCCTCCTTGATCTTAGTGGCTTCCTGTCACCATCAGGAGAACCCTGGTCCCCTTTGTTAACCTGGCATGCAGGGTCCCACACATCACCCTTGCCTTCCTCATAACCCTCATCAGCCCCTGCTCCTTCATCTGGCCCTAGGCACTGGAATACAAACTATTGCCAGGGTGTGAGACATGACCAGTCTTCTTCAGCTCTCTTAGCTTTCACACGCTCTCCCTTCCCATCATCCTTTTACACCGTGCAAAGTTTCATATTGTGCCAAGCACAGTACCTGGCCCACTGTAGCCACTCAAATGTTTGTTGAATGAACACATGAGTAAATGATTGGATTAAAGTTCATCTGCGTTTTCATGTGCCCCTGAAAATTTTTCCTGACCTTCCTTGAGCTTGCCATAGCTTGTCTTTCTTTCTGTTTTCATTCTTTAGCTCCTGTGCCTACCAGTTTTTTCTACTGCCTTAGAGTTGATTGCTTTTTATCCATCTCCCATCCTCCAGAGGTTGTAAACAACTTAGGGAAAGGGATTATCTTTTATCTCTATATCCCATGTTCTAACACAGTGCCTAGTACACATTCATCTCAATAAATGTTGGTGGGTAATTAGATTCAGGCAGTGGGGGGGTGGGGGTGGGTAGGGAACTTGGGGAATCAAAACAAAAACAATGTTTACAAGGGCATAATCAACACTAGAAAGAAAAGATTAATTATTCTCTTAGTGCTAGAGAATATAGGTTCCCTAGGGCTGGAGGAAGAAGGCAATTTCAAGTATTCACCTTGGCAAAAGAGAGAATGACATGACTTCCCCCGGAACCACTCTGCCCTGCCCTCATGGCTATTTGGATCCCTCCTCATAGATTATTTACACAATGGACACCCCGACGCAAATACTCCATAAATCCCATATGATGCAGTGCCTTGTAGGGGCCCTGCATTTCTAAGCCATTCAGAAAAGAATAATCTCCATACATTCCATACAGTACCATTTAATCTTTTTTTTTTTTTACCACCTAATATTAATTAAATCTTAAATCTAATGCTATCTTACATCCTGGTTTCTGTTGCAGAATAAAGACCCCAAGATGGCTCGGGTTGCACTGGAATCTCTATACAGATTACTCTGGGTTTACATGATTCGAATTAAATGTGAAAGCAACACAGCTACTCAGAGGTAAGGATCTGGTTTGGGTTAATGGTAACTACCTCACTGAGTTAATTGTAACCATTACTCAGCCAATAAAGAGGGTGTTTTGTTTTACTGCTACCTGTATTAACCAAAGTAAAAACTATTCAAAGTTGACACTTTCTAAAAGATCTAAGTCCTAAGGACATTTTCAGTCTTTGCTTAGTAGCTTAGCAGCCATTACAGAAATTTCGGCCTCTACTAGGACGGCAAGCTTCCACGGCCAAGGTTGCATTCACCATGTTAACAAAGCACACGGCTATAATCTTCCAACTGCCCTTAGTTTTGCAGAAGAACTTGATAGAGTAATTATGCTGACGAAAAAGGGATGAAGTGGTTTGTTTTCTTTTTCTGAATTCTCTCTGATACTTAGATAAGATGAAACATCTGCCATTTTCACTTACAGAACTGGAGCTCAGCCAATCTTGCTTGTGTTCTCTTTTTTTCTCCCTATCTTTCAGCCGTCTTATAACCATCATCACAACACTTTTCCCCAAAGGGTCCCGTGGTGTGGTGCCAAGGGATATGCCTCTGAACATCTTTGTGAAAATCATCCAGTTCATTGCCCAGGTAATGGAGAAACTTCTGGCAGTGGGAATGATCTAACTGCCTTCAAGTAGCCAGTCTCCTTCCTAGCAAGTGCTACCAGGTGAAAAGTCTGAAGTAATAGCTTATGTGGAAAGACTTTGCAGGATGGTGTTGTCAGTGTTTTCACACGTAGCTTTTTTTTTTTTTTTTCTTCAAAACAAATAGTGCCATGGGTACGTCAAGTGTTTTCAGCGTCTGTCACATGAAGGAGCGGAGAGAGTTTAAGTGACTCATCCAAGGCCATAGAACCTATTAGTAAAAGGGCCTCTTGACTCCCAGTGCCTGTTTTGTCCCGATGCTCTGCTCTGGATTCTGCAAGTCAGGAGGAAGCCAAGAGTCTGGTGTTTGGAGGAAATCAAAAGATTGCTTTGTGAAATTTGAGGAGTAAAGAAAAATGCTCTTTCACCCCGTGAGAAAGAAGCATGAATAGGAATATTAGAATTTATCAAGCACTTACTCTTTGCCAGGATCTTTTTTTTAAATTTTTTAATGTTTATTTATTTTTGAGAGAGAGAGAGAGAGAGACAGAGCATGAGCATGAGCAGGGAAGGGGCAGAGACAGACAAAAACACAGAATCCAAAGGAGGCTCCAGGCTCTGAGCAGTCAGCACAAAGCCTGATGGGGGGCTTGCACTCAGGAGCCATGAGATCATGACCTGAGCTGAAGTCAGATGCTTCACCAACTGAGCCACCCAGGCGCCCCTGCCAGGAACTTTTCTAAGAACTTACAGGTACTAATTTCCTTAAAAACTGGGTCCAATAATGGTAAACATAGATTTTAGTATTTAGTTTACTATTTAGACCCAAGATTTTTACTTTTTAAATCACACTTTGTGGGTAAATGGTTATATCCCAACTTCGACTTCCTCGTGACTTACAGAACAATGTGAAAAGATAATTATCCCAGTTCAGCCTCTGCTACAAGCCAGCTCTCTACCCTTAAACAAGTCAGAGAGCGTCTTTCTTCTGTGTCTTGAACTGTAAAATGAACTATAAAACGTGGAGGGAAATGCTCGCCCAGTGTACTTCAGAATGCTGTGTGGATAAAGGGAAGTTATAGGCATGAAAATACTATTAGTACAATTGACATTGATATAAAGATGTAAGGGTCAGTCGTTACTTCAGACTAGTAATGTATAATATCTCTCTATGTGTTCGGATAATGAGATGCCTCTGTCATATTTGCTCTTAGGGAAAAGACGTTTCTTGCTTTTTGGGCAGATGAATTAATGTGATTTTTTGCATATAGTTATCACGTGCCTGAGAATGTGTTTTGCTTATTCCAGAATATTGTTTAAAATGAACCAGTCATATCATAGCAGCCACTGTCTCAAACCATCAGAATCTGGCTTCTGCTTTCTCACTTACGTAATCATAGTATGTCTTATTTGTTGATTGTTCATTTCGCTTTCAGACATTGTCCATTATAATATGAGCCCAAGGAGTTGAAACGTTAGAGAATAGGAGAAGATGGTCATTTTGCAGTGGTATTTTTAAACATATATTTTAAACTGAGTTTCAAGAGGTGATCAGCATTTGCTTTACAAGCAGAAAGTGTTGAGACTGTATTTAAGCCCAGACATTCCAAGTGTTTTGGTTTTTCATTTGGGGGATTTGTTTTTTGCTTTTTGTTTTATCATTAGTCATTCCAGGCTTTAGGGGCTAAATTCCACATTTTACATAACAAAAGCATCTCTGTACATCACATGAAAACGGGCAGCTTCGCCCAAGGCTCTAAGGGGCATGGTCTTCCTTCAGGGATTCTCTTGATGCATAAAACTGAACAGCATCTTGCTTCTTGTAGCAACCACCTGTTGGTGGCCTAAAGTGAAAATAGACACTTCACACTGAATTTGTATTTTAAAATCTTTGTTTTGTTGTCTCTTTTCCACTACAGGAACGCTTAGATTTTGCCATGAAAGAAATTATTTTTGATTTTCTCTGTGTGGGAAAACCAGCAAAAGCTTTCAGCCTCAACCCAGAGGTATGAATGAAATGATCCTTTTATGTACTTCTAACCGAGCCGTACCTTTGCTTTGCGACTTTGGGGAATAGGGCGAAGGCCATTCTCTTGAAAAGTCTTCTGTTTCTTTCTGTCCATGTTTATTTGACTAACAGTCATAGATGATGGAATTTCAGGAGTCAGGTTTTGGGTGAACAGACTTAGGATGAAAGCAAGTTTATGTGCCACCATATTCTGTGCTCGGATGATAGAGCAAACCTTGCCCCGAAAGATAATTCGCCACTACAGGTCACGGTGTTTTCTTTTAGACAAGTCAGTACTTATAGCTGTTTTGACGCAGATGAACAAGTTGAGTCCTGGGAAGTGTTGAAACAGAGAAGAATGAACGCATGTGATAATAAAATACTAGAATCGAATGAAATCGAGTGATGTATGGATCTGTGTTTCTGTGGCAGCGTCACAACTCAAGGGCCAGGCAGATCCTGAAAGTGATGGGCACAACACATGGTTGGAGTGACCTATGCAAATGAGAAGCACATCCCAGTTTAAACTTTAAGAACACTGGTGGCCAACAGAACTGTGCCTGGCAGGGTGCCTCTTTGCAGTCTTTTCCCTATGATACTGTAGAAAGAACACTGTAGAAAGAACGCTAAACCAGAAGGCAACAGTATTGGATTTGCCCCTTGACACAGGCCTTAACACTTAAACTAGCTCTAAGACATTTATCTCTGAGCTTCAGCTTTTTTTGCCAGGAAAATGAACAAAATACTTTTCTAGATCACTCATAGAATGGTTGTGATACTGTGACATTACAAGCTCTTAAGCAACAAAACAAAACCAAAAAAAAAAAAAAAACAACCCACCATAGGAGTTTTTTTAAAAAAGAATGTTCGTATCATCACTGTACTATTTTGTCTGGCTCCTTCATTCTGTCAGTAAGGACAGAGGCTCGAAATCAGCAGCTGGTTAATAGCAAAAGGAACCACATCTCCTGGTTCCACAGCCTGTATTCTCTTCTTTGTGCTAAGGTTGCCATGTGTCTAGGGACAGCTGGAGAAGCCCCAAAATGGGAGTTTTTGTCTTGTGTCTAATGACATCACAGTCTTCACAGCCAGGGTAAAGGGAAGAGGGACAGAGTTGATGCCAATCCAGAACATTTGGGCTAGAATGGGGCCCAGAACCCTAGGTAAAGAGTCTTCTCCTGCTGGGAAGTTTCTCAAAATATTTTTCACTTCTCAGGAGTCACGGCTTTAACAGCCCTCAGAATTACCAGGTTATTAGTCTAAAAAGAACATACTGAAAGCTACCATCATCATCACCATGTATAAAATTTACCCTTTATTCTTTCCTCAGACTCCTCACTCAATGAATAATTGGTTAACCTCTTTGTGCAGAACAATTGGAATTATGGGGTTTTTAATTTTTAAAACTACAAAAAGACATTTGAGTATCTTCTTCCATTTCTCCTGAGCTTATATGGTTATGGAAGAGTTTATCACTAGTTGGTGATTAGAAGCTTAAAGGCATATCTGTGATCTCACTCAATAGCACACACAAGGATGAGGATAGTCTATAAAGTAGATGTCACACTTGATAAAATATGTTGTAGGTCACAGTTGCCCAAGAAATGTATTCAAATTGTGTCTTAAATCATATTTTGGAAATAGCTTGTGGAACAGTGCCTAGAGATGTAAATGATTATCTTACTACGAAGTTTATAGTGCATCACCACTCAACAGTCCAATAATTTCCAGATAAGTGTCCCATTTTAGTTCAGACTGAGATGGCTTCTATATGCATCTTCATCATCATAAGAACTTACTCATCTGTGAGAAGTTTCTAGGTCATCCATTTCTCTAATTTTTGTCATGACCTGAAATAACATGTAACTGGATGTCCTAGCCAGCACCAGAGACAAAAAGAAGAAATAAAAGGCATAAGGATTGGAAATGAAGAAACAAAACTCTTTTTATTCACAGACAACATGATTGCATATGTAGAAACTACCAAAGACTCTACAGAAAATCGGCTTAGCTAATACATTATTTTAGACAGTTTGTAGGATAGGGGTGCCTGGGTGGCTCAGTCGGTTGAGTGTCGAACTTTGGCTCAGGTCATGATCTCACCATTCGTGGGTTCAGGCCCTGCATTGAGCTCTGTGCGGACAGTTCAGAGCCTGGAGCCTGCTTCAGATTCTGTGTCTCTCTCTCTGCCCCACCCCAACTTACGCTCTGCCTCTCAAAAATAAAAATAATTTTAAAAATTTTTTAGAAAGTTTGTAGGATACAAGATAAATATAGAGGGGCACCTGGCTGGTTCATTTGGTAGAGCTTGAGATTCTTGATCTCAGGGCCATGAGTTCAAGCCCCAAGTTGGGAAGGAGCCTACTAAAAAAAAAAAAAAAAAAAAAAGATAAATATATAAAATCAATGTATTTCTATATTATGGTAATGAACAATTAGAAACCGAACAATGTTACCTCTGGGACACAGCAAAGGCGGTCATAAGAGGGAAATATATAGCAATCCAGGCCTTCCTAAAGAAGGAAGAAATATCTCAGATACACAACCTAACCTTATACCTTAAAGAACAGCCAAAACCAAAACCAGCAGAAGACAGGAAATTATATAGATTAGAGCAGAAATCAATGCTATTGAAACCAAAAATATCAGTAGAACAAATCAATGAAACCAGAAGCTGGTTCTTTGAAAGAATTAACAAAATTGATAAACCATTAGCCAGTTTGATCAAAAAGAAAAAGGAAAGGACCCAAATAAAATCAAGAATGAAAGAGGAGAGATCACAACCAACACAGCAGAAATAAAAACAATAATAAGAGAATATTATGAGCCATTATACGCCAATAAAATGAGCAATCTGGAAGAAATGGACTAATTCCTAGAAACATATACACTACCAAAACTGAAACAAGAAGACATGGAAAATTTGAACAGACCCATAACCAGTAAAGAAGTCAAATTAGTAATCAAAAATCTCCAAAAACCAAGAGCGCAAGGCCAGATGGCTTTCCAGGGGAATTCTACCAAACATTTAAGGAAGAGTTAACACCTATTCTCTTGAAGCTGTTCCAAAAAATAGAAATGGAAGGAAAACTTCCAAACTCTTTCTATGAAGCCAGCATGACCTTGATTCCAAAACCAGACAGAGACCCCACTAAAAAGGAGAACTACAGACCAATTTCCCTGATGAACATGAATGCAAAAATCCTCAACAAGATATTAGCCAACCAGATCCAACAATACATTAAAAAAATTATTCACCACGACCAAGTGGGATTTATACCTGGGATGTAAGGCTGGTTCAATATCCACAAAACAATTAATGTGCTTCATCACATCAATGAAAGAAAGGACAAGAACCACATGATCCTCTCAATAGATGCAGAAAAAGCATTTGACAAAATACAGCATCCTTTCTTGATAAAAAGCCTCAAGAAAGTAGGGATAGAAGGATCATACCTCAAGATCATAAAAGCCATTTATGAACGACCAAACGCTGATATCTTCAACGGGGAAAAACTGAGAGCTTTCCCCCTCAGGCCAGGAACAAGACAGGGATGTCCACTCTCACCACTGTCATTCAACATAGTATTGGAAGTCTTAGCCTCAGCAATCAGACAACACAAAGAAATAAAAGGCATCCAAATCAGCCAGGAGGAGGTCAAACTTTCACTCTTCACAGATGACATGATACTCTATATGGAAAACCCAAAAGATTCCACCAAAAGACTACTAGAACTGATCCATGGATTCAGAAAAGTTGCAGGATATAAAATCAATGCACAGAAATTGGTTGCATTCCTATACACCAACAATGAAGCAACAGAAAGAAATCAAGGAATCGATCCCATTTACAATTGCACCAAAAACCATAAAATACCTAGGAATAAATCTAACCAAAGAGGTGAAAAATCTATACACTGAAAACTATAGAAACCTAATGAAAGAAATTGAAAAAGACACAAAAAAAATGGAAAAAGATTCCATGCTCCTGGATAGGAAGAACAAATATTGTTAAAATGTCGATACTACCCAAAGCAATCTACATAGTCAATGCAATCCCTATCATAATAACACCAGCATTTTTCACGGAGCTAGAACAAACAATCCTAAAATTTGTACGGAACAAGAAAAGACCCTGAATAGCCAAAGCAATCTTGAAAAAGAAAACCAAAGCAGGAGGCATCACAATCCCAGACTTCAAGCTATACTACAAAGCTGTAATTATCAAGACAGTATGGGACTGGTACAAGAACGGACTCTCAGATCAGTGGAACTGAATAGAGAACCCAGAAATGGACCCACAAACATATGGCCAGCAGGAAAGACAAAGCAGGAAACAATATCCAATGGAATAAAGACAGTCTCTTCAGCAAGTGGTGCTGGGAAAACTGGACAGCGACATGCAGAAAAATGAACCTGGACCACTTTCTTACCCCATACGCAAAATAAAGTCAAAATGGATGAAAGACCTAAATGTAAGACAGGAAGCCACCAAAATCCTCGAGGAGAAAGCAGGCAAAAACCTCTTTGATCTTGGCCACAGCAACTTCTTACTCAACATGTCTCCAGAGGCAAGGGAAACAAAAGCAAAACTGAACTATTGGGACCTCATCAAAATAAAAAGCTTCTGCACAGAGAAGGAAACAATCAGCAAAACTAAAAGGCAACCAACAGAATGGGAGAAGATATTTTCAAATGACATATCAGATAAAGGGCTAGTATCCAAAATCTATAAAGACTTAACAAACTCAACACCCAGAAAACAAGTAATCCAGTGAAGAAATGGGCAAAAGATAGGAATAGACACTTCTCCAAAGAAGACATCCAGATGGCCAACCGACACATGAAAAACTGCTCAGCTTCACTCATGATCAGGGAAATACAAATCAAAACCACAATGAGATACCACCTTACACCTGTCAGAATGGCTCGCATTAACAACTCAGGCAACAGCAGATGTTGGTGAGGATGTGGAGAAAGAGGATCTCTTTTGCATTGTTGGTGGGAATGTGAGCTGGTGCAGCCACTCTGGAAAACAGTATGGAGGTTCCTCAAAAAATTAAAAATAGAACTACCCTGTGACCCAACAATTGCATTACTAGGTATTTATCCAAGGGATACAGGTATGCTGTTTTGAAGGGGGGCATGCACCCCAATGTTTATAGCAGCACTATCAACAGTAGCCAAAGTATGGAAAGAGCCCAAATGTCCATCGATGGATGAATGGATAAAGAAGATGTGGTATATATATACAATGGAGTATTACTCGGCAACCAAAAGAATGAAATCTTGCCATTTGCAACTACGTGGATGGAACTAGAGGGTATTATGCTAAGTGAAATTAGTCAGAGAAAGAAAAATATCATATGACTTCACTCATATGGGGACTTTAAGACACAGAACAGATGAACAAAAGGGAAGGGAAGCAAAAATAATATAAAAACAGGGAGGAGGACAACATAAGAGACTCTTAAATATGGAGAACAAACAGAGAGTTACTGGAGGGGTTGTGGGAGACGGGATGGGCTAAGTGGGTAAGGAATCTACTCCTGAAATCATTATTGTACTATATCCTAACTAACTTGGATGTAAATTAAAAAAAGAAAAAAAAAGAAATTGAACAATTTATCACAGCAATGAAAACAAAGTACTTAGCACTAAAGCTAACAATTATGTATAAGATTTGTGTACTGAAAAGTAAAAGATGTTGAGGAAAATCATAGACAACCCAAATAAACAGAGAGAAATACTATTTGTGGACTGAAAGATTTAAGACTATAAAAAGGTCAGTTGTCCCCAAATTAATCTATATATGTTAAACGATAATCCCATTAATAATCCCAGTTAAAATCCTTATAGCATTTTCTATAGAAATCAATAAACCTATTCTAAAATTTATATGGAAAGTATAAGGAATTAGAATAACCAACATAATGCTGAAAAAGAAGAAGAAAAATTGGAGGACTAGTATGTCCTGATTTCCAAACATACTGAAAAGCTACAATAGCGTAGTACTGGCAGAAAAGTGATTTTAAAGACTAATGGAACAAAAAAGAGACTCCAAAAATAGACCCACATATATATGGCCACTTTATTTTCAACAACATTTTCAAGTTATTTCCATGGATAAAGGGTAGCCTTTTCAATGAATGGTGCTGAACAATTGGACATCCACTTGCAAAATAATGAAGTTCAACCCATAATTTGCACAGTAAGCAAAAATTAAGTCAAAATGTATCACAAACCTAAGTGTAAAATCCAACATTATAAATCTTCCAGAAGAAAACATACGATAAAATCTTTGTAATCTTTGAGTGGACAAAAATTTCTTAGGACACAAAAATCATGAATTACAAAAAAAAATTGGTAAATCAAACATCATCATAATAAAAATGTGTCTGCACTTTAAGAGAGACTGTTAAAAAGCATAGAGTAGCTGACTGGGAAGAAACTATTTGCAAAACATATCGATAAAGCACTTGTATCCAGGATATAAAGAACTCTCACAGCTCAACAGTAAGAAACGACTCCATTTTTTAAATGGGCAAAATGAACAGCCTCTTCCCCAAAGAAGATATACAAATGACCGATAAACCTATGAAAAGATGTTCAACATCATTAGTCATGAGGGAAATGCAAGTTAAAACCACACTGAGACGTGCTGAGAAGGATGTTGAGCACCTGGAACTTGATACTGCTTTGGTGAGAACACAAAAAGGCACCACCATTTTAGAGAACAGTTCGGCAATTTCCTTTAAATTTAAACATACGCTTACTGTATGATCCACTATTACTACTCCAAGGTATTTATCCAAGAGAAATTAAAGCTCCAAAAGTTCCAAAAAGGTTTCTATGAATATTTATTCATAGAATAAACATTTTTAAATGAGGACATACTAGTCCTCCAATTTTTTTCTTCTTTTTCAGCATTCTGTTGGTTATCCTCATTCCTTATACTTTCCCTATAAATTTTAGAATAAGCTTTATTGATATAACTAAAAACAGGAAAGCAACTCATGTTCAACAGCTGGTGAGTGGCTGAACAAGTTGTGTGCATCATCAATGTAGTGGAATACTATTCAGCAATGAAAACAAACAAAGGAACAAATGACTTCTATTGCAACAACGTCTCAAAAGCTTGATGCTATGTCAAAGAAGCAAGACACAAAAGACTATGTACTGTTCCATTCCATTCTGGAAAAGGTGAGATACTAGAAGGCAGAAATTAGACAATGACTGTCAGAGGCTGGGATGGAAAGTGGACTGACTCTAAAGAGGCATGAGGGAACTTTTGGGGATGATGGAAATAACTTTATATCTTGAATGTGATGACAGTTACCTGACTGTATAAGTTTCTCAAAACTCAAAGAACTGTGCAACTGTGTATGTTTTACTCTGTGCAAATTATGTCTCTATAAACCTGACTTTAAAAAAAGCAAGTGTAGATTCAAACCTAAGAATATATAATTACCAGCAGGAACTTTTCAGGCATTAATCCTTACCATAGCCCTGCGTGATCACTAGGTCTCACTATCTTCATTTTATAGAAAGGAAGCTGAGACTTGGACTTAGAAGAGTTAAATAATTTCCTAAGAGTAGACAAATAATAAAATGGAGAGGTACGATGCAAAACTATATAAAATACAAAAAGAAATTGTGAAGCTAAATTGAAAATATATGTCCCAGTGTTATCCAGAGGGAAGGAAAACAGAGAACTGGCCAGGGCAGTTCATAAATTGGATATACCACTTGCAAATAACAGACTTGGCCAGTGACAGCAATCCACAGTTATTCTATTTGCATTGCATTTCCCGAATTGAACATTCCACTTCCTCACCCAAAACATTACTATGTCTTGAGAAAGATACATAAGCCTAGAATACATGTCATGAACTACTAAAATGAATGAGGAAATGAATGGACTTTTAATACACAGTTAAATCTTTTAAAGTTAATACTGTTTCCTTCTAGAAACTGGAGACAGAATATTATTGAAGGCTATAAAATCATAAAGTACACATTGGATCAGCACCAATGAGCCAGAAAATTGTTCACCAAATCCTGGTTAAAATATCAGTGTCCCTTGAAGCTTGAATGGTTTCAAAATGAAAAGAAGTCTGTATTGTTTTTTTGTTATAGGATATAATCTTATATCACAGAATAGGCAACTGGGGCAAACTTGACTTGGGTATAGCTTCCCACCTACTTCTTGTATGGCCTCAGTTTCTTCACCTGAAAAATAGGAATAATTACACTTTCCTTGCCTGGCTGTTTTTGAAATGGGAACTAATGAGCAGTTCTGGATAGATTTTAGGGGCTCAGTAAATTATAACTAGAGTATCGTTGTTGGTAGCAATAATTATTATTTTCTGCTGTTAGGTAGTAGCCTGCTTTGGAAACATGACTTCATGCAATGTGTATTCTTGTATTACTTCATGAAAATTTGAGTATAAACGCATCACACATGGCCGTTAAGGAAGTACAGATGTTTTAGTACTTTCTGACCTTTCAAGACATTGCTACTGGTAGCAACTATCTCTCAGTCATCTTTCAGAGACGCTATTATGCCTTACCTGAGCCTGAGGATGATAAAGATCTGGCCCCGAATGGCATTTCTTCTTATAAGCCCATGTGTTTTTTATCAGTGACAAGTTCAGCGGCATTGAACTTTTAAAATTTATTTTCAAACTTGCCAGTCTTTTTGAATCAAGAGTCATCAACCTGCAATTCAGAGCAGACCATTTTTATTTTGTGATTCACATTTGTAACTCCTGTTTGTTTTCATTCAGTCTTTGTGAATTAACACACAGGGCATCTCTCTCCCTCAGGGGACCTATGAGCCCTTTGTTTACCTCAGTTTCCCTTAGTTGCAGCTGCTCCAGAGGATGAAGGCCTTTCCCTTTGAGGTTCACCAGGATTCCCCAAACAGGATGAGCATGACCCTCTCAAACGTACCCTCCAAGTAGGGTGAAAATCTTTCCGGTTGTCTTCCTCTGCTGTGCCAACAAATAGTGACAGAATCTCAATTTAACGTTCATAGGTTTGGCCTAAATTCTTGTGCCTTTTAAATTACTTTGTCATACTAATCTGGATAGCAAGCCATGCTGACTTCTCTCAAAGGCTGATGGTTTAATTCCACTACAATAATTGGGTTTTTCTTTTTATTATGAACACATTATCTCTTACAGAGAATGAACATTGGTTTACGGGCATTCTTAGTAATAGCCGATAGCTTGCAGCAGAAAGACGGTGAACCCCCCATGCCGGTGACAGGAGCTGTTCTCCCTTCAGGAAACACATTGAGAGTGAAGAAAACATATTTGAGTAAAACGCTAACTGAGGAAGAAGCCAAAATGATAGGTGGGTCTCAGAGATGTGTTAGAGGTGGGCCTTGGTAAGCCCTTCTAATGACCAATGGATACTTACCCTCAGTGAGGTACACTGTTAAAACATTTTTATACAAGTAGCTGTAACATTCCAACATTAATTGTTTTGAATGATTCATGCTGTGCTTTGTTTTACTGCCCTTTAAACTTTCTGGAACTTCCTGGTAAACATTTTGCCATTTAAATGTTAGACTTTTATCTACGGTCTTTTCAAACTTCTAATATTGATTATCTACATTTTACAGTAAATTTCTGAGACATCTGTGTCCTTTGGTAGATATCCTGTTTAAAAAGCAACCATATAAATATTCATTTGTTAGTCCATTCATTTTTATACTTCCTTTCCTTCTTTTTTTTTTTTTTTTTTTCAGTAAAATTAGTTAAATCCCTGTTTTAAACATTCCACATCCCACACATGCCAGGTCATATTGTGGGTTTAGCCTACATGAGACTATTGTCTTTTTAATTTAGCTATCTTAATCCAAAGAGGTGATTTTTTTGCATTTGTTTCTTTCTTGTTGAATACTTGAATTTAGAAACCTACAAACTTTGTTAAAATAATTCCTCTGTCAAAGATCTGAGGGAAATTTGAGGAGACTTTTTGCTTCAAATGTTTATCTTTAATTAGGAAATGCTCAAATGAGTTCAGAAAGATTTAATGTATGAAAAATAATCATTAATAATTATTTCATTAAGGTAAAAATTTTAAATGCAAAGCAATTTGCTTTTCATTTGTTTTATATACATAAATATATGAAATGCATATACATGCATGAAATACACATAGGCTACATATATTTGACTTCCACTGTAGAACATTGACACTATATTTAATGAGAACAGTAAAAATACTATAGCTAAAATAGGTTTTACTTCATTTTAAAATTTGTGATGTAAAGCCATTTTTGTTTATTTTACTAAAAAATCTACACATATATTTCAGAGAACAGTAAACTTATTAAAATCCCAACCCCAAATAACAATTATTCTTTATTCACATCATCAGTAATGATGGTGAATTTTCTTGTACTAACCAAAAACATAAAAATTCTAAAGCAAAGCTACCTATTTCCTTTTTATTTTAACTCTTCGGGAAAGCATTTCCCTTTGACGTATGAGAATTCCTATTTATTAAATTTAAGTGATTATTCGGTGAACACCTACCAAGTTCAGGACACTATACCAAGCATTCTACAGAAATTAGATTGAATTAGAATCTGCTTAATGAAGTCATTGACCCATAGATGGTCTTCAGTAAAAACATGTCATGGGGGGGGAACAAACTAGGATCTCATTCCTTGATGGATTTAGTCAAAGATGTAACCATAATGCACATTTTCCAGGAATGTCCTTGTATTACTCCCAAGTACGAAAAGCTGTGGACAACATTTTAAGGCACCTCGATAAAGAAGTGGGAAGGTGTATGATGCTAACGAATGTTCAGATGCTAAACAAAGAACCTGAAGACATGATCACGTGAGTAGAGTGAGGACTAAGTTTTCAGTGAAGGGTTAATTAGCCAAAATGTACCAGCAGAGATTTTTCCCATTTATTCACTATTTTGTTCTCTTCCTAGCATCAGAGTTCTGAGAAGTGCCAAGGATAGTAAAAACGTACCTTGACGATATTTGACTAAGGCTGAAAATAAGGTCAAACCTGAGATTGATCTATTTCAGTTATATTTCGAGTGTCCTTAGGCCAGTAAGTTAGAAACGGGAGGCCAAGACTCTCAGTGGTCCACAAGTTGCTCCCAAGCTAGCTCTGTCACAGCCTGCGTGCCAGAGTGACATCACCAGTTTACAGACATTCCATCTTTATAAATTTCAAATTCACTTGTTTCTAGTGATTGTTCCTGACCCGTGAGCATTCCACGTGCCTAATAGTCTCTGTGCGACCGTGCCATAGAAATACTGAATCTTAGAAGAATAATTTATAGTTGTGAATGTAACTCTTCATTTGAAATCCAATGTGCTCAGCCCAAATCTAAGATGCAGCTTTGTAATTAGAGCTCTGCAGAAGAAACTCATGCAACTTGTATTTGCTGCTTTTGATTCATTATATGGCTATAACTTCACACTTCAAGAAAGTTCAGACTTTGTTGTTGGACTGTGAATTAAATTAGACGTGGCACCTGTGGCGTAAGTTTCCAAAAATATAACCGGGAAAGTTTCCTTTGTTCCTCAGCATTTCCAGTTCCAAACACCACAGTGTGTTGGAAAACTGTTACCTATACAGGGAAATTCATGTTGTGGGTGTGTATTTTTATTGCAATGGCAGGCACCTCAAAAATGAAGTATGACAAAACAAAACAATACATGATAAGACAAAGTAAAACATACAGAATTATTCTAAATACATAGTCGGGAGTATCTAAAGTTAAAATTAAAACCTCCTCCTCGGAGCTCCACTTGAAATCTACGACCATTGCTTGACTCAGCGTGATTCCTTTAGGAACTTTCCTTACGTCGACACAAATATATGCATATATGTATTTGTCGTACAAAAAAATACAATGCATATTATCCTGCAGCTTGCCAGTCATTTGTTTTAAATGATCACGTTGCTTTAGATTTCACCCTAAATGATCGCAAATATTAAAATTGACCAAGATGAATAACATCAAATGTATTGTCTCCAGCTCCGGTTCCAACCTCACAACTGGCCAGATTGTCAACCTTTAACCTCATTAGTACATTCTTTTTTAACATATTGAAGCAATTTTCAATTGATAATGTAGAAGATAAAAGACGTGTTTCTAAAACTTCTGCCATATGGTTGTTTGCCTGAAAAACGGTAAAGAAAAACTTGTAAAGAAAAACTATATTGATAATCAAGAGATCCTAAGATAGGGTCAGGACCAAAATAGTATATTCAAAACCATAAAAAGGTACAGGTTTAAATGTAACTGTAAACATTTTGTTTGTATTTTAACCAATACCTTAAAGTTTTTCTAAGATGATTCTTTACTTTGCCTGTTCAGTCATTACAAGACCCCCAAACAGGGCTGGGAATACTTTCTATGCTACATTTTGAGGCAGATCCTGGAGTAGCAAATAATTCATTGCCACATTTCCAGAAGACAAAGAGAAACACTAGGGAAACATAAGCATTTAGGACAAGGCAGGGAAGGTCCACACCACACTAACAGAAACCATCATTGAGGTTGATATGCAATCCTCCGCTTTGCCACGTTCTGCTTAGGATATGAACTTGAACATTAAGCATTCTATTTGCTCCATTCCCATTCCTCATCCCTTTCGTGGTACATGCTAGAAGACAATAATAATACCCATTAATAAAAATTATGTTATGGGGAGAGGGGGAAGTTCACTTGCTTCCTATAAAAGCCCAGAAAGCAAGGACTGCAGTAGTAGAAGGAAATCATGTACCCATTAGAGTTTCTAATCTGGGCTTCTTTTATCAGCTTGGAGGCCTCGTGGAATCTGCCTTATACTTCAGGCCAGCAGGGTCATCTGTTTTCCAACAGATAGGAAAATAATCCTAGCTGTTGAAAACATCTGGGGAGCAAGCCAGAAGAGCTATTTAAACAACTCACCGTGTTGCCGGTGATCAGGAGCCATCACTAAGCTCTAACTCTGTACAGTTATTGAGGATGGCGCTTGAAGGCTCCTCCTCCCTTCAGTTGATTAAAACCCACTGTGCAATGGCTCCTTCTCCAGTCCTCGTACGAGGAGGACTATGCAGAAAGGACTATGGAAAAGGAGAGAAAACAATCCTATAACTTTCTGCAAAAGCAGAGCACTTGTGAAGTCAACATATTTGTGTTTTATTTGCCACATAAACAGTTTTGTATTCACTCTTGACAGACCTAAACAAAGCCGTGCAAAAGAGTAATGTCACAGAGCAGAATTTCTGTCTGATTGTAGACAGGGCGGATCCTGCCTGCTGCATTTCTGTTCTGACCGCAGTTAATATTCCAAAAGAGAATGACTTTATGCTACTTTGCACTTTCATCGTTGTCTCTGTGTCCTACAATAGCACTAATTTCATGACAGTTTTATATTTATTCTCGGAAGACTGAATTATCAGAATTTAAGTATGTTGTTATATTTTATCACTTAGGTTTTTTGAAGGATTTGATGGGTGGTTGAGTTTTTTCATAAAGGTTATTGGCAAAATATGTGGTTAAGAATCAGTTACCTATTTAAGCGACTCAAAATTGAAATAATTTTTCACAAAATTTAGCGTTCCTTCAGATTTTACAGCAGAATATAGAAGACACTAATTATCTTTAAGCGTTCATATTGTCAAGACAATAAAAAGAGGGAAGGAATCTCCACAGAGGTCAGGCTCATCAGTGTAATTTTACAAATCAGAATTGGATGCACAACCATATAGAATTCAGGAGTTTACCTGACGTTATGAAAGGCTTATTTTTAGAAGCACTTAATTTTTTTTTTTTCAACGTTTATTTTTATTTTTGGGACAGAGAGAGACAGAGCATGAACAGGGGAGGGGCAGAGAGAGAGGGAGACACAGAATCGGAAACAGGCTCCAGGCTCTGAGCCATCAGCCCAGAGCCCGACGCGGGGCTCGAACTCACGGACCGCGAGATCGTGACCTGGCTGAAGTCGGATGCTTAACCGACTGCGCCACCCAGGCGCCCCAACACTTAATTTTTTTTTTTTTTTAATGACAGTGGGGACTCCAGAAGAGAAATATAACTTGCTAGAGAGACAAGCTTCCAGATGTTGTGCTTGTTAGAGGCACTATGCCTTGTACACACTAAAATCCCATTTTTAAATGCTGAATGTAGGAATGAGTGCAGTGTGCTTTTTACACGCTGATGCATTTAGGCATGTTAGCGAATTCAGTGGTTTAAATGCAGTCCACAGGGACCAAACCCCATGGAACCCAACTGAATGGCAGACTCAATGGCAGAATGCTGTTGACGTTGGCATTTGTCCTCTTAGATATATACCTCCAACATTTAAATCTTTCTGAGTTCTCTTAGAACAGGCCAAGCTATAAAGGTCAAAAACTTTTGAGAAAAATGTGCAGTAAATTCCAGGCAGTGATTCAGAAGGCCTGGATTCTAGTCCTTTTCCACAGATTGGATTGATTCTTTTTTTAACTTTTTGTAGCCTCTGAGCCATGTTTGTTTTCAAATTCTAGGGGTGAGAGAAAGCCAAAAATAGATCTTTTCAGGACCTGTGTTGCTGCTATCCCTCGACTCCTTCCTGATGGCATGTCAAAACTTGAACTTATTGACTTGCTGGCTAGGTAAGTGAGAGCTGCAGTGGGTTTATTCGATCCATTTGATTATAATCCTTTGTCATGATTCTTAACGACAACAGCAAAAAGAATGATTATTAAAAAATTGACAGATTTTACTAAATGAGGCATTATTCTGGGTACTATGTATAGGCAAGGGGGAATAAAGAAAGGTTTTTTGCTTTTTTTTCCTCCTATTCAAAGGGCTTCACATCCAAATTAGAAGCAAATACATAAGTACATAAGGTAACCAACTATCCAAGGCCTGAAATTGTGCACATTAATAGCACCTGAAGTGTGACACGTGAGTTCAGTGGGCAGGGGGATTACTGGGGACTAAGGAAGTCAGCAAATCAGTTCTGGGAGAAGGTGAAACTTGACACAGAACCCAGAATGATAAAGAGAGTGACGACAGAAAGGCACAGAGGTAGGCCTGGGGAATGGGGAGGTGGGTCTTCCTGGAGAAGAGTTCATTCAGGGTCTGATTCCCGGTCTGAGGCCCACAGACCCCTCAGGAGCCAAAGTGCTTAGCTAATTTTAGTGCTTCAGAAATCTGCCCCAAACCATACATTTATCACCCTCTCAACATTTGTCCATAAGAATGCTCAGTCCAGCTAGAACCTCAAGTGAATTTGCTTTGAGTGAAATTATGTTGATACCTTTAAATAAGCATAATTTCCACATGTTGATCTGAAGCCCTAGTTGACAGTTATGTGCCTTTAAATTAAAAATCAAAAGTGACGTTACTTAAAAGCAATTTAGAATGTGAAATCATTAGGAACGGGGTGCATGAAGGGAGTGGGATGAGAAGGAACACAAGTCCTCCTTGACTTGAAAAAATAAAGAAAAAGGAATATAGAAGCCAATGATTAAAAGGCATAGAAATAAGACTGGAGTGGTAAATTTTTAGATAATCTTTACTGTTAGCTGAGGAATTTGGACCAATGGAGTTTTAAGTGAGAATAATGTTATAAAAAATATTCGTTTAGTCTGGTTAATCTGATAATGGTGGCACAGAGGAAAGTCCAGAGGAGGATAACAAACACTAACGCTGACTGGGGCGCCTGGGTGGCTCGGTCGGTTAGGTGTCCAACTTCGGCTCAGGTCATGATCTCGCAGCGTGTGGGTTCGGGCCCCGCGTCGGGCTCTGTGCGGACAGCTCGGAGCCTGGAGCCTGCTTCGGATTCTGTGTCTCCCTCTCTCTCTCTGCTCCTCCCCCGCTTGTACTCTCTGTCTCTCAAAAACAAATAAAGTTAACAAAAAATAATTTAACAAATACTAACACTGACTGAATTAAAGATGCATTACGCATGACCCCATTTACCCACATTCACTAGCCCTTGGAGAGCACCCTTCTCATCAATATCCAAGTAAAGTAACCCAAGCCCTCATCCCACATGACTGCAGACCACCGGTGGCTATCCCACAGCTTCAGAGTATCTCCACAGAGCACCATGTTCCTGGTTATTGTGGTCATCACGCCTTCTCCTCTGGAGGGCCAATATGGACTCCTGTTGTTCGCACCTTGCCATCAGTTAATATCTTTTGTAGCCTACTGCCTTCCAACCATAGACAAAACTGCCCCCTTTCCTTCTGCCAGTCACCACTAACACAGGATGGTGCTGGATTGTGAGACTGACTGAAGATCTGTTACTTTGAAAACCACTGTCGCAAGCCCTGGTGCTCATTGGCCAAAGCCATCCACCCTCCTAGCTGGCTTTGGTCACTGCTGCCCGTAACCTCTTCTTTCCTGTAATCAGCAACCTCCACACCACGCGCCCTTCTTTCTTCCATTCCGTGTTTAGGACCTATTTTAGGAAGATTATAACGTTAAAAAAAAAGGTACAGCCTAGGTTTTTGCCGCAGCTTAACAACCAGAATGTGAACAAAGAGCACATTCGTTGGAAGCAGGGAAGCAGTAGAAAGGAAGGAAAAATAAGCTTGGATCAAAGAGGGGCTTCCAGCTCTGGGTAAGAAGATCCAAGGAGGAACAAAGGGTAGAATCCCAAAGAATAATAAGCATGGTGGTTTGGGGATAAGGGAAGCTGAGGAATAAGAGACTCAAATCCTGTTAATATTTGAGTATCCCACGATGATGGCAAAGACTGAGGGTAAAGAAAAGCTCTGAAGCAGGCGCCAGGTGCCAAGGTTACCCCGAAAGGGATGCGAGCAGCCGGTCGGTATGCCAGGGACAGCAGTGGAGGACGTGAGTGAGTAGGAGTCAAGTGTTCACGCAGAGGAGGGGTTGCCGAGCGGAAGGGCTGGATGTGGCAGTGAGATATCAGGGGACAGAGGACCGCTTGTCATGGCCTGTGAGCCAGAGACAAGAGACCACCATCTGAGAGATTTGGAGGAAGCACCAAAAAAATGGGAACGAAATGGAATCACAGGAAAACCCTGGATTTTGCAATCCTGCTTTTGCAATTTTACTAACCATGTGATCTAGACAAATTATTTAACCCCTCGGCTTTTTTGCCTTGGATGAAACTGGAATAATACCGCCTGTCTCATAAGGCCGTTGAGAAGGCTAAATGTCATCGACGAGCGCTTTGGTGCACCCAAGGGAAAATGTGTCAGCAGGGAAAAGGCAGTTTTCAGTTCGATTGAAGCAGAAGGAAAGTTCACTGGTGTCAGTGAAGTTCTAATTGCTGAAGATTACACGCGCTAAGGCCTTTGGAATACAAAGTTTTTGAAATGTCATGCAGCGTTCAGATACACTCTCTGAATCTATTTTGCTGTGACTCTGTGGGGTGGACTCTTACCTCTGGAATCACTCTGATCACTGAATCCAGGGACGCCTGAATTCTGCTGACCATGGTGCCAGGCGTGACAGAAGGGAATTCTCTTAGACACGGTTGGAATGTCAGTGCTATTTATGGTGCGTCATGTTTATTATTACGTACATTCTTACAAAGCCCAAAGCAATGGGTACTGTTTTTATGAGGGGAAAGAGCAAATAAACATTCTTGAGAGTTCAAGTCTTAGAAATCAGGAAGATGACTGGACTTATATGGGAAGCCTGTGAAGAGACCTTTATCATAAACTTTAAAAGAAGCCGGAGGCTATTCTCCTCAAGGGAAGGATAACTTGGAGTGCTCGACCTACACACCGGGTCCTGTTAACCTATGAGAAAATGAGCCCCTTCAGACCTCCTTAAGGGAGGGTCAAGGGACAAAATGAAGAAATTCAATAGCAATAAATGTGGGTTTCACGTCTATAGTTACTTTATTCCCCCATCATCAATCGCATTGGGACTGAGTTGACTCTTGAGACAATATACAGTCTAGTCAGAGAGGTATGGGACCTTTTAGTTCAGATGCTTCGTGGTCGCATCCATGGTACGTTGTTACTGGAGAAAAACTTGCTTTTCTTTAAAACTAGCAAAATAAGACCAACGTTCCTGCCAGTTCCCTGTTCGCCCCTTGACCCGCCCAAGCTCAGTTCCCTGAATAAGGAGTTTCAAGGATATGTCCCATGTGACCGTTCCCAGAGCCCCTTGCCAGCATTTCAGGTAATGACTACATTACCACAGACACTCTAATTTCAGACTAACAGTAGCGTGTTTAGCAGGACAATGGTGTATGGAATGAACCGGCAAACCCCTTTCCCCAAGCTACTACGTTTCTGATTTTATGTGTATCCCTCAGCCCACTTATAATGGCTGTGTGAAGAATCTTTCCAGTTGGGCTCCATGGAAGCCACGCTGGCTGTCCTGACATCATGATAAGATCCCTGGGGAGAATTTCCTTCCTGCACTCACAAAGCCTGCCCTTCCCAGCTGTCTGGGTACCCCTGGGATTCTCCACATAACAGGGGAACTTACTTGTGTCCTTGGCCATGGGCATCATTTTTCTCTTAACTGTTCTCCCAGATGTTTCCTGCTCTGTCCCTTGACCACAGGAAGGACCTTTCCCCCAATGGCATACAGGCTTCTCTCCTCTGTCACTTCCCACAGCATGGCCTATGCACTAAGGGGTTGCTGTTCATGGTCTACCTTTCCCTTCGAATAATTTGTCATAAGGTTGTTAGAATCAAATAATGCATATAAACCACTTCACATAGTGCCTAGAACACAGTAAACTCTCAGCAAATGTGAGTTATTATTTTTAGGCATTTTTGCATTTGCATAAAAGATTATGCCATGATGTACAATGCATTTTCAGACACATTATGTTAAGGAAAGCTGGGCACATATTTAGTCCTATTTTCAGAGAAGGAGATTTGGACTTCAGAAGAGTAAAATCAGTGGCCCGATGTACAGAATTTTCCTAAAGCCAAATGGCAGTGACACATGTCATTGGTTTGATGCAAAATGACAGATAAACACTTTTTATGCAGTGTTTCCTTATAACCTGTGGAGATTGATGAGGTAATGTGTACACAGTTTCACAATCTTCTGTGGTACTTGAAAAATATTTATCATATACCATTTTTTATTCACCTTTCAGTATGTGTCTGTACAGTGCAAGGTGGCTAGTTGTTTTGAGTATCTGAGAACTATTGTCTCAATTGCATGTATTGCCTCAATAAACCACTTAATCTTATTTATTTAATTTTAATTTCTTTTCATTGAGATGCAATTCGGAGCACTGTAAATAGTTGCAGGTTCATTGTTTAACACCTGCAGAGAGGAAATTCCAGCCACTTCTCGCGATTATTACAAAGGCTAACCACCCACCTGTCGGCAAATTCCTACTTTTGGAAACCATGGTTTCCTGGGCATCGCTTTAAAACCATCCTTCCAGGGCACCTGGATGGCTCAGTGGGTTAAGCATCTGACTTTGACTCAGGTCATGAGCTCATGGTTTTTGAGTCCAAGCCTTGCGTCAGGCTGTGCACTGACAGCGTGGAGCCTGCTTTGGATCCTCTGTCTCCCTCCCATTCTCTCTGCCCCTCTTGCGCTCTCTCTCAAAAATAAACAAACATTTTTAAAAAATAAATAATAAATAAAACCATCTTTCCCTCTGCTGCCCTTGACGTTATAGGGCAGCAGGTTCCTCACCTTTTCCTAATAACCTTTTGTTTTTCCTGCCATAGTTTAGAAGGGGCTGTTTCTCCTAATGGATCTTTTTCTTCTGGATATAGTCTGTGAACTTGGAATCACTCCCTTTTCATTCGTGTACCTCTAACACAGCAAGGTTATTCAAAAGTACTAAGCTGACCCCATGTGAAGCTGAGCTCACCTTTACGAAAGTGTTTTCCATTAAAAGTCATTTATCTGGTCTGACCGACCAAGAAGGTGGCCTTGCTCAGGTTCTGATTTTTTCCTTTTTAAGCCACACCCTTACTTATTCAATAACAGTCTGTGGGAGCAGCACATGCCCTCGTGATCACACAGCTCAGCCCCTCTGGATCACTGAAAGCGGGGCCTCCAGGACCTCTGCACTGGCACATTACCATCAGTTAATGTTTACTGAGTGCCTGTTTTTCCCATCCTAAAGGTGGCTTGTCATTTGCAGAAGCTTAATCTTTCAAACATTCAGGACCATAGATAGTATAAATACAATAAATAGGAATCGTGAACTTAAGATGGGAAAATGACTTCAATTGTTGTTTTATAAACTAATGTTTTTTTAAACCATGGGCTGCAGAATGACTCGGGGGTGCTTATAGAGTAATGTTTCTTCCCATATGAGGGGGGTCTCAGGCCCTTAACCCCAGCTTTAACTCAGATATTATGTGTTACAGATTACACTTAATAAGCTGCTGATTAAAATAGAAAGTTTGTAAGTTCTTTCTTTGTTTTACAAAGAAAGTTTGTAAGTTTGGCCAGTCCTCAACTGGAAGCTCAGGGTAAGGGCATCTTTGTTTTCTTTCAGTCACTGTGACCTCCTTAAGAACTGTAGACTGAGTGGGGCAAGTCTAACCGGAAGAAATAGCTTAGATCTTCCTTTCCAGCGTCTTCGTAGAACGTCACTTGCTTTTGGAACAGGAAATACATTTTCCCTGACTTGGTATATATCTGCTCATTAACAAGCATTTGCCTGGTTTATATTGTCAAATTTGGACCAATTAGTGTGCTTTATGCTTTAGAGAATATGAAAGGTGTTTGCTTATTGAATTTTTGAAACCATGTTTATTCAAAAATATAGAACTGTACCAGACTTGGGTTTTTTGCAGAAAACCAGATTAAGGGTTAGATGTGCTAGATTGGAATCCTGGACTTTGAGGAAGTTCCTTAACCACTCTGGGTCCCAACGTTTCCTCCCTTTCATTGAGGAGAATATCGACCATTTGGGGGCGCTCTCAGTGACTTAGCCATTTTCTTCTCCCACACTAAATGCCTCCAGGCTGCTGAGTCCTTAGAAATATGATCCCCTCAGTGTCTTTGATCTCTCTGTCTTCCTTCCTTACCACTCCTCTGCCTTGGGTCAGGCCCCCACCGCTTGTTGCCTAAGTCACAGCAGTGACCTCCTAGCTGGTCTCTGTCCTGCCTCTGGTTGCTTCTCTAAGCCTTCTCCGTATGTCTGCCTATTGTTTTTTTCCAGATGTGAATCTAATCATGTTATATCACCTATAACTTTCAAGATACAGTTTTTTTTTCTAATAATAATAGCTAACAGTTACTGAGTGCCTACCACACCCTCCTTGTGGTGCCATATGCCACACATGGGTCATCTTAATGAACCTCACAACAAATTCATGAAATGCGAGTACAGTTATTGTCCCTGTTTTCCAAATGAGGCTCTGAGGCTTAGGGAGATTGAGTAACTAGCACAAGGTCACATAGCTAGTAACTGACAGAGGCAAGACACTGATCCAGGCTTTCTGATTCCAGAGCACACACACCTCACCCCTTCCCTGCTGTATTGCCTCCCTGCATGGCCCACAGACCCTTTGCCAAGCTGTCTCTGTTTTCTCTCCAACACCATCTCACCCCTGGGTCCTACAAGCACCCTACCCAATTGACACAACCATACTGACCTCGATATCCTAAGGGCTGTTACGTTTGCATCTCAGGAGAGTCTCAAAAATATTTGTGTCTTAAATAAATGAATAGAAGAATCTATACAACATTACGTTAACTGATGGTTAATACAATGTCAAGATTTAGTATCATTATGATACTCTAGGTTAAACCACCAATACCCTGACATTCTCCGGTTGACTTGGGTTTTCTCAACCTTGACATTGTCAGCATTTTGGTCTAGATAATTCTTTGTTGTAGGGAGTTGGCCCGTGCATGTTTGGCCAGATCACTAGCTTCTAACTACTAGAGAACTTCTGGTAGCACTCTCTGAGTTGTGACAGTCAATAATGTCTCCAGACATTACCGCATCTCCCTTGGTGGGGCAAAATTGTGGACCATTGATCTCACCCTTAGTTGCTCATTTTCACTGAACTTCCAGATGAGTCCCTTAGCTTCTCTGGTACTCAGTTGTTTTATCCTTAAAAGTGACCGGGTTTGATACTAATTTATTCTATAGTCAATAATGTATTAAAAAGTTATTCAGATACACCTAAAGCCATGTAATATTTTAGATTTCATCCTGAAACAGAAAAAAAAGGACATTAATGAAAAACTGGGGACAGCTGAATAAAATCTGTAGTTTAGTTAATAGCACTGCACCTGTGTAAATTCCTTAGCTTTGATAAAGGTACCATGGTCATATAAGGTGTCCACATTAGGGGAGCCGAATGAAGAGTATATGGAAGGGTGAACCATTTTTTTTTAATGTTTATTTATTTTTTAAGAGACGAGAGACAGAGTGTGAGTGGGGTAGGGGCAGAGAGAGGGAGGGAGATATAGAATCCAAAGCAGGCTCCAGGCTCCAAGCTGTCAGCACAGAGCCTGACGTGGGGCTCGAACCCATCAGCTGTTGAGATCATGACCCGAGCTGAAGTCGGATGCTTAACCGACTGAGCCACCCAGGGGCCCTGGGGGCGACCCATTTTTGAGACACAAGGAAAAACAGAGGCCTGTATTTGTTCAATCACAGATCTAGAAGAAAAGTTAATAAACTAAATCCCTTTATTTTTTTTGACTCATTTTGCAGGCTGTCTATTCATATGGACGATGAACTGCGACACATTGCACAAAACTCTCTTCAGGGTTTACTTGTTGACTTCTCAGACTGGAGAGAAGATGTACTGTTTGGCTTTACCAACTTCCTACTCCGGGAAGTAAATGACATGCACCACACGCTCCTTGATTCGTCCCTCAAGTTACTGCTTCAGCTGCTCACGCAGTGGAAACTGGTCACACAAACTCAAGGAAAAGTCTACGAACAAGCCGGCAAGATCAGAAATTCAGAGGTAATCTTCACACTCCTCCCACCAATTTATATTCCCTAATACAGTACACACGTAAACGCGTCACAGCTCGGAGAAACTTCAGCTTTCTTTCTTCCAGCCACCTAGGAACTTTCTGCCCTGTGGTGGCCCTTAATTTTTCCATCCGTGTAAACTGTGACCGGGAAACTCAGGGCTGATATGTCATCAGGTTAGAGTCGTTAACATTCACCAAACCATTAAGGGAGTAGAAATCGCTCTTTTCCGAGAATTAGGATTATACATCTGTAAGAGCAAACGGCTATAGGCATGGCTACTGAGCCAGCATGGATATGCATATATGAAAGTTAGCTGCCCACTAGTTTTGTTTTGTTTTTCCTAGCCTGCGACATATTGGTTGCCTTGCCCAATATCCACAGAGAAGAAAATGCAACCTTGTGGTCTCTTTATTCTTTCACAAATCAGTCCTAAATGGCAAAAATTAATGACAACGTTATCAAGAGCAGGTGGAGGAGAAGTGTTGTCAGGAGAGCAGGGGCAGCGGTGACTTGGCATCGAATGAGCAGAGAGAGGGCCTGGCGAGGGAAGAACACAGCTGAGAGTCTGGGGAAGGCGGAGGCTCAGGGAAGCACAGCAGCGCTGAGGGAAGAGCCAAGATCCAGATCCTAGGTCATTCCTCTTTCCCTGTGTGTTGTACACACGGAAGGGAGAGAAACAAGGATTGCATGTGCTTGTCAAAGGGAAAACCTGAAACGGATGTGGAATCTGCCCTGTTGTCTGGCTTGCTCTTGTTTCAGACCCACTTGGTCGTGGTTCGGAAACTTTGAGAACCCATCTCATAAGCACGCACAAACCTAGATTAGAATCTAACACAAATGCAAGTAAGTAAGTGTGATTAGGAAGTAAATGTTTGAAAATTCAATTGAACGGTCTCCAGAAGTCTATAGGGAATCTGGCTAAAAACAAATTAGGCCACTTTGACTGAATTTATGGTATAATTGCCAACAGTGTATGAATAGAGCCAGTTTTGTTCTTATTAATATTAATTGCCTTTGAAAGTTATTTCTTATCAGAGGTAACAGATGGTTGATGGTATTTCAAAGTAACAATTGATCTAAAGAAAAGAGAGATCTGTGCTGTCATGAATAATAACGAATTTATACTCCTGTCTGATTAGAAGCCGCTGTAATTTATTTTAATATTACAAGGTCACATGTGCCGAAAGATGCGCATGTGAGTACTTTCTTCTTCCTCGATTGTTATTTTTCTGAATATACAATGTGTTCTCATTACATGACAGCTAATTCCAAATGGCTCCAGCCACAGAATTCAGTCGGAGCGAGGTCCCCACTGCAGTGTTCTTCACGCCGTGGAAGGCTTTGCCCTGGTTTTACTCTGCAGTTTCCAGGTGGCCACACGCAAACTGTCCGTTTTAATACTCAAGGAAATTCGAGCTTTATTTGTTGCCCTGGGTCAACCGGAGGTATGGATTATCCTTCTGAATTTTCCAATTCATTTCTTTCTTTTGAAGTTTAGATTAAAACCTGTAAATAATGCATTATTGTTTTCTGTCCTTCCGTTCGCACATGTCAAGAAATAATTTTTGATTCGTCATGGGGTTTTGATTATGAAATAACATTCTTGATCTGTATGAGTTATATATTCTGAGAGCAATAGAAAAAGACCACTCTTGATTCTGTAAGAGGTGGTGCTTGGTTAAGAAGTGAAGAATTTGAAGATTCAGTTATGTGTCATTTTTCTTTTTCTTTAAATTTTTTTAAATGTTTATTTTTGAGAGAGAGAGAGACAGAGCGTGAGTGGGGGAGGGGCGGAGAGAGAGGGAGACACAGAATCCGAAGCAGGCTCCCGGCTCTGAGCTGTCAGCACAGAGCCCGATGCAAGACTCGAACCCACGAACCACGAGATCATGACCTGAGCTGACACCGGACGCTTAACTGACTGAGCCACCTAGACACCCCCAGATCATTCTTCCCAATAATGTTCAGCAAACATCAAATTAAGAAGATATTATTACATTTATACTAGAGAATGAACTTGAGAAAATAATGAGTTCCATTTAAAATGATCAAGGCATCAAACAGTCTGGCTAACTGAAATTTGTTTAATTGCATCAGTAATTGTAGAAAATGCCATCGCAAGAAAATGTCCCCTGAGATCAGAGAAACGAGCCTATTATTAAGCATTATCGGCCAGCTAACCTCCACGCTTGGTCAAGTGCTCTACATCCTTGTTCTGATGTTAAGGCATGTTGCCTGCGAGCCCAGGTGGCCAATCCCAGTACCTAGGTCGATGGGAGAAGGACCAGTTTTTTGTGTCCCATACTTCTTCGAAAAATGCTACTTTCCATTTTCCGGGTTTAAATCACTGATCTTGGTTTTATGACCCACAAGATGGCCATTGTCTTTACCAAATATTTTCAAATCCGTCACAGTGCTTTATGTTCACTTTTCTTCAGATAGCTTTGTGATATATTTTAGGACATCTGTGGTTTCTGGTGAATGAATGTCTAAGACATACTGTAGTTTGGTAAAACTCTGTTAAGTCTCTAACTATGATAGTAATGATAACAATGATTACCATGGATGTGTCTGGCACTGTGTTGTGCTCTACACATAGTATCTCATTTAACTTTCACGATCACCTAAGAATTAGTGTTATTATCCACAGTGTACAGTTACGGAAGTTGTGGTTTAGGGAAATTCAGTACCTTACCCAAAATCAACAGTGAGGATGCAACAGAGCCAGAATTGAAACCCCCGAAGCCTTTCTTAGAAAGAACCCCCGAAGTTCTTTCTAAGTATAGCTGACATACAATTGTTACGTTAGTTTCAGGTATAAAACCCATGCTCTTAACTGCTTTTCCAGGACTGCGTTAAAAACATTCCTCATATGTTACTTTCTTGGACCAGCCCCAGCTTTGTATATTTTTTTTTATTGAGGTGACATTGACATACAACATTATATTAGTTTCAGGTGTATTTGTTTACATTGTGTAATCATCCCTACAATAAGTAGAGTTAATATGTGTCACCATACAGAGTTATAGAATTTTTTTCTTGTGATGAGAACTTTTACAATCTGCTGTCTTAGCAGCTTTCGAATATTCAGGATGGTATCATCAACTATGGTCCCCATGCTGTGCACTACACCCCCATAACTTATTTATTTTGTAACTGGAAGTTTATACCTTGTGATTCCCTTCGTGCATTTCACCCACCCTGAAACCACCAATCTGTCCAATCTATGAGCTTGTGCTTTTTTTTTCCAACCACAATTTTTTTTGAAACCATTCTCATTTATACATGAATATGACAACCCGAGGCTTTCCTGAAGGCTTTTAAAGTAAATAATTTGATATTTCTGAGCTTCTCTATAATAAAGGATGGCAAACATACACATATCCATATATATACATATGTATATATGCTATTTGTGTAGAAGAATTTTCAATAAGATACTCTCTCCTATACCCTGTAGTTTGCTTCTTTTACTAAATAGCTTACACAACATAGACACCGCAGAGTGTGTGGTCAGTCTCCATTGCACTTTCTTTGGAACTAAAATTCAGTCAACAATTTATCAGTTATTTTTGCTGATGAGTGACTTATGGATGTAGCATTTTAGTGGTCCGGCAAAGCATATTCTTGTGGGGCTTTCATTCCTTAAAATTAACGACAACGTGAACACTCTGAGGGATGACGTATGGCACGAGTGTTTGTTTAGATCCTTGTGTACACGCATGATTTTTTGAAATTCAAGTATACGTCTTTTCAGTACACTGTGAAGTTAGAGCTCTAATTATCTTCCACTGAAACTTGAAAGACTAAACTCAGACTCACAGGGGATTTAATCTACACATTTCACCGTCTTGGCATTCACTTTTCCATCAGAAAACCCTTATCACTATCTCGCGAGCTGTTCTGCTTCGTGTACTGAACAAAGGCAGTGGGGTGGGTGGGAAGGATTCATTTTCCCATGGAGAGTAACTGCCGACCCTTCATCCAGGACGATGACAGACCTATGATTGATGTCATGGATCAGCTAAGTTCTTCCATTCTCGAAAGTTTCATTCATGTAGCAGTTTCAGATTCGGTAAGTACACATTTGATCCCGATTCCTAACTGTTCTTAAGTACAAGCTCTGGGTCTGTCTGACAAAGAGAGACAAAGAAAAATGCTGGGGTTTTATGTCAGATTAATAAACTGACACAACAGTACTTAGGAAAACAAGACAGGCTTTTCAGATACTAGCTGAGGAAACGTCCAGATAAATTTCAAACAAAATTTGAGCCTCAGGAATATAGATAATATTTTGCAAACTGCAATTTCAAGAAGAATTGCTCAGGATTCTTTAAGAAAGTTAATTCTCTTTGTTTATTATGCTCAACACTGTATGTAACTTATATATGGTGCCTTACAGTTTACAGCATGCTTTAACATTATCTTTTTCAACCCTCATAGGTACTAAACACAAAAATATTTAGGGGCAGCGCCATAGTGACACAGAGAGAAGCATTAGGACTGGCACTTGACCCTACTTGGACTCTGACTGTAGGACAGCCTTATCTGCCATGCAAATAGATTCTTTCTTTTTCGAGAGCATATTGGCACACTTTAATTTCCTGAAAAAATTTGAAGGGAAATTGAAACTGATATTAACTATCTGATTATTTTTTTTCATCCGCATAGTGCAGTAAGGGGACCTGGATTAATTTCAGCTAAATAGTTGAAAAGAGGCAGTGCAGATCAGGGACCGCTTGCAGAATCCACATTGCTGATGCCTCTTGTATATTATTGTCAAATAGCTATAAACGAATACAAACATTTTTCACAAATAGCTATAAATGAATACAGAGCCTGAAGGTGTTTGTGAGCTTTTCATGGTCGTTTCTCTGAGACTGAGCACAGATCCTTACCTTTAGTGGCCCTGTCCTTGCTTACGGTCGTAGTAATAATGATCATTACCTAAACGAGTAAGCCCAGCAGCACAGACTTTCACAGTGATATTGAATAGTCCTTCTTTCCGAAATTCGATGTGTTTGAACATGGAACGGAAGAGATGAGTTTAATTGTTATATACACGTATCTTATTTGTCGGCAGATTATATTTCGTTCATGTGATTTTGTTCTGTCTATCAGAATCAAAATCCTGAGCCAGGGGTAGCTAGAGCAGCCGTACCTCACTTAGGAAGATGCACAGAAAGGGGAGAAGAAGAATGTGCCTGCCTTGTTCCGGATGTTTCTACATTCCTTAGCTCACATAATTTACCTAAAAGATCAGGTGAGGTTAGCATTCCGATTCCCAAGTTATAAATTCATGTCTCCCAGACAGAGACTCTGGGATGCTCAGGACTCTTCCCAGGTCATGAGCTCTGAGTGGGGGTGCTGTTGGAACCTCCTCTCTGACTCTGAAGCTCAAGATGTGCCCCCTTAAAGCCCGCTCACCATTGAGGCTACTAGTGTGGCACCTGACCCGTGGGAACCTGTAGACCCATCAGATAGAACGGGTCATTTTAAATGCCCGACGGTCATAAAGGCAATCTTCTCTCCGGGCACAGCTGCCCAGATTATTTGAAATGTGGTCTTCCCCAAACTTTAATATTCTGGACTTAAAAGAGAATGGCACATACAAACTTGCACGAGATATGCAGCAAAAAAGTTTTCAAACGTATTGGTTTTTTTGGCTTGATATCATAGGTCAAGAATAAGTAGGTGCCTTACCTCAAAACCATCAGTGAAATGCCCTTCATAAAAGGGACTGCATTCAGCCATCTCCCTAAATCAGAGGCAAGGTACTTTAATCTAAGTAGAGGTAAACAAGATTATGGCATTAAAAGGCCCACACTACCAAGACAGGGATTAAAAACACGTTTGTGAATCTTAGAAGTTAATAACTTTTAAGAATTTTCAATGGCAAATCCATGATCAAGTTTAACCCAGGCCATATATTTTTCAATAAATATTCAGTGAGCAGTTGGGTGTACTAATGCACAGTGCTATGTGCCATTAAAACTGTTCAAAATATGACCTGTGTCCTTGAGCCCTGCACTTGAACTGCTTTCAGTCTTGCATCAGAAACAGCAGTGGCTACAAATGGGCATCCTATGTGGCAGGAGCAGGAGGGGTGTTTCAGATTCAAAGCTTGGCCCGTCGCAGGAGGTAATCAGGAAGAGCACTGTGGACGAAGGGGCATTTAGACCCAGCCGTGGTGGGGACGTGTGATTTGCAGTGCAGCATTGATTCATTGCCTACTTCTTGGACCCGCAGGCCACATTACCGCTGACCCACAGTGTGGATCTCCAGTGGTTGGTGGAGTGGAATGCAGTCCTGGTCAATAGCCATTACGATGTGAAGAGCCCTTCCCATGTCTGGATATTCGCTCAGTCTGTCAAAGACCCCTGGGTCCTCTGCCTCTTCAGTTTCCTCCGGCAGGAGAACTTGCCCAAACACTGCCCCACAGCCCTCAGCTACGCCTGGCCATACGCCTTCACTCGGCTCCAGTCGGTCATGCCTCTGGTGGACCCAAAGTAAGAGAACTGTGTTTTCCTCTTTTGTTTATCATTTTTGCCCTCTTACGTTTACATGTCATCTAAAAGATTGGCATATTATAATCCTCTCTGGTTTCCGCACTTGCTAATACAGAATTCTTAATATTGAATAAAAGCCAGTCAAAAACTCTTACCTAGCACTAGTTTGTTTGGGTTTTTTTTCCTTAATAATCCATATGATTGACTACAGACTGTCAGAAACTTAGTGGTGAAAACAGTCTTAAAGTTCTATTCAACTTCCCATCCAATAGAGACATTCCCTGTCCAGACAGTTCTTAACAGTATAGACAATCCTTGACGGGCAGTAGGTCAACTGTGTTTGGGCACTTCCTAGGGTCTTTATTTAACAAGTGATATTTAAAACGCAGAACTTAGTTTCACTCTTGTTTTCAACTCCGTACTTCCAGTAGCCCAATTAATGCCAAGAAAACCAGCACCGCCGGCAGTGGAGATAATTATGTTACCTTGTGGAGAAACTACCTTATTCTTTGTTTTGGAGTTGCAAAACCCAGTATTATGAGCCCGGGACACTTAAGAGCTTCCACTCCAGAAATAATGGCGACCACACCTGATGGTACAGTGAGCTACGATAACAAGGTGACGTGACATGCTTCAGAAGAATTATTCTGTAAGGTTTTTTTTTAGCTTGTTTGTCTAGAGTTCACAGTGCACGTCGCACTGTGCCTGCCATCTGGAGTATATGGGATCAGATTTTCATCCTACACATTTCTAAATTCCATTGAGCGTTGACGTGCATAATTTATTAGTCCTCCCTGACAAGTGGGGAACTGAAGATTAAGAGAAGTTAAGAAACTTGGTTAAGACCATAGAGTGCCCTGAGGTTTATTCATTTATTATGCCCTGAGGTTTGGTTCCTGCCCTGCATACCACATTTCTCTCACTCCTTGCCGAGTATTCTCCTTGAAATGATGCCTTCATTACATGATCTTGTTAAGAATGGGTTTGTAGATTTAATTTTAAAAAAGGAAGACATAATAAAAGTATTCTTTAGGATTTGTGTCCCAGGTAAAAAAATGCATTCATGGTGCTGTATTAAAATTTATGTCTGTCTTTGTTTTTTTTCTCTCTGAAATGATGGCAGTGCTTTGGGACGTGGTTTAGTACTTTGAAACTGTTATAATGGAATCATCCTTTGATTAAAGGAAGCATCGGTTATCATGTTACCTCTTTTTCACTTTTAATCAACTTGTTTCAGGCCATAGGCACCCCATCGGTGGGAGTTCTGTTAAAGCAGTTGGTGCCTTTGATGAGACTAGAGGGCATTGAGATCACAGAGTCCTTAGTTTTAGGATTTGGAAGAACAAATTCCCTTGTTTTCAGGTACGGTAGTCTCAATGAGTTGCTCTAAATTCGTTCCTACTGCTGTTGTCGTAGTTCCTGTTTTTAACTCAAGTTTGAGTCTGCGTGTTGGCATGTGCCTGGGGGGGGGGGGGGGGGTATAGGGTTTGTGCCATTTCCTTTGTGTCCTCGTGGTTTGACGTGCATGTAGCCAGCGTTTCTCACCGCCGCCTCGCTTTTCCCCTTTCGCCTTTGCGGCTTTGGTTTTCCATCTCAGATTTTATCTCGTTTGCAAGATTGGTTTTAGATAGCTGTAAGTGAAGGCAATTCAGTGTCCATCGCCAGAGAGCCAGACTGTTCAGAGGCTTTCATGTCAAAACAATGAGGTCTGCTCATCAGCCATTTATGCAACAGATCTCAAAGGCTAAGCACTGATAGAACTCTTTCAAGGGTATTCTGTTACACTAGTCGATCTTTTCAGAAGGTGCTTTATCTGCCTTAATAGAACCATCATATCTCGGATTCTTGGCTCATTTCACACCTTTAATCAAATAACCGTTCCATCTGAGGCAGTGTCAAAGCCTTTTGAAAGAGTCATCATAAAATATTAGTTCAGGCTGTCTCTGGTGACTTGAGCTAAGCATATAAGCACCAGTAAAATTCCCAAGTTTTTTATGTAGAGAGAAAAGGGAAAGCTCTAAGCATCTGCCAGAGACCCTATTCGAAAACTAAAGATTAATGAGACATTTTAGAGGCAATTGGAAAAAAATCTGTTACGTTGTTCATGTGTAGAGTCAGATTTTATTCTCATAAAAAGTAATTGTGAGTTCTGATACTGGAGTGTCAGCTCACCAGTGTTTTTACTACTTACTAGTTAACTAGTTAAGACAAAGAATCACGTAGATATACTACAAGAAGATAAGAAAACAGTTCCTGGAATAACCTAACATTCTTTCCCAAAGAACCTAAGAAACTAACATTCTTTCCCAAGGACGTATGTTCTTGTACATCTTGCCCTCTCAGTATTCCTAGGGGTGGGTAAGATTGTGCAATTTATTAGCCACGTGGGTCCGGAAAACTTAATGTCTCTGGGCCTCAGTTCCCTTACCTGTAAAACTGTTATAATAAATAAAAATGAAGTATATCTATCTAATAAAAAACGAAAAATTGTTATAATTATAAAATCTATCTTACATATTTATTGAGAGGATTAAATGTAAAAATGTACGTAATAAATATTCAGTAAATGGTTGCAGTTGAAGGAGGTCATTAATATTATTTCCATTTCTTTGATGAAGAAATTCTAGCATCTGTGCTAGAGAAATCTGAAATGGAGTCCAAGTGTTCTGTCTCTCAGCACAGAATGCCGCAAAGTTTACCTTCCTAACTTTGGATTTCCCTGGAGGATGATGTCTAAGAGCACAAATTATCCCACCGGAAGACTGCAGAATATTGCAAGGTGTTCAGGCATCGAACAGACAGACTATACACAAAATACCTAGCCACAGGCTAACTCTTCTAATTTGTCTGTCTTGACATAGCAGTTCAGAAGTTATTTCCCAAAGAACACAAATAATTAGTTGAGAACTGGAGATCGTGGGGATGGGTGAAAGATGAAAATGTCTTCTGTGAAGGACTCGATTTTATCTTCATCCCCACTGCCTGTAGTAAAGTGCTTTGAATGTAATCACCATTTGTAATACATTGTTTGTTTAACTGTTTAGAGGGGGATTTTCAACATCAGGGTCTCCAGAACAGTAAATCAGAATCAAGTCAACAGACATGCATTGAGCCCAAATTATATACATAACACTGGGATAAAGACCAGTAACACAAAGTACAGGCCAACACCTAGTTCCAGTTCCCCACGTGACTAAGAAACGGAAAGGCCAGGTGGCGGTTGATGTCAGAAGCAAAATGAGAAAAGAACATGGTTTAGGACTAAATACATGTATTTGGTGATAAACTTGGTGTCGATAATAGTGAATTTCAAATGCCAACCTTTATCTCCATAGAGAGTTGGTGGAAGAACTCCATCCATTAATGAAAGAAGCCCTGGAACGAAGACCAGAGGTAATATTTTTAATTTAAATACTTAATACCTCCGTTCATGTGGTCAACGTTATAAATTTAGATCGTACTTAATGGTTTCCCCTAAAAAAAAAAAAAATACAAACACCCAGCCTGCTTTTAATAGTGAATCTTAATATTTTAACTTCTGTTATTTTTATTATTGTTCAGTATTTGAATATTTAGCATAATACGGTTCCTCTGTTAAAAGATTCTGTGTTCTAAACTCATGAAGGCAAACAATCTAAATGGTCACGTGCGTGTTAAAATACTACATTCTTTTGTAGGAGGTTTGAGTTGATTGAATGTTTTTGTTGGTTTGCTTATTTTTTACGAGGAGTTGAATGGTCAAGAATATTATTTGTTTGGGGCGCCTGGGTGGCTCAGTCGGTTAAGCATCTGACTTCAGCTCAGGTCACGATTTCGCGGTCCGTGAGTTCTAGCCCCGCTCTGGGCTGATGGCTCAGAGCCTGGAGCCTGCTTCCGATTCTGTGTCTCCCTCTCTCTCTGCCCCTTCCCCGTTCATGCTCTGTCTCTCTCTGTCTCAAAAATAAATAAACGTTAAAAAAAAATTTTTTTTTAAAAAAAGAATATTATTTGTTTGATCTGGCATAGGAAGGATTTTCTTCAAAATTATCTTTCCTGAAGTGAACTCTGGAAAGGACAAATTTATACACAGCAGGATAAAAAAAAAAAAAAGAAGAAGATGGAAAAAGAAGCTTCCCATATAGTAGATACGATACAAGAAGTAGCAAAAATTTTAGCAGTGTGGCTTAGAATGACCAGAATTGGTGGGATTCTTCGTGTCCACTAGCCCTTTCTTGTTTCCATGCCTCTGTCTTTCCATAGATGCCAGAAGCATCTAGTAACTGAGGCTGGTTAGTTCTCAACGTTGCCACCTTATAAATATTTACTGACCCACTTAGGATCTGTTTCTTTTATAGCCTATAATAGCAAGATTTTCTCTAAGGATCTGGAAGAAAGAAAAACACCCTTGTCTTTTGTGTTTAGAAAATTGAAAACCCAGGGGCACCTGGGTGGCTCAGTCAGTTAAGCATCTGACTTCGACTCAGGTCATGATTTCAGTTTGTGGGTTCAAGCCCACATCGGGGTCTGTGCCAACAGCTCGGAGCCTGGAGCCTGCTTTGGATACTGTGTCTGCCTCTCTCTCTGCGCCTCCCCAGCTTGTACCCTCTTTCTCTCTCAAAAATATGAAAAGTCATGTCTAGATTATGCCTTTCTTTAATACAGTTTCTCAGAGCAAAGCTATTGTTTTACCTACGTTCATAAATGGTATTACCTTTTTCTACACAGAACAAAAAACGCCGAGAACGGCGGGATTTGTTAAGGCTACAACTACTTCGAATTTTCGAGCTGCTGGCTGATGCTGGCGTCATAAGTGACAGGTAAAGTTAAGGTTCTAATGAGTCGATCTCTCCTCACCAAACTGGTCTTTTTGTCTTTTTTTTCTTTCTGTCTGTCTTTCTTTCTTTTGTTTTTTTTTTTAATATGTTACCTTTAACTTTTACTCAGAAACGTCCAAAAAAGCATATTGTTGTTTTTGTGCATATTCGATTTATACTGCCCGTAGGTCAAGAACAAATTTAGTGTGTGAGTTCTGACAGTGAATCTTATTTTCCATGAAGCATGTACTACTTTGATGTAAAGACCAGTCATCTAAAAGCTTTATTTCTTTTTTATTATTCCAGCACAAATGGAGCCTTGGAACGGGATACGTTAGCCCTTGGAGCTTTGTTCTTAGAATATGTGGACCTGACCCGCATGCTTCTAGAAGCCGAAAATGATAAAGAAGTTGAAATTCTTAAAGATATCCGGGCACATTTTAGTGCGATGGTCGCCAACTTGATTCAGTGTGTTCCAGGTACAGGGATGCATCACTGCGGATTTCCTTTCATGCCTGACAGACCGTTTGTGTTTCTCATTACTGGGCTTTTCCTCTTTAATCCTACTGGCCTGTGTGCAGGTCTTAGATGGGATCGTTCATTTACTTTGAAATACTTGGAAATACACATGAGAACAGATTGTGGTAATTCAGCACAGAGTTGGAAAGGGAACAATAGGAATGAAATTTGGCTTTGTTCTTGTCATTATTTCTATTCTTTGTTTTGGTTCCCATCTAAAAATGAATCTATGTAATTCATAGGAAGGAAATAATTCAGGGGGAGCATTCACAAGGGCTTCATTTCTTCTTCTTATTGTGCTAACCTGTGAACGTGTGATCCGTCTCCACAGTACGCCTTCTCTTCACTCTCCGATTCTATACAGCTAATAAATTAGATTATTGAGAGGTTTTTGCACAGAGCAAACTGTGGGTATGGGTATGAAAACTTTTCATCTAATAAAAGCATGGAGAATAAAAATAGCTGGCCAGTTTGGTGTAAAAATTAATTGCTGTAATTAAAAGTTGTGACATATGGAGCGCCTGGGTGGCTCAGTCAGTTAAGCGACCGACTTTTGATTTTGGCTCCGGTCATGATCTCATGACTTGTGAGTTCGAGCCCCACATTGGGCTCTGCTCTGACAGTGCAGAGTCTGCTTGGGATTCTCTCTCTCCCTTTCTCTCTGCCCCTCCCCTGCTTGCATGCTCTCTCTCTCTCTCTCTCTCTCCCTCCCTCCCTCTCTCGAAATGAATAAACTTAAAAAAAAAAGTTTTGACATAATTACAAAAAGCCACAACTCAACTGTTTCTACCTTTTCATTGTTTTGAGATTGTAAAACGTTTTTCTTGCCAATGTTCCTCATCTTAGATGACCCTAAATTAAGATTTCAGTTGACTTCTTCAGTTAAAATACGTTTGTTTAAAATAGACAGTATATACATTGTATTTCACAGGCAGCAGCAGTTGAGAGGATGTTTGATATGTAATCAGTAACTGAGTGGAAGGGGTTGCAGTTTTGCTAGACATTGATTAGAAAGCAGGGTCTGTGAGTCCACTTTTTTCCTCTGCTTCCCGCTCTGGACAAGGTGCCATTGACTCCAGTGTGAGGAACAGGAAGACCACACATGTAGAGAGAAAATGAGGCTTGACTTCTTAAATCCATGTTTCATTACAGAAGACTCAAGTTAGGAAATGAAATTACTGCTTTCCTCAGAACATAGGAATCATGTATAATAGTGACATAAAGTGTATTCACTATACTTTTCAGTCAAGCCGACTCCTAACTCTGTTTTTCTCTCCAGTTCACCACCGAAGATTTCTGTTCCCCCAGCAAAGCCTGAGGCATCATCTTTTCATCTTGTTTAGCCAGTGGGCAGGACCCTTCAGCATTATGTTCACCCCTCTCGACCGCTACAGTGATAGAAATCATCAAATTACACGATACCAGTATTGCGCATTAAAGGTAGGGCACCTTTGTCTCAGTGGATGACTTACGTTGGCCCGATGGTCTCTTTCCCCATAGATAGATGGCTGTGTAAATATGTAAATACTCCAGTTGGTTTCTCAGCTGGGTTGAGGTTTGGGTTTCAAAATACAAAACTTGTCCCAGCTCTTACTTTTATCTAGTGTATGAGAACCACACGGATTTGCTTATTTACCCTGTTAGTAGCTGTCTTGTCCATTAACATACAACCTAAAAAAAGATATATATGTTACCTCAAGTTCAGAACCTACCAAGAGCCACATTCCCTTTTTAGTCTTCCATTTTGAAACACTTCCAAAAATAAATTTCCACACTACTAACTGTTTCAAAACTTCAGAAGCATGATTCCTTGCAGCCTAATTACATTTAGAAAACTGTGTTTCAATTCTGTCATATATATGGAAGTTTGATCACGTACCAGTTGACTTTTGCCTCAGTGGAGCTAGCTGATTTAAACCATGGCCCTCATAGTCATTTGGACCTAGTAATTACAAAGTTAATCATTCTTACATTCCCTTGCTTCCTCTCCTTCTCCGAGTAACTAAATTTATATTCTTAATTTTTTTCCTTTGATTAAGAATCATGTTATTTATTTCCACATTTTTCATAGTTTGCCAATTTAGTACATTGGTTAAATATTTGTCATCAAAGCAAAATTTGAAAAGCTGTATTTACCTTATAAGCAGAATTTATTCACTTGAAATCACGGAAGGTAAGTATAAATACTGCGAAATGGCCATTTTGTTTTGAGTATCTTACTCTTTTGTCGTAAAGATTTGTTTAATCATAAAATTATATGTCCGTGGAGTTAAATTTATGGCTTTTAATTCTTATTTAAAAATCCAAAATTGGGAATCTGGTCCTTCTTATTGAATCTAGTAAGGAATACTTTAAAATATTATGGTAATAACTGCTTTAAAAGACCCTCATCACCTATAAATCTGGTAGTTACATTTTGTTAAGTCACTTGCGTGTTATTAGATCATTCCAAGTTTCATGCACACATTTGGTTGTTTTGTTATCAGGCAATGTCAGCAGTGTTGTGTTGCGGCCCTGTGTTTGACAATGTGGGCCTTTCCCCCGATGGCTACCTATATAAGTGGCTTGACAACATTCTGGCTTGTCAAGATTTACGAGTAAGTATTAGCCAAAAATACATTGCTTTTAAATGTCTTGGGTGTTCTACCTGATCAGGTTACTAGAGTGTAGAAGCATTGTTCACAGCACAATCTCTGCATGTATCAGCCACAGAAGTATAGGTTTTTGTGTTATTCATATTACACTATGATGCATCAGAATTAAAAAAAAAAAAGTATTCACCAAAGTTGACTATAAACTGGGCCCTAAAACAAGTTTCTGTGAAGTTCATAGGATTGAAATGACACAGACTATTTCTCTAATCACAGTGATAATAAGCTAGTAATCAATAATAAAAATATAATTAAAAAACACCCTTCCAGATAACTAGTGAGTCAAAGAACAAATTACAATAGAAACTAAAAAATATCTTTAACTGAAGAATAACAAAAATAATATATACTAACTTGTGGGCTGTAAATAAAGCTGTGCTTAGAATGAAATGTATAGCCTTAAGTATATATTTGACAAAGAAAAAAAAGGCTGATAACCAATGACCTAAGCATCCATCTAAAGACGTTATAAAAAGAATAGCATATTAAACTGAAAACAAGTGCAATGAAGGGAATAATGGAGATGAAAGCACAAATTAATGAAAGAGAAAAAATAGAAATGATAATTTAAGCCAAAAGTTGAATTTATTACGACTAATAAAATTAATTCCTGGCAAGTCTGATCAAGAAAGAGAGAAGGCACATGTCTCACTAACATCAGAAATATTAAGGGGACATCCCTACAAATGGTAGATGTTGAAAATAAAAGGGAATATATGAACGTTTTGTGCCAATAAACCTGAAAATTTAAATAAAATAGACAAATTCCCAAAAAAAACACAACCCTAGAAGAAAAGAAAAATCTGAATAGTCATTTAAGTAATAAACATGAGCAAGAAATTTTGGTAGCGTCTCTCAACAAGCAGACCGAAACACACCTAAGATCTAACTTCCTTTGATTTTGTTCTGGTTTCTTTTTAATATTTTTATTTTTTATTTTATTTTGATTAATTATTTTTCTTTCTCAAAAATGAAAAGATGAAGGAATTCAGCCTAAAAGTAAGAACAGGAAGAAATGATGGCCAGGGATTTAATCAACACAGATAAAATTAAGATGTCTGAACTAGAATTTAAAACCACAATTGTAAGAATACTAGCTGGGGTTGAAAAAAAGCATAGAAGACACCAGAGAATCCCTTTCTGCAGAGATAAAAGAATTAAAATGTAATCAGGCCGAAATTAAAAATGCTACAACCAACATACAATCTCGAATGGATGCCATGATGGTTAGGATGGATGAAGCAGAGCAGCAAATCAATGATATAGAATTTATAAGTAATAAAGAAATTTTATCTGTAATTCAAAGTCTTCTCACAAGGAAAACTTTGGATAGCTTTACTGATGAATTTAACATTTAAGGAACAAATTGCGTTGATTATATACAAAATCCTTAGAGAGAAAACAGCTCAAGAGGAAATATTTTATGAGACCAGCATAACCTTGATACTAAAACCTGCCAGGGATTTAACAGGATAAAAAAAAATTAACAGGCAATTTTATTCAGGAGTATAGATACAAAAATGTAAACAAAATATAAGAAAATCAAATTTAGTGATATATAAAAAGATGATTCATCATGATCAAATTGGCATTTTTTCAGAACTGCAAGATTGGTTCAATATTCAAATATCCATCAACTCCTTAGTATGTTAATTATATTAATAGAGTCTCAAGAAGGAAATACACAAACATCTCAATAGAAGCAGAAAAAGCATTTAATAAAATTCTACATTTATTTATGAGAGAAACTCCTATCAAAATTAAGAATAAAAAGAACATTCTTAGTTTGATAAAGGGTGTCTGAGAAAAATGTATAATAAAAATCATACCATATAGTGAATATTGAAAGTATTCTCTGAGATTAGAATGCTCAGAACAGGCTGCTGTGAACAGGCTAGCCACAGAGTGAAAGATGTTTGCAACATAAAACCAACACTTCTTATCTGGAGTATATTAAGGATCCCTACAGATAATTAGATAAAGACATTCATAGAAAAATGAGCAAGTGACTTAAAGAAATTTACAAAAGAGGTTATTTGGCCAATAAACATAAGAAAAGTTTCTCAAGCTCATTAGTAATTAGAGAGATGCAAACTAACCACAGGAGATGCTACCTCAAATCCACCAGAATGGTGAAAACTAAAAAGATTGACAATGTTGATGAGGAAATAGAACAACAGGAACTCTCACACAATGCTACAGAGAGTAGAAATCCACATAACCACCTCGGAAACCTGATTGTCATTATATACTAAAGTTGAACATAGTATGCCCTAAAACCCAGCAGTTTTACTCAAATATATATTTTATAAAATAAGTTTCCAGTACGTGCAACGTATGACATGTACAAAATTATTCAAAGCAGTATTATGAAGGCAAAAGCTGGAAACAACCCAGATGTCTGTCAATATAGAATGAATACATTGTGAAGTAAAGATATATTAGAATGTAACAGTGAAAATGAGTGAATATAGATGCTTCTCAAACATGAGTTGTGTTCAAGAAAACACACAAAATTATAGGCAATATAATTCCATTTGCATAGAGTTCAAAACAGCCCAAACTAGCCAACACTTGTTGAAGTCAGAATAGTGGTTACTTTGGAAAAGAAGAGAGAGGCTAGTGATTAGGACAATGCATAAGGCAGGCTTCCGTGGTGCAGGAAATCAATCTGGTGTTCTACTTCCTGTGTTCACTTTGGTGTGTTCGGTTACAGTAACTCATCATTTACTTATGAATTAATTGTATACTATGTATCTTATACTTCGATATAAAGTTTCTAAAGCTCAATTAAAAACTTGCTGATTTTCTTTCAAGTCGAACCAACTTTTTAATGAAATGGTATTTTTAAGTCCTTTTTAATAGTGTCATTAACTTTTATCTGCTGCTAATTACTAAAGCCTGTGGGGAACTAGGTTGATGATGTTCAACCATCCAACTAGAATATTACTCCCATCTTAGCCCACACCCTGTGGTTAGGAAAAAAAAAAAAACAAAACCCAGAATCTTTTCTTATCCCCCTCGTTGCAACTGGCAAGAGAAGGAAACAGAAGGAAACAGGAAAATGTTACTTTCTTAGGGGAATATGGCCTCCACGCACTAGGCTTCTCATGGACAGATGTGACCATCCAGTATTTGACAGTAGCTTCCAGAACCGTCAATAAAGGATCTCATTAATTCTATCTAGTATGATGATTGTTTCATATGAAAGTCTCTGATTTAGAAGAGTTTATTAATACTACATTTCTTTTTAAAATATTGCCAGCTAAATTTTACATGGTATATTTAGTAATCAAGCCCCATAAACATATTCTGATTTTTTTCCTCAAAAGACTTGCATGCATAAAGGCCATCCTTTTGTATATTTAATTTTCAACCAAATACATGTACTTTTCAAAAATATTTTAAATACGATGAAGAAACATTGCCAACAGTCTTCATTATCTTTTCAGAATTAAAAATCAAGAATGAGTGGACCCTGTCTGACGGATTTACACTGAGTCAAATTTGGTTTATACATACATTTCAATATTCAGTTGCAACATCGCATCCTCTTACAGTAAAATATATGGAATAAAAATTAAGATAAAGGGACTCCTGGCTGGTTCAGTCTGTAGAGCGCACAACTCTTGATCTCGGGGTTGTAAGTTTGAGCCCCACGTTGGGTGTAGAGATTACTTAAAAATAAAGTCTTTAAAAGAAAACTAAGATGAATACACAGTCTCCACTTTCATGTTACCCACTTTATATTGGGCAGACATGATTTTGTTTCTTTCTCTGGAATAATCTTTCACTAGACATGAATAATTGCTTTTCTCCATGTATTCAGGTTCATCAGCTTGGCTGTGAAGTTGTCGTCTTGCTATTGGAACTTAATCCTGACCAAATCAATCTTTTTAATTGGGCGATTGACCGATGCTACACAGGTTCCTACCAGCTTGCATCCGGCTGCTTCAAAGCCATCGCAACTGTGTGTGGAAGCAGGTATGTATGTGGTCTTGGAAGTGAAAGGTACCTTCAAGTGGCAAGTACAATGAAGGTTGTTCTCCATGATGATGAACACGTGAGAGCAGTAAGTTCTAAGGAAATACAAAATGGCCAATATTTCCCCAGTAGATAGTCCGCTCCCTTTAAGTCTGCAGCTACATTGACTTTTCTCATCCTCCAGAAGAGTGATTTGGAGTGGTACCATCCATCTTTTTAATTGCCTGGAAATTCACAGTGAAGCATGAGAACAAAATTTGAAAATGAAAAACAAGATACATTAAAGGAATTTCTAGAAATGTTTGTGACAGATGTGAACTATAAGCCCTTCAGCCATCCTGAGACCAAACTAAATCCAGGAAGCAACCTTAAAATGTTATCTCTCTCTTGGCCAGGACTTCAGAAAGGAAGAAAAAAGAAAATGTGACACCGTGGGTTCCTTAGATTACACTTGTAAAACCACCCTCCTTAGTTATATAAATTAGTCCCTCAGTGAAGTTGTTCAGCACTGTAATTTACTGAGTGAAATAATTTCACTATTTCATTGAAACAATTTCATAGCTAAGATGAAAGGGTTAATGAAGACCACAAAGTGCATAGCTTTTCCCAAGGAAGAGCTTATGTGTTAGAAACTGAGAGATGGCAGCTCAAGTTTATTTTTGAAAAGACTCGTATAGACTATCGACTTCCCTTCTTAATTAAATGTTGCATTTTAAATAACTATCTTGAGCTACCAGATGAAGGGAATAAAAGTGAATTAGTTTCAAATTCTGACCTAGTACAACCTATTCTGTTCTAAATTAATAAGAACAGAATATTAGAGACATCTACTTTCAATAAACCTTAAAATGGACATGCTATGTAAAGAGAGAGGTGTCTCTTTATATTTTTATCTTTCATTTATAAAGATAGTAGATAATATTTCACACCTAAAGCTTTCATTTTCTATAAACTTAGTAGTAGAATGTTTATTATATACTTTAATCTCTATAAAAGTTACAGCAGATGAATTGAATCTAAGCTGCCTGGTTGGATATCATTTTACTTTGCTCTGTTAACATTATGAAATAATACTTACTCCTATAGAATATTACCAAAACAGCACTTTTTTGCAAAAAAAAAAAAAAAATCTTTCTCCAGAGTGTGCTTTTATTTTCAGATATTTTGACATTCTAAAAATAAATTTTTGTTCACATGACTCTTTGATTTTGAAAATATATTTAGAAAAAAAAAAGAAAATATATTTAGAATATGACTTGGACCATAGATCCCTTTGACAAAAATGAAAATAATAAGAGTTACCTCTCTTTGCTGCCTTTCTCCCAGTGAACTGGATTTGAACCATCCTAGTCAAATTTGTTTCATTGCATGGCCATCTCATAAAATATTATACTGCATTCCTCTGAATGAGTCTAGGTATTTTTCCTTAAAGAACACAAACAAATATCTATGAATTTAGCAGAATAATCTCGATTTCAGTAATACCTCCAGTCACAAAAATATTAGATTGTATAACTCTCCAATTTAGATTTTTTAAGATCTCCTTCTAAACTATTCTGCTCTCTTAGACAAACTTTGCGTATCAGCTTACATTTATGACACTCATCTATCCTGCAGGGAGGTTTGAGGACTGGGCAGCTCCATGGCCTCAACCTGTTGGCCAAGAAGGTAGCCAACCCTTGTGCCATTTGTCACCAAGGGGCATTTCAAAATTTAAAATTTCAGCTGTGACTTAAATTTGTTCTCTCTCCCCATAAATTCTCAGTCTGCATAGTCTAGATAAGCCTCTAGATTTGTTTGGACATCTTAAGTTTTGCACTTAGGTTTTCAGTACTTTTTTTGAAACCAATTCTAATGTTTTAGCTTTTGCTTTGTTTTCTGCAAGTTTGCCTCTAAAAACACTAAATATCATATGTTATGAAATAATACGTTCCTAAAAAGTCATACATAAAGTGGGTCATATTTTAACCTTCACAAACAAATTACCTGTACAGTAATTCCTACAAGACGTATTCTAAAGCAAAGAATCTTTCTTGTCAAGAATTACCTCCTCCTAGGGGCGCCTGGGTGGCGCAGTCGGTTAAGCGTCCGACTTCAGCCAGGTCACGATCTCGCGGTCCGTGAGTTCGAGCCCCGCGTCAGGCTCTGGGCTGATGGCTCAGAGCCTGGAGCCTGTTTCCGATTCTGTGTCTCCCTCTCTCTCTGCCCCTCCCCCGTTCATGCTCTCTCTCTGTCCCAAAAATAAATAAACGTTGAAAAAAAAAAATTAAAAAAAAAAAAAAAAGAATTACCTCCTCCTTTTCAAATAGAAATGAGCATATGCTGGATTTATTTTTATAGGAATGTGACAGTTTATAAGCAGACTCATTTACTAAGGAACAATATACAATTGACTATAAAATACCTAATAACCTCAAAGATTGAACATTTTTTAAAAATGCTCTTGATTAAAATTTTCTTTGGTTTTAGAAGAGGGAATTAGCCATTTTGCGTAGTTATTATGTCGATCCCTTTATTCATCAGCTGTGATAATGGAAAAATATTTCTTCACATTATTTCTTTTCTATCTATAGAGGACTCGTGTGTGTGTGTGTGTGTGTGTGTGTGTGTGTGTGTGTGCGCGCGCGCGTGTGCGCATGTACATATGTTGTGAACTGGCTGGAATCTATTCAAAACTGAAACGGTAACTATAATTTTGATATATCTAGTGATATTGAGAGATTTAGAAGTCAGCATGGATCTTGAATAGGACCAGGAGAAGTGAGGATAAAAGTAGAAAGTGATGGTAGACCTGATAATATTAATTCTGGAGAATTTTTTATAAAATATGTTTTATATTTGATTAAAAATGATTAAATGCAGCTCAGTACTATAATTTAGCACCAAAGAAAAGAGAAAATGCTGTCAGGCAGCATTAATTCAAATAACTATTTGACTTCTGTGTGTGTTCTTATTAATTTCCCCACAACTCCAAATTATATCAGTACGGAACAGAGAAAGAAATTGAGAATGAGATTAAATGGCTTTCTAACGTTCTAAATCAAAGTAAATAGTATGCTTTAGATTAAAAGTGGAGGTTACTAGCTTAACTCAATGAAATTCTCTTCACTTTTAATTAAATACTGATTGAAGGGTTCTATTGTTTTTACTCTTACCATCCAACATACTCCTAAAATATATTTAGTAAGTGTTTTAGAATCATGTAGAAGGTCAAAATTTTAATTTATAAAGAATTTTGTTGGGTTTATTTTTGGAGGTGGTTTTGGAGGAGTTTCCAATGCTGTTTGTACGTCTGTTTTGCCTGTAACTTTTCATCAACCTTTCCTAATTTAAATCAGGCTTGGCGAACTTCAATTATTAAAAGTAAATGTCTCACGTGTCTTAAGGGAATATCATCTATTACCAAGGAAGACAAGGGAAGCTTATGGGTCATGAATCCCAGTCACGCTCCCTGGCTGGTGATGCAAAAGCTTGTTTGGTTGTGTCAGCAGCTAGAGTATTTCAAGAGAACAGAGAGTTTAGGAATTTGGACTCAGGAAATGTGCTGTCTTGAGTTTGAATTCTAGCTCTGCCTCCAATCAAGCTGTGTGCTCCTGAGCAAGTTACTACAAATGCTTACTCATTTGTAAAATGGGAACAATAGCACAGTTGGGGTAAAGATTAAATAAAACCAATCTTTTATTTATTTTTTTAACATGGTAGATGCTAGCCTCGGTAATTGTGACCATGAAAGAAATGCATGCGGTGTGCTTACTGCTGTATTTTAAAACAATGAAAAACAACCTAAAGACTGTTAATAGGGGAATGAGTAAATAAATTACAGTGTATCTGATCAACTCCTTACACATAGATCTGTATATCTGAGCATAAGAGATGTTTGTGAAGTTCAAAACCAATCGCTTGACCTATGGCCTAGCACATAGTAAGCACTCTGTTAACACTCTGATTATTCAATAGCTATTGGAAGCAGAAAGCTGTGATATAATCCCCTCCACTAACTCATAAAATGTGTTTCTCTCCAGAATACCTCAAAGTTATCCGGAACTTTGTCATTTAGTCCTACATAAGCCAGAACTGGTGGCTGGTTCCCAAATTCTTCAAAATCTCCTCTCTTCTAGATTGGGGGGGGGGAGGGGTTGGAGAAACAGTTTTATTTTTTGGTTCACTTTCTGAACAATATCGCCTTTCATATTTATTTTACAACTTGATTTTTATTCCAAATGACCACAGCTGTCTTTTTCTTTTACCTTTCCACTGCCTTTGTTGAATAATTTAATAGTGAAAGCCTGTTTTAAAGTTTATTTATTTATTTTGGGAGAGAGGGAGTGTGTGTGTGTGTGTGTGTGTGTGCCTGTGTCAGTAGCAGAAGGGCAGAGAGTGAGAATCCCAAGCAGGTTCTGCGCTGTCAGCCCGGAATCCAACATGGGGCTCAATCTACTGAACCATGACATCATAACCTGAGCCGAGATCAAGAGTCGGACACTTAACCAAAATAGCCCTTAAGACTATTTTAAACATTTAAGTACGAATGTTTTATTTGTCCTCCTTCACTCATTTGAGATCTCTCTAATTTTTTCCATCCCTAGGTTTCTTTCATTTTCTATATGTGTTATTTCTTTCAATGTTGTTTTCCATACGTTCCATAGCTCAGCCCTAAGCAGTTAATTGAATGCCCTGAGTACATGGTCAAGTGCATAGCCCTGCATAGGAGGGAGGCTTTCCCTTCCCTTTTCCTGCCTTTAAATCCCCAATGATCCAGCAATATTATCCAGTATTATTTTATATAAAGATGCATATATGTTAAATCTTAGTATCAGGGGCAGCAATATAGGTAAGACATCTCTGCCACTGTGGGGCTCACAGAGCTTTCTTTCTAGTTTCATAGCTCCAGATCTTGTAGTTTGTTAGAACTCCAAATGAAATGTGCAATTGGAGGCTGTCTCGGAGGCTGATAGCATTGTGGATAAGTTAATTCTTTGGAGTCAGACTTATCCAGGATGCAGTCTGGGCCCCACCACTTGTACGTGACCTTGGGCAAATGCTTAACTTCTCCAGGCCTCACAGGCTTGTTGTGAAGATTAAGTAGCAAATCTCGGTAAAGGCCTTGGCAGAGTAACCAGCACAGAGCAGGCAGGTCATAACATAAATGTTACTCATCGTTCTTCGTTGTCCTCAGCACCATCATGTGGGAGGCTTTCCCCAGTTTCTCATCTGACAAACCAGCCTCATGCTTTTTGTGTTTATTTAAAAATAACAGTTCTAGGGACACCTGGGTGGCTCAGTCAGTTAAGTATCTGACTCTGCATTTCGGCTCAGGTCACGATCTCACGGTTCGCGAGGTCGGGCCCCACATTGGGCTCTGCACTGACAGCAAGGAACCTGCTTAGGATTCTCTCCCTCTCTCTCTGTCCCTCCCACACTCATTCTCTCTCTCTCTTTCTCTCTCAAAATAAAAAATAAATACATAAATAAGATTTTTAAAATAAATAAAAATACAAGTTCTAGAAAAGTAATCACTTTGGAGTGCAAATTAGTAAGGCCATTTGGGGGGCAATATGGCAATATCTGCTATCATTTTAAATGTTCCCTTTGATCCTGCATTACCTCTTCTAGAAATCTGTTCTAAAGAAATACTTGCACATTTGGAGTCTGTGACATTATAACGGCGAAAAAATGAAAATAACCTTGAAGGGTCTGTTAATGCGTGTCAGAGGTTGGATTCCTCGGGAAACAGACTCTGAGGTGAAGATGTGAGTGTAGGACATTTATTAGGGAATGCCCTTGGAATCAAAATCTATGGGGAAATGAAGGAAGTAGGCCTGGGCAGAGGAAAAGAGACCTCAGCCAGTCCCACAGGGGCTGCTGCTGGGAATTGGCACAAACTTGGCCTAGGCAGACCTCTTTGGCTGAAGGCAGTTCAGCCCGATGTCTCAACCTCCAGTGCTAGTTGGAAGATTGAATGCCTCAGTCCTGAAAGGGGGATCGAGGTGGCAAACCACAGCATCCACGGCGAGACTGGTTACTGATGGTATGACCATACTACGGAATCCTGGGCAGCTGTTAAGTAGACTCAGATAAGCCTCATTCACGGAAAAAGTTAATCTCCAAATAATACGCATAGGTAATACAATCACATTTATGTTTAAAATCCTGTGTAATGGGGAGGGGTACTTAGAGGCACATATTTATATGTACACTTAGAAAAGGGTGAGTGGCTCTTACAGCGGGGGAGAGAAAGGAAATGGGCATTTCCACATTTTATTCGATGTACTTAGCAACAGCCAGCACCAACTGGCCAGCTCTATGAGTGAACCATCTTCAGAACAGATCTTCTGGCCATGGGTGTTGCTTGAATCTTAAAAGAAAGTTGTATTGGGATGCCTGGGTGGCTCAGTTGGCTGGGTGTCTGACTTCAGCTGAGGTCACGATCGCATGATTTGCGGGTTTGATCCCCACTTTGGGCTCTGTGCTAACAGCTCAGAGCCTGGGGCCTGCCTTGGATTCTGTGTCTCTCTCTCTGCCCCTCTCCTGTTCACACTCTCTCTCAAAAAATAAATAAACCTTAAAAAATTAAAATTAAATTATATTAAATTAAAGAAAGTTGTATTCATGTGTTAGTAGTGAGATGAAAAATTAAGCTTGAGTAATATCAAAAACAAGAAGTGAAAATATCCTTTTTTCACCCCCAAGCCATCTTCTGCTTTCTGAAGTTTGCCTCAAAATAAATGTCAGTCACTCACTAGCTATGAACTATTCCCTAATTGTTTATCTTATCAAGGGTTTTCTATTCATGATCTCTTTTCCACTATAAGAAAAAACACACAGCAAAAAAAAAAAAAAGTCATCTTTAAAGAGTATTGTATAGCAAGAAAATGAAATGAATTTCAACTCCATTTTCCCTTTGATTATACTGCTATTTGCCACATAACCTACTCCCTGTGTTTCTGCCTCCACCCCCAGCTCCTGTCCCGTGCATACAATCAATTGCCAAATCCTGATGATTTTATCTCCTTTGTAGTTTTTAGATCTTATCCCCTCCTTTCTGTCTCTATCATAACTGCCCTAATTCAAACCCTCATCAGTTCCCCTTTGGACCATGGTAACAGCTCCCAATATCGACCCCCCCTACAAATTCCTTCTCCACGCAAAACTCAGAGTGGTTCTTCAAAATCAGTGTCATTGCCTCACTCCCCTACTGAACATCCTGTAGGATCTCCATAACTTTTAGGATGAAGTTCATAAGCTTCTGAGCCCACCTACCACCCTAGTCCCATCTTCTTTCACTCAGTCTGCTACACAGAGATTCTTTCCTTTACAGAAGGGATCTTCCCATTTCATTCTCGTAATCTTTCAAAATGCAGTTGTCTCTGCCTAGAACACTCCCCCATATGACCCCTTCCATAGCCTGGCTAATGTCTCCTGGTTCTTCAGAGCTCAGTTTACTTGTTTCCTCCTTAGAAAAGCCTTCCCTAACACCAAGTCTGGTGTAGATATCCCTCATCAGGATTGTCTAGCATGCTGTGGCTACTCCCATCATAACTAGATGGTATAGATTATCTCCCCAACTAAACACCAAGTCTCCCTTAAAGGAACAGACCAGCCTTACTAACTTAGTATCGCTAGTGCTGTGCAATTGTTCCTGGTAAATGTTGGGTGTTTACCACATTTAAATGGATTGAATGAAAATGTTAAATCAGTGAGCTACTGAGAAATGTAGAGATATCTTCTGTTCTTTCCATTCTTATTTGGTTATCATTAAAATCTATTTACGTGAGATAGATTTTTGTGTGTTCACTTATCTGGGTGCAACAATATTGAATTTTAAACAAAAATAGAGCTATTTCCCTTTTTCTAATAAACAGCAAAAGAATGAGGGGCAGAGGAAATGCCCAAATGGGCATGAAAGTGTCATTAGTAAGTGTGACTGAGGTCAGTTGTCACCTAGAATCATGATTATGTTATCATGAATCAATGTTATCATGATTGTTAACCAGCCTGTCATGTAAACTATGCTGATTGGTTTTTGGTTTTTGTTTTAGGAACTATCCCTTCGACATAGTGACATTGTTAAACCTTGTTCTATTCAAGGCCTCTGACACCAACAGAGAGATTTATGAAATCTCCATGCAGCTCATGCAGGCACGTATCACTTACTTATGTACAAACTTCCATCCTTGAGCACAAAAGAATAGAAAGGGTAGTTGATAACTGGATTGCTGCTTATTCCTGTATATCACTGGCGGATATGAAAAGTAGAAAACAATTATATAATCTTCTGTGAACACAGGAACTAACTGATGCTTTACCTTTAATACTATATTAAAATATGCATTCATTTGTTTTGTTACTATGAAACTTGATTAAATATAAATACTCCTGAGACAGCCAGCCAATGTTTTTTCATACCGTGTCTTACTTTCCTACCTCTCTGTAGATCCTTGAAGCAAAGCTCTTTGTATACTCAAAGAAAGTCGCTGAACAGAGACCCGGAAGTATTCTCTATGGAACGCACGGCCCATTGCCACCCCTCTACAGTGTGTCACTAGCCCTCTTGTCATGTGAACTGGCCAGGATGTACCCCGAGCTCACCCTCCCACTCTTCTCAGGTACCATGCAATGACCTGTGTGATCATTTCTGCACAAAGTAATCTTCCCTTTATTTTATTTTTTATACAAGAGAACAAACCTACGCTTTTGCTCACTTACTTTTCAATAAGTTTAAATCCTTGAGGGGAACAGCATCACATGGATTCTGTGTCCAGTGGTCTTAGCAGGAAGGCTGCTTCGGAATTTGGCATGAACCATGCTGCTCTTTCCATGAGCAAGAGTTACCTTTCCCCAGATTATCCTGGGCTTGTTCGGTTTGCCACTAGGAGTCGCTGTGTTGTTCCTTGCTTTGTATGCATACGAGTATCTCTTGCCTAGATAGAATTCAGTTACAACTCAAGCATAAACACCTTAAATTTAAGAAGAGTTGTGTGTTTCCTCTGGTTCCGGTGACCCCTAGTATTACCAGAAAGGATGGCCTTGGGCCACCGCCTTCCAGACACTTTTGTTATTTTAGGAGACCTGTTCCCAGTGGGTTCTAAGATGGCAGAAAGGGAAGGGCAAGGCCATAATCTTCCATTCCTGTCCCAGCATCCCCTGCATGAGGTCCTCAACAGTGCAATCCACCTGCTACATAAAACCAAATATGCTTAGCATTCCTCCACTCAAACGTCTCTCCCTAGCTGCCCTAAAAATAGCTGCCGATGATAACAGCTTCCATCTGTTGGGTTGTTAATATATGGCATGCTCTATACTAAGCACTTTACGTACACTTCTGTTATCATTTGATTTCTACAACCCCACAAGTACCGGTTAGAAAGGGGCTCTGGGCTTGGCAGCCGGGGTTCATCCCTGATCCTGCCATTCACTGGTTGTTTGACCTTGGGCAAGTCACAGAACCTCTAAATTCTGTTTCCTTATCTGCAGTAATAACTACCTGAGAGGGTGCAACGATTAAAATAAGCTGATAAAAGCCAAGCAATTAGCTTCGTCCTGGTGTGGAATTACCACCACCACCCCTACCACCATAATCATCCTTCTTATTTTACGGACGAGATGCTGAGGCTTAGAGACGTTAAATAACAGGAATGCCTTCACTTATTAAAACAAAAAAAAAAAAACAAAAAAAAACTCCTCTTCCAAACTTCCTTGCTTTCCATCTTTTCATCCAGGAACCTTCTGCTTCCATTTCACTTGATCCTTTACATCGCAGGCCATTTTGTAAATCCTTGATTTTGTGCATGCTGTTCCCTTTGCTGGAAATGGCCCTTCTCTCCCTCTCCCTAACTCCAGTCTTCCTTAAGACCTAATTGAAAATCTGCTTCTACCGTGAGAACCTCTCCATCCATCTGCAGCAGAGTTAGTCACATCCTTGCCTCGTGCCTGCAACAGTGGAGGGACTCCAGAAAAGCCTTCTTGATGAACTAGTTCTCTTCTTGGAAAACTAAAATTTAATTTTATTCATGTCAACCAAGATTCGAGTGCTAGCTATATGCCAGACACTGTGTTTGGGTCATAGGAACACAGATGTAAATAAAAGAGTCTCTCTTCCATCAATGGGTCATAGTCTAATAATAAAGAAAGATGTGTAATCATATGGTTAGTGGGATACAGGGCAGCAAGCGCAATTAAAAAAAAAAAAGCACATTCTGTGTATGGGATGGAAGATAAGGGGATAATCGATTATTGGACCAGGAGTATCAGGCAAGACTTCCCAGAGAAGTTGGTGTCTCAGCTGCAGTTGGAAAGAGGAGTAGAAATTTGCAAAGCAAACAAGTAGTTGACATTACAGTTGGCAAGTAGATGGGTATTACAGACTGAGAAAATAGCACATGCATTGACCTAGAGGTTTAAAATAACATGCTGTATTTGAGAAATTATATGTTGGTCGGTTTGGCTAACATAACAGGCAAGGACAGGGGAAGTTATAGATGGTCATGGACAGACAGAGAGGTAGAAGTCAAATCTTGGAAGGCTTTGTATTGCACCCTAAGGAGTTTGTAGGCCACTTATCTCTAGGTGTTCCTTGAAACCCTCAGAGCCCTGGGAATAGGAAGGGCATCCAAGCAAGCTGCTGGGGTTCTGGAAGCCGCTGATCAGCTTAAAACAAGAAGGGAGGAGGACAAGATCAGAATGCATTTTAGAAAGACCAGCTGCAGTGTGGAGAGTGGATAAAAGAACATCCAGTCTAAAGAAAGAAGATCAGCTGAGGAAAAATGACAGTGGTCCACACAGGAAATTACGGAGGCCTGAACTAAGTCCAGTGAGAGTGGAAAGGGGAGCCCAGAGTCAAGAGCTACCAGGCAAGGTAGACAGAGGGCAATCCTTGGGATGGTATCTGGGAGGTAGGGGGTGAGGACCCTACCTTGAGAGCCAATCCACGGAAAAGGAGAGGTAAGGCAAGGCAGAGATCATGAGCTCAGCCAGGGATATCGAGTGTAGGTATCTGTCAGACATTCCTGTGTAGAGACAGACTGGTGTGAAGGGAGGGCCCCTGCTAGTGACTCATTGAGGAATAGAAGGGGTAGACCCAAGAGAGCAGATGTGACCATGAGTGGAGAGAGCACAGAGGGGAAGAACGCACCCAGACACCCAGCTTCTAAGGTCTGGGCCCAGAAAGAGTGAGGGAACAGACGGGGATAGGGGCCCATTCAGAGAGGAAGGAGAACACCTAGAAAGTGAACTTCATGGAAACCTAGAGAAGAACGGATTTCAGAGGTGAGCAGTCCACAGCCTTGACTGGAGCTCCCAGGAGCTCCCTCTGGACCTCACAGTTCACGATTCACAATTATTGGTAACTGTCAATCGTTTCCATGGAGAAGTAGCAGCAGAAGCCAGGTCTCAGTGGCTTGGCTGGGAAAGAAGGAAAGAACGAGAGGATAGAGCAGATGCAGAGCCTGAGGGGGAGCAGGACTGGAGCCTTATTGGCTGAGAGGAAGAAGCTGGTAACAGGGTGGACAAATCAGGGGAGAGGAAGTAAAAGTACTGCAAGTTTAAGAACAAAAGAAGCTCGTACAATGAGTTGCAAGCAGGTTCAATCTAACTTGTCAAGAATTAACCTTTCGGCTATTTTGATTTATGAGGAATAGCTTTTTTTTTTTTAATAACGTGGAAAAATAAGGAGGTTACAGAGATTTCTAGCTCTCACTTTTACTGTTTTTACTACTGAAAACCCTGTGGTGAGATTTTTATTGCCTGTAATTTCAGATGAGTTAATTCCTTGTAAGTAGCCAGGCAAGTTGCTCAGGGCCCTCCCAAAGAAGCCGGAAAATGTACGTAGCAGCCCGCTAACCTCCTCTCACATTTTTTAAGTTTGTTTCTGGAGGGGTGAATGGGAGTTGTTTCCATGTCTGTGGCATTTTTTCATCCTCTTTTCCCTTTAGAAAGATCTCTACAATCCTGGCCCTGATCTAGGTGTGTGGGATACTTTAGACAGACTTCCCCCCCCCCACACCCCCATCTGACCTTATGTCTGACAGACAAGATGCAATAAACATCATAAATAAGCAAATTATGTGATGTGTTAGAAGCTAATCATGGCTACAAAAAAGACAATAGGTTTCTTTACCACTGTTAAAAGACGACAAGTATTCTTAATGGCAGTTGTCCCTCCCACTGGAAGGATTTATTCCTCTCCAAAATCTCAGTCCTTTCTAGTCAAGTTAAAATACAATAAAACCTTGGTTTGCGGGCATAAATCATTCCAGAAACATGCTTATAATCCAAAGCACTTGTATATCAAAGCGAATTAGGAGAACCATTGGCTCAGTTATGATCATGTGCCATTCGGCATCATGTACGACTCATATTGCAAGACGTCGCTCATTTATTGAGTTAAAATTTATTAGAAATGTTTGCTTGTCTTGCAGAACACTCACAGAGCAAGTTACTCGCAATCCAAGGTCTTACCTGTAGTTTTTTTGCCATGCAAGTGAATCTTTGTAGCCAGAAGTCCTTTTTCTCTGCTGAACCCCTATAGCACTCGTTTGTTCCTTTCTGTGTCATTTGTCACTTTCTACCTTGCTCCAGAGCCACCTGTCTCAGAGCCTCCTCTTCAGGGACAGGAACTGAATCTTGAATCCTTGCTGGCTCCGTAGTGCCTAGCACAGTGGCTTGACCTAGAAAAGGCCCAGTATGTTGAATAGATAAATGTTCCAGTTTTCTAAGGATCTGACTATGTGTCAGACAAGTTCATGATATCAGTTGTCACATCCGTAAAGTTTCGAAATTAAGTAAGTTTTGAAATTTCAAGCAATGTAAAACATAACTGTTCACCCTGATTATTGCGGCACAGCATTAAATATATTCGTAGTGTTCACAATCGAAAAATTACAATTTTTGGAAAAAGGGCCAAATCAATTAAAGCTACCGTCTCAGGGATCTAGTGGATTATCTTGGTTTAATTCCTGGCATCTGTGTTGTTCTATTGTTTAGCGGCCAAAAACTCTCCAAATGAGATTACGTGCCACACTGGATAATAACAAGTGCATCAGACCATGCTCGCGAATTTCCCTTAGGATCAAACCGTTTCTTCTCTAGATGTTAGAAATAAAAGATGGCAAGCAGCTTGCAGCAGATAGGTAATGCTGTGCTTTTATTTCCGGAGAAAGCTTATTCAGGTCATAAAATTAAATGCTACTGGCGGTGAAACAGTGCAAAAGGCTCTCAGAGAAAATAGTGCTGAAATCACTGGACTGGATGCACCATTTTACCATTTTGAATCATTTATTTCATAAAATGAAGTGCGACACTGAGCACAAGCTTCCACACGGTTGGCAGTTTTCAAGTAGATGCCACAAACATGAGTCCACGCACTGGCTTCGTTCTCACTTTTACAGCTGAGAGTTCATAGAAGACACCTGGTAAAATATTGGTATAGTGGAAAGACAGTAATTGTTATAAGAAGCCTAGCCACGGTTTATTAAGAGCCTCCTAGATGACCAGCACTGTGTTGAGCATATACTATACCTTATATCTTTTAATATATAAAAGACCATGGGATTGGATCCAAACCACCCATGTGGTCCCATTGTATAGATGAGGAAGCTGAGGAACAGAGAGGTTAAATAACTAACACAGAATTTCATGCAGCTGGTAATGTGGAGCCGCTGGGACCTCATCACGTGTCCTTCTGATTCCGAGCCCCTTGTTTTGTGCGCTCTGATACACGTCGTCCGTAGCAGTGGGTGTGAAGTCATGAGGCCTTCCACCCCAGTCCACTTTGACCAAGCCCAGGCTTTCCCCCCTGTGCGCTCCCACGAGCCTCCGCAGAGCACCAGGGGCGAGAGCCTTGAGGGCGAGTCTCAGTTGTAAGATCTTGCGGCCTGGAGGAGCTGCTGTACACGTGAAAATGCTTTGTAAACTGAAGTCACCGTCCGATCTGTCGGTTGGTGTTAAGCTCTGTATTTATTTTGATGAGATAACATGTGGCCTTTGGTCACTGCCACTCTCTCCAGAGGTAAGCCAGCGATTTCCCACGACACACCCAAACGGGCGTCAGATCATGCTCACCTACCTGCTGCCCTGGCTGCACAACATCGAGCTGGTGGACAGCAGGCTCCTCCTCCCGGGATCAAGCCCCAGCAGCCCAGACGATGACGTCAAGGACCGGGAAGGAGAAGTGCCCACTTCACACGGGCTGAGAGGGAGTGGCTGGGGCTCCCCGGAAGCTACGTCACTGGTCCTGAATAACCTCATGTACATGACGGCCAAGGTAAACTCCGAGGAAACGGGCCTCAGTAACACGGCTCTGTCATCCAGGAAAACCCGCGGGTTAATCAAGCCCTGTGCTCCCAACTCGGGGCAAGTGGCACTTATTGTGAAAAGTCACACAAATAGGGCATGGACGGGGATGAAGGTGCTTCATGTCACTGGACTGTATGCTTAAAAACGTACGTGATGGGGCGCCTGGGTGGCGCAGTCGGTTAAGCGTCCGACTTCAGCCAGGTCACGATCTCGCGGTCCGTGAGTTCGAGCCCCGCGTCAGGCTCTGGGCTGATGGCTCGGAGCCTGGAGCCTGTTTCCGATTCTGTGTCTCCCTCTCTCTCTGCCCCTCCCCCGTTCATGCTCTGTCTCTCTCTGTCCCAAAAATAAATAAAAACGTTGAAAAAAAAAAAAAAAACGTACGTGATGTGCATTTTCCCACAATTTTTAAAAGTAATAATATAAATACAAATGATACTGCTAACATACTAGAAATCATGAGAACAAGTATGTGCATTATAAATGGCTGGAAAATGGCATCTTGCTGAGGAGTGGCCACGTCTCCCCCTCCTTAGGATTTCGAGATGGCCATGACCCTTATAACAACTTTTCCTCAAACATTCTGCCTCCTGACATTTTTTTCCCCCACGTCTCCTGGGCCGGTTTTTATCTTGTTTGTTCTAGTATGGAGACGAAGTTCCTGGACCAGAAATGGAAAATGCTTGGAATGCTTTAGCCAACAACGAGAAATGGACCAACAACCTGAGGATCACCCTGCAGTTCCTGATCAGCCTGTGTGGCGTGAGCAGTGACACGCTTCTCTTGCCCTACGTAAGTGTCCCTCACCCTTGGAGTCATTGCTCCTGTCCGTTGTATTTGCAACTGCCAGTGGGACTGTGCTCTTTGCACCGAGTAAAATGGGAAGGTCAACTTCTGTCAGTCATGCTAATCTCCTAGGAGCTCATCTAGGTATTACATAAAAGTTTCCTTCTGTCCCCCGAGAAGCAGGCGACAGTCAGTGTCTCAGTGACCCCTCTGTCGTCCTCTTTCTAAGCCTTTGGACACAGAGATGTATGAATTAAGCAGTGGTTATTTTCCTAACAGTTACTAAAAGCTACCTTCTATAAAAATTAGACCCACCACGTAAGAGAAACTCAGTAAAGCATCATGTTATTACTCATAAAGATGTTTTGTGTGTACATCTTGATGCTTTTACATCTTGAGTTTCCAGGTGTTTCTCTTCAAATGTAGGTGGGAGGAGAGAAATAGGCAGAGAGAAATCTTCCGGAGATATGTAATATTTAGTGTTTGTATTTAAAGATGATACGGTCAATAAAAGGACAGCATTTTTAAAAATTTTTTTTTAATGTTTTGTTTATTTTTAAGACTGAGAGAGACAGAGTACAAGCAGAGGAGGGGCAGAGAGAGAGGGAGACACAGAATCCAAAGCAGGCTCCAGGCTCTGAGCTGTCAGCGCAGAGCCTGACACGGGGCTTGAACTTATGAACCGTGAGATCATGACCTGAGCCGAAGTTGGACGCTTAACCAACCGAGCCACCCAGGGGCCCCAAAACAACAGCATTTTTTTTTTAATTTTTTTTTCAACGTTTATTTATTTTTGGGACAGAGAGAGACAGAGCATGAACGGGGGAGGGGCAGAGAGAGAGGGAGACACAGAATCGGAAACAGGCTCCAGGCTGTGAGCCATCAGCCCAGAGCCTGACGCGGGGCTCGAACTCCCGGACCGCGAGATCGTGACCTGGCTGAAGTCGGACGCTTAACCGACTGCGCCACCCAGGCGCCCCAACAACAGCATTTTTAAAACCGTAACTCAACTGGCATTTGTGTGCTGGTTGTTTTTCTGAGAGATTTTCTGGCTGCCCGTTGTTTCGAAGCCACACCAACATCCGGCCTCAGGTCTGACAATGAGGGCTACAATCAGACAGAGCTTTAATCCAGAGTTAGTTTTTAAATTTAAAACCATACCAACAACCAAAACTCATTAGTTTCTAGGGAAGAAGAGAACAGCAAGGGACTGGACTCCTTGTCTAAACAAAAATCACTAGCTGTTTTTCCCCATGGTTTGTATAAATAAAATGCTTTCTAGATAAGGCTTTAGATGCAAGTTTTCAGTTTAGGGAGAATTCATGTGCCCCAAAAGTAGCTTGTGTAAACTCGGCCATTAGGGAAGGGAAAGTCTTTGACATGCACTCCTATCAGACATGCATGTAAAGGGAGGCGAATTTTTTTTTCTTTTTTCTTTTTTTTTTTTAATTTTTTTTTTCAACGTTTATTTATTTTTGGGACAGAGAGAGACAGAGCATGAACAGGGGAGGGGCAGAGAGAGAGGGAGACACAGAATCGGAAACAGGCTCCAGGCTCTGAGCCATCAGCCCAGAGCCTGACGCGGGGCTCGAACTCATGGACCTCGAGATCGTGACCCGGGCTGAAGTCAGACGCTTAACCGACTGCGCCACCCAGGCGCCCCGGGAGGCGAATTTTAATGCAGACACTCCGATTCATGCTGGGAGACCATGAAGTTGAGCTCTCAGCATGGTAGCTCTGGGGATGATGCATTCATGGAAGGGAACAGCTTACAGTCTAGCATTCTTGCGGGCGAGGCTCTGGAAAACATCCCGTGTCCCATGTTTCTTCTCAGATCAAAAAGGTGGCAATATACTTGTGCCGTAACAACACCATTCAAACCATGGAAGAGCTTCTCTTTGAGCTGCAACAGACGGAGCCCGTGAATCCCATCGTCCAGCACTGTGACAACCCGCCGTTCTACCGCTTTGCGGCCAGCAGCAAGGCCTCTGCGGCAGCCTCTGGTAGGGGAAGGGAAGCTGGGTGGACATCTTGTCTTGGATCCCTGGATTTTCCTTTACCCGGAATACTGAATGGAAAGGAGAGAGAGAGAGAGAGTGTGTGTGTGTGTGTATGTGTGTATTGTTTTTTCTTATTCCTGTTTAAACTTCGTTTAAGAGATGGCTTAAGAATAGCTGAGACTGCTGGGGTGCCTGGGTGGCTCAGTCGGTTAAGCATCTGACTTCAGCTCAGATCGTGATCTCGTGGTTCCTGAGTTCAAACCCCACGTTGGGCTCTGTGCTGACAGCTCAGAGCCTGGAGCCTGCTTCAGATTCTGGGTCTCCCTCTCTCTCTGCCCTCTCATGCTCTGTCCCCCTCTGTCTCTCAAAAATAAATAAATGTTAAAAAAAAAAAAAGTTTTTTTTAACCAACCGTTAAAAAAAAAAACTTTTTTTTTTTTTAACGAATAGCTGAGACTCCTAAGAGCATCGTGAGTTTAATGAAATCCATTTGTAAGGATGACCATCAGTCAGGGACTTGGTAAGCCACAGAGCTTTGCACTTCAGACTGATTCCAGGCAGGGCACAGCAGTCCCTTGGGAATCTCATTTCTGGACCTTCCTTCTTATGTCCGTGGAATTTTCTTGGCCAATAACCTCCCAGGATTAGCTAAAATGCTCCCTCAGCAGTATTATCACTTCTAATAAATTGGCTTCTCAGCCTCATTTTATGAAACAGATAACACCCTCCTCAAGTTCCTTGAAGCCGGCTTCCCTTTGATTTTCCTAATATCATAACTGCCTTCAAATTTCTCTAGTCCCTTGGTCTCTTATGCCCTCTGTTTGCCCTGCACCTGCTGCCAGAATGTGTTCTCACCGAGAAGCAGTAGCCCAGGGATCAGAAACTCTAGGTACTTGGACTTGCTTCACTAACGTTAGTTTAATAACTCCCGGCCCCAGAAATGTGAAAGCGGCCAGCAGCAGGGCCAGCCGCTATAAATAAGCTCATTACCTAAGTGGTCAGGAAGAAAGGGTTTCAAGAATGTTGTAGCCTCACTTTATCAGAGAGCTAAGGAATTTGGTTTGACCGTAACAGATGTCCGGGATTCTCCCATTTCAGTGGTGTGGGCTTGGAAGGTTGTTTAGAATGTCTGAGATTGTACAGAAGATGTAAGGAATCTTTCAAACATGAGATTTTATAGGAGATCCTGCACTGTAATTACTTGAGACCTGGGCTCAACCCTCCCCCCCTACATTTCTTTTCCCCTAAGTGTCTTGCTTCTAATCCTACCTGCAGGAACCACCTCCAGCAGCAACACAGTGGTGGCCGGCCAGGACAGTTTCCCAGATGCCGAGGAGAGCAAGATATTGAAAGAATCGGATGAGAGGTTGGTGCACAAATTTGGCTTAAGGTAGTATAACTTTCAGCAACAGTCTATACAAAAGCACCTGTAAGAGTTTGTTGTGTTGCATAAATCACACACACACACACACACACACACACACACACACAAATTCTTCTTTGCCTTTAGAAACACAAACTGACTCCAATTCTGCTCTGATATCTCTAAAGGTAATGCTTTCTCCCTGAGAAAAGCCAGAGAAGACAAAGATTAAGAGGGATGTCATTCTGCTGGCTGAATCCCACTTACCGCAGGGGTTACTGCAAACCACTGGTTGTTCTGCTAGTGGGCACAGACCATCTGGAATTAGAGGGAATTTCCACGTGAAATTTTCAAATCTGATTGGGGAATGATTGCTTAGAGATTGAGCAGTTGTCTTGAGGCGAGTCTTATAAAGCATCATCATTTTTATTTCACCTTTACATTGTCACATTTGGCTAGCCAACAACAGCGCCTTTTCCTGCTAGAAGAAGCCTCTATTCCCTTTACATTAACTCTTTAATGATATTTCTCTTGCCCCTTTACCGTGCCTAGAAGCTACTCATAAATTCATAAAATCTGCATCACTATTTCCTGTGGTTAATTGTGAGGAGCAGAGAAACAAAAAGAAATAAAAAGGACTCAAATTAAAAAATAAAAATTAGGATGATTCTCATGGTGTTGAAAACTCCTCAGCCTGGGCATTTTCTAGTGAAAACTACCAGGGAGCCCTTTCACTTAAGAAATGAGTAACAAGGAAGAGACGCTCACAAATTCAGGTTGGAGATAATTTAATAGATCAGATAATGAAAATAATCCACTTAGCCCATAATGCTTTCAGATGCTTCATGATGGTCCTCAGGATTTCATCCTGTGCACAAGAATACAGCGGGGGTGGGCGCCTGGGTGGTTCAGTCGGTTGAGCAACTGGCTTCCTCTCAGGTCATGATCTCACGGCCTGTGAGTTCGAGCCCCGGGTCGGGCTCTGTGCTGACAGCTAGGAGCCTGGAGCCAGCTTCAGATTTGTGTCTCCCTCTCCCTCTGCCCGCCCCCCCCCCCCACCCCTGCTCGCACCCTGTCTCTGTTTCTCAAAAAATAAATAAACGTTGGGGCGCCTGGGTGGCGCAGTCGGTTAAGCGTCCGACTTCAGCCAGGTCACGATCTCGCGGTCCGGGAGTTCGAGCCCCGCGTCAGGCTCTGGGCTGATGGCTCACAGCCTGGAGCCTGTTTCCGATTCTGTGTCTCCCTTTCTCTCTGCCCCTCCCCCGTTCATGCTCTGTCTCTCTCTGTCCCAAAAATAAATAAATGTTGAAAAAAAAATTTAAAAAAAAAAAAAAAAGAAAAAAAAAATAAACGTTAAAAAACAATCTTAAAAAAAGAATACAGCAGGGGCGGCAGGTGGAAGACGATGACCTAAGACTGACTGCGTCTGGAGTTCTGAAGGCTCATTTCCATTTCAGGCCTCCTCAGATTCCTCAGTGTGTTCGTGACTGGGTTGCTCCACTGCCTTCGGGCAGATGCTTATCCATATGAGCTTTCCTTCAGGCTAAATGCCCAAACCCAGTGGCTCATGATCATAGACCTCGTCCTTCACAGATCTCTAATATAAGCCTTTCTTTCTTTCTTTCTTTCTTTCTTTCTTTCTTTCTCAGAAATAAGTTTTTTATGAAAGGTTTTCATACTCCGTACATCAGTGACAATACGAGATTATTAATTAACACGTTTTTAATCTATATTTGTCAGTACCTTCTTTGGAAAACTTCCTCATGGTAAATAATCACATTATCTCTCTAAAGAGATTTCTACTTTCTTTTTTTTTTTTTATTTTTTTTTCAACGTTTTTATTTATTTTTGGGACAGAGAGAGACAGAGCATGAACGGGGGAGGGGCAGAGAGAGAGGGAGACACAGAATCGGAAACGGGCTCCAGGCTCCGAGCCATCAGCCCAGAGCCTGACGCGGGGCTCGAACTCCCGGACCGCGAGATCGTGACCTGGCTGAAGTCGGACGCTTAACCGACTGCGCCACCCAGGCGCCCCGAGATTTCTACTTTCTAGTTGGAGTGTAACATTCTTTATCATTTATCGTCTAGACTGAATTTGCCGGCTTAATTTTATTTAGGGTGGAAAGGTGATGCATGTCTATCAACATCTAACTACAGAAGCCCCTTTGGATTCCTGAGTGTCCTGCGCAAGTTTTTAGTGGTGGCCCTTGAAATTAAGCTAGTCATCTCTGTAATATTGAGACCAGGCAACACCTCTAATAGAAGCTTTCTCTTTAGCTCTTGCTTTCCTCCTCCCACACTGTATCTCTGTTGGCCATTGGAAAGCCTGATGTAGTTAGGTACCCACACTTTTTATACGTATTCATATATATCTACTTTTTTCCTAATGCTGTATCTATTCATGCATAGATTTATTGATCATTTTATATATATTCATATATATGTGATCATACATATATGAATATTTTCTCCCAAAGATCATTCCATCGATCATATAATACTCCACCTGCACTATTTCTCTAATGCATTCTCTCTTTTCCATGAAAATAGACTGTGCGCTCAGCCTAAAATGTCTCATTTCTCTTCTCTCGTCTACTTATTACCTTTCCTTCCTTGTCGACCCTGTCATGCTGATTTATAGGTACTTGTACACACGCTTGTCTCAACCACTCGATTTTAATTCTTGGAAAACAGAGACCATATATCTCTTATACACATTGCTATCCTCATTGATTAGACTACTGTGTTGCACATAGTGGGCATTTTTTAATGTTTAGTCGGTATGTGAATGAAAACTGGAGAAATCTCACAGCCCCAAAGATAAGCTGTCCAAACTCCATTTAGCCCCTCTTTCTGCCTCCCTCTTCCTAACCCCATTACAGAAGACAATTACTTACCCTTTTCTTTACAGTCCTTGTAGACAAAGAGTCTATAGACATAATTGCTCAGAAATACTGACCAAGGTGCTGTGTTACCCAACCCCTGGGGGTCCTAGTCACCAAAATACATTGTTGGGCTCCAGGGGGCCCCATGGAGTTCTGCAAAGAAACAGGCCTGATGCCATGTTTTTTACAGGTAGATTAGTGGTCCTTTGATGTCTTTCAGAAATACTTAATACTATTATTGTACTAACAAAAAGTTCAGATAGGTTATGGTACTGTTAATGCAAGGGCAATAGAGTAAGAGCCGAGCTAAGAAGAGAGTAAGATAGTTGTGTCAAAAGTCCTCATGAAGGACAAATACTAAAAGCTAATACTAACCTAACCTTGAGTTCTTCAATAGCCAAAGTAAAAAAGAAAAGTACGGTGAATTTTATAACTTGCAGTGTGTAAAAATAAGCAAAAATGATTCATTGGAAGCTACTAACAGAAACTACCCTAAATTCAAAGGAGGATTTTATCATGTAGGTGTTTTTTTTTAATCAAACAACAAAGTGAAAATATATTTTTATTAAAATTGCTGTTCATAGCAGTTTGTCAAATACGCAGAACCAAACTCCATAAGTGTTTTCAATGCATCAACCCTTAATAAAAGCTTATTTTTTAAATTTGTACTTCCATGAGGGGCGCCTGGGTGGCTTAGTCGGTTAAGCGTCCAACTTGGGCTCAGGTCATGATCTCGCAGTCCGTGAGTTCCAGGCCCACGTCAGGCTCTGTGCTGTCAGCTCAGAGCCTGGAACCTGCATCAGATTCTGTGTCTCCCTCTTTCTCTGCCCCTCCTCTGCTCGTGCTCTCTCTCTCTCTGTCTCTCAAAAATAAATAAAAAAAAATTTTTTTTAAATGTGCTTTAAAAAAAAAAATTGTAGTTCCATGAAAGGGTTTTTCATAGAGAACCAAAGCAATAAACTTTAAAATGCATAAATTTCTGGCGATCTGTGTTGATACAGGGATAGAGATTAATAATCTACCAAAAATTACCTAAGTATTAATTTGAGCTAAATCAGCAGAATAAAAATTCAGAAAAATATTTTGTCCTTTTAGTTTTTCTCTTATCGGAGCTATATTCATGATATATTTCTTAAGACATGTACCTTTGACATTAAAGGGCCATTTGGTCTACTTAATCCTTCAAATTCCTCTAAAGTCAGGACCCAAAATTATTTTCTTTAAGCCAGAAAAGCAAAGGAAAACAACAGATTTTACACTTAGGAGCCAGTTTTTACTCTTTCTATTTTTTTATTTTTTATTCATTTATTTATTTTTTTTCTTGTCAAGCTAACGCTTTGCTGCACTATGGTTTTGGTCTCCTCCGGAGTAAGAACAGTCTGGAAGGGGCTTGCTGCTCTTGTTCACCTCAGCTTCAAAACATCTGCCTAACTCTCCTTTAGATGTATCTCAAAGGGAAAGAGAAGGATTGTCATCTATTCTATAATTCTTCCTGCCCGGTCCCCCCAGAGCATGATTATAAAACCAACATATACCATATATAGTTCTTGAGCTCTCTGTCCCGTGGAAATCTCCAGATGTGGAATTTTTTCATTACTCTGCTTTTGTTCTTTGCTGAATGAGATCTGGACTCTGCATACACCATTTTTAATGTTGCATTTATCAGCACAAATGTGATTAAAGAACACCTTCAGAAGGTAATAGGCTTGTCACTTTACTCATCTTGTAAGTTCGGTCTGATGTAGACAGACTGAGCAGATGTCCTAGATGTTCTGTTTTATGGATTCACAAAGCAATAGCCCAATAGCTATGACAATAATGTTTGAAATACAGAGTTACTGGGGGAAAGATGACTGTCAGAAATCTGCTGCATACATTTAAGAAGTGCATAAAAGCAGAGTCATTACTGTCTGTTACATTACTGTGTTCCGTAAATCTAAATCAATGATGCAACGTTCTGAGGTTATATACCCGGGACAAGGCAGGCATCTAAACGGAACATCGAGTACTTTTTCCTAAAGCATGCCTTTTTCTCCATACACTGGAGGATAGCAGTAGCCCTGAATTTCCCAGTGTTCTAGAGGGAAATAAAGCACTGATCTGTGGTCAATTAAGGCAGAACACCCAGTCAGTAATGAAGGAGAACACACCTGCTGTGGTTTGAATTTTCCAGATATTTTTAGATGGACTTAATTCTTTGCTTTGGCAGCATGTATACTAAGTAGATAAAACCTGTTTATGTCATTTTATATAAAATAAATATAGACATAACACTTTATCAACACTTCTCCTCAGCCACACTCTTGCCCCACATTATAGGCCTTTGGATAATAAAAACGCTATTGATTTGAAAGCCTTTGGTGCCCTGAAGAGAGAAGGAATTCTAGAAATTCAAGGTAGAAATATAATAATTAATACCTTGGTGGTTAGATGTCTCACGGCTTGGGAAACATTCTTGCATTATTTCTTTTGATTCCCACAACAATTACAGTGAAATAAAGGGTGAACTATTTATTTTTCCTTTTTGGCAGGTGTGGAAATAGGATCCCTAAGGAGATACGGGACCTGGCCAAGGCCACAGAGCTAGTGAGGGAGAGCTCAGTACTAAAATCACCTGTTCTCCTGCTCAGAGGCAGTATGGCACTAGAAGCATCCTTCTACTGCCGCCTTCCTGTGGTTGACACTTGACAAGTTGTATAACCCTACCCACCCTATTTCCTCACCAGGGACCTTTTCCTGAAAACCTTCACATCATTTTAAGGGATACTGTAAAGCTGACGAAGCCCAAGATTTGTTATGAAACCATTTTTGTATATTTCCATTTCTATCTACATTGACTTAATTAATCAGCAATTACGTATTGACCACCTACCATGTGCCAGGCAACCATGTGAACAAGAGGTTCCTATTACTCAGTGCCGTTGCTATTTTCTTTCTAACCAAATGCTATCTCCTAGTTCAATTCAGATATTAGCCTGAAAATATTGATCTCATCGAGACTTGAACCTGTGCTCCTGAGCAAGAGTGACTACTGGCCCTCTCGAGAAAAACAGAATGTTAGGGGTACAATTTTTCCAGGATTTCTTTAGGAAAAGCATCATTGGAACTTGCTGCCAAAAACTCAACCACTAAATAATAGTATGTGTTTATGCGTAACAGCACATACACGCACGTGTCAGTATTTCTGATGGTTGTTCTTGTATCTGAAGGTTTAGTAACGTCATCAGAGCCCACACCCGCCTAGAGTCAAGATACAGCAATAGCTCTGGAGGATCATATGATGAAGATAAAAGTAAGTACCAGCAGGATGTGGGGTTTCAGATGGAATGCAGGTATTTGGAGAGTAGAAAATGAGTGTTTTGATTATTCTTGTTCTAATGACTAAAAAGGGACCCATAAATATTAAGTAACCATGTGATCCGACTGTGCAGGTAAGCATAGAGTCAGCATCTTAAAGTAAAAACAAACTCCACAGTGGGCAACTCAAAATCAGAAAACCTCAAACTACAGCCCAAATCTGTACTTTTATATTCCTGGCATTTTTTCCTTGGTGATGCATCTGGGGAAAGGCTAGTAAGAAATTGTCCATTTGAGAACAAATGTCGCAGCTCAATTTTTCAACCTATCTTAGAGCATTTGACCTTTAAGCTCTGTGCGTCAGCTCACCCTGGGGAGGATCGGTTTTCACCGTGAGTCTCTCAATGGCATAGTCTCAGTAGCCAAGTGAAAATTACTAACCTGGGAGATATAATTGTCACAGGAATTTCTTCGTACCCTGAGAAGGTGGGAAAACCAAAAAGGTCAATGCATTCATTTATTTTGTTTAAGCCCTGAACAGCTTCTGTGGGTACGGAGCAGGTAAAGGGTATCATTTGGTCACAAGTTACAGAAATTCTGGAACCAAAGAACACTTCCTGTGACATTTCAGTATGGTGAGGGAATCAGTAAACTGTCTGATGGGATTTATTTGTCTGTTTTGGTGGAAATTGTAAATGTGATGGTATTTCATGAATTACGTTCATTTTTTAAGTCACTTCATAGGACCTTTGTAGCTGTTGTTTTGATTTGTTTTGTTTCTATGGAAAATGTGCCAACTGGGTAAGAGCTAAGTCATTCCAATGACAGAATATTTCAACTGTCCTTACTCTGCTTCTTAATGCACGGACAGGCAATTCTCCAGCATTGAAAATACCAATGGAAGGGATGTCTAAGTTACCATCCTCTAACTTAGGTTAAGTTTCAGCTATGTCCCTATAAAACTGCTTATTGATGTAAGATAAAGCTATTTGTATTTTCACCTCTTCCTGTGTCCCATCAGGGGACTGTACCATCCAAACACTGGATATTTGCATCTCCCAAGCACCGACCGTCAGTTTTAGATGGGCCTAGATTTTACAGAGGAGGAGAGTAGTAGTTGAGAAATGGAGAGTTGTTGGTACAAGAAAAGTCTGGTTGCTGTGAGATATTTCAAATTTGAGGACAAAAAAATTGCATCATAAAAAGGTGAAGCAGTCAAATCCTGACCCCCCCCTCCCTCAGAATGTGCGAAGCCTAACAAAACATAACACTCCATGACTGTGGATTTATGTTGCTCAATTTTTGGTCCATTAGTAAGACCCAACAGTCGCTTTCTGAGGCGAATCCTGACCTTGCCCCCAGAAACTCCCTTCCCTGACATCCCAGAAGTGGGCGGTGTCCAAGCACCTGCCCTTGTGGGGAGCCTCAGTCTTCAGAGTAGAAAGACACCCCCTCCACCCACTCTGCTAACCGGTTAGTCAGGAATATTACTCTTTGGCAGTTGATTCCTTTAAAGTGTGCCTCTTGCTCTGGCTCCTGGACATAGAATTTGATAGAATCACTATAATAAAGAAAGAATTATTTTGAAAATACATAAATAGCAAATTTCAGAGGATAATTATAATAATAATTATGTCATTATATAAACTCAGACCACTGGCTTTAGGGACAAAAATAAAAAGTAATGGAAGTATTTGTGAAGGGAAAAACAAAACCATTGTGAATAGTTGTAAAGGGTTAAAAAGAAGTCTAATGTTATCGTTATGGCATCTACTTCACCTAGAAATGTTTTTTTATAGATTTGTTTTGCCTACGTAAACAGTATTTTAATGGGAAAATTTTGGCACAGAATTTGAATTCATTTGAGTCATGTGTCAATAATATGCTTTACATGATTACGGTTATTGACCAAAGAAGTTCCAATTCATGGCATGTTGTTACGGAACTGAGAGCTTATATTTTAAATTACTCATTATGAGAGAAAATGAAATGAAGTTACTCAAACATATCCTCCCTTATCACAGAAAGCCCAGAACATATTAAGGTCCTTTTCCAAGTGTTTAAGGAATAGACCTTGACTCTGGCTGTCTGGAGGGTAGCACCACATCTAATAGGGGACAAATACCCTTAGGACTTTGGTAACTGGGTTCTCCCTGATGTATTTTTGGTTCTAGCTACACAATTAGGGATATAGCCTATGCTACAAGAAAAACAAAGATTGGTAGGCTCAATTCGAAAACCTTATGGCCAGCCATCTGGTATATGTTAAGGGTGATTATTTTCTCCCTGAATTCCTGGAAGGATTAGTAGAGATAGGAAGGGTAAGGAGAAATCAGGTGAGACCTAGTGGCCTGAGGCTTCATAATCTGGGTTTACCCAGATGGAAAGACCATGTGCAGCCTCTTAAAAGTATTTTCTATTAAAAACAAAAACAAAAACAGACAAACTATACTACCTTGAGTAAAATGGACCAGAAAACTGATTTAGACCTAGATCTATAAAGATCTTCCTATTAATATTATGTAAGCTGTTTTAGAGCTACTTAAAATACCTGGATAATTTTCCAAGGCCATATGTTAGTGTATGTGTCTCCATAATAAGGCTACAATCTAGTTAGGCTGGATAGCAGCTGAGTCCTAGTGGTTTAGACCTGACTGTAGAAAACCAGTTTCAGGCCAACTTACTCCTAATCCAACCACCAAAAATCCAACACATTTTTGCTGATGGGCTGTGTACCTGAGAACATCATTGAAACAAAGAAAATTATATACTTTCCTAACAGAAATATCACGTTTCTTTTTTTGGTGGTCTCCCCATTCTTTGGTGGTCTCCCCATTTTTGTTCTCCTTTTAAGTTTCATTATAGAGTAGCTGATTACTTAGGAGTACATTTTGCAACCAGCTTATCCTGGATGGTTATTCAAGATGTTAATTTGCTGAAAGTGAAACATCCTGTAGGTAGTTTACCCGGAGGTCTGAGATGAGATGAGGAACTGTCACACCCGCTTTACATTTTTTTCTGGACTAAAACTGTTGTGGCCTAGCTTCGTGGCATAGAATTTATAGGGTTCCAGTTGCTCGATTTTTGGTGCGTTAGTAAGACCCAACGGTCGCTTTCTGAGGCGAATCCTGGCCTTGCCCTGGAAACTCCCTTCCCTGCCATCCCAGAAGGGGGCTGTGTCCGAGCACCTGCCCTTGTGGGGAGCCTCAGTCTTCACAGTAGGAAGACACCCCGTCCATCCGCTCTGCTAACTGGTAAGCCCAGCCTTCTACAGGGGACCAGCAGCCTCGAATCTGTGACCTCTCACTGCCTTTCAAGAGTGCAGCCAAGAAAAACTTTATTTGGGAGAAATTGCCTAAAGCTGATCTAATACATCGTTCTTCTTGGATACACCACAACTCTCCAGATTGAGCCAGCTTGTCTGAAGCCATGTACCTGGCTCATATCACGTGACCCCGAGAGGAAATGTCGTCTTTGAATGCCACCCGCCTCTATGGAGAGCATTATAAAAAAAGAGCGCCATCATGAGTCTGGCTAGAGGCTTATCAATTTTGTTGACCTCCTAGAAGAACTGGCTCTTGGTTTCGTTGATATGTTCTATTATTGGTTTGTTTTGGTTTTTAGTTGCTGTATCATTTATTTCTGCTCTCATTTTTATTATTTCCTTCATTCTGCTGGATTTGTGTTTTGTTCGTTCTTTTTCTAGCTCCTTTAGGTATGAGGGTAGGTTGTTTTGAAATTTGTTGCTGTGCTTACTTTAAAGATATTGTTGAGGAAGTTCATTCATTCAAAAAATACTTGTTGATTCCCTGCCACATGTCAGATACTGTTCGGGGAACTAGGGAAACAGCAGCGAACAAAAGAAAGTGTCCGCTGTCGTGCAGCTTGTTTGAGAGTCGGAGGAGGCAGTCAGTGCTGGGGAATGGGTGATCTGTGCCAGAAAGGAAAATTAAAGCAGGGTGAGAGGCGGAGGGGATTTCAAATGATTGGGGATTTCCTGGAAATCCTCTGCAATAAATTGATGCTTGGGCGAAGGCTTGTGTGAAGTGGAGGAGAGAACCACGTGGCTCTCCAGGACAGCTCTGCGGCCAAAAGGAAAGCTAGAGGTGAAGTCCCTGAAGCTGGGTGGTGCCGAGCGTGATCACAGAACAGCAAGAAAGCCCAAATGACTGGCGTGGTGTGGGCAAGGGTGCTGGTGGTGGGAGATGAGCCAAGGGAGAAACAGCAGGAAGACCGTGTAAGGCCTTAAAGGCCATGGTGTAGAGTTTGGACTTCATTCTGAGTGGAGAGGGGAGCCACTGGAGAGTGTGAAGCAGAGAGAAAGACATGAATGAATGAACTGTTTTAAAATGACAGCTCTGGCTTCTCTGTGGAAAAACAGACTGTAGCGGGGCCAGGACAGAAGCAGAGAAACAGTAGGGAAGCCATTGCAGTAACCATGTGAGAGAACATAGTGCCTTACCCTGGCAGTGATGGAGATGGTGAAAAGTGGACCTATTCTGGATATGTTTTGAAGGTACAGCTCACTGAATATGATGCCAAGTTACCTAACCTCTATTTCCCTTCTGTCAGGTAGGGGTAAGAGGTACCCATTACTGGGCTATTAATTATTAATATAATGTACAACGCATAGAAAAGTGCCTGGTACAAAGTAGGTATTCCCTGTGTTAGCTCCTAATGTACTTATTTTTATTATTACTATTATCCTCATCATCATTATCATGATTATGAGTTGGATGCGAGATGTAAGAGAAACGTCACAGATAGCTCCTGTCCTGAGCAAACTGGAAACATGGAATTGCATTTTACTGCAATGGGGAAGACTGGAGAAAGCCCAAGTTCTTGCAGTGATGAGAATGATTTAATGTTTTCTTTTTGCATGTCTGTATTTCCCATTGATCTGTAGTGCGTAATTGTATATTAGATTATCAAAACATAAAGGGACTAAAAAATCTAATCAAGTAATGCTAACCCATTGATCCTATGATTCATACTCACCAAATGGGATGGTTAGAGAGTTATTTTTACTAGCCTAAATTTGTAAGATTCTTTCTACAAACACCAAATAGGGAAGACAAAAATCATCACTCCCTAAAAATAATGCACGCTTGTCTTTCTCACCCTATAGATGACCCGATTTCTCCGTATACGGGCTGGCTGTTGACTATTACAGAGACCAAACAGCCACAGCCCTTACCCATGCCTTGTACTGGAGGATGCTGGGCCCCCCTGGTTGACTACCTCCCAGAGACTATCACTCCCCGGGGACCCCTCCACAGGTAAGTAGCATCTGTGGGTAGTGGGAAGCGACTGCTTAGATCTGACTGGACTTTTCTTCCCATGAGAAGAGGGAGATCATTCCAGGTCCTGTCAAATGAAATGACCTTTGAAATCAGAGGGACCATGCGTGACTTTAATTGCTGTTCTCAGCACATTTGGAGCGTTTGGTTGACTAGCAACCAATGTGCAAAGCTGCCTTGTAACTCAGAAGTTTTTCTTGATGTAATCTGAATGTGGATATGCATTCTGTGATGATTTTTAGATCGTGAGTAACTGGAAAAGAGGGCCCTTTTCTCCTCTTCCTCCCTCAGCTCTTATCACCTAGCAACGAGTAAGACTCCCTATTTTGTGATTAGCTCAGCGAAAGTTTCTTCTTTCTGTGGAATTCTGTGCTTTTTCGGAAAATAAATTCCATTCCCTGGAATAAGCGTCTCGCATAATTCTTCAGCAGGGCTCAAGAGCTGTATTTAATTGTGACTTAATGATCTGTCAGTGTGTTTCCATCCTCTTCAGAAGTTACATTAATTTCACCATGTCATTGATTAGGTGCAATATTGCTGTAATTTTTATGACTGAGATGGTGGTGGATCACAGTGTGAGAGAAGATTGGGCTCTTCATCTACCATTATTACTCCATGCTGTCTTCTTAGGTAAGATTGGATCGAAGAGGAACTCTGGACTATGGGGTCAAAACCCTACAGACACAATCCAGAGAGCTTTCCTTTTACATTGACGTCCTGCTTTCCACAGTTCTGAAATATTTAGTCTCTTCCATTTTTCATCGCTTCTATGTGACATCTGCTCTACAATCTCAGTTGATCGGTCATTGCTTAAAATTGCCCTATTTCTGCACTATACAGTGGTACCTCGCTAATGCTATATCTATAAAGATACCCGAAACATATTGGGCCTCTCTGAGGGTCTTCGGCTAGATGTGATCGATTTAAAGCCGTGAGATACTGTCCGCACACAGACAGAAAGAAGACAGAGCGCAGCAGGCCAAACACTGAGATTTTAAAATAGCCAAATGGTAAAATAAAAATGGGAAGAGGAACAAGCCGGGGAGGCTCAGAAGTTTAGTTAGAGAGCGATGAACAAAATTAGAATCCCTTCAGTTAACAGGGAGACCCAGGGAAGAGAACATCCCAGGAAGGAGGAATGCTAACCATGTCAAAAGCTACTGAGAGGTCAAGAAAAGTCCATCTATCAGCATTTTATGAGAACATTTGATTTAAGGAATAAAACATTTTTCCTAAGCCCAACTTCTTTATGTTGGTAACACAAACAATAACAAAGAAAACTGAACATTCTTTCAACATGTTCCTCCTGAGTAACTTGGAATCTTTACTATCCCTGGAATCTAAACGAGCTTAAAACTTGTTTATACTAAGAGATTCCACTTTTTGTTCCAGGTTTGGACCATTACCGGCCTGAAGTCTTTGAACACAGCAAAAAATTGCTTCTTCACCTCTTGATTGCCCTCTCTTGCAACAGCAATTTTCATGCCATTGCTTCTGTGCTCCTGCAGACTCGAGAGATGGGTGAAGCTAAGACTCTAACAGTTCAGCCGGCTTATCAACCGGAGTATCTCTACACAGGTAACAAAAGAAGGAATAGCAGAGACCCTGAGACAGAATCACAAATACGAAGATAACTGAAGGTATCTGTGGAGCCCAAATTAACTTCTCTAACGTGATCACCACCCCCCTACAACTTGCCGAGTGAGCAAGTAGGAGCACAATAAATATGCACCATTTCACTTGATGTTAACTTGGTTTTCAAAATCCTTTAGTATTGAATATTTTCAAATGTCTGTTTCCTTATTATTATGATTGCTGCTCTCATTAAATATGTTCCTACTGATACATTGAAAATTATGTCCTTCGGCCAAGAGCATCAGTCTAAAACACTGAAGGATGGGAATGCCCAAGACCGTGACGACCCCCATCACCTTGAGAGCAGGTCATTGCCAAGGTGCCAGGTGTATCACTGTGGACCTTCTAGTTCCCCTGAAGGAATTTTCACCCTTTTAGTGACTGCTTTTCCTGGAAAGCACCACGGGTGGAAGTCTACTAAGAACCATGGCTGTTTTGAAACCAAAATGTTCTTTTTAGAAATAAGAACAGAAAGCATTAGATGAGTCATGTTTGAGTCTGTGTCCAGCTATTCATGAAAACTTTCCCGAAAGAGTTGACCAGTGGGTTTCATTTAGAATCAGAACGTTTAAAATACCTTAAAATGATAGCGAACTAACATTCCTGAACATTTTGTACGTTGCATTGGCGCTGGATATGGTATGGCACTTCATATGTCACCGTATACTTTATTCATCACCCTGAAGACGATGTGCCTTTTACTTAATACTTGTACTCAGTGCTGTCTTGTCCTTTGACAGACACTAAGATTTTCCTCTGGGAAACAAATACTGCGTTACTAAGTCTGAGACATAAGGACTACTGACCTCAGTTTAAGCCCTTTAGTTTAAACCAACCTACACTTAATTGAAAAGAACCCATCAGCAGCCACTCAGAGACACAAAACTCCTCACTATAGACGTTAAATTAAAAGAATCTGAAGACTTCTGGCTGTCCTAATTCCCCAGGATAAGGATGTATTCCATTAAGCACATGGTCTTAGACTGAGAACATTGCAATGCCCGTTAAGTTGTATATCTCTGAGTACATCAGTTTTGCATTCACTATACCACTCTTGTGGCATACAGTGGGGCTTTACAAAACAAAACACAATGTACCATAGGCAAGACAAACGGTGGAAGCTAAAATGATTGAATCTGTAGCACACGTGGCATACGAGTACAAAGGGTTTGGAAAATGTCTCCTTTTCATAAACATTGATTAATTCTTACTGAACACCTACTTTCAACTGCGGTTGCTCTCAAATCCAAGCTAAAAAAAAAATCGAAGCTAAAAAAACCTGTGTGCTAGAAATTATTGTCTTTATCTTATTATAATAGGAAAGTTAGCTGCAGAGAAATTATATAGACTCCCTGAGATTGCACAGCAAATGGCAGAGATGATATTCAGGCCCAAGGCTTCTCCTGTTTCAGTGTATCTTCAGACCACCAGAACTATGTACTTTTTGCAATTATCAGGTAGGAGAAAAGGGATGATGGCGTATCTACATTTTCAAACCAGCAACACCCAGGGATGTAGAACGATAATCAAATATGAGGTGGGGAACAAACATAATATTTGTTGATACCGTATTTCTTTGACTACCACGAGACATACTTTATCAAAACATAGCAATATCCACATAATATTCACAGTTGTAAGCACATTTACTCAAAACATAACATCTATTATTAGGTGCTCGTATCCTCAACACTGGTACCATTTCACATATTTAAGTGGTCGAATACGCAAGAATAATTTACTAACAGCACAGGTGGGTCCAGATGTATAGGGAAACTGTCCGTCGGCCTGTGCACATATGCATGTGTGTGCACACAGACGCATGTGCACACGCGCACACACGCATACACCACTTCTTTTGCAGAAAGCATCAATTCAAACACCAGGCTACAAAATAACAGATCCCTCTCCTATTACCCAGTACACTCTGGTTTACACAGCAGTGCAACTATTCCACAAGCAAGGAAAAACTATCAGTCTCGTTTCATCATAACCATAGTTGAAATCAAATGTTTTCTCCAAGAGATCCAAATAACTACACCCTCCTGTATGCTCACCTCCTAACCTCGGTAAGCACCCTGCCTAGCACATTCTACCTTGACCTTCTTGTCCCACCAGGTGGCTTTGACTTCCTGAGAGAGGACCAGTCGTCCCCAGTGCCAGACTCGGGGCTAAGCTCCAGTTCCACGTCCTCCAGCATCAGCCTGGGGGGCAGCAGTGGGAACCTCCCGCAGATGACCCAGGAGGTGGAAGACGTGGACACAACCGCTGAAGCGGATGAGAAGGCGAACAAGCTCATTGAGTTTCTGACGACCAGGTAGTGAGGGCTCAGGGGACGCAGGCCTGTTTTTAGGTTGGTCTTTTGGGGAAGTGGCATCACTTTAGAACTTGACAGATGAAAAGGCGAGCCCGTGATTTTAGCAAAGCCTTCTTTTCTCTTCTAAATTGCATCTGCTGGAGTCTGTGTACAAGGCAGATACTGGCAGAAGTCTGAGATCCCACTGATGGCACAGTTGACAGGCAGGAGGTTTCGTGTAGAAAGACAATGCAGCAGATGGAGTCAGGACACGGTAGCGTCCCACGGTGAGGACGACTTTAATCATCTATTAGAGCTGCCGGGATCTGGGAGTTCTGAGACTTGGCAAAGCACATCCTCTGGAAACCAAATATATTAGCCACGGTCGACCCAGGAGCAGCTGCGGAGGGGACCATTATCTGCTCTTCTCATCCAGAGCCATTTATAAATGGAAGTCAGAAACAATAGGAAGCATGATGGGAAAGGAAGCAAACTAATAATCAAAATCAAGAAAAGCTGCAAGCAAGCCATCCTGTCTTTTCAGCTCTTCTTCTGGTTCTTCCACTGAACAATTTAGCTTGTAAGGCTTCAGAATGTCTAGCACCCTGAGGTGCAGTATTTGCATCAAGAAAATCATGCTTACCTGGGACTCTATCGCAGGGAGGGGACCCTATCCTTTCTCATTAATCCCAGAAGTCTAGTCTGTATAGTTGTTATCTGATACCCCCATGATCTTTCTTTCTCTCGGGAGTGCATCAGTTCATACAAAAAATGAAAAAAGAGCATTTTCTTTCCTCAGTTAATGATTCAGAGTATTTGCAGTTCACAGCTCAATACAGGACTTAATGAACAGGAAGCTAAGGAGGAGGGAGCCTAATGGTAACTACATCCAGGATATTTCAGAGACCTGAATGGTCTGTGGGGAAGAAAAGTGTGCTCACCACTCAACACTGTCAGTACCTTGCATTGGGAAGAGTGTTCTTCTGAAATTCTCACCTCTGGCTCCATCCTGTTCTTTCTGTTGAAAACCAAGTAGATAACAGAGGACGCATCTTCGGTTCATTTCTACAGTATTTGGTAGTCTAATGATATGATCCTGATAAAAGCATTATCTCTGCAAATCTAAAATATACAAATGTCTAAGTCTGTATGCTAGTTAACATTTTATATCATTTTATTTGACAAACATGTAGCACCTGTTTTGTATAAACACCGTTCTGGTGAACTGAGAGGTTTTCACTTGGTGAGTAAATTTTGTGAGGTTTTCATTTTGTGAGTAAAACATAAGAAAAAATATGCCTCTGTGAATTAGCTAGATCCCTTCTGAGTGTGCTCTTAAGCTTTACCAGACTGAAATTTACGCCCCCATTAATCACTAAACTTTCAAAATCACATTGCACCTTTGGAGTTACAACTGCATAGGTGGTTTTTAAAATACAAAATGACTATATTTAAGTGGTTATATTTTTAACGTTTTGTATGTTTTGTTTAAGGGCATTTGGTCCACTTTGGTGCCATGAAGACATCACACCCAAAAATCAAAATTCAAAGAGTGCTGAACAGCTTACTAATTTTCTACGTCATGTTGTATCCGTATTTAAAGACTCCAAATCAGGTACTTTATCCAATTTCCCCAAATGCCACTTTCACCGTTTTCTGTAATGGAGCATATTCTTCCCATTATAACCACACATTATACATACATACAAACTTATATACGTATGCATATGTGTAAATATATGGTTCTATATTTGGCACCGACAGCAGGAGAACATTCATAGGGGAGCCTTGAAGCTTATTTCAAATGTGCCTAAGTGAATGATTGTTAATGTCATGTATTTTTGCGTTACGCTCTATCAAATAATTCCCAGAGGTCACTGTTCACCTTGCTGCGTCTACCTCACTCAATTTAAACTACTCCCTCTAATATTAATTTTTTTCGAGAAGGCCATGACACAACACATGCAGGAAAAGATGTTCAACATCACTGATCATCAGGGAAATGCAAATCAAAACCACAATGAGATATCACCTTACACCTGTCAGAATGGCTAGAATCAAAAAGACAACAAATAACAGTGTTGGCGAGGATGTAGAGAAAGAGGAACCCTCACGCACTGTTGGTGGGGATGTAAATTGGTGCAGCCAATGTGGAAAATGGTACGAAATTTCTCCCCCAAAAATTAGAAATAGAAATATCATATGATTCAGTAATTTAGCTACTGGGTATTTACCCAAAGAAAATGAAAACACTAACTTGAAAGGATATATGCACCCCTGTGTTTATTGTAGCATTATTTGCAGTAGCCACGATACGGAAGTAACTCAAGTGTCCATCCATAGATGAGTGGATAAGGAAGATGTGTGTGTGTGTGTGCACGCACATGTATGCGTTTGCATGTGTGCGTGCATGTATATAGTTGTAGATATGTATTCATTCCATATATATTCCATTGATACAATATGTATATTTTATACATAATGGAATGTATATAACAGAATATATAATAATGGACTGTCATACAGCCATAAAAAAGGACTAGATCTTGCCATTTGTGACAACGTGGATATACCTACAGGGTATTAAGCTAAGTGAAGTAAGTCAGATTGAAGAAAAAAATTGCAACATGATTCTACTCATGTGAAATCTAAAAAACAAATGCATTAACAAAAAGCAGAATCAGACCTATAAATAGAACAAACTGAGGGTTGCCAGAGGGAAGGGTGTAGGGAAATGGGCAAAGTGGATGAAGGGGAGAGAGGGATACAGGCTTCCAGTTATGGAAGGAATAAGTCACGGGACTAAAAGGCACAGTGTAGGGAATCTAGCCAATGATAGTATGATAGTGTTGTAGTGTTGTAGTGTTGTATAGTGATAGATGGTAGACACACTTGCAGTGAGCATAGTGAAACATACAGAGAAGTCGAAGAAGTCAAATCCCTGTGTTTTACACCTGAAACTAATGTGACATTGTGTGTCAAGCATACTCAAATTTTGACATTTTACAAAAAAGCAAAGGCAGCCATGAGTAATAAATCTTACTGACTGTATTCAGACTCAACTGTGAAAAACTGTCAGATTTGAAAACTGGTTTAAAAAAGAATTTTGTGATAAAATGTCTTTGACTTTGAAAGTATTTGCTAATAATTCCTGTGCCGATGATCATTCAATATTCTGAACACACTGTGATTCTTATGTAGATTATAATAACATCAGGATGTTTAAGCCCTTAGCTACATACCATTCAGATTCGACTTGGCCTGGGCTGATCTGTGTGTGAAATTTAAATCTGGTTCCTCAGCGTAATGCAACAACTACCCCTACCTTTTTTCACACACCAGGCTGACCAAATGAAATACAGCTCGCTAGCTTTCTCAGCTGCTCTGATAATTAGCACATCTCACAGTTTGAAACATTCCAGATTAGCCACATCTCTTCTCATTATCAGAGGCTGCTTTCTAAAAAAGCAAAAAATACTGATAAACTGAAACGAGTTTCTCATTTCAGGAATAGGAGTGACATTTCTTGTTTTGAGCTTGTTTGGGAAAGTTTGTGAAATGTCACCACCTCTTATACTGCTATTTCCCCCACTTAGAAGTCACTTAATAGTTGAATATAACCCAAAGGAAGAAATTTACTGTTTGTGTACAAACCCTTAATTGGCTTAAAATCTTTGATTGCATGAAGATGATGAAAATGAGAAAACTCATGAATCCCTGTACTGTTTTCCCAGAGGATGCTTAGAGTCTGAGTCTTTTCACATCTTGCCCCAGACATTTTTACTCACTACAGTTTCTTTATACATCTCTGCTCTCGGCCTGTTTCCACTGTAGCACAATAAAATATGTTCCTGGAAACACTTGTATTAAACAGGGTAGCATAACTGCTACAACACACAACCCCCAAAGCTCAGAGGCTTAACACAGTAGAAGGTTACTTCCAATCACGTAACAGTTCAGTATAGAGTTGAACTGTTCAGTTTAAAGAGACTTTAATTTAGATAGCCTCTCTTAAGGACATTGGCATAGTTTGGCAGGCGGCCTTCCACATGGTGCTTCAAAGACCTTCCTTCTGTGGCTCTGATCACCTCGGCTCAGAGGTCCTCAGCCCTCTTCATCCAGCCAGCAGGTGGAGGAAGAGAGTGAGTGGAGGATTACTCCGGAGGAATTTACACCACACGTGGCTCGAACGTGGCTCGAACGTGGCATCCATGCTTCTTCCCACATTCCACCAGCCAGAACTCAGGCACAAGGCCACCACTGCAAGAAAGGCTAGGAAATGTAGGTTTGCTGTGTGACACGTTAAATAGCCTTTCTTAAGGACATTGTCATGTCATTGGTGGCACTGTCACCAAGAACATGGTGGGGTGCTATAGTCCTACCAGTATAGTTCTAGCCGTCAGGTCCATTCTGATTTCAGTAAGTTTTGTTTGTTGACCGAGGATCTAACACCACACATAATAAAATTAAGTTGGAAAATGAAACAAAATAAAGGTACAAATTCCATTTTGAAACACGATCCATTCATAAATTGTGAACTGCCTATATGGGTTTAATCCTGTATTTCCTACCTTGAATATGCCTAAGTCCATTTTCCAGGGCCCTTTGTTTGCTCTGTAGGAACATCCTCTCATATAATCCAAAGGTCCCTAGGGTCAAACAGCCAGGCAGCAGCTAAGAACAATGACATTAAATGCTCCCTCCTGGTTCACTTTCATGTGACCATCAAATGTACCACGGAATCCCCTAGATCACAGAGACAGCCAAAATCACTGTTTTCGTCTTGTCCTCTGACTTTGTAGTCAGTTTTTCTCCTGCAGAGAGGCACAGCAGAGAGTACAGATCAATGGCCCAGAGTTCAATCATGTGCTTTACCTTACATTTTCACTTCCTTCTGATCAGGTGGTTTCCTGATGACTGAGATTACCTTCATGCTATTGGAAGAACCAATATTCGGGCGAGAGTTGAGATGATGGTTGCCTTCTTGGCAACATCTGCATTTCAATATCTGCATATTCATAGACTATTCTGAAGAGCAAAGACTTTGGTAGAGGCCTTGGTTGTGTTCAGAGTTGATGCGATCTATTAACAGCTTTCCTCTGCACAAGTACTCTGAAAACTTGTTCCTAACAAATTCTCTTATGAAAAAAGGAGTGAAAGTACTCTATGCAAAAAAGTACTTCAGAAGAACAATGTAGAAAAATGGTAGGGCAATAAACAAGAATACATTTGTGAGTATATTCTGTGTCAGACACTGTACAAAGCATTTTTTAAATCGTCGAATTTTCACAATGACTCTATGATACAGATACTATTATTCTCCAATTAAAAAAAAAGAAAATAGGGTCATAGAGACTACATTTCTTTTCAGAGTCCCAAAACCCCTTGTTCAAAACCAGGCAGGACCACCTTGCTGCAAAGCTTCTGACTCTGCTACACTATGCCTCTTTAAGATCTGTTCAAATTTGTTGTTGTTGTTGTTTTAACTCTAAAATGGCTCATTCTTAAACAAGTACCGCCAGAGGATAGCTCTTTGCAGTTAGCCTGATTTAAACCTATCGATCACTGATGCCACAGGGTTTTCAGAGTATAGGTTGACCATCTGCCTCTTGGTGCCTAGGTTTCCATCTGGAGCAGCACTTGAGTGAAGTTGCATTGCAGACAGCCCTCGCAAGCTCTTCGAGGCACTATGCCGGTCGGTCCTTCCAGATATTCCGGGCGCTCAAGCAACCTCTGTCAGCACATGCCTTGTCTGACCTTCTCTCCAGGCTGGTGGAGGTGATTGGAGAACATGGAGATGAGATTCAGGTACCACCAAACTCATTCTCCTTCTCTCATGTCAAAGATGAGGACTTAACGACTTTCTTTGAGCCTTCTTTTTCTCGCCAATTATCTCAGCCGTGTGGGCATATACAATTTATTTTAAAAATTTCTGGATGTGGGGCGCCTGGGTGGCGCAGTCGGTTAAGCGTCCGACTTCAGCCAGGTCACGATCTCGCGGTCCGGGAGTTCGAGCCCCGCGTCAGGCTCTGGGCTGATGGCTCGGAGCCTGGAGCCTGTTTCCGATTCTGTGTCTCCCTCTCTCTCTGCCCCTCCCCCGTTCATGCTCTGTCTCTCTCTGTCAGAAATAAATAAACATTGAAAAAAAAAATTAAAAAAAAAAAAAAAATTTCTGGATGTGAACTTTTATATTTACAAAAATCACTTTGGGGTGCCTGGGTGGCTCAGTCTGTTAAACGTACAGCCCTTGATTTTGGCTCAGGTCGTGATCTCACAGTTCATGGAATCCAGCCCCGCATCAGGCTCTGCATGGACAGTGGGGAGCCTGCTTGGGATTCTCTCTCTCCCTGTCTCTCTCTGCCCCTCCCCTGCTAGCGCTCGCTCTCTCTCTCTCTCTCTCTCAAAATGAATAAACTAAAAAAAAATCACTTCAAGGCGCATTGTTCTAGAAATTCAGTGGATATTGTTTTATTGAGCCAACAACTGAAAATCCCCTGGTGACTCCTTGGTTGTTTTTGTTGTTAGTTTTAGTTGACTGGGAATTGGGGAATTATTTGCACTGTTTTTTCCTTTTGCCACCAGCCCCTAAGCTGGCAAAGGACAAAACCAGGATGCTGTTGTGCAGTCTCCCCACCCAGAGAAGGGATCTCCATCATATCTAAGCAGAACACTACCCCTCTCTGTATAACTAACCCTCAGTACACTGAGAAGAGCTGAAGAAGTAATGGAGACAATAGATGCCACGAGAAGACCCTGGACATAGATCCCAGGCACTGGGGTGCATTACAAGCATCACAAGGGCATTACAAGCTCTGTAGCTTGGGCCAAGCCTTTCTTTCCCTTCTTTTCCATCAGAAAAGCTACTACACCTCAGGAGACTAACACACGTGTGAACTCCAGCCTCTTTTCCTCTTTCTGGACATTAGATGTGCTCTTCAAAATGTCACTGAGGCACAGACCTTCTCCTACCTCAGCTCTTAATTTCTGGCTCAGATATTGACATTCTGTATTTCAAATGTCCACCATTCCCCTCATCAAGGGGCAACGATTGCCACCTTAGCCTTTGCTTCTCCCTGCTGGATTTAAAATGAGATTGACATGTTGAGGACGTCAGATCTAGGGAAATAAATCTTGGTGATTACCTGCTAACTGCTAAGCCATCTGAATTTCCTAAGTGGCCGTTAAATTTTGTTTTTAGACTCGGTAAGTTAAAGTAGCATAGATTGTCTAGCACTCAATGATATTAAAATTAGATTTGAATAAAGTTTGTGTTAATTAAATTTATCTTCAGGAAGGGAACAGTAGTTTTAAGCAGTACAAAATGTTATCTTTGCATGTCTGGCAGGGTTACGTAATGGAAGCACTCCTTACATTGGAAGCTGCTGTGGATAACTTGTCTGACTGCTTGAGGAACAGCGATCTCTTAACGGTATTATCTCGGTGAGATGAAGCTTAATGACTTTTGAAATCAAATATGCTGGACTTAATATTTGAGACATGCCTGGACCTTGGGCAAAATCCAAAGAACAAATCTAGTTTTTGAAGTATGACATTTTCTTTAGTTTAAAAAAAAAAAGAAATTATAACACATACAGACACATGTTATATAAGTAGTTTTACACATCAGAAAGATAGAGAAGAAATGTTAGTTCTAAATAATACAAATAGTAATCCTTTCTCATTTTCTTTTTTAAGACTTTGAGTGCTTTTTCAAATTTTATATAATAATTATCCTGTTTATTTCATTGTAAACAGAAACCAAAACTACTTATTTTTTTGAATGAATATATATAAAACTTGTCTGAACTATCACTAAAAACAGCTGGGATTAATGTTGGTGAATATATTCCTATCTTAGGATCTTCCTTTTTTATTTTTATTCCTTTTGCTCCTGCCAATGTTTAATTACCCATTTCAAATCATTCACAATTCTGTATTCTGTTTATATAATTGAGCTCATTTTGCTTGAAATTGAGTCAGTGATGTTATCATAAATCACACTGAGCCTTGTTTCACTTTTAAGTTGGACATTTTTTATGGATAGGTAATTTTAGTATGATTACTAACATCATACATATTTTTCTATATAAACCTACAGATTTATCTCAATCAGTAAGAATTTAGCAGGAATGTTGATAAAGAGTTTTATCTTTTCAGCCTGAAATAGGCTTAGAGATAATTTCTCATAGATTTTTTAGAAGTGTAAAAAAATTCCTTTGATGCAGTTACTTTTTTCTTTCTAGATAATATCCTTTCCATTTCTGTTCTCCTTATCAGTCAGTTAATAGAATACTAAACTTTGTGCCTATCAGGTACACTTTATTTCTAAATTACTTCTGCCCAAATTCAAACAAAAATATACGTGAAAGATCAGTAAACTTTACCACCAACCCCTCTTGTTTAGCCTTTCAATATGTATAAGTAGGTATTACGTTTTGTTGTGGTTTTGTTGGTAAGGGTTCTCATTGTTTGTTTTTGTTTTTTTCATAGCTTAAGTTTAGGAATAAGGAAATTTATTACTTTGAGTTTAAGAATATGGGGGGGGGGGGGGAGAATAGATAGTGTTTCCAAAGAATGATTTCCCTCCCTTATAGTTTGTCAGTGGATCTTAAAAGGACTGGCTCTTCACTGAAGCGTGTTGGCTTTCTATTGAACTTTTTTATTTTTATACCCAGCTCTTCATCACCAGATTTAAGCTCTAGCACTAAACTAACAGCAAGCAGAAAGAGCACAGGACAACTAAATGTGAACCCTGGGACAGCCAGTGGCAATACAGCAACAGCAGAACGGAGCCGGCATCAAAGAAGCTTTTCTGTGCCCAAGAAGTTTGGTGTTGTCGACCGATCCTCAGACCCACCCAGGAGTGCCACACTGGACAGAATCCAGGCTTGTACCCAACAAGGCCTCTCCTCAAAAACCAGAAGCTCATCCTCCTTGAAGGACAGCCTCTCAGACCCATCACACATAAACCATCCAACAAACCTACTGGCCACCATCTTTTGGGTCACAGTGGCTTTGATGGAATCTGATTTTGAGTTTGAATACCTAATGGCCTTAAGGCTGTTGAATAGACTACTGGCTCACATGCCACTTGATAAAGCTGAGAACCGAGAAAAACTTGAGAAACTCCAAGGGCAGCTCAAGTGGTCAGACTTCTCAGGGTTGCAGCAGCTACTGCTGAAGGGATTCACCTCTCTCACCACCACTGACCTTACCCTGCAGCTTTTCAGTTTGCTGACACCAGTATCCAAAGTATCCATGGTGGATTCATCCCAAGCCATTGGTAAAGCCAATATCCCTCATTCTCTTGCACAGTTCTGATGGTTGTTGTGTTTACGTTTGGTGTAATAAGATAATGGGCTTAGTACATTTAACAATTCTGTTTAGAAATGGTTGTTGGGGAATAGTTTGTCATTTATTCCAAAATTACACATGACATAAATCTTAAAATTATTTACACTGTAGAAGGCATTTCTAAGGCAATAGCATAAAAGGTACAGAAGTAATGTACATATATTAATACATATTAATATATATTAATATGTATTAATTATTTCTTCATGCTTTCTAGATCGAATTGCATATACAGTCAGTTTATTCCATTTTTCTTGTACAGATAAGCATTTTTTTCTCTTTTTTCTTAACTCCTAAATCTTTTTCTTCTTAGCCTTTTTCTCCCTCTTGAAAATTCTCTTGATTCCCTCTTGTTTTGAATTAAGCCAAATCACCAGCTGTATTTTTAATATTATGACATGTGACCCAGACTTCTTTTCATGAAGGTATAGCTTAACACAGTAGTACTAAGCCATTACTTACCATTTTAAAGAGTCTTCTTTTACTGCATTACATGAGCAAGACTTAAATTGGTTGGCTTACATCCTCTCAAACAAGCTTTTCTTAAAATATGCTTTCTGATAAAAGTTTCAAACTAGTGTTTTTGTTCATCTTAATCTGCTTTTAAAAATCTGTGCCAGTCATCCTGATTCACAAACAGTCCATAGCAAGACAGTCACCGTGTCTCAGAATTACAAATCTACTTCAGTGCCTCCTCTGTAACTGGCGTCATTGTTGTTGTATGCTTTTTCCCTGGATTTTGTGTTCAAAAGACTGCTTTTGCATCCCCTCAGAATAAAATCTGCAATATTCCTTCCCACTGTTAACAGTTAAAATGTACCATATTCAGCTGTCTCCACTGCATCTTCTCCGATCCAGGGTTTCCACTGAACGTGTTGTGTCTCCTGCCCCAGCTGATTCAGCATTTTGAAAATCCCAATCAGTTCTGCAAGGATATAGCCGAAAGGATTGCGCAGGTATGATTTCTGGTTCCACACTCAAGTGGGTCGATATGGGCCTTCAGGAAGGTCCAATGCGGAACAGCAATTACCCAGAGAGGGAAATGAGTTTCCCAAAACCTGAGAATAATGATTGAGATTGCTAGTAATTGACGTCTCTGAGTAGCTGATGCACATTGTCTTTTGGTTTCATTATTGAGAAGACAGGTGGAAAGAATTTGTGAAAATCATATTAGCTAATTACTGAGATAAGTGCTTTTGCAGCTTACCAAAATATATATATATATATATATATCAATGTGCTTTCCAGATTCCAGAGCAAAATTGCAAACCTATCTTTTGGCACAATTGCTAACACATCTCCCTATTTGTCAGGCAATTTTATCCCTAATTGATTCTCTTCTTTTAAAGGTGTGTTTGGAAGAGAAGAACCCCAAACTTTCCAATCTTGCGCATGTCATGACCCTTTATAAAACACACAGCTACACGAGGGACTGTGCCACATGGGTCAACGTGGTCTGCCGATACCTTCATGAAGCATATGCTGACATCACCTTGAATATGGTGACCTACCTGGCAGAGGTAAACTCATTAGGGACAAACCTATTATCGTTTCCATGGCTAAAATATTTATATGGAATGGATAATAATCTCTTAATTTCATTTACTGAGTGCCTATTATATATTATCATAGATGCTATATGGAATCTTTTTAAATCTTCACAGCAAGCCACTGATGTAGATTCTATTATAATAAAGAATCTGAGGCCCAACCAGGTTAAATAATCTGCCATATGTTTAAAGCCAGCCTTTGAACTGAGGTATAACCCACCTCAAAAGCTTAAAATCCTTCTTTTTACTACAGTAATACGTGTCAGAACATTCCAAAAATGGAGAAATGTTATCTTAATTACCCCAGGTGTTCATATGTTATTTAAGGAGTTACTATGTGGCTTGATATATTTAATGGTTGCTGGCTCTGAACCAATTACCCAGCATATATTTTGAAGTAAACTTTTTATCTTCCTTTTTAAGTTTGTTTTTAAAACCGGAATGGGATTCTTTTGTGCCCATAGAAATGTGTTTCTAGCACACTTGTTCCAAGCCCCTGTTGTCCATTGGTGCTGGAAATACACAGCAAATGAAATGTATTCTGTGCAGCACCTCCAGTCACCCACTAGCTTAACCCACTAGGTCGCGAAACCCATGAGGCAAGTGGTCACTGACAGCCATCTCGGGTTAGCATGTTCACTATTGCTTTTGTCTGAGGGATATGCATGCATACGTCTTGCCAGGGCCTTTTTGGAAGTGATGAGGCCGGTACCTTCAAACTTTTCTTTCAGATACGTCAACAGTGTAGGGTGCAGATAAGTTACAGAATCAATCATTGTCTGAAAGGTTCCGTAAGACTGAACCTGAACCTAGAAGAGGGTCCTTGCCCCCTCCATCTGCGTTGACAGTTGGTCCTGCAGGATTTTGATTTGCAGTCTGGGTCAGCAATGTGTGAGCTGTATTCAGAATGTCAACACCCCGAAGAGCCTCTCTTATATGCCACCCTGCTGCTTTTGACAATCACCTTGGTGACATCTGCCCCACAAGAGCCGCTAAGAAAACACACACGTACCAGAATAACTGACGCAAATGCCCCGCTTACAGACGATGCCTGTTTTAAAACAAAGTGAAGTGTAAGTTAGCAAGGAGGCAAGACTTGTTTAGATCACTAGACAGAGTCAGTCAGAGAAAGACAAATTTCATATGATTTCACTCATATGTGGAATTTAAGAAACAAAACAGATGAACATAGGGGAAGGGAGAGGGAGGCAAACCATAAGAGACTCTCAACTACAGAGAACAAACTGAGGGGAGGTGGGTGGGGGCTGGGCTAAATGGGTGATGGGCATTAAGGAGGGCATTTGTTGGGTTGAGCACTGGGTGTTACATGTAAGTGATGAATCACTGAATTCTCCTCCTGAAACCATTGTTAACTACACGTTAACTAACTTGAATTTAAATTTTTTTAATAAATAGAAAAAGGAAAAAATAAAATGTAGAATTTAAAAAGCTTAGCAAATACAAACGGGATGTGGCATATACATACGTACATATTATTCGGACTTAAAAAGGAGTGAAGCACTGACACAGGCTGCCATATGGATGAACCTTGACAACTTTATGCTAAGTGACATAAGCCAGACACATAAGTACAAATATTATTGGATTCCACTTGTACAAGGTGCACAGAATAGGCAAATCTACAGAGACAGAAAGAAGATTAGTGGTTATCCAGGGCTGGGGGCAGGGGGTGATGGAGAGTTAGTGTTTTATAGTTAGCAGAGTGTTTATTTGGGATGATGAACAAATTCTGGAAATAAATAGTGGCAGTGGTCACACAACAATGTGAATGCACTTTATGCCACTGAATTATACACTTAAAAATGGTCAAAATGGTAACTTTATATTATATATATATATATATATATATGTTATATACATATGTTATATATATATGTTATATATATTTTTTTCACTGTGAAAATAAATAAATGAAATAAATAAGTGAAAATAAATAAATAAGAATAGATTACCTAATTTGTTCTATTCAGCCTTTGTCACAAATTGTCACTACAGATTTTGTTATCAACTTAATTTCCCACCATGCATAAGATATACTACTATTTCAAGTACGCACAGGCACATACGTATAATTATAGATCGCTGTGGTCAGGATTGCCAGTGAATCTGTTCTGTTCACTTAACAGTAATTTTGTGTGTGTATTTACATGTGTTAACATAGCTCACATAGTGTCATTTTCAACAACTGTGGGATTCTAACAGGTTAAGATAACACAATTTGCTTAAACATCTCCTCTTTTGCTTATATTCACAACTTTTTTCTATTACAAGTGGTTCTTTTATGTAGACTTCTTATCAGATAATATTCAGGTTATTTCTTCTGGTGGCACTTCCCAAAGTTACTATCCAGGTGAAGGAATACACAAATGTAGTTGTACACATTTGGGAAATTGGTCTCACAGACACTTTCCCAGTTTATGATACTGTCAACAATGTATAAATGTGTTTTCCCATATCCTCACTATATTTTATTACTCTATTCCTGTTTTCAACCTAATATTTTTATTGGTACTTTAAAATTATTCTCTTTATGTATTTCCTTTCTAGGAATATATTTCATTTTTCCACACAATAGATTTGTATAATTGCCCATTTCCTCCTACATTAACTGCTCAGTTATTTCTTTTGACCACTTTTGATGTGAAATTTCAGCATATATTTGGATCCTTTCTACAGTTCTTTATTTAGAATAGTAATCTTTTATCCTGATAAACGTCACTTAGATTTTCTCATTAGTTTGCTTTCCTTTTTGAAAATATTGTTGATATCGTAGTATATGTCCATAAAAGAAAGTTTCGTAGGTACAGAAAAGAGGGGGAAGAGAACAGGGGGAGGAGGTGAAGTAAAGAAAAATCATCCTAAATAATTACATTATCTAGAGATTTCTTTCCTTTGTTAAATAACACACACCCATTCACATTGATTTCAGCATCATCTATTACACAGAAATTGTATATCCTTCCTCTTTCAATTAATATTATCTTATATCCTTTACCATCTTTAAAAATGCCATTCTATTGAAGATATGATATTTTATCATGCAATTTACCATAATTTATGTATCCATTTCCCTAGTGTTCAGCATTTATATTACTTACAGAGCTATTTTGTTTAGTTTTTTTTTGTGAGTTTCTTACCATCATAAAAAACATCTTAGTAAAATCTCATATATAAATCTTTATGTCTATCTCTAGGTTTGGAAAAGTTCCTAGAAGTACATAACTAGTTCAAAAGACATAAATTGTTCTTAGCACTCTGGATGTCAATTGCCAAATTATCCAAGTTACATTTCCACTGATGTTACATTTCCATCTTATATCCTCACCAATACCGACTATTATCACTTGCTAAACTTTGCCAGTTTGATAACCAATAACTTGTGTCTTTTGTTTTAATATATAATTTTCAATAATTGGTGGTATTCGATGCTCTCCTTTTGAGGTATATTTTGTTGTATTTCATTTGTAAATGTGGTGTTTATATATTCAAACCTGCTTACATTGCCTTTAATGATAACCTTATTCCTTCAGTAGTTAGGATTTTCTTTTCCTTTCTAAGGAAACGTGCAATCTTAAAGGTGTTGGGAAGCATCGGTGCTTGTGTATGAAAAGGCCCGAGTCTCACTGACTGACCTGTGTCTTGCCTCCCACAGCTGCTGGAGAAGGGTCTCCCAAGCATGCAGCAGCCCCTCCTCCAGGTGATCTACAGTCTGCTCAGCTACATGGATCTGTCGGTCGTGCCTGTAAAGCAGTTTAATGTGGAAGTTCTGAAGACCATTGAAAAATATGTCCAAGTGAGTATTTGGATACCTTCACTTAAGAACTACGATGTTTCGGGGCGCCTGGGTGGCGCAGTCGGTTAAGCGTCCGACATCAGCCAGGTCACGATCTCGCGGTCCGTGAGTTCGAGCCCCGCGTCGGGCTCTGGGCTGATGGCTCAGAGCCTGGAGCCTGTTTCCGATTCTGTGTCTCCCTCTCTCTCTGCCCCTCCCCCGTTCATGCTCTGTCTCTCTCTGTCCCAAAAATAAATAAACGTTGAAAAAAAAAAAAATTTAAAAAAAAAAAAAAAAAAAAAAAAAAAGAACTACGATGTTTCCAGAGAGTCATCCCAGAAAGACTGAGGCTTCGCTTGTAGCTTATCCTTGGCTGTAGAACTGTATGGGCGCCAGGCTGCGCATTCATGCGTTGATATCCCTAACGCCCTGAGAGCAGTCAGGTGTGGTGGCCAACCACACTGCGAGTGACATACTGAGGAGAAAGACAGGACCAAGCTGAGGCATTTCTGAGCCCCTCAGAGGACACAGTTCTGCCTCTTGGGGCTCGCAGGCTGGGTACCGAAAGCAGGTACCTGGCTGGGAGGGCCTAGCAGGGTTGTATTTGTGGTTTCCTATTTCAAAGAAGGAGAAGGAACCTAGGGCAGGTGTTTCAACATACAAAGGGTTAATTCAGGGATTAAAATTGTCACTTGAGAGTTGAGGACAGTAAGGTTAAGCAACCTGCATGAATGTATTTGAAAATACTACAACAGGGGCGCCTGGGTGGCGCAGTCGGTTAAGCGTCCGACTTCAGCCAGGTCACGATCTTGCGGTCCGTGAGTTCGAGCCCCGCGTCAGGCTCTGGGCTGATGGCTCAGAGCCTGGAGCCTGTTTCCGATTCTGTGTCTCCCTCTCTCTCTGCCCCTCCCCCGTTCATGCTCTGTCTCTCTCTGTCCCAAAAATAAATAAACGTTGAAAAAAAAAAAAAATTTAAAAAAAAAAAAAAAAAAAAAAAGAAAATACTACAACAAACAAACACAGGAGTGTACCTGTTGAGTTGCAGAGTTCAAGGTCAGATGCTAGGTTCTATCTAGTTAAACTCATTGGCAAAGCCATACAATGTCAATGTTAGACGTTTTTACCCCATCATCACTTGAATACCACGTTGCTTGCGGAAATTATTTAATGCTAAAAATGATTTCCAAGCCTTTTTTATTGTTCGTGTTTTAAGTGGCATTTCTCCGAAAGTAGTCGTGCACTTGGTAGGCATTCAGTAATACTTTCTCACTTCACAGCAGTCCTGAGGGCCAGGTGTCCAGTTCCTATTTGTCTACAAACCCCTTGCCCCTAGTGCAAAGAAAAAAATTGTTTTACTAAACTGCCTATTCTAACTAACTCAGGACTGGGCTATCTCTGTTATTCGATATCTTATCTTGAATGGTGACTGATTTCACATTCAAATCATGACCTCCCATTGTGCAGAATTTAAGAGGGAAGGAAATATGTTTTATTTCATGTGCTCTTATTCCACAGGCTAGGTAAATAATAATAATAACTTTTATCAAGTTCGCTTATCTGTGCTCAATATTTTTATGGGAGAAGCCCATCAGCCTGCCTGGGGCCTGTCAGGGAGACAAAGATCGGAAAAACAAAGTGAGTCTCACAGAAAGAGTAGGCATGTGATAAGCCAATAAGGAGAGGAAGGGCATTCCAGGACAACGGAACAAGGAAAGAGCTTGCCTGGTATGAGGAACTCCAAGGTTAGCCTGGGGGGAGGTTACTTCTGTAGGCTGTGCTCAACGTGTGTGGACTCCACACTGCCCACCAGAGGGAGCCCTTGGAGGAGTTTAGGCAGGGAAGCAGCATGGTCTGAAAAGTTCTAGAAAGATCACTGTAGCTGGGGTGGGTATGCTGGACTTCAATAGCAGCTGCAAGTAGGGAGACCAATTAACAGGCCATTGAAATAGGAGAACGACCAAGGAAGACAGAGACTGGAGGTGGGGAGAATGTTGAGAGTGAGTGGCCAGTAGCATAAATGCATTGGGTTTGTTTTTGTATTCGTACCAAAGAGCTACCTCATTGACCAAAATGGTACCTTGTACTTTTAAACTTCTATTTATTTGAGTATGGACAAAATTTGGTATTTTCTTATTTGCTTGTTTCCTAAATGTATCTTCTCATCTGTATAAATTTTTTATGTCCTTTGCCTTTTACATATGATGGAACTTCCTGCACTATTTTAAAATCTGTGAATTCTGACTGATCATAAGAAGTTTCAGTAGCTGGGGGTTGATGCATTTTTAAAAATGAAATTGTTTGTAACCATTGAATGTTTTATTCCCGTCAGAGTGTTCACTGGAGAGAAGCTTTGAATATCCTGAAGCTGGTGGTTTCTCGATCTGCCAGTCTAGTTTTGCCTTCCTACCAGCACAGTGACCTCTCAAAGATAGAAATACATCGAGTGTGGACCAGTGCTTCTAAGGAATTACCTGGAAAAACCCTAGACTTCCACTTTGATATTTCAGAGGTATGTTATCCGTTTCTGTAAATTTCAGCAGCGAGAACAGGTGACAAAGGTCAAAACTAGTTGTCTGGGGAAGGAGAGACTTATTTTACATTTACTTCAAAGTAAGTTTTCTAAGGCCTGCATTAGGTTCTGGTTTTTAGGAACACAGTGAATGTCGTATTCATTGGGACTCCAATTGGCAGCTTTTAAAAATAGAAACTAGCCTCAGCTATATAAAAATGGTTTTTTGAAAGAGATAACTTTAAAATAGAATGACCATAAGCATTTTAGGGGCGCCTGGGTGGCTCAGTCGGTTGAGCATCCGACTTCGGCTCAGGTGGCGATCTCGCAGCTCATGAGTTCGAGCCCCGCGTCAGGCTCTGTGCTGACAGCTCAGAGCCTGGAGCCTGCTTCGGATTCTGTATCTCCCTCCTCTGATCTCCCTCCCCCCTCCCCTACTCCCACTCTTTCTCTCTGTCTCTCTGTCTCTCTCTCAAAGATAAAATAACATTTAAAACAAATTTTTTAAAGAATGATCATAAGCATTTTAAAGCCTGACCTCATTTCTTTATCTGACAGGTATCATGTCCTATCTTTATATCCACAACTTTGCTCCCTGACCTCCCAGCCAGACCAGCAAATGACTGAGATTTAAAGAGACGCAGAATCTGCCTTTACGGTTGTTTCCCCAAGTGACACGACTTTTTAGACCAGTAAAATGATCCATATTCTTGTCTCAAGGGAGCGGGAAGGAAGGAGAAAGGGGACTAGCGAACCAAGCCAAGGAGTCAGGAAGAAAAGAGAGGTTGGGGGGCACCTGGGTGGCTCAGTCGGTTAAGATCTGACCTCACCTCAGGTCATGACCTCGAGGTTTTGTGAGTTTGAACCCCGCATTGGGCTCTCTGCTGTCAGCGCAGAGCCTGCTTTGGGTCCTCTGTCCCCCTCTCCCTCCGCCCGTCCCCTGCTCACTCGTACGTGCTCTCTCTTGCTCTTTCTCTCTCAAAAATAAATAAGCATTAAATTTTTAAAAAGAAAAAGAAAAGAGAGGGTGGAAGGTAGTCAGATCTGCCTGCTGCTCTGAGAATGGACATTTGGGAAGCCTGTACCAACTCTAAGATGCACAAATACTTTGCTCTCCTGTCTCGCTTACCCCGTGACCCATAAGCCCGCCAAAGCAGAAACTATACTCTGTCCATTTTGTAACCAGGGTCTGGTAGAGTCTGGTGCATTACAGGTACTTAACAAACATTCTTCAACACTGCTGAATGAGTAAGTCCACTGAAGGAATAAACTAGATCTGCTTGTGTGAAATTTACTTGCTCTATTAAGTAGGTAGGTTGTAGTCAGCTTGGGTTTTTTCACACCGTGATCTCAGTGACCTTCTATCATTTCAGAATCCAGCTTAAGATACTCTTTTGCTGCTATTGTGATACCTGCATCTATAGTTCGTGGGTCTGATATTAAGGTAGCCAATCAATAATTTTTTCCATTTGTAACATTCCTTTTTCACATTGCTGGCGGGGAAAGCTACTTTTATTCTTTGGAGTTTGTTCTGTTCCAAAGGGGTACAGAAAGCATGCAGCCACTGGGCTGCACGCCCCAGGGACGGAGCTGCTCCAGAATAAAGAGCCTGGAGAACCAGATGGAGACTTTCCAGCTGGTGTCTACCACCTATGAGGGTAGGCCCACAAATGGGATTCTGCAGCCCCACTGGGGCTCAAGTTTGGGTGGTGCTGCCTACCCAGCTGCCACCCAGCCGTGTGTGAAATGAACTCTCAGGAAGTGAAATTTCCAAAGCGTTGCCCGAGTACCTGGCCCTGAACTCATTCATTTAAATAACTGAAAAGATATAATCACTCTGAGTAGATTTTAAATAACTGAGAGTATATAGAGATTGGTGACCAAAGGTTGGGAAGACGGGAAGGAATTTTGGCCTCTTGTTAGAATGATAAGAAATCCTTTTAAGCTTAATCGGAAAACTATTTGCTTTCCTGAATGTTTTGCTTCTGACCTTTACCAGTGGTTCAAGAACAAGCAATTGGATTTGTTTTCAGCTGCTAAAGAGGGTGGGAAAATGTTAACGATGTAAAATGATTTAGAATGTATATTTGAACGTGGGGCACCTGGTGGCTCAGTCGGTTAAGCATCTGACTCTTGATTTCAACTCCGGTCATGATTTCATGGTTCATGAAATCGAGCTCCACATCAGGCTCTGTGCTGATAGTGCGGAGCCTGCTTGGGATTCTCTCTCTCTCCCTCTCTCCCTACCCCTCCTGTGCTCACTCTTTCTTTCTTTCTCTCTCTCTCTCTCAATATAAATAAATAAACTTAAAAAAAATCAGAATGTGTATTTGAACATCAGGAAAATGAGCCTACCTGTAACACTGAACTTCTCTAAGGTTTAATCAAATAGGCAATGTTTGGTTGCTGCTGGGTGGAGCGATCCCATATTCCACAGAACTATTGAACAGATAGAAGAGTGAGATTTTGTATTCTCTTCTGTCAAGACGCCAATCATCGGGAGGCGATACGATGAGCTGCAGAACGCTTCTGGGCGCGATGGGAAGCCCAGGGCGATGGCCGTCACCAGGAGCACATCCTCTACCTCATCGGGCTCCAACTCCAATGTCCTTGTTCCTGTTAGCTGGAAAAGGCCCCAGTATTCTCAGGTATAGAATCCTAGTCCCTGGGATTGGAAGAGAGAGCTCAGGGAGACCTCTCGAGCCCAACTGCCCATGTGATCCCGGGTTCCTCCATCACCATCCTGGCATTGCCCACGTAGGCATCAACACTTCAGTGATGAGTATCCCGTGGCACCCCAAGGGACCCTGTCTTATCTTGGAACAGCTCATTTCATTGAGTTGAAGTCTGACATTTGCCACTGCTACCCATTGGTCCTAGCTCTCTTTAGACTTAGGAAATGAAATCTGATCTCTCACCTTCAGAGAGATAAAGAAACCCTCTCCCCTCTACCACTCATTCCAGTGAGTTCTCTTTTCTCCAAAGACTATATCCTTAGTTCTCCCAACCAGTTCTATACGATAGGGCTTCATAAGGATGCAGAATCTGCCCTTCCGGTTGCTTCCTCAAGCCACACTGCTTTTTATTTTATTGTTTGAAGTTTTTTTTTTTTAATATAATTTACTGTCAAGTTGGCTGACATACAGTGTATACAGTGTGCCCTTGGTTTGGGAGGTAGATATGTAAGCGATGAACCACGGGAATCTACCCACACTGCTTTTTAGACCAGTAAAATGATCTAAATTCTTACCTTGATGGAGAGGGGAAGGGAAAGGGAAGGGACTAGTGAGTGAAGCTAAGGAATCAGAAAGGAAAAAGAGGGTGGAAAGTAGTCAGACTTCCTGCTGCTCTGTGAATGAATACTGGGGATGCCTGTACTTTCTCTAAAAGGTGCACTTTGCATTCCAGTCGCCATTCTGACTGCTGTCCCCTAAGCATGCACTCCAGTGGTCTCCATGGACAGTCTGAGCTATGTGGAGCAGAACGGGCCGCTGGATCTCTCTGTAGTTCTCTCTCTGTAGATATCTCTCTCTTAGTACAGCCTAAGACCGTATTTGCTCAATGGGCAACTGCATTAATGTCATCAGGCTTGCCATCGAGTAAAACCTCTGCATTATTCAGACCTCTTTGGTGACATTAATCACCTTAAGTGGAAAAGGAATTTATTAACTCTCATGGCTTGGCTTCAAGCACAGCTGGATTCTAGTACACAAAATGAGGAACTGGGTCCTTAGACTCCCTCTCCCCTTCTCACTGTCCTCGCCTTCCCTTCCCAGTCTTGGCCCTCCTTTCCTCTCCGGTGATTTCATTCTGAGGCAGACTCTTCTCTTATGAAGCACCAAAAACTTCGAGCAGCTCCAGATTTATATGGTCTTTGGCTCCGATGATTTCAGGTCAAAGGCATTCCCTTCCCAACATCTGAAGCAATTCTAGAAGGACTCTTGCTGCACGTGTGAGGGAGGCAAAGCCCCACAGTGGGAGAGGAGCTGTTTCTGAGATAAAAAGAGGGACCGTATTACTGGAAGAAGGCCAAATGGGTGGGCGCTGAACAGAGAACACTTTGCACACGTGCAGGACTCACCTTCACCCTCCAAGGTTGGAGGAGTGCAATATATAGCACGGGGCCTGCTGGAACATGGCTGGCTCTCAGTAAGGGTTCACTGAGCTGTTGAGTAAGAGAGCCTACTATACATTCTTAGGGATTTGGAAAAGAGAAGAAAAATAGACATCCCAAAACCCATGTTCCTCTGTATGGATTCCTTCCCCGAGTTGTAAGATGCCCACTAAAACTTAGGGAAATATTTTAGCAAATCTCTTGCCATTCTCCAACATTAAGGTCTTCCTGTCTTTGGCCTTGATAAAATACTGTATTGGGTGTCCCTTCTGTAATGTGGAAAGAAGAATGCAGTGAGCCAAATTCCATTAAGAAAGAAAAGCTATGAGCACTATTGGCCTCCTAAGCAGTCTCCACGTTAACTTAAATCAGATTAAAGGGGAAAAATCATTTTACAGGGTCAGAAAGATTGCTTTAAGAGCATCTCTGAAGTAATTAACATTTTTTAGGCTCTGGCTTACTCTTCCTTTTCATTCTCAACTCTCCAATTATCCCGAGACCTAGTTCATCTATGTCATTGGAAAATGTGATGGTTTATGGAAGAATCTCCGTGCTTAAGTGGCTGAAAAATAAGGCTCATGAAGAAAAGCAAAAGGAATTGAATCTGTTTAACTTTAGGGAGAATAAATTGAGAAAGACTTAATATGGCTTACAGATAATTGAATTCTTTAATGCTGCAGAAAGTAAAGTTATTCTCCCATCTGAGGAAAATAAATGTGTGCTAGAACATAATAGATTTAACTTAGGTGAAAGGAAAGCCTTGCTAATGCTGGAAGTTGTAACAGACAAGAAAAGATTATCAAGGGGAGTCACGAATATCTGCTGAGTTTCACACCCCTCCCTCAGGAAAATGTAGATCAGCACTGTCAGGTAGGAACATAGTGTGTGTCTTGTTTTTAAACTTTGTAAAAGTTGCCTTTTTTAAAAAAGTAAAAAGAAATAGGTAAAATCAATTTTAATAACCTATTTTAGTTAGCCTAATATATCTCAAACATTATTACTTCAATATGCAACCAATAGTTTGCAATATTAATGAGATATTTTGCATTCTCTTTTTTCATACCAAGTCTTTGTGTATTTTACATCTCAATTCCCACCACATTTCGGGGGCCATAGCCCTTTGTGGCTAATAGCTATAGTATGGAAACAGATTTGATCACAGAACTCCATGATTAAAACGTGTTTGTGTGTCTCTTTTCCAGAAGAGGACAAAAGAGAAGTTGGTGCACGTCCTTTCTCTGTGTGGCCAAGAAGTAGGATTAAGCAAAAATCCATCAGTAAGTTCCATCATATATCACATTTATGTTGGTACCATATCATTTTTACCTTTGATCTTTTTACCTTTAGAGAAGTCCTCTATGAATTACAGGTATGATATCCACCATCATATTCATACTAGATCATACTCATAGGCTATTTCTTTCCACACTAAGATTTTTAATCTCACTTGATTCAGAAACAGTGAATGATTTTGTTAGCTATTTGCTCTAGTTTGTAAATAGCACTGTTACTTTCATTTTTTAAAATTCTTTGGATTTTGTTATAAATATGCCCAGACTACATTAATATGTATATGTATATTAATTAAATATAAATAAAATATATAATTATATAATTATTTATTACATATAATAAAATATAAAAATAAAAATATATGTATGACGATCTCCTGCACCATATTTAATATACATTCTTTTGGGGTATAATTTTACTCTGCGTATGCACACCCCTTCCTATGATGTCATTATTTGACTCATGCAGAATAGGGATCAAAATAATGATATATCATTATAGTTTTTTTCTCTTACATACATCCACTGATGTTACAGTTAAAACAACAACATGCCATTGCGCTTTGTAATAAATGAATAATCACAGTATTAGAACTTAGCTAATATAAAATTTAGCTTTTATAAAATTTAGCTAATTCAGGTTGTCTGTGAGACTATCATAGCAAAAGCAATAAAAATCTCAGGGTCTGGTTTCACCGGCGTATCTCAGCCTCTTTGTTATTAATAAAAAATAAATATCTAACTAATTTCCCAAATGAAGTAAGAATTAGCAAACAATTGCTCAGGGGAGCTGTCTCTGAAATCTCAAAATGTATCTATTAATGTAGTTCACGAGCAGGTGAAATGTTAGAGGCTCGCAAATACTTGCTAAAGTGCAGATCGGTGTTTCTTACGGTCCGGAACGTGCCCCTGCCAGCCAGCAGCTAAGCTCAGCTTGTGATCAGTAGATCAGTGGGTTTGTTGCTGCTCCTGAGACCTGAGGGCAGAGGGGACGAGGTGACAGTGGCGGGGTGGGCGGAGGGAGAGTGACAAGCGCCCTTTCCCTCTGCGGGGCGGCCCTCCAGCGAGGAGCGTCTCCTGTTGCCATTCTGGCTGGCGCGTCCTCCTCAGATCTCAACTGCCTGCTTCCGTGCTAGAAATGTTTACCCAGAGTATGTTGCCGGTCGGTCAGAGAGGCAGTGCTAACTGGGAAGAAGAGCCTTCAACTGAGGAAGCCTGCATTCTAGCCGCATCTCTCACGAGCTAGTTGCCTGGCCTTCAGGGCTATTTCTCTCCTAGACCCACTTGCAATCCCTGAGCAAACTGTGTGTCGCGGGCCATTGCATGAGAACATAGTGCAAGTCACAGGGCTGTTCTTAAACACTGGAGGAAAGGGGGACATTTCAAATCCATTCATTCTTTTTACTTTTGAGAGGCACTTGTTATATTAAATAAATACAAACGATTTGCCTGCTTCTCAAGGAAGACTAGATAGACATTATGATGGCTAAAAACAATCATACCGTTCACTTTTATTTAATATCAATCTATGTTCAGGAGAGACTGGATAGCAAAACATTGAGGTCCACTTACAGTTTATTTCTACAAAGTTTTACTAAAATGTCCCAGTGGGAAAAAAACTAAACACAGAAGATGGTTCTAAGATTATTAACATTCAAGAGGTCTTAATAGGAGAAAAAAAAAAAAGTTTTGTTCCGTTTATACCAACAGGAAGGGAATTTAGGTATAAATTACGAGCATGGCTGCTCACATACTCGTCTGTAATTCAAATGAGCAAGGACTGTAGTATTTGTCCTCTGTCTCTTATTCTTTATTGGTTCCTGGTTTATCTCTGAAAGGGTTAAATGCTTTGTACTCACAGGCCATTCTATAATAACGTATCTTTGTATCAGTAGCCCTTAAAATATTATGTGATAATATGCATGTGAAGTGTATGTGCATGTGTACAATTTCTGACCTCAGTTCAGAAACAGTGGAAAATTTCTTGGCTGCTCTAGTTTGTCTGTGAATATACACTCAGTTGTCACACACACACACACACACACACACACACACACACACACGCTCCGATGGGATCCAGTCTTCATTAAGAAGCAGCATCGTGACTCGAACCTTCTCCTCCTGTGTGAACTTGCGTCTTTGCAATGAGTTTAATCTGAAGGCACCTGTCCAACATAAATACTAAAAGAACATTCTAAAAATACCCACTTAAGGAATTAGGTGTGTACTCGAAATAGATGGCCACGAACAGCCAGTTGCAGTTTTTATAGCACAAACAACCGAAGGGAGAACCGTCTCTCAGGAGAGGACTCTTGCGATTCGTAGGTGATCTTTTCATCGTGTGGGGATCTGGACCTTCTGGAGCACCAGACGAGCTTGGTGTCTTCCGAGGACGGCGCCCGGGAGCAGGAGAACATGGATGACACAAACAGCGAGCAGCAGTTTAGAGTCTTTAGGGACTTCGATTTCCTAGATGTGGAGCTGGAGGATGGAGAGGTACAGTATATTCTCTGTAAAAATACCCCCCTCAGCCTTGCCTTGACTAACGAAAAGTTTCTTTTTACCTGCTAACTGATCAGGTTTTATAACAGACTCTTTAATTGGGAAGCTGTAGACTTTGTTTTCAATCAACTTATCCAAAGGACAGCAGCTTAACTTTGGCAGAAGTTACCACACCCTTCCTGTCTGAGTCCACAGCATTTAAGCTGCCAAGTTCTTTCTAAATGGCAGGGATCTGACGTCCAGTGACCACACAAAGACTGTGTGTGTGCAGTCCAAAGGTGAGCTTTGAAAGAAAAAAAAAAAAATCACAAACACATTCAGGTTCTGAGCCTGTTCGCTGGCACCTGGGCAAAACTTGCCAAGAGTCTAATTATTTTAAAAGTGAAATTACTCTGATCCAGTTACTTCAAAGCTTGCCTGCTCCGACCTGAGAAGGGAGCCTCGGGGCTCCAGCATTGTGCTGTTTGATGAAATCACAACTTGAAACAGGATATAGTGCACCCGAGAGCTCTTTGCTCTGCTCTAGGCTGCTAGCTCGTGTCCCCGACACCTGGAGCCGCTGAATTCATGTCTCAACCGGCCAATGCAGATTTGTGGATTTGAATGATAATTATGGTGATAGGATGCTTTCAGTTATGAATCATGTGTTTGAAAACTGGGATTGCAAGGAGGGGCATCATTGTGACCCTCTCATTTCAGTAGCTTAGAGGCACGTTCCAGCTGGGGAAAGTCTCCGCCCCATGGAGGAAAACAAAACTGACCAAAGGGAGACTGGCTACCTAAAAATGCCTGATAAGGAGCCGGCTCCTGGTGTTACTTCACATCCTGAGGCTCACATTCAGCTAAATGCACTGTCTTTCCCAGACAAAGAAAGGGCTTTCTGCCAGTCTTACAGTTACAATGGAGGCCCAAATTCAAAGGTTAACCTATCCCGTGACTGGTATGCATCTCCTGACTCAACTAGAAACTTGTGGGAAACGGTACTTCCGGTAGCTGCCTACCTTCCCTAAAAGGATGGGACTGTGGACCAATCCTCTTATGTTGAGGTAAGGCCAAGGAGCTCTCCGCTTTTGTTCCTCCCGGCCAAGGCCTACCCTGGATGTCTGGGGAGAATTCTGTCCCCAGGATGAAGAATGTTTTCTCTACCTCTTCTTTTCTGTAGAAAACAAGTTTAGCCTACCCAGTCATTAAAGAATATAAAGACGCTAGCTGTAAAACACCTTTAAAGCAAGTGTCAGCTTTTCACCTTGAATTATCCTAGAACCACTAAAAAGTACTGCAGAGTTTTTCAACTGTTAACCCTAATAAGTGATAAAGAGGGGCGCCTGGGTGGCTCAGTCAGCTAAGCTAAGTCCAACTTCGGCTCAGGTCATGATCTCACAGCTCGTGAGTTCAAGCCCTGCATCGAGCTCTGTGCTGACAGCTTAGAGCCTGGAACCTGCTTCAGATTCTGTGTCTCCCTCTCTCTCTCTCTCTTTCTCTCTCTGCCCCTCTCCTGCTCATACTCTGTGTCTCTCTCTCAAAAATAAATAAACATTAAAAAAAATTTTTTAATAAATAAGTGATAAAGAAATCAATCACTAAATGTGGTGAGGAGTGTTTTAAAAAGTCTAAGCCAAAATACAACTGTTTAGAATACTTTCAAACGTCTCTGAGCCAAAGCTATATGGGATGTCCGAAGATGAGCTCCCTGATCTGGACCACTGACCTAATTTTTGTTCTTGGCCTAGAATTCACGCTTAGGCACCCTCTTCACTCTGGAAGTTAAAGTAAGGAGGGAAATTTTGATGAAGCAAGAGAGGCATCATTTTCCAGTCTCAGCCAAAATTAAAAAAAAAAAAAAAATGTCTTATGGGACGTGACCTGGCAGGAGTAACATCAAGTGGAGGAATCAGACACGGTTTCTGAACAAATTTAATTTCTGTCAAAATAAAGGAAGGAAAATATGAGGTGCCACTCACTTGAAAATAAATATTATACTAATGCTTTGGGGGACAGTTAATAATGAATGCTACATCTGACTTCTAGTATTCTGTTATTCTAGCAAACAAGAACTACAAGATCATAGTGATCATTTTCTCTTATATAATTAAGATTTTATAAGAAACTTGAGAACGTGGGGGCTCCTGGGTGGCTCAGTCAGTTAAGCGTCCGACTCTTGATTTGGGCTCAGATCATGATCTCACCATTCATGAGCTCGAGCCCCGCCTTGGGCTCCATGCTGAGTGTGGAGCCTGCTTGGGATTCTCTCTGTGCTCCTCTCCCACTCGCACACACTCTTTCTCTCAAAATAAATAAATAAAACTTAAAAAAAAAAAAAAGAAACTTAAGAGTGTGAAAGTATGTATTTCATCCAAATAAACCATCTGAGAATATTTTGCTACTTCTCAATAAGATTATAATAAGGGATTCTAGCAAGCATACAGGGTAGTACAGTAAAAATGCTTGAGCTTTAGGGTCAGGCAAGTCCAACTTTGAATTTCACCTCTGCCCCTGACTTAGCTCTTGGCTTCCTCAGCTATTAAGTGGGTATGATAATAGCCTGCCGAGTTGATGTGAGGATTAGGTAAGAACCTCTGGGAAGCTTCTAGCACAGTGTCAGACACATAGTAGGCATTCCTTTGTACTGTCATTGGTGAGTAATTCCAGCATATCCTCATCTGAGAAAGCCAAGCATATCTGGCATCTAGAGCAAAACACAATGATCAAAAAAAAAAAAAAAAAAACAACTTTTTTTAGATCTGTCCCTTTTCATTAAATAGTCTCAGAATTTACTGACTCCTATCTGTAACGGTTTGCCTTTGAAATTTTTAGAATCTTTAGAAGGTGCCGTGTCCTTGCTATTAATTGTACATTAGCAGCGAACACACCATGATGACACACTAGCCTCGTGAGATGGATCAGGTGATGCCACCTTTTTTTCTCCCAGTTGATGAGCCTCATTCATTTCCCCCACAACACTGAACAATTTGCTCACAAAGAAAAATTTAAGCATTCCTCCCCCCCCCCACCAAAAAAAGGGCGTTGAGGAGCACAAGGTGTCAGTCACTGAAGTGACAAGCTATTTCAGAAATCGTATTTATGATTTGTTACCCCAGATACATCATCCGCCCCTAAGAGGATTGGAATTGCTGGTGCTTGGTACTGATTTCTCTTTGGGGGTTTGTATATCTTTACCTTTTTTTTTTTTAAGTTGCATCAAATGAAGTATATATCGTTGGCACTGTTTGTTGCTGTTGTGTTAAAACTAAGATAAATGCACTTGAGTATCTTTAATATTATCGTTTTAAATAGACCTCTTATTTGTTTTTCTGTCCATTCAATCCGCTACGAAGGAACTGCAGGTAAGATGATGCTATGTTTAATTCAGATCCGCTAAGTAGATGTTTTGCATCGTCGCAGATTTATAACAACATAATTGCTTTTCTTCCTCCCTTCTAGCGTATGTATGCCTATCTGCGCGCATATTTACATTGAGGTGTGCGTGAGACAAAAAGTGTTTTTCTTTGTGGCTCCAGGATGGGAATAGTTTCCAAACTATAAATACAAGACAATTTTAAAACCTAGTCTGGAAGTTGTATAGTTATATCTCTTGAGAGAAAGTGAGGTTTAAATAGGATCCATGGAAATCTTATGATGCCTGAGAAGGCAGCCGCACAACGGAATTCGTTGTGTAGTTACCTTCTCTAATTAAAGGTGAAGTCAACAAGCGGCATCCGACAGTATACCACGAACACTTCCAAGCAGATCTGCTTATTTTCCAGGAATTAGGAGCTGTCTTTGTATGGCAACTGTATAAAGTTTCATCCAGATGAGAACCATTTCTCAAAAGGGGGTCCTAATAATAATTGCACCCAGGAAACAGGCATAAGCCAGGACCGTCCTGGGCATACTGACTTGTGTCACCCTACTATCCATTGCCATGTCAGACTTACTCTGAGTAGGCATATCTGGGCAAATATATTTTGACCACAGTGCACTTATGTCCCTTCACCAATAATTCTTACCTGACAGAGTTCTAGTGTGGAAAAAAAATTATTTCAAAGAATAGTGTTTCCAACATTTCTAGAATGTTCAGTCACTAGTACTTATCTCAGAACAAATCCTGAGTGGTTAAGTTTGATAGCTGACATACGCAGATTGTCTTGAATAATTAGCCATCTCCTAAATTTTCTCACACATAGAAAAATCTGACATAATCAGTAAGACACTGTTTTGACCTTGTGGGTTGACTTTTAATCACCACACACACTTGAGCTAGGTAATAGCACTCTTGCATCTCAGTTCTTCAGCCTCCACCGCGGTAACAGTTTCAACACCGTTCCCTCTAATGGAGAGCTATCGTATCCTCCAGAAAGACATCCCACTATTCTTCCTGCGACAGAAGCCTTCCCTTACAACCCCACTTCTCATGCCTGATCCAGCCGGGTCTTCACCAGAGGTGCAGTTATATCAGTATGAGCCATCGTCCTTGCCCGGTGTAGCATTCCCTGCCCCTGGGCGTCCATGTTTCTCTGCAAGCTCATGGTTCTGTCTCGGGCTCAGTGCCGGAGACTTCCAGAATTGTCATCCAAGATAGTTCATCCAGCCGATCCACTGATTGGATGCACAAGAATCGGTGCTAGGATTTATGTTTTCTATTCGTATTTTGTGTATTTCTCCCAGTAATCTGCACAGTCTTTTTTCTCTGTACTCTTATTCTTTCAATCTTTTTAACTTCTTCACACATTGCGATTTCTTTTTCTCTCCCGTATTCTTGCCTCTCCACATTTTTTATTTCATTTTTTCACTGAAACAGCTATTTTAAAATCCCAGCACAACAGTTAACCTTTTCCACTAGGAAAAAAAAATTATTTGGTGACAGTTTATCACAGCAGATACAGATAAAGGTATAGATACAGATAAGACAGCAGATATAGGTACAGAATATGGAAATCATATTCAACGTCTCCTTTTTATAATCAGACGGTCCTAAGAACAATCATAAACATCACGCATGGGGATCAACGATGATAATAATTTCTGTATCATATCCAGAATGTGCTCAGGATCATTACCTGTTGCCTTCCACCGTGAATAGCCAAAACCAACTTTGGAAAAGCTAAGCGTCTGTTCTGTGAGAGATCTATGAGAATGGCAAGGTGTGCTTCATTCAGATCCAGGAGAAATAGATCCTTAAACCAGAGGAAGATTAGTAAATTTAATGATCCTAATTTTAACAGTGATTTGCCTCTCTCATATTATACGGTTACGCTAGTCACTGAGCTCTCACCGGAAAAAGTTGTTTTATTTCAGTGACCCATCAGACAGTGTTTCACATGACCAATAAATGAAAGGATTCTGGGCTAGACTTTGTTTAGATTCCCTGTTCGTGTAGGTTAAAACTCGCTTATCAGGGGGCTGCGTACTATTTCCCTTGCTTTATTCCTGTTTTAACACAGAGAAAAATAAAACCCCAGTTCCTTTCTAGGAAAAGATTTTGTGTGGACAAAGATACTTAATATCAGATGGGTAGCAGAGCAAGTCTGAGATACAACTAGAAGCTTGAACACTTGGATTGCCACTTAGCACGGTTGTCAGTAAATTAAAAGGTACAAGTCAGCGATAGTGCTTGGGACCAAGTCAGTCATTTCAGGAAAGCAACTCATTTCCACGTTGGGACAATTACTTAAAGATGAGCCTAAAGCAAAAGTCAAGCCACACTGCTCTGGCCTCTGCGTAGTGCATGATCCGTCAGACTTCGCCCAGCTGCTCTCAGATGTTCTTTTAACTCTGCATTTGATCTGCAAAAACCGCTGTAGCTGGAACAGGCTGGAATGTTTACCTAATGAATGCTCTTCTACTTAATACCCAAGGGATGTGGAATGTGCTACAGCATAGCTCCTACTTTTCCTCCTTCTGAAAATAGTACTAAACGGGCCGGGGAGGGGGGCACACCTCTTTGGAGATTGTTTTAATATTAATGGTCTCTTTCTTACAGCTTTTTGGAAACGCAGGTCATTATAGGGTTTACCAAAGTCACAGTTTAAAAAATATAATACTACCCGCCACGCCATGGAGAAGCGTGCAGTGCTTCTCCCTGCGAGTTAATACGCATCTAGGTGAAAACAGTATGCTTTCACTACCTTCCACATCATGTGCTACCAAGGTAGACGAGAGCTTGAGAGTTCGTCATGAAAACGTTTGTTTCTAAGCTATGATTATGACTTAACTGGATGTGTGAAGGTGTTAAGTGCAGGAAGATCCTGGCATAAAAACCAGCTGCTGGTATGATTTCAGGGTGAGAGTATGGACAATTTCAACTGGGGAGTGCGCAGGCGTTCTCTGGATAGCTTGGACAAGTGTGACAGGCAGCTTCTGGAGGAGAACCCACTTGCAGGAAGGTCTCCCAGCCTCAACAAAATGAACCGTGAGGATTCTGACGAGTCCTCCGAAGAGGAGGACCTCACAACCAGCCAGATCCTGGAGCATTCAGACCTAGTAAGTAGAAACCTTCCCACCATAGGAGACGGGAGACTATGTTCGTAACTGAAGCAGTAAGCATGGTTTCCAGTCGCTGCTAAAGAAACTTTCCACCGCTGCTAAACCCAAATCCGAAACGTCGGGTGGCGTCCAACCGATTGTAACGTGCCTCTTGCCTCTAGGTTGCCAACAGACACAACTACTGGGGCATTTGTTACAAGCCCTCGATGGCATCGAGTCTGTTCAGGCCTGGACTTTCCTCAAATAACTTTTATGAGGCTGGAACCTTTTTAAAAATTCCTGAGATATCTGAAGTCTTAGGCAGTCTAACAGTGAGACGTTTGGATGTGGTTATCTGCAGATACGAGTGTTCATGTTTTCCAGTTCTGGGCCATCGTTTGCTCTGCCAGCTGCCGTGTGTCAGTTCTAACGGTAGCGAAATACGTACGCTAAATGATACCCGTCAGCCAACAACCGGCTCGGGCAGTGGTTTGTACTCTTACGTAGAGAATAATTCGAGCTTTTAGAGAAACTTCACTCTGTGTTTTACCGGCTCCGCTTTCTCAACAGATCATGACTCGTTCCCCTTCTGAGGAGACGAATCCCCTGGAATCGCTCGCCGCGGCCTGTGACATGACCCCTGCCGACCCTCGTTCCTTTAGCACCAGAATGGCTAGCTTTGACGCGGCCCTGTCTGACATGAATAACCTGCAGATCTCTGAGGGCTCCAAGGTGAAGAGATTTGGGCAATTATGATGGCAATTGACTTAAAGAAAAAGTACCTGCAAATTGCTGAGAAATCTTGGGGGGCTATAAGTGGAGAGACTGCCTTTATCTTTTTCTTTCTTGCTTTTCTGAAATACTTGAGTTTGCGCACCTGAGCCTCTGTTTTGAAGCGGTTTCCCTCTCGCAAATGAGCAGCCACCTTCTTGTTGGCTGAAAGAGATTCAATCTGAGGTCCTTTTCAGACAGAACACTTGGCATTTCCCATACAGCAGGAACACTGCTGATTAATGGCAAAACAAATCGGCATATGTCTGAGATGGCTGTGACTTGGAAACTGCTGTTCTTTGTCATGACTTTTATAAAACAATATGCTAAGTGAGGAGTGGGCGTATGCATGTATTTGGGGAAATTTTTTCCTATGTAGGAACCAGCTATACAATCTGTGCATTGATTCCATTCTGGCCTTTTGGCATACTATTGGAATTTTCAGTGTTGATCACAATATTATGCCAGATTTGCACAAAACCGTCCTAGCCAGACTGAGGAGAGAAGTAAGTAACGGATACAGTTTTCTTATTTAAAAGGTCAGGTCTTTAAAAAGCTAACAATGTACATTCCATTTAAAGTTGATTTTATCAAATTTCCCTACAATATCATCACCATAAAACTACCCACTCCCACACTGGGTTCACATAAGTGCCCACATTTATGCCCGTCAGTATAGAATTTTATTCTCTTATACTGGAAATACCAAAATAACTTCCTACTGCTGTTAAGAGAAAACTTCCTTCTCCTGAGTTTGGCAGTACAAGTTTGAAAGAGAAAACTATGAAAACAATTTTTAAGATATATAAAAGTATATTCTTTCTGATACTTCTAGTGGGAGAAACTATAATGCTGGCTGTCGTATGTTCTTTTATAGTGGACTTAAAATAGATTGAGACCGAGGGAAATCTATGTCCTTCAAACCAAGGACAACCACCCAAATCGCAATCACTTAAAAATAATTGAAGATTAAAGAATGATTTCCAAGAGAGCCTCACTGCCAAAGGGGTATAGTCAAATTCTTAGAGTCAGTGGAGTCCTTTTTTAGCCAAAAAAAAGGCCCAGAAAGGAAACGTGTCTGAGATTAAAATTCCAGAATCCTAAGATTAATAAATTTCATGAAAAGGACACCCCAAAATAAATGTGAAGTTATTAGTGTTTGTTATTCCTCAGTCCTGGAATAGTCATTTTCTCCATTTTTTCTAGTCTGAATGCTAAATTACATAGATTTCTCCTAGAAAGCACTACCTAAGTGGTAATATATTTATGGACTCACATAGAAATCATCTAATTCTGTCAAGGAAAAGTTAAGTCTAATTTCTGAAAGGCTGTCTCTGTTTTCCCCCATGAGCTGGGTTTCTGCAGGGTGTAATACAGCCGTGATGTTAGAAAAAGAAAAGAAAGGAGATTTTTGTAAGAATTCAGCCCTCCCCTAATAGATTAAGTTTATGTGCACTCATAACCCAGACCAGTCACCAGCAGTCAGTCTCGTTGGCACCGCCGTAGTTTTTAAAAAGCAGGAAAAAGCAGATATGGATAAGCCTCTGAAACTCTGCATTTATGAGCAATTCCTTCAAAGACATGAGATATCTTGTTTCCCTACCATATCTTTAAACACTCCTCTTAATTTCCCTATTAATCCTAGAGTCAGAATACTAACTGGGTGGCCGGATAGCAACCTGTGATAATGCTCTAATTCATATATATTTCTCTTTCGCCTTGCTTTGTTTTGTTTTGTTTTGTTTTTTAAGAAAATGACTCACTGAACTGTGTGCGTGTGATGCCTTCTTTTCCTCTTCTGGTCTGTAACCCAGTTGCCTTCCTTCCTCTCATAAAGAACAGTCAGTTCTCCGGCTGACTCCCCCTGGCCCACATTCAAACCCAGCCTCTTTTTCCATTCTACTTGCTCTGTCTCTCTCCTGCCCCTCATTGATCCCAGTTCTGCCTGACCTAGAGCCCTTTCATTTCGCTGCTCGGTCTACATTTGACAGCGGGGTGAGAGGAGCCTCTTCCATCCGTTGTCTCCAGGGGTTATCCCTAAGAGCACAGCATGTATGTAAATGGGTCTTAGAGGATTTCCAGTATGGAAAGACCTGCGAACGGGGCAGGCTCAGTGAACAACTATGGATCACTCATGCACCCTGCAGGTATTTCTTGAGCATTTACTCTACTGGTCCCTGGTGATTCTAAATTCCAGTTGCCATAGGTAAAGGAATTCTGTATCAGAGAATTCCCTCTGGATAGGCTTGCTTTGGAAGGTGAGGGTTGTACAGTGCAAAGAGCAAGTCCGATCGCTCTGATTATCTCCTTGATGTCAGGCAAGTCCCTTTCCCACACGTGAGTTGTCTATAAAATGTGAGGGGTCTCTGTATTTAGCATTTATATCCCCCGTAATTACAGGTCAAATGTGGCCATCTACTGAGAACTTCCTTGCAAACTATTGCGGACAAGAATGAAAAGAAGGTAAAGAATTAACAGTAGTCCAGAGAATGCCCGAGTCCAGTTGTAGAAACTCACTGTATTGTAGCTGGGAAATAAGTGCCCCCAGTTTCTATCACTCTCAGGATTTGTCACTTTTATTTTTTCCTTCAGTGGAATAGATTTTCCCAAATATATTCTCACATGGTGGGGGGATCCTTCCCTCTTTTTCTTCTTCCAGGCTGAAGCTGTCCAGGAGGAGGAGGACACCGCCGTGCACGAGGACGATCTTTCCAGTTCTGTTAATGAACTCCCGGCAACTTTCGAATGCAGTGGTAGCTTTAGCCTGGATATGACTGAGGCAGAAGAAAAGGGCAATCGAGCACTGGACCAGTTTACTCTTGCAAGGTAAAGAAGCCCCTGGTGGAAACGAGCGGTGATGGTGTACCTGGCACTTTGCCTTGTATTCACTGTATCTCAAGTGAGGTCACGTGGGCACTGCTGGGACTTCCTAATGAGGAGTCCAAATTGACTTCTGGCTCAGAGGGCTCTCGGCTGGTCAGAGCCGTGCACCCGAGTGTGGAACTGAAAAGGGTACTCATGCACAGGGACTCATAAAGCCATCGAGTAATGTAGAATAACACAGAGTAACATAAAGCCATGGCGTAACTCAAAAGCCAAAAAGGGGTCTGGGGACACGGTCCGGGTTTTGCACGCTTTGAAGATAAGCAAGACTGGCAAGCCTTGGAAATGAGGAGTTCTTTCCATTTCGAGTTTAAAGACAAGAACAAGAAGCTCTTTATAAGTTAAATACCTACTCTTTTTTAAGTGGGTGGCTTTCAGCCTAGTCACTGATGTTTCTGAGACTAGTGAGCTGTAGTCAGAGAACACGAATGGACAAAAATAGAGAGGAATAGATAAAACACTAATGCAGCATCTAGAATAAATAACAAGTGATAAAGGCTGCAGATTGGATTCTGGAAAAGAAAGTCAGAATCCTAAAATCTCTCTTCTGAATGTGGACAAGAACAAAACAGGTTTGGGTACGGCTGGACAGAGACCTTCTGTTATGGTGAGCAGTATCTGGTCTTTGAAAGGCAAGCTGATGGTGATAATACCCACAGAAGAATCTGACCTTTCACTTGTGTTTATTATCTTCCCTTTCCTCGTCCCTCTCGGCCTCTCTCACCCTGCGTTTCTCTTCTTGAATTTTCCCTTTGTCCCTTCTCCCTCTCCTCCTGGGCATTCATGCATGTGCAGCCGTTAATACTCTCCCCCACAAAGGAAAAGTTAAAAGATTCAAAATGTTTGTTATAATGGTTCATAATGGAAAATGAAAAGGATCAAAAGTGCCAAAGCATGGAAAGTAGTGTTTATGTGTCTGGGGAATGGCCACTGGGAGGGACAGTTGCTGGAGGCTCCAAGAGGTCAGGGGGAGCCTAGGTGTCTCAGTCGGTTAAGCATCTGGCTCTCGATTTCAGGTCAGGTCATGATCTCATGTTTCATGAGATGGAGCCCCGCATTGGGCTCTGTGCTGACAGCATGGAGCCTGCTTGGGATTCTCTCTCTCTCTCTCTCTGCCCCTCATCCCTCATGCACACTTGCACTCTCTCTGGCTCTCTCGCTCACTCGCTCTCTCTCAATAAATAAATGTGTAGAAAACTTAAAAAAAAAAAAAAAAGGAGGTCAGAAAGGGAGAAATCATAGAAATTCTAGAGAGGAAAGGTCTCTTTCCTCCAAGCAGAAGAGAACGTTGAAGGGCTGTGAAGGAGAGCTGAGTCCCTACAGCAACCTCAAAGGGAGGAGGGGACAGAACAGCTGACAGGGTTAGAACTTACACAGCCCGGTGAAGGATGAGGACGTCACTCCTTGACCAGGTTGTTTTCATCTTTCGCAGCTTTGGAGAAGGTGACAGGGGGGTCTCTCCCCCTCCCTCGCCCTTCTTCTCGGCCATCCTTGCTGCGTTTCAGCCCGCGGCCTGTGACGATGCAGAGGAAGCCTGGCGCAGCCACATCAACCAGCTCATGTGCGACTCAGATGGCTCCTGTGCTGTGTATACATTTCATGTGTTCTCCTCCTTGTTTAAGGTACGGTCCTCACTAGCAGTTCAGACGACTAGGTCTCTTAGGGGAGCCAGCTAGCTTCCGGTTTCAGAAGGGGTGCTTGTTTCATTCTGGGTTTGCATTATTTTCTCCTCCAGATACCCCCCAGTTGCCTGTGACTTCAGCCTTTCTTCTGTTTAACTGTAATCTGCTCAGCCTTCTTAAACTGGTATCGCAAAGGCCTTGCCCCCAAATGATTGAGTCCACACGCTGTCCTGTTCGCTTTTGCCATGCTGGCTTGTCTTGATGTCGTGATCCCAGGCAACCGTGACATGATGTCAGAACCAGCGAGTGGTATCATCTGCCGAGCCTATCCTGCACTCTTCTTAGACCCCTTCTGTACCTCTCTTTTTTCTTTACTGTTCATGTTTATCTTTTTCTTGTGTTTTATCTCTTTCCCGGCATGAATTCCTTAAACATGTCAGCCGTAGCTATGAACACTTGCTTCTCCTCATAGATGCTTCTGGACACATGAACGGTCATACTTTGCGGCTCCTGGGTGAGCCACAGCCTGGCGAGTCCAGATGGTGTCTTTGTGCAAATTGGAAACGGATGTCCCTTCCTCCAGAGCATTGCAGCACAGGGTGTGGCCAGCAGAGGGCAGGCTGGATCTCTATCCCTCCGCCAGGCACCTGTGGCATCTTGCACACAACTCAACGTAGCAGCCTCTGTGTGGACACCTTCAGATTTCAGCTATTATCCCCAAACAGACTTACAACATCTGAACCAAAGAGGTGGAGGGAACTTGACTTCTGATGGGTGATCGAAGGTTTATTTTTATGCCTGCCTGTCTGTTGGTGTGCAAATACCTGTCGGTTCCTCTGTGCATCTTGCTCTGAACTTTTGCTCTCTAAATTTCATCAAACGATTGGTGGAGGTGGGAGGGGCATCAATAGAAGAGAAAGATGGCCTGTTTTGAAGCAACCCCGAAGGTCTGCCGTCATCGCTGGAATTAACTAGCCCTGTGTGCTGTATTTGAGGCTGATCCTGTCTGGGAAAATGACATGGCTGGAAGTAATGCTCAGCCATGAAGATGAGGCTATGGGTGAAGATTTGTATGGTTACCATACAGTGTAGGAGAAAACTAGTTTTAAAAAGCCAGTATGTATGGTAGTATTTTTTTTAATTTTTTTAAGCTTTATTTCTGAGAGAGAGAGACAGACAGACAGACAGAGCATGAGTGGGGGAGGAACAGAGAGAGAGGGAGACACAGAATCCGAAGCAGGCTCCAGGCTCTGAGTTGTCAGCACAGAGCCCGTCACGTGGCTTGAACTCACGAACCATGAGGTCATGACCTGTGCCCTACTTGGACATTTAACCGACTGAGCCCCCCAGGTGCCCCCCTTTTTTTAATTTTTTTTAAGCTTTATTTCTGAGGGGGGGGTACTATTTTTTTAATGTCTAGAAAATAGTGAAGATTATACACTAGCATTTCACTGTAGTTTACTCAGGGTGATGAGATTATGGGTGTATTTCTCCCTGCTTCTTTTTACTTTCTTTAGAGCTCCTATTTTCCACTAATGAAAATGCCTTTCTTTCAGCATTTTTTCTAAACTTGTATTTGATCACTCACAAAGCAGAATTGCCACTAATAATGCAGGGGAAATGTGAAAAGGGACTTACGTAGTAGTTCCAACTTTCGGTAGACGTGAGTAATGGGGGAGTGACCAGCCAGACAAGGTAGAACCCTCTTACACTGTCTTATAGGTTGAGCTCTATAGAGTAGATCATGAAAGAGGGACAGTCACTTGGCTGGACTGAGGGATGGGCCCACTAATCACCTTCAGGAAGAGCCATGGCAGAAGGGAAAGGCAGGAAAATAAGGAATTCTATTAAAAGTGCAAAATGAACCACATCTTCTTTATCCATGTGGTTTATACATACAATGGAATACTACGTGGCAATGAGAAAGAATGAAATCCTGCCATTTGCAGCAACGTGGATGGAACTGGAAGGTATGATGCTGAGTGAAATAAGTCAGTCAGAGAAGGACAGATACCATGTGTTTTCACTCTTATGTGGATCTTGAGAAACTTAACAGAAGACCATGGGGGGGGAAGGGAAGGGGAAAAAATAGTTACAAAAAGAGAGGGAGGGAGGAAAACCATAAGAGACTCTTAAACACAGAGAATAAATAAATAAATAAATAAATAAATAAATAAATAAATAAATAAAATTTAAAAAAAGAGAACAAACTGAGGGTTGATGGGGGAGAGGAGAAGAGTGGGTGCTGGGCTCAATTGAGGAGGGCACTTGTTGGGATGAGCACTGGGTGAGGTGTGTAAGCGAGGAACCATGGGAATCCATCCCAAAAACCCAGAGCACACTTTACACACCGTATGTTAGACAATTTGACAATAAATTATATTTAAAAAATAAAATAAAATTAACTTAAAAATAAATTTTAAAAACAAAGGACCATCTGCCTCAAAGATTTCAAATTCAGGAAGCCACTATTTAATTAGTATAAAAAGTAAAGTCTGTTTTTGAGCCTGGTGGCCCTTCTTATGACCCATTTTTGGAGAATTACATACCAATAGTACTAACAGCTACACTTTCTCATTTTGAGTGTTATTGTGCTGCTCTCTCCCCAGTTTTCAGTTTCCTTTTAGTGAAATCTTTTAGAAAGCTGCCTGGACAAAACGAGGGTTGTGTCTGAGATTAACCGGGAGCTGGAGGGGCTGTTAGGCTTAAGACAGAAAAAACAGGCTGCTGAGAGATAGGAATTCCAGAAACACTCTAACACTGAGCTGATTGAAATTCTAACACAAACTATGAGAAAGTTACCATTTGAGGTAAATTTACTTGTTAAGGATTTAGAAGCAAAGTAGTTTATTTTTTATATTGTTCTAAAGTCTGTTTTAAAATAATGGTTACTGGGTAATAATTTATGTTTGGCTGTTGTAGTCATTTTTTCTCATTATAGTCACTAGCTATTTATGCTAGTGACCATTTCCTAGTCACGAACAATACTTTTCCCGCTGCCCAGCAAGGCCATTTCCTCTTGGCCCTCTACTGTACTCTCAGTTACATGCAGACCCCTGATTGGAGCTCGCTTCAGCAAATGAAGCCTTCCCTTCCTTCTTTCTCCCTCCCCATCACCTGGGGTCCCGAGCACATTGTGGTTACATCTGTCACGCTTGTCACATTCTATCAGAATTCCTTATTGTCTGTCTCCCACAGAGTGGGCGAGTAATGGTGTCTGATTTTGATTTCCCAGCAGCTGGCACCATTACTAACACACAATAGGTGCTCAGTAAATGTAAGAAGCATGAATAGGAATCTTTTTTTAGTGGAAATCTTAAACAGATGGTTTCTGATTTCATGCCAGTAGACCAGAAGGTTGAAACACGAGCTGGGAGGTGGGGTGGGCCCTTGGCTTGAGGGGCACTTTGAGGTTTGGACTTTATTTTTCCATCCATGCATTAGGTAAATCCCTATGGACCTTATCTGCAATAATAGTCATACAAATGTGTACCTCTTTTTTGAGTTTTTGATATACATTTAGCCTTAAGAACTTTCTCAACTATCATCAAATGCTATGTGATTGAGAACAATACTAATAACACAACAGGTATTAAATAAAATACGCTGGGAATGAAATACATTTTGGACATGCCATCTACGAAGCTGTTGGCCAGTCCTCACCATGTCTGTTTATTCTTTTCCAGCATTTTCCTATGAGTCTGAAGGCCACATTTCCCTGTATTTAGTTGGATTTGGGAGGGGATAGAGAGGAGGTAATTGCCAAAATAATTAGGTTTTAAAAACAAGGAATTGATTTCTAATGGTCCAGCGTGGACATCTTCCCAAGTGTCTCAGTCACTATACATCCTTCCTGCCGCTCCTGTGTTAATGTCGTCATTGTGTCACACAGTGCCACCAAATTATACAATGTGTGTATATGGAAGTTAGGCGAGGACACGACTGTCTATCCCCTAAATACCACCTGCCTTTATAAGAGGCTCTAAAGCTCCCTGACAGATAGGTTCACAGACCTCACCTTATCCTTAGGTAAAATGGAAAGAACCCCAAACCCTTTGGGGACCTGAGTCCTACTCCCAGCTCTGCCATTCAACTAGATGTGTGATGCTACACGTGGCACTTGTCCTTCGTCTCTGCTCTGACGTTCAGTCGGGTTTTTTAGTTTTTCTAACTGCACATAAAACTAAGTCAAATATGTATGCTACACATTATACCAAGGTTCTCATATATGTTAAATAAAAAATAATGAATATGCAGCATGGTTGGCACTTTTCTAATGTAAATCATAAAGAACCAGCCTGCTGTTGTTGTAGGGACATTCTACTTTGCTCACAACAGGGCAGAGAGGATTTCTCCCGGACTAGATTCCACAACTCAAAAGGCATGACATCTCTTTGAGTTTGAAAGCCAGTACCTAGGACTGAAGTTATTTTTTGGTTCAACATTGTGTTCTTTTTGTTAAAGATACTGTGTGTTGGAAGTTTGGGGGCTAAACAATGTTCCCATTTTGTCACCGACACAGGCACAGTGAATCAGATTCTTCCTGATTCCAGTTGTGCCTCAGGCTGTACAGGAGGACCTACCTCCTAGGAAGCATCATAGATTTGTGGAAGGAATGTGAGCGCTGGGGTCAGGCTCACCCTTCCTCTGTCACTTACTGGCTGCATGACCTTAGGCAAGTCGTGTCTTAACCTGGACTTCCTCGCCTGATTGTGAGGGTTAATGAGCCAGTGTATGCAACCCTATAAGACACGGTTATGGACATCTTGCCAGACACACCCTCAGAGGGAGATACTGTTCCGGACCCATGTAGCATTTACTTTCATTTGCCAGAGGTTCAAATGGCACTGTTTTGGTGCTCTCTCTCAAGAAGCTGTGATCTCGGGGAACAGGAAAGGGTTAAATCGCATGGCCCTTTCTGTCTTGCGCACGTTGACATAACCTCAGGAACTTCTCGCTGATCTGACAGACAAGCGAGGTGGACTCAAACTGCTGACCAGCTCTGACCATCAGCAAAAAGAAAAGCGCAATTTATTTAAAAGATTATGTAAACATCACCCTCTCGGAAACACTTTAAGAAGAAACTTTGCCCACACTGGGTGATCACCTACTTGACTTGAGACCAACACTCACTCTACTCCCCATCTCCCCTGCCTCTACCTGAGGACCTATGCTCATTTGACGTTTTCATAAAGATTTAAAAGTAGTTTTTTGCTGGTATATAAGTTAAAACTCAGCTTTTATAAATGGTCATTGTTTTGCCTTTCAGAATATTCAGAAAAGGTTCTGCTTCCTAACCTGTGATGCTGCCAGTTACCTTGGAGACAATCTGCGGGGAATCGGGTCCAAGTTTGTCAGCTCTTCTCAGATGCTCACCTCCTGTTCTGAATGCCCTACACTCTTTGTGGATGCTGAGACTGTGAGTACCCAGTCCTGCTGTGGTGGCAAATGGCGGGCCCGGCGGGCCCAGCTTAGGGTGTGAAACATACAGGAGGCATGCTAGTGTTGTGGTTTGTTTGAAAGACACTCAGTGTTTGTAAGCAGCACCATGTTGTGACACGACCCCCAAAGGCCGGAGTCTGCATTGTAATGACTCTACATTGCCAGCCAAGGCCAAGCCATTTCAAGGAATTGGGAGAAAAATCCACGTTGGTGCTCCCTCCGTGTCCTTGGCACCTGTCTCCAGTATCTCTGGATTTGACCGCTGTGAACGTGATGAGCTAACCCCCAGAGCTGACCTAGCCCATCCCCACAATGCCAAGTTGTCCAGCCAGATGGGTCTCCAGAGGCAACATGTCCTCATTTTCCTTATTCCCAAGTGTCAAGTGCAGAGAGATTGCCCCCTGGAGGGATTCATCCAGCCCAAACTGCAAGTGATGAAGTTGAGGGTTAAGTAAAGCATCCTCTGGCTGACTGCTAAATCATGACTTTACATATAAGTCTAAGCCTGCATGAGTGGTGAGCTCTTTGGGGTGTGTGTCACCTTTCTGTATATCCTCCATGCATCTCACACAAATGTCTTATATGCTGAGTAGTGAACTAATAAGGTTTAGAACCAATGAGGATGTGCTTTGATTTCAAAAGTCTCTGAAGAATTAGTCTTTCCAAGGTCTCGGTGGTCGGAATACAATAGGAGAAATCATTCTATCTTAACTGATTTAAAGCAAAGATTAACTATAAAATCAGTTCAAAAGTCTATTTGGAGATGTGTCTTCCCACTACTTGGAGTATTACTGGACGAAGGTATCAGAGTTTGTGCATCAAATGAGTACATCTTAATGTGGGCTCCTACAGAAGCTTGAGTGTAAGGCTTGAGTGTCTATACTGATATGGAGAAAACCGGATATTTTTGTAGGAGATTTGCATTAGTGAGCCAGTATTCAATTACAATTGCAGCTGATAGTGGAACAGAATTACACATTGCACAGCTTACTAAAAATGGACCCACTGGTCCCTACTTTACATTATTTCTAAATGTATTTCTCTTTTGTATCTGTGTAGCCATGCCTGTGTCTAGTTATCTCTCTAGTTGTTTTAATACAAATTATTTTCCTGCCTTCAGCTCCTTTCTTGTGGACTTCTGGACAAGCTCAAGTTCAGTGTTTTAGAACTGCAAGAATATTTGGACACCTACAACAACAGAAAAGAGGCCACTCTCTCGGTAAGCTTTTGTGTCTCTGTGCATATGCTTTCAGTTAAAATCAAATGAACCCACTTATGGGCCCTGGGAAGGTGTTGTGATTAATATAGGACAGGCTCTTTGGGAGAAGAAAACGTCATCCATTCCTCTGTTAGGAAGACTACAATTCCAATTTAATACTGGTAGAACTGTTAACAGTATGTATTATACAAAAATGACACTACAAAAGAGAAATTATCAGCTTTCATTTTAGCTCCATAATTTCCCTACTTGGAAACGGAAACATGGGTATCTGCTCGATGTCTCCTTGTCAATGTGATTAACTTTTCTCAGAGATGTAAAATTGCTAATGACTTCCTCCCAGTGTTTGCCTCTCCTGAAACTCACTGGGATAGATCTCTGCTCTCCTCTCCTCTTAACTGCTCTTGGTAGCTGTCTCTCCCTGACTCCATTGCTTCTCTTAGCCTCGACTCCAGCTCTTTACTCTTTCCTTCACTGATCTAGACCGTAAAATGTTAGGAACAGAAGTGATCCAGAAACCTCCATCAGACATGCGGAACCCCTGATTTCTGACAAGCAATTGTGTGTAATGACTGTGGGACGCTTCTTATAATATGCCAGGCCCAACAGGAAAGGCATGGATTTTGAAATCAGATGGACGTGGGTTCAAATCACATATCAGCTACTTAAGGGTTAGTGACCTGGGATAAATTACTTACCTCCTCATCTCAGATTCATCATCTGTAAGACAGTGATGATAACAATTAATTTGCAGAATTGTTGTAAGGGTATAATAATCGTAATAGTTGTAGCACCTATCATCTCCTGAGTCCCTTCTACGTGTCCAACTACCTGATAAGAGTTAAATTTCTTAAATTAAATCATGTAATACTCATAACTACCCTGGGAGTTGCTATGATTATCCTCAGTAGCTCAGAGGTAGAAAATCGGTTTTGAAATCCAGGTCTATGGGATTCCAAAGTCCATGCCCTCAAACACAACACAATGTTTATTGCCTTTTAAATAGAAATAACATATGTAAACTGCCTAGCACAGTGCCTCATACATAGAAGATATTCATCACAAAGTTACTTGTTTTATGTTTGTTGCTCTTGTTATTAATCTTTTCACGATCTGTCCAAGGGCAAGAGTTCTAACGCTCTGCAATAATAATTCCCATTATCTTTTACTCCTGTGGCTCCTTAATGGTCATTGTTTCCCATTTTCTCCATCATCAGTTAATAAAAGTAATCCTTCCATCCTTCTTGGTGGACAAACCAATCTTTTGATGTCAGATGCAAGTTTCAGTTCTTCAGTCCTTATTGTTTTGTGTCCAGAGGTTCCTTCTCACATCTGTATTGGTTACCATCCCAGGTACTTAAGGCTGGTAGCATCTCTAAATAGCTGAGCTATTATTATAATAGCCTTTCTTACATTGAAGCAGACCTGCCCCCAGAGAAGCCACCCAATGTAACAGAGAGGTAGGTGGGTCATGAGTCGGGTTTCATGGTCCAGTACCACCCGTCCTGTGAGAAAGTATTGGTTTTTATCTCCAAATCTCAATCGTATGAAAGGTTTCTAACTGTATATGATTTTTTCAAAATGATACACAAACTAGGAGTGGTCCGATGAAACCATTCTCCAGGAACGATATACCACAATGTTCAAATTATATTTTTAAGTGAGCTCACTGAACCCATATGAACAGATATTTTAATCTCAAATAGTTCATCTTCAACCAGAAAAAAATACTTTCAAAAAGTTATTGCAGCAAAATTTTATTTTACCATGATTAGAAGCGGAGTCGATTTTCCCTGTCAGGAGTGATGACAAAAATGTTTTCAGGGCATCACTGATTTTACTTCTGTCTATATCTCTTTCTAACAACAGTGGCTCGCAAATTGTAAGGCAACATTTGCAGGAGGATCAAGAGATGGAGTAATTACCTGTCAACCAGGGGACTCGGAGGAAAAGGTAATAAAAACCTGTTAGAATTTATCTTTTCCATGCTCTGACACCCTGCGTTGATCTTGACCCACCCAAGAAGCATAGAGCACAAGAAAGGAAGATGCACGATGGGGTCATCCCATACATTCACAAGAAGCCAGTAGCGTAAGACACAATGATGTTCAAGCCAAGCATGACTGTGTGTTGATGAGATTTGTGGGGGGAGTCTTCTTTTTGGAAAAGCAGAGGTATAAAAGTGATCTTTTTGCTGGACATCATTTAACTATACTAATCATTTCCTAATAAATCTGTTCTTCATTTAGAATATAAAACAAAATTTCATTCGTTCTTCACTGAATCGCTCAGTTTCTTCAGGGAAGGAAGTCTTTGTTGACCTTTCAGCCATCACTCTAAAACAGATGGTTTTTTCTCATTTAGAGTTGCTTTAAGTAACACACCTCAGACCAGCTGGCTTGTAAATGTATGCTGTATTGTCAAAGAAATGGGGCGGAAGATTATGAATGGATTAAAATCATTCATTCTGCAGTTATGTACTAAGTGCCGCCTATGGGGTCCATATGGTGGATACAATAATGAACAACAGACAAGCCTGTGCCCTTGTGGAGCCTCCGATCTTGTCAGGGAGACAGACATGAATCAAAAACTCATCTAGGTGCAAACGGCAGTAACTGCTATTAAGGAAAGAACTGTAAGCTATGGAAAGGAATCTGATCAAATGGGGAGGGTAGTTCTGAGAAGACTTCTCTATGAAAGTGTCATCTAAGTGAAGATCTCAAATATGAGCTAGAGATAGTCAAGTAAAGGGGAATGTGTAGAGAGCCTGTGCAAAGGCCCTGAGGCAGGAAGGGACCTGGCCCTTTGCAAGAACTGAAGAGAGTCTGGCTACAAGTGCAGAAAGCGACTTGGAGAAAAGTTTGAGAAGAGTCTGGAGAAGCTGGCAGAAGCCAGACTGTGCAGGGCTTGGGTGTTTATCTTAACAGCTATGGCAGGCAATTGAAATGTGGTTATGAGTAGATTCAGGCTCTCACACTCTACTGTGGAAACAGACTGAAGTGCTCAAGAGTAGATTAGGGAAGTCAAGTGAGGAGGCTACCTTCCAGTCAGGCAGAGGTGCTACCCTAGAATGACATCATCACTACTGGAGAAGCATTTTGGATTGTGCACCCTTCAGAGGATGAGAAATCATCTTCCTGTGTTACAAACAGTGCTATACTGAAGTGTAAAAAAAAAAAAAAAATTGAGGAGTAAAAATTTTCCACAGAATATCAGTGGATCAATTTCAGTTTGGTAGTTGTTCGATAAGTTTGCGGTCCTGTCATGGGGAGTTCTTAGGCGAGCCCCTTTCTAAGTGTTAGTGAAGAGGTGAGAGATGGAACAAGCAAACTACAAGACTGAGAAATATCTAGAAAGGGTTTTGAAGGGTGGGTTGCATTTCCACATCGCTGCCCTCCTCGAGGACACATTTATATTTCACATTGTGTCTTCCAGAAAACTTTCGTATCCTTGAAGTCATTGACCTTCCTGGGCATGGCAGGCGGGGCAGGTGGTACCAGCCCCTTTCTATAGATGAGGAAACCAAGCTGGACTTGTCCAAGGCTTCACCGTTAATAAGCAATGGGCAAAAACATGGCCTGGCCACAACATCTGGAAATGGGCAAATGTATACAACAAATGGTTTATCTATATTACATTTTTAAAATACAGGTTTGACGACATCATGTGAGATGTCTACCCTGAGCAATGCAGAGTTGAATGTGCAGTTCAAAATACAACAAACTCTAGCCTTTTCCATCAGTGCCTTTATATGCAGCTGTGATGCGCTGCCTCGAAGGACTGTAACTCGGATTTTCACCAAATAACCTGTGTCATGAGCATACCCCAGAAGAAGCTATATGTTAAAATACATTATATGATATATATTGCCTATGTTACAGATTTTTTAGCCATCCAGTGGCACCCATGCCTTCTTATTCCAGGCCCAATCCTCCCTCCACTATACTCTGCTGTTAAAATAAATTCAGCCCTGGGGCACCCGGGTGGCTCAGTCAGTTAAGTGTCCAATTCTTGATTTCAGCTCAGGTTATGATCTCACGGTTCGTGAGACAAAGCCCTACATGGGGCTCTACACTCACAGCATGGAGCCTGCTTGGGATTCTCTCTCTCCCTCTCTCTCTGGCCCTCCCACACTCGTGCTTTCTCTTTCTCTCTCAAATAAACATTAATTAATCCAGTCCAGAGATAAGTTACCAGGTTATGACTTATGGTTAGCAAAAACCTAGTCCCGTTCAAGATATAGTTTGTATAGAATATAAACACAGTTATCTAAACATTTACCCTCAATCATGTAATTCTGTTATCTTCTCTATAATCAAATCTCAATCAGGAAAATGTATTAATACACTGCAGATTTTTTACAAACAAGGGTTAAAAAAAATATTTGTTCATTTGTTTACAGCTTCCTGGTTAAGTCTAAAAACATAGGACTTCTGGTTAAATTATCCTATTTCCCAAACATTCCAGTTTTCAAACGTGTATTTCTGTTGAACTTGTAGTTTATTTCTGTTATTTTGTTCAGTTGCTCCTTCCCCACACCCCATTTTTTCTCACATCCCTCAAAGGGAGATTTCTGTTGTTTTTGCATAGTCTTCTTCCTTCTTGCCCATTTATTCTTTTTCATTTCCTCTTCATCCAACTCTTTCTGTGCTTCTGTATTGTAGTCCTTGTTTCCTCCCTTCCCTTTTCTTGTTTTTAGACTTCATTTCTTCATTCCTGTATTTCTTTGTGGCAACTCTGTTAGTATTATAATAAGGCTTGAGAATACAAGGATGGAAAGAAACTAATAGTTTTCACACACTGTACATCTATAATCTAATTTGATCTATTCCAACAGTCTCTGAAGGGTTTTTCCAATTTTGCAGGTAAGAAAGTTGAAGTTGAGAGGCTACCTCTATAGGCCAGATTAGTTTAAAGGTAAAAACATACACACAGAAAAGCCTAAAGGACAATTTCCAGCATCTGTCTAAATGTCTGTGTGGTTTTAGGTACCTGTATGAAATACCAGAAGGGATGTGAGTGGGCTTATAGGAAAAGGTCAACAGAAGGCCAAATTCTGAGTCTGATGTTTCCAGCATTTTTGCAAAACCAGCTTGGCTCTCTTCCCATTGCTGGTATTAGCTCAGTGCATTAGAATTGCCCTGCATAATGTGTGGACACGCTCATGACCAGAGAATTCAGACAATGAACAAATGTCCTGAAGAAGATGCCTTTGGTCCTTTGTATGTGACAATTCTGAGGACAAAGCTGGTCTGGAAGACCAATTTTATACCGTCTACCAGAGAGAGTGCTCTCTGAATCAGTCAAGGCTGGGTGATTCATTTAAATCCTCCGGATGCTTTGCTAAATTCTCTGTTTTGTTAGTAGACCCTGGATGTAGTTTGGCCACTGGAAATGCAGCTTAAACCGCATATTCTCTAGTCCCACCCACCTTACCTGAACCACTGCTGAAAGTGAGGTATGGCTAGGCACCGTGGGGAGTATAAAAATGAGGACGACTGTGTTCCTATTGCAGATAACACTCATGCAGGGCTGAAAATGGGCTATGAGGGCAAATTGGGGAAAAGTCTTTACATGCTACTAAAGGTGGGCCTTGAGGATAGATGATGGGGTCACCCCCTTGAAATAATGATCTTATGTCCAGAGTTGCTAAGTACAGCTACCATTTGTCTTCCGTCCCCAAGCAAAACCCAACAAATGTTTGACCTCAGAACACAGCTTTACCTAACCTCAAGTGATTCTCTCCAACTCTCTTGTTCAGTCAGATTCCCTGTCTTCTGGAACAGTTTGATGTTGCCAGTTATTCCGAGCACCATTTGCACGGAGACAAGTGGAATGGGGATGGGAAGTGACCTTGTGATTCACAGAATCTGTGTCTGAATGTAAATAGTGGAACAAACATGCCAGTGATTATTACATGAGTGTTTCTGTTTCAGTAAAGTCTGTACTTGATGGAAGGATTAGTACTTGCCTTACTAAACTTAAAGCTCTGAGTTGAGCTCTCAGAGATGTCAGTCTGCTAGAGATGGAGACAGTATACACACAGGCATATAAAGTCTTCCCGCCCCCAAGCCCTACCCAAGTCTGGTCTGGTCTTTGCACAAGCTGATTTCTGCTCATTCCTAACAGGCGACAGAAGTGAGACATCGCTGTGGAATGGTTTATAGAAGAGAATACAGCTCCTTGCTGGATATTTAATACTTACTTTCCAGTTTCTCTTTTATTCCTAACATGAAGTTCCAGACTCAAAATAATGCAGAAAGTTTACACTGGCGGCCTGTGCACTGTCACCCAATTCACAGACGTATTAAGCTTGTACGATATTTTCTGAATTGGCCTGACATTAAAAAATTAAAATTGTTCACACATACACATACACTTACAACAGAATGCCGTCTCTAAAAAGGAAGAACCAGCAACACTAGGCCTGCCTTCTTTCGTGGCGGCGGTGAGCTTGGGCAGAAACCAGCTGCCTCTCTGGTCTGCCTTCCTCCACATTCCCACTGCACAGTGACTTCCTAACCCTGAAGGCAAGAGCCAGGTGCCAACCATCATGATGCTTGCACTGCTGTTTTTCTTGTAAGAGAAATGTGTCTCTGTACGTCAGGCCCCCAAGTAGGGAACTGAGAGCTAGATAAATAGGGCTGTGTGTTTCAGGAAAAATGCGGTACCCATTAGCCCCCATTTGAGAGTGTTACTCTTTGCCTGTGTGAGAAACATTTTTACATACACAAGATTCAAGTGCCCGTCTGCTGAACCTGCTCGCTTGGGCATATATTAGAGGTACTGTACATGCTCTCAGTGCATGTATGAAACAAAACAGTTTCTTAAAAAAAAAAAAAACAGCATTTGTAATGTTGGGGAAGTATTTTTGAGGGAAGGCTTATTTTAAAAGACAGGCATGATTAATAAATGATTTAGGCTTCTGGGAGATTATAATAGCCATTCTCTGCGAATAACGCACAGTACTCACTGAGTAGAACATAAGACAAGGAGTATGATCTCCGTGTGTCTCATGAGAGCAGTTTCACTCATCTGCAGACACTGCTTTACCAGTGTTTTCTCAGCCTGAGCAAAAGAAGGGACACATCTCTTCATGACCCAAAACAGCACTTCTGATTAAGAATTTGGGTTTCCACTGACTTCTCCATTTCCCGTGGAAGTCATCGGGCATGGCTACCACTAGGTAGTTGAAATTAACAGAAGTGTGGGCCAAGGAGGAGACCCTCAGCTCCAAGGGCTCCAGGCAGCAGCGTGGGTCTTAGCCATACAATTAACGAATACGGCTCACGTCCCAGGTACTACAAAGCTGGAGATGTTTCCATTTCACTTGTTATAGGTGATTTTAGTTGGCACACTCCCAATTCAACAGGCATTTCTCAGCACTACTCGAACATTTGACTCTTTGGACTCTAGGACAATGATTTACATTTAGCCCTGCTACATTTCATCTTATATTCAAACCATCATTCCAATTACTAGGATCTTTATGGGCAGTATCTCTCTCATTTATATACTACTTGTCCCTGTATAATCTATGAATGAGAAGCCTGAAACCTCTGTTCTTGTACAAATTGAACAAGACAGGTGACAGTTTCTGCAGCTAATTTATTAAACATCATCCTTCAGATAGAGTCAGTTACTCTTCTGTAAGGAATCCTTTTTCCTGTGTTGACTGAAAGGAAATGTCTGCTGAAGTTAAATTTTTCTTAAAAATAGTAAATACCAGGGGTGCCTGGGGGGCTCAGCCAGTTAGACATCCGACTCTTGATTTAGGCTCAGATCATGATCTCACGGTTTGTGAGATCGGGCCCTGCTTTGGGCTCTGTGCTGACAGCGTGGAGCCTGCTTGAGATTCTCTTTCTCCCTCTCTCTATGCCCCTACCCCACTTATGTGCACTCTCTCTAAATAAATAAATAAATAAATAAAACTTAAAAAATATTTTTTTAATAGTAAATACCTCAGGCTGTGTAATCTGTATCATAGGCTTAAAGGTATTGGTCTTTCAAAGCTTTAAAAGGTATTTATGGCCAAGGTCCAAAAAGCTGCTCAACAAACATAATACATCAGTGTGCCAGACGCAAGTGATATGAGCAATAGACAAATACATATTGTTTATACCTACTTAGGAGATTAGATGCATCTGAGTTAAGAAAGCTGCCACATTAGGCTAGATGGTCTAAATTTTATCCCATTTAATTTAAACCAGTGGCTTTCAGAGATTAAATATGATGAAAATAATAGCTATTACATTACACTGTGGCTCATCTTTTGTCATGGTGAAAATTTCTCAGGTTTTTACCTGCCGGGCTACATTATAAGCATAGAACTCATTTCAGAGCAGAGTACAGAGAAACAAGAATGGCTATGCTACTGTTAATGAACAACAAACCAGATTATTCTGGGCTTTTAAGCTACACTGCCTGTGATCAGTTCTGAACATCCTGGTTTCTTGGCCTTTTTTTCCTCATTTTGAGAAAACCTACCTCTAACTCCAATTTATAAATCAAGTGATATTAGGAGTGCAGGAGTGGAGCTTGAAGAAAATCCTTCTGACCAAATAAAATGGTGACGTTCCCATAACAGTTTCAAAAGGAATCTTAAGTCACCCAAACATAAATACGTTCATAAAGACTTATGAGGGGATTATGTTTAAAACCTGAATACAGGAAAATATTAGCACAGGAGAGATAAAAGGTTTTAACATTTTCCATAAAATCACCCCCCAGAAAGGCATTTTTCACTAACTTTTTGAGAGCTCGAAATGCAAACGAGGCCCCAGCCTGTGGCCTAGGAAAGGACTCTGAGATAATAAATATCAAGGCAGCTTGCACCAGCCTACCTAAAAAGGAGACTTTAAGACAGACCCCGAGAACTGCTGTGTGTCAAGTTGGCCATCCCCCAAGAAATACAGTTTTGTGCCCTGAGAGCTGAGTGGGAGGAACTGATTGACAATGAAATTCCTCAGCACCAAGCTGAAGTCAAAAAGGCTCATTTGCCTTTATTGAATAGAGGACATTCTGCTTTAACTGATTTGATGACTTTCTTGGATTACAACCTTGTTTTGGAAAACAGTGAAAAGATAGCACATTTTTCAGTACTTAAGGTTTGGTTATAAAAACATCTAGGCATGAAGTTTTCTTGAAAACAGTAAATACCTCAGGCTGTGTAATCTATATCACAGGCTTCAACATATTTATCTTTCAAAGCTTTAAAAGATATTCATGGCCAAGGTCCAAAAAACTACTCAATAAACACAGTAGTCATCAGTGTATGTAACTTACACAATATGAGTAACAGGTGAGGCAAGAAAAGACCCTCAGAGAGCAGAGGGTGGAGTTGGAGGTGGTTGGTAATGGTGAGGCTTTATGTTTGAAGATACTAATAATTTGATAGTTTTATCTTTTGTGTATATGGTACCTTATATTGAATATAATACATTAAACTGGTAACAACCCAGAGATTTTTTTTTTTTAGAAAGAGCTTTAAAATAAGTGGTTTTTCCTATCAAGGATTAGAAACTGAGTTAGATATGTCTTTAAATATTCTGAAAATCCAGAACCAGATATGTTGATCCATAATTAGGAATGGACATTTTTTTTAGTATTCTGTCAGATTCTGGTTATCTTTCCACACACTCACACTTTCCTTAAAGCCACGTCTATGGTTATGATATGATGACACCAAAAAATGGAAGCCATAATGGAACATGGCCCAGTTACAAATTTATATGCTAAACTACCCATCAGTTCTAGATTACTTTTAAAAATTGATAAAATTATAAGAAATGAAATACAAGAAAATTATTTGTCATATCTCACTCTTGTTTGAGATTATACAGACTAGATTTATTCCTTTGAAATGACTACATCTAGCAGTCCTATAAAATATTCTTAATGAGGAAGGTGAGCTGAATCTAAAGAAAATGCCACTTAGATGGTTAATTATATTCTATGTTAACTGGATAGTCATAGTTGAGCAGATAAGAAACCAAACAGATTAAAGACTCTACCTTAACCGATAGTTAGCAATAGCATAATTTGTTTGGGCTACAGTTCTTTCGAGTTACTCAGTTGGTCTCCTCACAGTTTTACTATGTTCGCATATTATTTACAGTTAAACACTAAAACCTTCAAGCAATAAAAGTTTGCACTTCTAGTGTCCGAGACTGACAAAACCTAAACCAACTAATCAGAGGATCTAAACGATTACGAATTATATTTTTCAGTGACATGTTTCCCATTCAAGCTTCTTTTTAACTGGACCGCTGTGCATGTTGAATGGGTACAAGATGTGCAACCGTTTATCAAGTTTGGGCAAGCAATGCTAATACTTATGCTGACGGTTCTGCTCTTGGAAGAGGGCCATGCTTTTCGTTGCATGCATTACACTGACCCTGTACTTTCTTTCCTTTCCTTTGTTTCCTGTGCCATGCTTGCTGTGTAGCAAATGGAATCTCTTGCAGTAAGTTAACTTTCTTTCATACTCTTTGTCCATTTTAGGCATGGACCCATAACAAATCTTATTTTTACTGTTACTGTTATATCTCTTAGCATGTTTTCCCCTTTGCGTTTCATTTTATTTTATTTGGTAGACTAAGACGTGCAGTGAATTAGTAGCATTCTGGGCTGCTTTTGTCCCAAAGTAGAAACTTAAGTTGCTATGAATTCTCATACTATCAGTGGGATATTTTGAGTAATAACCAGCATTATCTTACACTTACAGAGGACAGAGTTTTCATAGCTAGGTTTCACCCTAAATTGTGAAGGTGATGATTTAAACAATACTTTATTTATCTGCAAGACTCTGGCAGTTATCTTTTATATCAGATTTTAACAAACTTCCATAAAGAAAGGTTTAAGTGATCAAAAAGCAAAATGCTTTACTGAAACAACCAAAGATCTAATTTGGGTTAAACGTGTGAGTGTAGCTACTTCTTTAAACTTATGTTCACTATCAGCACCGAGAGATCAAATAAGTCTAAACCTAAATCTAGAATGGTTCTTTTCCCCCAGGGGCCAGGGAAAGGACAAGAGAAAGAAAACTTCATTCACTATAGCCTTAGCATGATTTTGGTAACTTTTAACAATTAGGATCAAAAGTCTGTTAACAACACTATAGGATATCTTCTTAAAGCCTAAATTTAAATTCTTATAATTTCTCTCCCTCAACTCATTTGGGGAGATTTTAATTTTAAATGACCTCAGAAGCTCTCCATTCTGAGTTCTTTATGACTATTAGCAAAAGAAAGGGCCTATTTATCCTTACTTAACCACATTTGAAAACTGAACAGTGACATGTTTAGTTGAAGCCACATATTTCACTGGTGCCTGCTGAGCCATGAAATTCTATCTCATGAAGGCTGCACTTTTCCTTTCACAGAATCCACATCCACCACCTAGGAGCTAACTCATTCTTCAAATAAAACAGGCGAAGTGTAGAGGCCATTGCAAGCAGATACGGCTCAAAGAGTAGTATGATCGTTGGTGTTGGAATTACTCAAGATGTACTTTTCCCTCATGGTATACATAAGCCATATAATGAAAACATTTTAAATTCCAGAGGTATCTATAGGGCTCAAGGGCCATTTTAGAGGACTAGTTTTTGATGTTCTTTCCACGGAGAGTTTTGAATGTGTACTTAATTTCTCCTTTTTGGAAGCACTTGTAGCCCCTTTTCTATCTCTGTAATTCAACAAACATTTATTGAGCACCGAGTAGAAGCACTGTCAATAAAACAGACACACCACCTTAGAGGAACATATGACTGCCTGCTGTGTTTACACAGGCTTTAAGATGAGCGTCTGCACCCAAAAAGGCCGCCACAATTGTCTCATGGAGTAACCTCCCAAACTGCTGGATTTATAAATTTAACACCTAGAATGACTTAATGTTTTGCTTTTCAATAAAAATTGAAAAATGTCTTCAATTGAAAAATTAAATTTCCCTTGAATAAAAAATTTTTCAAACAATTTTAGCTTATAAAAATTAAGACAACCACAATGAAGATGACCGTGGTCATAATTTGTAGATGCATAACTGGCAAATATACGGGAATGTGGCGATTCACGGAGTCCCTTTATAGCTACTACTCCTCTCTAATTGGTCAACTTCCAGGAACGATTCTATATCATATTGTGATTTTTCTCACTGATATTTATTGACTGGATTCTATTGTTCTGTTTCATCTGGAGTAAGAACAGCTAGTTATGTTTCCTTGATTTAGAGAGAAAAACATGTTTTTCTACCCTGAGACTTCACTTGCTATACAAGAGTGATCTTTAATAACGACTTCTTCCCGTGCAAACTCTCTCTCTAGCAATTGGAACTGTGTCAGAGATTATATAAGCTGCACTTCCAGCTGCTGCTGCTCTTTCAGTCCTACTGTAAGCTCATCGGCCAGGTGCACGAAGTCAGCTCCATGCCAGAGGTGAGCCACACACCTCCCGACCCCAAGTCCTACCATGCAAATCATTCCTTTCCTTTTCTTCTCTCCTCCCATCCCACTTATAACTGTCCGAGCGATTGGATTCCCACATAATTGATCTAGCAGCACCAGGACTGGGGTGAGGCAAGCGACAAGCCTCGGCTCAAAATTGAAGGACGACCCTGAGAGCGAGGGCCTCCCCGATGCTGTGCCGAAAGGCCTCACTTGGCCCACCCTCGTCCTGGCCCTGGTGTTCTGGACATCGATACTTAAAAACGTTCCCGGTATTGTGGTTTTTCTTCTTGAGATTTAGCTTTTTGTACCTGCCACCTCTGAGACAGGGATAAAGAGGACTGAGTCCACAGTGCATCCACACCTATGGGTCAGAGACGACTTCTCCCCCAGTAGACCATGCCCAGGCTTAACCACATCTCGCAGGCAGTTAAATGTGAGGAGCTGAGGTCGGAGGAGAGATGTGGTGGACTAAAGGTACAGATGTGCTGGGCACCAGTGAACAGCCAGGAGTCTATGAAACCATCCTACCAAGAGTGGTGAGGGGAGGAGGGAGCCCAGGAAACCGCACATCGGAGGAGGGGAGAGGAGGAGAAACACAAATGCCAGTGATGAAAGGAAAATGGGTAGTTTTTAAGGATACTTCCAAAGGCCAATTTCAAGGGAGGGGTAGGAAACAAACAGGTTTCCTCCACAGCGTTGCAGATTATTAGATAAAAGAGAACACAGTTGATACAAATTATAGGACATGTTGTCAAGATAAAGTTTGCTCTTATTACTATTCTAGCAAATACTAACAGGATCCTTAGAGTCCATCTATGCTCAAAAACTAATGCACATGCAAATGTGACTGATGCCATTTTCTATATTTACAAAGCAATTTAAGTTTCACTTTAGATTAAGAAATTAAGTGTTCATACCATGTGTATATATGTTTTGCCTAATTATTTAAATCTAGTAAATTTAAAGTGATTTCTCCTCAGTTATTTTAAATCTAGGTAAGTTTTAAATGCTACATACATACACACAGTATATAAGACATCCCTAGATTTAAAATAATTAAGATACTGACTTGCAAACTTAAAAATTATACACATAAAATTCTCTAATATCTTTTTTTAATTAAAGTATACTTGACATACAATATTATATTAGTTTTACACATACAACATCCTGATTCCACATTTATATACATTAGGGAATGCCACCCCAGTAAGTGTAGTTACCAAAGTTATTATAATATTATTTACTCTATGCTGTACTTTTCATCCCTGTGACTTATTTTACAACTGGAACTTTGTACCTCTTAATCCCCTTCACATCTTTCACCCAGTCCCCAACCCTTCTCCCCTCTGGCAACCACAAGTTTGTTCTCTATATTTGAATCTGTTTCTGCCTTTTTGTTTTGTTTTTTAGATTCCACATGTAAGTGAAATCATATAGTGTTTATCTCTTCCCATCTGACTTACTTAGCATAATACCCTCTAGATGCATCCATGTTGTCAAAGGCAAGATCTCATTGTCTTTATGACTGTGTAATTATCCATTGTGTGTATATGTGTGTGTATCTTTGTACCACGTCTTCTTTACATATTCATCTATCAATGGACACTTGGGGTGCTTCCATTATCTTGGCTATTGTAAATAACCCTGCCATAAACAAAGGGGTACATTTATCTGCTCTAATTAGTGTTTTTGTTTTCTTTGGGTAAGATACCCAGTAGTGGAATAAGTGGATCATACGGTAGTTTTATTTTTAATTTTTTGAGGAACTTCCATACTGTTTTTCCACAGTGGCTGCCCCAATTTACATCCCCACCAACAGTGCACAAGGGCTTCCTTTCCCCAGTCTCCCCAACGCTTGTTACTGCTCATCATTCGGATATTAGCCATTCTGACTGGTGTGAAGGGGCACCTCGTTTTGGTTTCAATTTGCATTTCCCTGATGATTAGTGATGTTGAACATCTTTTCCTTGGACTGTTGGCCATTTGTAGGTCTTTGGGAAAAGTGCCTATTCAAGTCCTCTGCCCATTTTTTCATCAGGTTGTATGAGTGGTAATGTATTTTGGAGATTAATCCTTTATCAGATACATCATTTGCAAATACTTTCTCCCATTTAATAGGTTGCTTTTTCACTTTATTGACGGATTCCTTTACTGCACAAAAAGTTTTTTAGTTGCATGTAATCCTACTTGTTTCTATTTGCGCTTGTTGCTCTTGCCTGAAGAGATGTATCCAAAAAAATATTGATAAGACCAGGGCCCAAGAGTATACTGCCCATCTTTAATCCATTTTATTTTGGGACATGGTATTAAAAAGTGGTCTCATTTTTCCAACACCATTTCATGAAAAGATTTTTTTCTCCTCCATCATATATTTGTGCCTTGTCCATTAATTGTGTAACTATGGATTTATATCTAGGCCCTCTTCTATTTTCCAAGCATCTGTGTGTCTTTTTGTTCCACTACCATACTGTCTTTGATTACTATACCTTTGTAATATAGTTTGAAGTCTGGGATTGGGATACCTCCAGCTTTGCTGTTCTGTCTCACAATTGCTTTGGCTTTGGGGGTTCTGTGATTCCATATAAATTTTGGGATTTGTTCTAGTTCTATGAAAAATGCCATTGGTATTTTCACAGGAATTGCACGAAAGCTGTAGAATGCTTTGGGTAGTATTGACCTTTTTAAAATAATCTTCCAATATGTGAGCATGCTATATCTTTCCATTTGTGTCATCTTCAGCTTCTTCCATCAACGTCTTATGGTTATCAGAGTGCAGATCTTTTACCTCCTTGAATTTATTCCTATGCATTCTATTCTTCTTCATGGAATTGTAAATAGGACTGTTTTTCTTAATTTCTGTGATAGTTGGCTATTAGTGTACAGAAATGTAACAGATTTCTGTATATTAATTTTGTATCCTGCAACTTTACTGAATTCATTGATTCTAATCATTTTTTGGTGGAGTTTAGAGTTTTCTATATATAGTATCCCGACATCTGCAAATAGTGACAGTTTAATGTACTCCTTACCAATCTGGATGCCTTTTCTTTCTTTTTCATGTCTGATTGCTATAGCTAGTACTTCCAGTACTATATTGAATAAAAATGGCAAGAGTGGGCATCCTTGGCTTGTTCCTGATCTTAGAGGAAAAGCTTTCAGCTTTTCCCTGTTGAATATGATGTTAGCTACAGGTATGTTATATATGACCTCTAGTACATTGATGTATGTTCCCTCTATACCCACTTTAAGAGGTTTTTTTATGAATGGATGCTGAATTTTGTCAAATGCTTTTTTTGAATCTATTGAGATCATATAAGTTTTATCTTTCATTTTGTTAATGTAGCTTGTCACATTGGTTGATTTGTAGCTATTGAACCATCCCTATATCCCTGAGATAAATCCCCTTGATCATGGCAAATGGCTCCTTTTAATATATTGATGAACTCTGTTTGCAAATGTTTTGTTGACAGTTTTTACATATATAGCATTAGAGCATTCCTTTCTCTTCAACTTTTGGGATACTTTGAGAAGGATAGGTATTAAATATTTTTTTACATGTTTGGTAGAAGTCACCCATGAAGCCATCTGGTCCTGGATTTTTGTTTGCTGAGAGTTTGGGGATTATTCAATTCCATTACTAGCAATTTGTTCAGATTTTCTATTCCTGATTCAGTCTTGGAAGATTATTCCTAGGAATTACTCAACATTTTTTTTAATGTTTATTTTGAGAGAGAGAGAGAGAATGCACACAAGCCAGGGAGGGGCAGAGAGAGAAGGGGAGAGAAATCCCAAGGAGGCTTCTTGCTGCTAGCACATAGCCAGACATGGGGCTTGAACTCATGAACTGCAAGATCACAACCTGAGCCAAAACCAAGCGTCGGACGTTTAAACCAACTGAGCCATCCAGGCGCCCCAGTCTTTATCTTTTCTAGTAAGCCACTCTTAGTTTCATTTTTCCATTTTTTTAGATTCCATTTCATTTATTTCTACTCTGATCTTTTGTCATTTCCTTTCTTCTACTAACAGTGCTTTGTTCTTCTTTCTCTAGTTCCTTTAGATGTCAGGTTAGATTAAGATTTTTCTTATTTCTTGAGGTAGGCTTGTAGCATTGTAAATTTTCCTCTTGGAAAACCTATTGCAAGGGGGCCTGGATGACTCGGTTAAGTGTCTGACTTTGACTCAGGTCATGATCTCAGTCTGTGAGTTCAAGCCCCATGTCGGGCTCTGTGCTGACAGCTCAGAGCCTAGAGCCTGCTTTGGATTCTGTGTCTCCCTCTCTCTCTCTTCCCCTCCCCTGGCTTGCACTCTGTTTCTCTTTCTCTCTCAAAGATAAAACATAAAAAATATATATATATACTATTGCTAAGTCCTATCAATTTTGAACCATTGTGTTTCCATATTCATTTGTCTTGGGATATTTTTCTCTCTTTGATTTCTTAATTGAGCCATTGTTTAATAGCATGTTGTTTAGGCTCCATGTGTTTTTTTCCATTACTTTTTAAATTGATTTCTACTTTCATACCATTGTGATTACAAAAGATGCTTGATATGGTATCTACTTAAATTTATTGAGATCTGTTTTTTGGCCTAACATGTGATCTGTCCTGGAGAATGTTCCATGTGCACTTGAAAGGAACGTGTATTCTATTCCTGGGCAGAATGTTCAGTATATATCTGTTAAATCCTAAATCCATCTAGTCTTATGGCACTCAAATCTGCTGTGATTTTCTGTCTGAATAATCTATCCCTTGATGTAAAGGAGTATTTAATTCCCCTACTAATGTATTAATGTCAGTTTCTCCCTTTATGTCTGTTACTACTTGCTTTATCTATATAGGTGCTCTTAGGCTTGGGTACATAGGTATTTACAATTGCTATATCTTCTTGTTGGATTATCCTTATGTGATGTCCTTGTCTCTTGTTAGTCTTTACTTCAAAGTCTATTTTGTCTGATAATATATACTGCCACCCCAGCTTTTTTTTCCACTTGCATTTGCATGGAATATTTTTCCCATTCCTTCACTTTCAGTCTGTATGTCTCTAGGTCTGAAGTCGGTCTCTTGTACACAGCATATAGGTGGATCTTGTTTTCTTTTTATATATTCATTCATTCTAGGGGTTTGATTGGAACATTTAGAACATTTACATTGAAAGCAATTATTGATAGGTATGTACTCATAGGTAGTATCTTGTTTTCTGGTTATTTTTATAGCTCTTCTCGTCTTCTCTTTCCTTGCCTTTTGATGGCTTTCTTTTCTTCAGTGTTATGCTTTCTGGTTGTGGTTACCATGAGGTTCATATATAACATCCTATGTGTCTAGCAATATGTTTTAAGTTGAAGTTCAAACATGTTCTAAAAGCTACATCTTTAATTCCCTACCCCATTTTACGTATGTATATTTTATATCTATTTTGTGTATCACCTAATTTTTGTAGATATAATGGATTTTACTAGTTTTTTCTTTTAGCCATCATACTAGCTAAGTAAATGACCTACCATCTTTAGTATAGGTTTACCAGTGAAATTTTTTCCTTTCATTATTTCTTCTAGTTATGGACTCTTCTTTGCTTAAAGAAGTCCCTTATGTAAGACTGGTTTAGTGGGGATAGACTCCTTTAATGTTCATCTGGGAAACTCCATGTCTCCTTCAATTCTGAATAAGCTCCCAGGTAGGGTATTCTTGGGTTATAGACTTTTGCCTTTTAGCACTTTGCAGGCCAAAAGGCAGTGGCATGATCTATTCAAAATTCCTGCCAAGAAATCAGCTTATAACCTGATGAGGCTTCCCTCCTGTGTAACTAGTTGCTTTCCTATTGCTGCTTTTAGGATTCTTTAATTTTTTGACATTTTAAATATTATGTGACCTCCTTGGGTTCATTGTGTTCGAGGCGCTCTGTACTTCTGGGCCTGGATCTGGAGTATTTCCTTCTCAGGGTTAGAGAAGTTGTCTGTTATTACTTATCTGCCCCTGTCTTCTCCTTCTGACCCCTATAATGCAAATGTTAGTAAAACTGATGTTGTCCAAAGGTCCCTTAACTTAGCCTCATTTTTTTAAAATTTGGTTTTCTTTTTGCGGTTCAGCTTGTATGCTCTCTATTACTCTTCCAGATTGTGACCCATTCTTCTGCATCCTCTAATTGCTTTTAATTCCCTCTATTGTATTTTTCATTTCAGTTATTATATTTTCCAACTCTGGTTGTTTATATTTTCCCTTTGTTGAAATTCTGAGTTCATCTCCTCAAGTCTAGTGAGTATCTTTATGGCCATTCCTTTGAACTTGTATCAGGTAGATTACTCATCTGTTTTGTTTGGGACTTCTCAGGTTTTATATTGTCCTTTCATTGGGAACGTATTTCCCTCTTTCCGCGTTTTGTCTAACTCCGTTTCCTTGTATTAGATCTTGAAATTAGTGGCCTTATATAAAAGGTGTCCTCCGGAGCCCTGTAGTACATGCCCCTGGTCAGGAGAACCAGGCACGCCAGGGGCGTCTCCTCTGTGGGCTGTACGTGCCTGCCTTTGTTACTGGGCCAGGATTCCTGCAGGCATGTTGGGGAGCAGGGCTGACCCCACCTAGGCTGGCTGAGTGGCCTGGCTACAGGTGCCACAGGTCTGCTGGTAGTGGGGGTTAGCCCCTGGTACCTTCTGGCTGAGAGGCCTGCCTGCCATGGCAGAGCTAGCGGTGGTAGAGGTTGGCAGAACTGGCTACCCCCAGCATCAGGCCGGCTAGACTTGAGAGGAAGAAACCAACACTTTTATTCCCAGAAGAAGTTCCTATAAATCCCTGCCCGTCTGACACATGCCCTAAAATTAGTCAATAAATCTGCTCCATATATAGCCCAGATGTTTTTAATACTACTGCCTCTGAAATGCCTCAGAATGATTGATATAGTGTGCTGGCCCTTTAAAAGCAGAACCTCAGTTTACTATAGTCCTCCCCCTCTTCTGGAGCCCCAGGGGTTTTCAAAGCTGGATGGTATGGGGGCTCATCTTCCCCATTTTGACTCCCAGGACAAGGCGTGCCTGATGTGGGGCTTGATCCCCTCACTCCTCAGGGAGCTCTGCACCTGCGATACCCTTCCTCCTTGTGGATCGCCACACCTGGAGTTTGGTTCTTTACCATGTCTCTGCCCCTCCCACCCTATCGATATAGCCTTTCTTTATATCTTTAGCTGTGAAAACGCTGTTCTGCTGGTCTTCAGGTTGTTTTCAGAGGGTGTTGCATTATATGAAGTTGTAGCCTCAGGCTGTCCCTGGAGGAAGGGAGCTCAGGGTCCCCCTACTCTGCCGTCTTCCCAAGCTCTTTCTCTGATATCTTACTTAGAAGAATTACCTCGGTAAATTTTAAGCCTAGTACTGGAGTAGGTAGTTGCATTTAATAGGCATCTGTGCGAAGACAAATAATTCTGGCCCTGTGGGCTAGCTGGAAATGAAGAAAGATGAAAATGTTGGATACATCAACTTTCCAAAGAAGACATCATCAACTTACATTACAAAGGACAAAATAAACCTTTAAGTGCACATCAAGTCATTAAAATGCCCTTGAGATCAAATTACAAAACAGCTGACTTCCATAGTATATTTTGGGGGCACGAAGAAGTGACGTAGTTTCTCTTTTTATGATCGCTGGTACCAACAGAGAAGTTTTGAGGTAAAATATCTCTTACCTCTGTAACATGAATACTAACATCACCTTGAGATTTTTCTTCCTTAAATTGTATCTTTCATCTTTTCCCATAGCATACAAATAGTGAGAAAAAATTCTTTTTCAAGCAAGATCTATGTTTATGACTACATTTATTTGGCACATAAATGCTTAATACTAAGCATTTTATATACATCGTCTCCTCTTTAAAGTTACCTGTGAGGCAGGTAATGTCTTCAGTCTTACAAATGAGAAAACTGAAGCACATATAAGTCTATGTACTTGACTACGGTCCCACAGTGCAAGTGCAGAATTGGCATTTGAACCAGCTCCACCCAAGCCTATTGTCTTACGCATTTTAACTCCGGGTTTGTCCTTCCACTTAAATAGAAAACATGTTAAAGGAAATGTTAGCCCTTCATCTAAGGAGAGTATCCCAGTGGTTGATACATAAAGTTATCCAATGCATCCAACCCCTTACACATCCCATGTAGTAATTTTATTTGTCCTGTTTTAGCTTACCAAGATATTAAGCTTGTGCTTACCCAGACCTTAATACAATGAAGATTTCTTCTCTAAGGGATGCAAAATCCAGCTTGCAACTAAATACAATAAAAATAACTTTTTTTTAACAGCTGCTAAATATGTCCAGGGAACTGAGTGACTTAAAGAAAAACCTGAAGGAGGCCACTGCGGCCATTGCAGCTGACCCTCTCTATATAGAGGGTGCATGGTCTGAGCCAACCTTCACATCCACTGAAGCGGCCATCCAGTCCATGCTGGAGTGCCTGAAGAACAATGAACTTGGCAAGGCTTTACGGCAAATCAGGGAATGCAGGTAACTCTACTATTGCTTTTAGAAATGGTTAAAGGAAATCCTTGCCTAATAGTTACTTTGTCATGGTGGGGGACTGAATCACTACAGAAGGGACATCCAGATATTTTATACACATCCTTCTCAGCTCTTTACCATGCCAGAAATATCAGATTTTAGAACTTGTGTGTCTAAAGTCTAGGCGTTATTTTTCGCCTTTTGGTCATCCCTAAAAATGTTGAAACACTTCAGATTATGTTGGACTATACTTTGAGAACTATTATCTGAATATATCCTTGTCCCCTTACATTTGGATACTATCTTCACATTCGTCAGAATCAGAATGTTATAGCAAATCAAATTCTGTTCCGATAGTTAGAAGCTTTAGATATTTTCATCAAAACCAGTAACATTCTACAGTTGGTTATGGTGATGTTTGCAAAACTCTGAATATACTAAAAGACATTGAGTTGTATGCTTTAGATGCTTGAATTGTATAGTATGTGAATTATATCTCAAAGCTAGTGTTTTTAAGTAATATTCTTATATTACCGAGGCTAATAACCTCCCAACTTTGTGATCAATAGTGCCTCTAATCTGTGCTGTTTTTTAATTGCAGAAGTCTGTGGCCCAATGACATCTTTGGAAGCAGTTCTGATGATGAGGTCCAGACACTACTGAATATTTATTTCCGTCATCAAACTCTGGGACAAACGGGTACTTACGCGTTGGTAGGGTCTAATCAGAGCCTGACCGAAATCTGCACCAAGCTGATGGAGCTGAACATGGAGATCCGGGACATGATTCGCAGGGCCCAGAGTTATCGAGTCCTCACTGCTTTTCTTCCAGACTCCAGTGTTTCTGGCACTAGTCTCTGACAGGAGCCTCCCATCCCCCATGCGTTCCAAGCTGGGGGTGCTGTCATGCTGGGGTGACGTCATTCAGTGTCTTTTCAGCCTTCAGAAGGCTTGGTCAGACTGTTCTCCCTCTTGTTACCTGTAGGACTTTTTCTAAACAGGATGACAGAACGTCCAACGTGTAGCAATACTATAAGAACCAAGGTAGCATAGAACATTCTGGGACAGACTCCATCCATCATGCTGTGTGGCACAAAGGTGTTATCATTTCACTGAGCAGATGCAACTCACTACTGAAGAAAGTGACTTCCATTGCATACCAAAGCCGACTACACTGAATAATACCTTCCTTTCTAGAAACAGTTTTAGATTGGCAAAAGTGCAATGTTTTCTTCACTAAAAATGTTTTATATTCTAAAACTTGTACATTCTTTTTTCTTTTTTTTCTTTTTTTCCTTTTTTTCTTTTTTTGGTGGGCTGAGGAAGGGACAGGCAGAATGAAGCTGGCCACTGAAAATTGTAAGACGGTCAAAAGCTGACAGCCTGTGTATGTGAAGAGGGAATTGTAAATGGACAATTTAATATACACTGTAATTTGAATACAATTACTGTATCTAAAAGGAGCTGCTATGAAGTACCTTTCTTATGTTGCTAGGCTACTGTTTCTGAAAGCCCTGGATCTCTTTGCAGGAGTCTGTGATTAGGACCCTAGCACCAAATATGGTCCAGACAGACCTTTTTGTAAAGGTCTTGGCTGCTTTTTACTAGAAGGTTGCTTATATGAGCATATTTATACTACAAAAGGATGAGTGTTAATTTTAACCAACTTTGCCATTTTGTAGAAAAAAGTTAAATTCACATTACAAATTCCAAGTCTTTTCACCGGTCACGCATGCATATTTTAATATCCATTTGGATAGCCAGAAGTAGAATCATAAAGATAAACTATGAGTTGTCACTTTGTTACTTAAGAGATGTCATGTTTTATTTGTAACATATATGTAAAGGGCCATTCTTCACTTTTCTCCTTAAACTTAATGCTGTCAAGTGTTAGACGTGTGCATGTAAACCAGTTGCACATCAGAAACATATTCAAAGTTTATCTATGTAACTTATTCACTCTGTAAATACATTTAAAGTTTTTGTGATGTAATCTTGGTTGATCTTCTATTCAGAACTTCCTTTAGACTTAAAAAAAAAAAAAAAAGACAAAATACATACTGACCATGGATTTTATTTCTGGTTAGAAGATCTTTGCCTTTGACATACATTTACAGATGTGCATGGGGGTTGCCACAGTGACAACCACAAGGGGCACCATTCATCTAGGGTCCATGGCTGGCACTCACAGTTCCTGCTCCAGAGAGGGCCTATCTGTAACCTCGTTGTAAGTGGACATGGCTACGATGGTGACTTTCAACCAGCTCTCTCTATAATCAACCAAAGAGAAATCACAAGAGTGAGGGCTCTAATCGTCGACACCTATCATGAGGTTGTCATCCTTAAAATTGTGAAAAAGAATCAAAACTCCTACTTTGGATTATAGAGTCTGTCGCAACACTCACCTAGCTCTGCCTGACATGAAAAAACAGGGGCACAGACACACACAACAATCTAACTGCTACTGTCTTCCTACTCATATTTACCTAGACTAACAGATGTAACTTGCTTTTCTAACATACAATAGCCAAATCTTCAGTAGTAATTTTCTAGAAGTAGCCTGTAACAGGGAGTATGAGCCAAGATGTTTTTTATGTTACCATAGGTACAACTATTAACTAATTGTAGTAACTTTTTTGAGGAGAGGAAGGTTCAAGACGGCAGCATAGAAAGATCCTGAGCTCACATCCTCCAATGGACACCAAAAATCTACAATTATATTCAGAGTAATTCCCACAGAAAAAGACCTAGAAACTGGATGAATAGAGCCTTCACAAAAAGGAAAAGCACGGAAACAGGTAAAAGAGGCAAGAGGTCTCACCAAAGAAAACACATACTCCTGGCACAGTGTTCCATAGTCAGGAAAGTTCTCAAAGTTATAAGCTTTTTTTCTGAAAAGGAAAATATTTGAGATCTATATCAGGAACCCTGGCCCTTACATCCTGCATGAGACAGGAGTCCCCAAAACACCTGACTATGAAAACCAAAATGGAATAGGTCCAAGAAAATTATAGAACTGTAAGGAAAGGGAATTCTACTCTCCTTTTCATGTTTTTATTTTATTTAAATCAAAGGTAGTTAATATAGAGTGTAATAATGGTTTCAGGAGTAGGATTTAGTGGTTCATCACTTACATATAACACCCAGTGCTCATCCTTAAAAGCCCTCATGTACAGGTACTCACTCAACCCAGAAACCAGTACATAAATACCAGATCAAAAAGTGCACACATCACAGGTGAAGGAGACCGACTTACTAATTTTGGAGTACCTGCCAGGCAGTCAGGAAGCACCTGGGGCTCTACATGGAGACTGAGAGACATGGACAGAAGCCATTTTTGTTCTTTCTGCCATGCCGAGCCCAGCACTGGCAAGTGCCACTCTAGACTGCTAATGCCAGGAAACATGCCCCCATGGAGAGTCCTGTACAACCTTGCCTCTCAGCAGGTCCTCACAGCCAGCCAGGCCAGGCACCAACCCAACCCCATTTGCACACCTCCATCAGTTGCTCCAGATGCAGAGCCAGCTAGGACAGGGACCAGCCCTCCCAGCAATACAGCCACAACAGTCTGGCACCACTGAGCAGGGGGTGCATGCAGCTCCGAGGGAACAGGCCTGGAGCATCTGAGTCTGGTGTACAAGTGATTGTGCTTCTGCGCCCCACAGGCTCTCCCACATAAGGCCACTCCTTCCAGACCAGCAGACATAGTTGAACTACCTAATACGGACACAGACACAGAGACAGGCAAAATGAGACAGAGCAATGTGTTCCAAATGAAAGTAAAAGACAAAACAGACAATGAAAGGAAACAGACATGCAGGCACAAGCAGCATAGAGTGTCCCAAACAAGATAAATCCAAAGAGATCCATATCAAGGCACATTATAATAAAAATATCAAAACCTAAACAAAGAAAGAAAATTTTAAAAGCAAGAAAGAAATTATTCTATATAAGGAAACCACCATAAGACTATCAGCTTATTTTTCAGCAGAAACTTTGCAGGTCAGAAGTGACAGGCAAGATATATTCAAAGTACTAAAAGGAAAAAAAAAAAAAGTACACCTTAAGGAACTAGAAGCAGAACAGCAAACACACCCCAAACCCAGCAGAAGAGAATAAAAATCAGAGCAGAAATAAACAATATAGAATCCAAAAAAAACAGAACAGATCAATGAAACTAAAAGTCAGTTTTTTGAAAAAATAAAATTGATAAACCTCTAGCCAGGCTTTTCAAAAAGAAAAGAGAGAGGACCCAAATAGATAAGATCATGTATAAAAATGGAATTATTACAACCAATCCCTCAGAAATACAAGCAATTATCAGGGAATACTATGAAAAATTATATGCCAACAAACTGGACAACCTGGAAGAAATGGACAAATTCCTAGAGAAATACACACTACCAAAAGTGAAACAGGAAGAAACAGAAAATTTGAACAGATCCACAACCAGTGAAGAAATTGAATCAGTTATCAAAATCTCCCAACAAATAAGAGTCCTAGACCAGATGGTTTCCCTGGGGAATTCTACCAGACATGTAAAGCAGAGATAATACCTATCCTTCTCAAGCTGTTCCAAAAAATAGAAAGGGAAGGAAAACTTCCAGACTCATTCTATGAAGCCAGCGTTACTTTGATTCCCAAACCAGACAGAGACCCAGCGGGGGTGGGGGGGGGGTGGTGGGGGGAGACAACTATAGGCCAATATCCCTGATGAATATGGATGCAAAACTTCTCAACAAGATACTAGCAAATCGAATTCAATAGCATATAAAAAGAATCATTCACCATGATCAAGTGGAATTAATTCCTAGGCTGCAGGGCTGGTTCAATATTTGCAAAGCAATCAATGTGATACATCACATTAATGAATGAGAAGAACCATATGATCCTGTCAAGAGATGCAGAAAAAGCATTTGATAAAATATAACATCCTTTCTTAATAAAAACCCTCAAGAAAGTCAGGATAGAAGGAACATGCTTAAACGTCATAAATGCCATTTACAAAAAGCCCACAGCTAATATCATCCTCAATGGCAAAAAACTGAGAGCTTTCCCCTGAGATCAGGAACACAATAGGGATGTCTACTCTCACCACTGTTGTTTAACATAGTGTTGGAAGTCCTAGCCTCAGCAATCAGACAACAAAATGAAATCAAAGGCATCAAAATTGGCAAAGATGAAGTAAAACTTTCACTTTTCACAGACGACAGGATACTCTACATGGAAAACCCGACAGACTCCACCAGAAGTCTGCTAAAACTGATACACGAATTCAGCAAAGTTACAGCGTACAAAAATCAATGTACAGAAATTGGTCGCATTTTTATACACCAATAATGAAGCAACAGAAAGAGAAAGAAATTGATCCCATTCACAATTGCATCAAGAACCATAAAATACCTAGGAATAAACCTAACCAAAGATGTAAAAGATCTGTATGCTGAAAACTATAGAAAGCTTATGAAGGAAATTGAAGAAGATATGAAGAAATGGAAAAACATTCCATGCTCATGGATAGGAAGAATAAATATTGTCCAAATGCAATCTATATACCCAAAGCAATCTATATATTCAATGCAATCCCAATCAAAATTGCATCAGCATTCTTCTCAAAGCTAGAACAAACAATTCTAAAATTTGTATGGAACCATAAAACACCCCAAATAGCCCAAGTAATATTGAGGAAGAAAACCAAAGTAGGAGGCATCATAATCCCAGACTTTAGCCTCTACTACAAAGCTTTCATCATCAAGACAGTATGGTATTGGCACAAAAACAGACACCTAGACCAATGGAATAGAACAGAGAACCCAGAATTGGACCCACAAATGTATGGCCAACTAATCTTTGGCAAAGGAGGAAACAGAATCCATTGGAAAAAAGACAGTCTCTTCAACAAATGGTGCTGAGAACTGGACAGCAACATGCAAAAGAAAGAAACTAGACCACTTTCTTATACCATACACAAAAATAAACTCAAAATGGATAAAGGACCTGAATGTGACACAGGGAACCATCAAAACCCTAGAGGAGAAAGCAGGCAAAAACCTCTTTGACCTCAGCCGCAGCAAATTCTTCCTTGACACACCTCCAAAGGCAAGGGAATTAAAAGTAAAAATGGAGGTGGCTGGGAAGATGTCGGCGTAGGAAGACGCTGGGCTCACCACCTCATGAGGATCATTTAGATTCCACCCACACCTGCCTAAATAACCCAGAAAATCGCCAGAAGCCTAGCAGAACGGATTCTCCGGAGCCAAGCGTAGACGAGAGATCCACGGAACAGGGTAGGAAGGGCAGAGAGGCGGTGCACGCTACACGGACTGGCAGGAGGGAGCCAGGGTGGAGGGGCGGCCCACCAGCCAAGCAGAGCCCCCGAGACTGACTGGCAAAAACAGAGGGGCCAGACGGAGTGTGTTCTGAGAGCAAGCAGGACTTAACATCTGGAAGGTTGTAAGTTAACAGCTCTGCTCAGAGAGCGGGAGGGCTGGAGGACAACGGGAGGGAGAGTTGCTGAGCCCCGGACGACAGAGCTCAGTTTGGTGGGGAACAAAGGCGCTCGCCAGCGCCATCTCCCTCGTCCATCCCCCAGCCAAAATCCCAAAGGGAACCGGTTCCTGTCAGGGAACTTTCTCACACCGCCCAAACACCCAACGCTGTGCTTCTGTGGATCCATCCCTCCGACGGGTCTGACTCCCTCCCGGTGCTGCAGGGCCCCTCCCGAAGAGGATCACCGAAGGATAAGCGAGCTGAGCCTGCCCCTCCCGCCCCCGTGCACCTTGCCTACCCACCCCAGCTAATACGCCAGATCCCCAGCACCACAAGCCTGGCAGGGTGCAAGTAGCCCCGAGGGGCCACCCCACCCCACAGTGAATCCCGCCCCTAGGAGAGGGGAAGAAGAGGCACACACCAGTCTGACTGTGGCCCCAGCGGTGGGCTGGGGGCAGACATCAGGGCGGACTGCGGCCCCGCCCACCAACACAAGTTATTCAAGACAGCACAGGGGAAGTGCCCCGCAGTTCCGCACCACTCCAGGGACTATCTAAAATGACGAAACAGAAGAATTCCCCTCAAAAAAACCTCCAGGAAATAACGACAGCTAACGAACTGATCAAAAACAATTTAAACAATATAACAGAAAGTGAATTTAGAATAGTAGTCATAAAATTAATCGCTGGGCTTGAAAACAGTACACAGGACAGCAGAGAATCTATTGCTACAGAGGTCAAGGGACTAAGGAACAGCCAGAAGGAGCTAAAAAATGCTATTAATGAGCTGCAAAATAAAATGGAGACAACTACGGCTTGGATTGAAGAGGCAGAGGAGAGAATAGGTGAACTAGAAGATAAAATTATGGAAAAAGAGGAAGCTGAGAAAAAGAGAGATAAAAAAATCCAGGAGTCTGAGGGGAAAATTAGAGAACTAAGTGGTGCACTAAAGAGAAATAATCTACATATAATTGGTATTCCACAGGAGGAAGAGAGAGGGAAAGGTGCTGAAGGTGTACTTGAAGAAATCATAGCTGAGAACTTCCCTGATCTGGGGAAGGAAAGAAGCATTGAAATCCAAGAGGCACAGAGAACTCCCTTCAGACGTAACTTGAATCGATCTTCTGCATGACATATCATAGTGAAACTGGCAAAATACGGGGATAAAGAGAAAATTCTGAAAGCAGCTAGGGATAAACGTGCTCTAACATATAAAGGGAGACCGATAAGACTAGTGACGGATCTCTCTACTGAAACTTGGCAGGCCAGAAAGGAATGGCAGGAGATCTTCAAAGTGATGAACAGAAAAAAAATATGCAGCAGAGAATCCTCTATCCAGCAAATCTGTCCTTTAGAATAGAAGGAGAGATAAAGGTCTTCCCAAACAAACAAAAACTGAAGGAATTCATCACCACTAAACCAGCCCTACAATAGATCCTAAGGGGGATCCTGTGAGACAAAGTACCAGAGACATCGCTACAAGCATGAAACCTACAGACATCACAATGACTCTAAACCCGTATCTTTCTATAATAACACTGAATGTAAATGGACTAAATGTGCCAACCAAAAGACATAGGCTATCAGAATGGATAGAAAAACAAGACCCATCTATTTGCTGTCTACAAGAGACTCATTTTAGACCTGAGGACACTTTCAGATTGAAAGTGAGGGGATGGAGAACTATCTATCATGCCACTGGAAGTCAAAAGAAAGCTGGAGTAACCATACTTATATCAGACAAACTAGACTTTAAATTAAAGGCTGTAACAAGAGATGAAGAAGGGCATTATATAATAATTACAGGGTCTATCCATCAAGAAGAACTAATAATTATAAATGTCTATGTGCCGAATACAGGAGCCCCCAAATATATAAAACAATTACTCACAAACACAAGCAACCTTATTAAGAATGTGGTAACTGCAGGGGACTTTAATACCCCACTTACAACAATGGATAGATCATCTAGACACACAGTCAATAAAGAAACAAGGGCCCTGGGGCGCCTGGGTGCCGCAGTCGGTTAAGCGTCTGACTTCAGCCAGGTCACGATCTCGCGGGTCATGAGTTCGAGCCCCGCATCAGGCTCTGGGCTGATGGCTCAGAGCCTGGAGCCTGTTTCCGATTCTGTGTCTCCCTCTCTCTCTGCCCCTTCCCCCGTTCATGCTCTGTCTCTCTCTGTCCCAAAAATAAATAAACGTTGAAAAAAAAAAAAAAAAGAAAGAAACAAGGGCCCTGAATGATACATTGGATCAGATGGACTTCACAGATATATTTAGAACTCTGCATCCCAAAGCAACAGAATATACTTTCTTCTCGAGTGCATATGGAACATTCTCCAAGATAGATCACATACTGGGTCACAAAACAGCCCTTCATAAGTATACAAGAATTGAGATCATACCATGCATACTTTCAGACCACAATGCTATGAAGCTTGAAATCAACCACAGGAAAAAGTCTGGAAAACCTCCAAAAGCATGGAGGTTAAAGAACACCCTACTAAAGCAGGAATGGGTCAACCAGGCAATTAGAGAAGAAATTAAAAAATATATGGAAACAAACTAAAATGAAAATACAACAATCCAAATGCTTTGGGATGCAGTGAAGGCAGTCCTGAGAGGAAAATACATTGCAATCCAGGCCTATCTCAAGAAACAAGAAAAATCCCAAATACAAAATCTAACAGCACACCTAAAGGAAATAGAAGCAGAGAAGCAAAGACACCCCAACCCAGCAGAAGAGGAGAAATAATAAAGATCAGAGCAGAAATAAACAATATAGAATCTAAAAAAACTGTAGAGCAGATCAATGAAACCTAGAGTTGGTTTTTTGAAAAAATAAACAAAATTGATAAACCTCTAGCCATGCTTCTCAAAAAGAAAAGGGAGATGACCCAAATAGATAAAATCATGAATGAAAATGGAATTATTACAACCAATCCCTCAGAAATACAAGCAATTATCAGGTAATACTATGAAAAATTATATGCCAACAAACTGGACAACCTGGAAGAAATGGATAAATTCCTAAACACCCACACACTTCCAAAACTCAATCCGGAGGAAATAGAAAGCTTGAACAGACCCATAACCAGCGAAGAAATTGAATCGGTTATCAAAAATCTCCCAACAAATAAGAGTCAAGGACCAGATGGCTTCCCTGGGGAATTCTACCAGACATTTAGAGCAGAGATAATACCTATCCTTCTCAAGCTGTTCCAAAAAAATAGAAAGGGAAGGAAAACTTCCAGACTCATTCTATGAAGCCAGTATTACTTTGATTCCTAAACCAGAGACCCAGTAAAAAAAGAGAACTACAGGCCAATATCCCTGATGAATATGGATGCAAAAATTCTCAATAAGATACTAGCAAATTGACTTCAACAGCTTATAAAAAGAATTATTCACCATGATCAAGTGGGATTCATTCCTGGGATGCAGGGCTGGTTCAACATTCGCAAATCAATCAATGTGATACATCACATTAATAAAAGAAAAGATAAGAACTGTATGATCCTGTCAATCGATGCAGAAAAAGCATTTGACAAAATTCAGCATCCTTTCTTAAGAAAAACCCTTGAGAAAGTCGGGATAGAAGGAACATGCTTAAACATCATACAAGCCATTTATGAAAAGCCCACAGCTAATATCATCCTCAATGGGGAAAAACAGCTTTCCCCCTGAGGTCAAGAACACGACAGGGATGTCCACTCTCATCGCTGTTGTTTAACATAGTGTTGGAAGTGCTAGCATCAGCAATCAGACAACAAAAGGAAATCAAAGGCATCAAAATTGGCAAAAATGAAGTCAAGCTTTCACTTTTTGCAGAGGACATGATACTATACATGGAAAATCCGGTAGACTCCACCAAAAGTCTAGAACTGATACATGAATTCAGCAAAGTTGCAGGATACAAAATCAATGTACAGAAATCAGTTGCATTCTTATACACCAATAATGAAGCAACAGAAAGACAAATAAAGAAACTGATCCCATTCACAATTGCACCAAGAAGCATAAAATACCTAGGAATAAATCTAACCAAAGATGTAAAAGATCTGTATGCTGAAAACTATAGAAAGCTTATGAAGGAAATTGAAGAAGATATAAGGAAATGGAAAAACATTCCGTGCTCATGGGTTGGAAGAATAAATATTGTGAGAATGTCAATACTACCTAAAGCTATCTACACATTCAATGCAATCCCAATCAAAATTGCACCAGCATTCTTCTTGAAGCTAGAACAAGCAATCCTAAAATTCATATGGAACCACAAAAGGCCCCAAATAGCCAAAGTAATTTTGAAGAAGAAGACCAAAGCAGGAGGCATCACAATCCCAGACTTTAGCCTCTACTACAAAGCTGTAATCATCAAGACAGCATGGTATTGGCACAAAAACAGACACATAGACCAATGGAATAGAATAGAAACCCCAGAGCTAGACCCACAAACGTATGGCCAACTCATCTTTAACAAAGCAGGAAAGAACATCCAATGGAAAAAAGACAGTCTCTTTAACAAATGGTGCTGGGAGAACTGGACAGCAACATGCAGAAGGTTGAAACTAGACCACTTTCTCACACCATTCACAAAAATAAACTCAAAATGGATAAAGGACCTGAATGTGAGACAGGAAGCCATCAAAACCTTAGAGGAGAAAGCAGGAAAAGACCTCTCTGACCTCAGCCGTAGCAATCTCTTACTCGACACATCCCCAAAGGCAAGGGAATTAAAAGCAAAAGTGAATTACTGGGACCTTATGAAGATAAAAAGCTTCTGCACAGCAAAGGAAACAACCAACAAAACTAAAAGGCAACCAACGGAATGGGAAAAGATATTTGCAAATGACATATCGGACAAAGGGCTAGTATCCAAAATCTATAAAGAGCTCACCAAACTCCACACCCGAAAAACAAATAACCCAGTGAAGAAATGGGCAGAAAACATTTCCCTTCCCTTTGGAGACATGTCAAGTAAGAAGTTGCTGTGGCCAAGGTCAAAGAGGTTGCTGCTTATTTTCTCCTCTAGGATTATTAATGGCTCCTGTCTCACATTTAGGTATTTCATCCGTTTTGAATTTATTTTTGTGTATGGTTTAAGTGGTCCAGGTTCATCCTTTTGCATGCTGCTGTCCAGTTCTCCCAGCACCATTTGCTAAAAGAAACTGTCTTTTTTCCATTGGATATGCTTTCCTGCTTTGTTGAAGACTGGTTGGCCATACATTTGTGGGTCCATTTCTAGATTCTCAAAGAATAGCCAAAGTAACGTTGAAAAAGAAAACCAAAGCTGGAGGCATCACAATCCCAGACTTTAGCCTGTCTTGCAAAGCTATAATCATCAAGACAGTATGGTATTGGCACAAAAACAGACACATAGGTCAAAGCAATAAAGCCTGGAAATTTAAAAATCAGTCTCTGCTTTGAGGAAGCCCAGAGACCAATAGGAAGCTGAGACCTTGCCCTTAAAGATCCAGCACAACACACAAGCCATAGAGATATAGCTTGGAAACAGCAGTTTGAAAGGCAACTGGAGCTTATAGGAAGGAGAGTTAGTTACTAATCTGAGTTTGCTAAGGGACTTCAGGAACAAAAGAGCTGGCAGGTGCCATTTCCCTCCCTTGCCCCTCATCATAAACACACAGCCACCTGCAGGAACCCGCAAGGCTCCACAACTCACTAACTTCCTTGCACCAGGCCTTGCCCTCCCCAGCCAGACCTGCCTCAGTCCCAGTGCTGTGGATCAACTCCCCCAGAACACCTAGGCAAATCTTGCCAACACTACACTCCTGACCACCCATGGAACACATGTACAACTTATTAAAACTTCACCCTCCCCACCTTGGGAGCTGTGCTGAGCTTATGTGTCCAGCATGGGAGCACCCAAATGCATAAAACAGTTAATAAGAAACAAAGGAATTGGTAGTAATACAATAGTAGGGGACTTTAACACCCCACTTACATCAAGGGACAGATCATCCAAATAGACAGTCAACAATACTAGCTTTCAATGACAACCTAGAACATTTAACAGATGTATTCAGAACATTCCATCCTAAAATGGCAGAATACACATTCAAATGCACATGGAACATTCTCTAGAATAGATCATATATTAGGCCACAAAACAAGTCGTAACAAATGCACAAAGATCAATATCATACCATGCATCTTTTCTGACTACAACACTATGAAACTAGAAGTCAACCACGAAAAAATCTGAAAAGACCACAAATGCATGGAGGTTAAATAACATGCTAACAAACAATGGATCAACCAGGAAATAAAAGAAGGAATTAAAAAATACATACAAATAAGTGAAAATGAAAACACAACAGTCCAAAACTTTGGGATGCAGCATTAGTGGTCCTAAGAGGCAAGTTTATAGCAATACAGGCCTATGTCAAGAAGAAAAATCTCCAACACTCTAACCTTACACAAGAAATAATAAAGATTAGAGCAGAAAAAAATGATATAGAAACTAAAAACACAGTAAAATGGATCAATGAAACCAGGAACTAATTATTTAAAAAATCAACAAAATTGATAAATCTCTAGCCAGACTCATAAAAAAAAAAAAAAAGGAAAGAAAGAAACAGAGAGAAAACAAAAATCACAAATGAAAGAGGAGAAATAACACTGAAATATAAACAACTATATGTGAATATTATGAGAGTATATGCCAACAAATTAGACAACCTAGAAGAAATGGGTAAATTCCTAGAAACACATAACCTACCAGACCTGAAGGAGGATCAAATAGAAAATTTGAACAGACTGGGTACCAGCAAGGAGATTGAATCAGTAATCCAAAAACCCCCAAAAAACATCCATGACCAGAGAGCTTCAAAGGCAAATTCTACCAAAAATCTCAAGAAGAGCTAATACCTATTCCCAAACTGTTTGAAAAAAATAGAAGAGGATGCAAAACTTCCAAATTCAATCTATGATTGATCGTATCAACCTGACACCAAAACCAGATAAAGCCACCACAAAAACAAAAAGAAAACAAACAGAAACACTACAGGCCAAAATCTGATGAACATAGATGTAAAAATCCTCAACAAAATACAAGCAAAATGAATCCAACAATGCGTTAAAAAAAAAAAATCATTCACCTGAATCCAGTGGGATTTATTCTCAGAATATAAGAGTGGTTCAATATTCACAGATCAATGTGACATCACATCAATAAAAGAATAAAAACCATGTGATCATTTCAATGGACACACACACACACACACTTTTGACAAGATCCATTCATGATAAAAGCTCAACAAAGTAGGTTTAGAGGAAACATACTTTATAATAAAGGCCATATATGGAAAAATGCACAGTGAATATCATACTCAATGGGGAAAAACTGAGAGCTTTTCCCCTCAGGACAGGAACAGGACCAGGATGCCCACTCTCACCACTTTTATTCAACATAGTACTGTAAGTCTCAGCCACAGCAATCAGACAACATAAACAAAAGGTACCAAATTGCCTTTTGAAAGTAAAACTTTCACTATTTGCATATGACAGGATACTATACAGAGAAAGCCTACAAGACTCAAAAAACTACTAGAACTGGTGAATGAATTCAGTAAAACCACAAGATACCAAGTCCATGTGCATAAATCTGTTGTATTTTTATGTACTAATAATGAAGCAGCAGAAAGAGAAATTAACACAATCCCATTTACAACTGCACCAAAAATAATAAGACACCTAGAAATAAACCCAACCAAAGAGGTGAAACACCTATATTCTGAAAACTATAAAACGATGAAAGAAATTGAAGATGACACAAAGAAATGGGGGGGGGGGAATGCATGCTCATGGGTTTGAGGAACAAATATTGTTAAAATGTCTATACCATCCCAAGCAATCTATAGCTTTAATAGAAACCCTACCAAAATACCTATAGCAACTTTTCACAGAACTAGAACAATCCCAAAATTTGTATGGAACCACAAAAGACCTTGAAGAGCCAAAGCAATCTTGAAAAAGAAAAGCAAAGCCGGTGGTATCACACAAAAAGAGGCTCAGCATAATTTATCATCAGGGAAAAGCAAATCAAAACTATGATGAGATATCACCTCACACCTGACAGAATGGCTAAAATCAGTAAACCAAGAAACAGCACGTTTGTGAGGATGTGGAGAAAGGGGAACCCTCCCGCACTGTTGGTGGGAATACAAACTGGTGCAGCCACTGTGGAAAGCAGTGTGGAAAATCCTCAAAAAGTTAAGAATAGAACTACCCTATGGTCCAGCAATTGCGCTACTAGGTATCTACCCAAAAAAATACGAAAACACTAATTCAAAAGGATACGTGCACCCCTAGATTTATTGCAGCATTATCACAATAGCTAAATTATGGAAGCAGCCCAAGTATCCACTGATACATGAATGGAGAAAGAGGTGGTATGTATGTATATGTATGTACATATGTATGTATACACGCATATTCATACACATGTGCAATGGAATATTCAGTCCTAAAAAAGGAAATTTTGCTCTTTGCAACAAAGGAATGGACCAAGAGAGTATAATGCTAAGCAAAATAAACCAATCAGAGCAAGAGAAATACCATATGATTTCACTTGTGTATGGAATTTAAGAAACAAATGAACAAAGGGGGCGGGGGGGAAAGAGAGAAACCAAAAAGCAGGCTCTTAACTACAGAGAACAGAGGGTTACCAGAGGGGAGGTGGGTGGGGGAATGAATGAAATATGTGTAGGGAATTAAGAGCACACTTATCTTGATGAGCACTGAGTAATATATGGAATTCTTGAATCACTGTATTGTATACCTTCAATGAACATAACACCCTATGCTAACTACACTGGAATTAAAAGAAAGAAAAGAGAAGGAGAAAACAAAGAAATTTCAACAGTACATTGTAACCTATAGTAATAAAATGTGGAGGTTTAATTCTTAATTTTATAAAACAACAGATTTGCTAATGTGGAAATGTTCTACTTTTCCTCTATTTCTTAGCCTCCTCTCCTTCTAACGTAGGTGAGGAAAACTGTGTAAAAGAAAGGCCCTTTAAAGCTTCAGCCCCACACTAGCTGAGCCCAGTAAGAACTGCAGACCTGCAGTCAAATCTCCTGGGTATAGTGTTATACCTGTTACTGAAGCATTAATTTTTCACCTCCCCAGGGACCCAAAGAAATGGGGAGGAGATGAGGTGTAGAGATATCCACCCAAAGGAGAGGGTAGATATCTAATAGGCGCTTTCATAAGAGAAATGCCTCCTCATATCTCATTGCTTTCTGGCACCAAAACATTATACACTTTTTATCCACTGGCATAAAAGCAATTTAAATAGGTGCACCGTAACTTGGACTTAAGTCGATTAAAATTATATTCTCCAAATAGAGTGTCTTAGAGCACCATACATTTTAGAGAGATGTATTATTCCCACTCGTTGGCGAGAACACTTAAGAATGTTAGTACAGCTGTGATTAAGATGCTTGTAGTCATTACATGACACACAAACGGACATGCATACACAAACACACACAGAGGCACGTCTTAAGGTGCTTCTGGTTCCAAATCCTAACACTGTTCTTTTCAGCAAATTAATTGTAGAATCATAGAAATAAGGGTACCTCCTGCTGCTTGTATCAATAGCTTATCCCTGCTTCCAAATACCTGCCTGAATATAAAAGTGACTACAGGTGAATTCTATGGCCTATTATACCTCCATAAACCTGGGTGTTTTAAGTTTTTGATACACTTACTTAGGATTATTAACATTTGAATACCTATCATGAGCTGAGTTTTTTCCTTCATTCACAAATATTTATGTGCCCAATGTGAGCTCGGCACGGTTTCAGGGGTTCTCCAGTTGCAAACATATGACAGCTCTCTATTCAAGGAGCTTACATTTTACTGGAGGAAGATGTACTGGTTTCTTTATGCCAGGTCGTGTTGAGTGCCATGAACAAAACAAGGACAGAGAGTAACTGTAGTGTGGTGCTACTTCCGAAGGGGGTCAAAGCCTTAATAAGATCAGAGAAGAGGTCTGAAAGAAACTAAGGACACAATACGAGCATCTGGGGGAAAGAGCATATCAGCAAAGGGGAAAACAAATGCAAAGATCCTGAAGCAGGAGCATGATCCCATTGTTGAAAGGACAGGAAGGAAGCCAGCGACTAGAGTAAAATGAGTGAAGAGGAGAGTGGTCAGAGAGGACAGCAGAAAAGGTTATGTGAGTCAGGAAGGACTTGATTCTTTACTGAGTGAAATGGAAAGTCACTGGATTTGGGCGGCAGAGCAGTGACATGCTTTTGTTGTAAAAGAATTATTCTGTTTGGGGTACCTGGGTGGCTCAGTCAGTTAAGCATCCAACTCTTGATTTTGGCTCAGGTTGTGATCTCATGGTTCATGAGTTCGAGCCCCATGTTGGGTTCTGCACGGACACTGCTTGGGATTGTCTATCTCCCTCTCTCTACCTCTCTCTCTCTCTCTGCTGCTCCTTCTCTTTCTCTCCCCCAACCTCCCCCCAAACAAACATTAAAAAACATTATCCTTACAAAGGATATATTTAAGTTATGAAAAAGCACTGGAAATAGTGGCGATGGTTGTATAATGTTGTGAATGTACTTAATGCTGCTCAATTGTGCATTTAAAATGGCAAATTTCATGTTATATACATTTCACCACAATAAAAGCAAATTTTTAGAAAAGGGTCACTCTGGCTGCTATGTGCAAAATAGACTATAGAAGGGCAGGAGCAGAAAGACCAGCTAGAAGGCTGTTATAATAGTACAGTCAATAGGTAATGAAGGCTGGGACTGGGGTAGTGGCAACAGAGGTGATTACAAGTTAGTATGTTCTGGAAATATTTCAGAGGTAGAGCTAACAGGACTTGATGACATGTGAAATGTAAGAGACTCCAAAATTTGGTCCGAACCAATGGAAGAATAGAATTTCCATTTATGGAGATGAGTAAGTGTATGTTTGAGAGGTGGAAATCACGATTTAATTTTCAGGTAGGTTAACAATGAGATACCTAATTATACAACTAAGACCAGATGGTGAGCAAATGGGTGGATATGCAAGTCTGGTGTTGAGAAGTCTGTACTAAAGACATACAGATGGTCTTTAAAACTACTGAAGAAAAAAAAAAAAACCAGAACACTCACCTATCTCCCTTGTAAGAATCAGAAGGTAAAGGCAATGAATTTGAAACTCTAGTTGTGTGTTACATCATGTGGGAAAGTTAACATACCAATACCCAGGCTCCATAAGTGTGAAGTATGCTCGAATTCCAGGAGTGTTTAGAAGTTGGAATCTGGGGGTGGCTGGGTGGCTCAGTTAGTTAAGTGTCTGACTTCAGCTCAGGTCATGATCTCACAGTTTAGGAGTTTGAGCCCCACATTGGGCTCTGTGCTGACAGCTTAGACCCTGGAGCCAGCTTTGGATTCTGTGTCGCCCTCTCCCTCTTTGCCCCTCCCCTGCTCATGCTCTGCCCACCCACTCCCCCCTCTCAAAAAAAAAAAAAAAAGTTGAAGTCTGTTGCCAAGATTGAAACTCTGCCTTAGTGATTCTCAAACCTAAGAATCACCAGTTGGGGGCACCTGGGTGGCTCAGGTGGTTAAGGGTCAACTATTTTGGCTCAGGTCATGATCTCCTGGTTCTTGAGATTGAGCCCCACATCAGGTTCTGCTCTGATGATGCAGAGCGTGCTTGGGATTCTCCCTCTGCCCCTCCCCCAGTCACACATGCTTGAGCACTCTAAATAAATACATTAACTTTAATCTAAAAAAAAAAAAAAAAAAAAAAAAAAAAGGAATCACCAGGGGGTGCTTGTCAAAAATAAAGACTCCCTCAGTCAAATCCAGAGCAGGGACTACCAAATAAGCAATTATTAATAACTATCCCATATTTGAAAGACATTTAATTAGAATAAATTATACAGCAAAGTGTTCTTTAATGTTTTTATTTATTTTTGAGAGAAAGAGCATAAGCAGGGAGGGGCTGAGAGAGAGAGGGAGACACAGAATCCTAAGCAGGCTCCAGGCTCTGAGCTGTCAGCACAGAGCCTGACATGGGGCTCAAACTCACAAACCATGAGATCATGACCTGAGCCGAAGTCAGACACTCAACTGACTGAGCCACCCAGGTGCCCCAAGTGTTCTTTCTTTCTTCTAAAGCACACTACCCATTGTTTTTCAATATACACAATTTGTGTAGTGATTCGACCCCAAATCTGTCAGCGATTTGTGACTTTGTATTTGAGGTCACAGGAAGGGACTGGCTAGAATTCACTGAAGTCCACTTACAGATCAGTTTCTTAGCAGATGCTTCCTTCTGTGACCATCTCTTCCAGCCCAGACACTGATTTTAAGAGCAATCTCTTGCTCTAACACTGTGCACTAATTCGGGTTCCAAGAACTTTCACCACCTGCCACCAACTTCTGGAAGTTCCTGAGCAATGATGTTGAGAAAACTCCCCCTTGCTCCTCTCTACTATTTCCAACCCTTTTCTCCTCACTTCTATTTCAAAAAGTCCAGAGACTTGGAAATTCATGCCACCCAGCTGTATTAGCAGTCCTTCCCCAACCCAATCACCATCACCACAGGAGTGGTTGTGAACTTTGGCTGTACAATAGAATCATTAAGGAAACTTGTTAAAGATTCAAAGGCACAGGCCCCACCCCAGACTCCTTAAATCAAACCCTGAATGGAGGGCTCTGCCTTAGTAAATTTATAAAGTTCTTCCTATGATTTTAAGTGACAGCTGTGGTTGATATCTGATCAAAAACCCTCCTGTTCACACCCCCTAAAACTATAGGTAATTGCTCACTACCTTCTTCACCCCAACTTCTGATACTGTTCTCAGGGACTCCCAACATCCTCATGCATGACCCACAGAAAATTTTGTCCCGTCAGTTTTAGCATTTTTACCTTCAGGGGTCTTCACCCCTCTACTCCACCTTGACCACCCAATTTCACAGCTATACTAAAACCCTATCAGCAGCACTAAGTCTACCAGCTGCAGGATCTCACCTTTCAGCACCCCACTCAGGAATCCTTCCAGTTCCCTTTTACTCTAGCCCCTACCTGATCTCATAGTTCTTTTCCCATCGTGAATAATAATCTGTAGAACTCACTACTTTTCCCAGTACCCAACCCCTAGCTGCTCTCTGCTGAACAAGTTTCAATTTCAGGGACTATAATCACTCCCTTGCTGACATTCTCAAATATCTTACACCTATCTCACTCAACTAGTTACAACTATGGTCTACACTTTCCACACCTGCACCAGATTTGTTTACACGTGACATTTCTAGAACACAACTGCAAGCAAACCTAGTTCAAATAGCACCAAGTCTCCAAATGAGCTCCCAAAGCTATCAGAAAATCCTACAATTGCCCTTGCCTGATAATGTCAAATTCCTAGTACTTTCTTCTACCTTGCTTTTTCCTCATCAGCTTCCCATGCCTTTCCCTTCCTATCCCGCCTCAGCTGAAGACTGTGCTTCATAACGCATTGAGTAAATAACACAAATCACAGGGTCTCATCTTCACCCCAAATCCATAAGCCTGTCTTTAGCCCCATGTTCTAGGTGCTCCAACCTTTCCAATAGAATATTGAAACAGAATAGAGAACCCAGAAATGGACCCACAAACGTATGGCCAACTAATCTTTGACAAAGCAGGAAAGAACATCCAATGGAATAACGACAATCTCTTCAGCAAATGATGCTGGGAAAACTGGACAGCGACATGCAGAAAAATGAACCTGGACCACTTTCTTACACCATATCCAAAAATAAACTCAAAATGGATGAAAGACCTAAATGTAAGACAGGAAGCTGTCAAAATCCTAGAGGAGAAAGCAGGCAAAAACTTCTTTGACCTCGGCTGCAGCAACTTCTTACTCAACACAACTTTGGAGGCAAGGGAAACAAAAGCAAAAATGAACACTTGGGACCTCACCAAAATAAAAAGCTTCTGCACAGAGAAGGAAACAATCAGAAAAACTAAAAGGCAACAGATGGAATGGGAGAAGATATTTGCAAATGACATATCAGATAAAGGGATAGTATCCAAAAATCTACGAAGAACTTATCAAACTCAACACCCAAAAAACAAATAATCCAGTGAAGAAATGGGCAAAAGACATGAATAGGCACTTCTCCAAAGAAGACATTCAGATGGCTGACAGACACATGAAAAAATGCTCAACATCACTCATCATCAGGGAAATACAAATCAAAACCACAATGAGATACCACCTTACACCTGTCAGAATGGCTAACATTAATGACTCAGGCAACAACAGATGTTGACGAGGATGTGGAGAAAGAGGATCTCTTTTGCATTGTTGGTGGGAATGCAAGCTGGTGCAGCCACTCTGGCAAACAATATGGAGGTTCCTCAAAAAATTAAGAATAGAACTACCCTACGACCCAGCATTTGCACTATTAGGTATTTATCCAAAGGATACAGCAGTGCCCCTGATTCAAAGGGGCACATGCACCCAAATGTTTATAGCAGCACTATCAACAATAGCCAAAGTATGGAAAGAACCCAAATGCCCATTGATGGATGAATGCATAAAGAAGATGTGGTATACATATACAATGGAGTATTACTCGACAATCAAAAAGAATGAAATCTTGCCATTTGCAACTACATGGATGGAACTGGAGGATATTACACTAAGTGAAATTAGAGGAAGATATATCATGACATCACTGGAATGTGATGATTTTAAGATACAAAAGAGATGAACATAAGGGAAGGGAAGCAAAAATAATATAAAAACAGGAAGGAGGACAAAACCTAAGAGACTCTCAAATATGGAGAACAAACAGAGGGTTGATGGAGGGGTTGTGGGAGGGGGGATGGGCTAAATGGGTAAGGGACATTAAGGAATCTACTCCTGATATCATTGTTGCATTATATGCTAACTTGGGTGTACATTAAAAAATTATTTTAAAAAAATTTACTCTTTCCACTCAGACCTAGTCACTCCACTTGTGCTCTGGATTTCATCTCTTCTCCCTTTTCAAAGGCTTTGCTCCTATGGGCAGATCCTTTATCAGCTGTATCATCAACTTCTCTCTACTGAATTATTTCCATTAACGTACAAACTTAATGCCTCACATTCCCCCCAGAAGCCCTTCTGGCTATCTCCAATTTCTCAGTTTTTTTAACAGCAAAACTTCTCCAAAGTATTCTCTCTATTCACGGTCTTGACTTTCTTTACTCTGGCTTCCATCCTACCATTCTATCAGAACTTCTCCTTTCAAGATCACCAGCAACCTTCACGTCACCGTTCCAACAGAGAGGTCTATCTTGCATCTTTCTCACTCACCACAGGTATGGACTCAACCAGCCTCAAAATCCTGTTTTAGCTTTGCTTTCGTGACACCATCCTCTTCCTATCCCTCTTGACCTCCTATTTTACCTCTAACCTCTTGTTACTCTAAGTGTGATCCAGAAGACCAGGGGCATTGATAGCATCTGGGAGTTTGTTAGGTTTGCAGACTCAGACCCCAAACCTACTCAATCACAATCCTCAATTAACATGATCACCAGATAACTCCTGGAACGTGAACGTTTTGGGATCGTTGCTGTAAATGTTCATGTGCCCCAGAGCCTTGGGCTGTACTTTCTTCCCACGTGGTCCTGTCCAGATCCAAGGCTTTAAGAACTCTATTTTTTTTTATCTCCAAATCTCTGCCATAGCTCTGACAGCTCTCCTAAATCCCAAATTCATATACTCAACAGCCTACAGGACATGTGCATTTGGAGGTCTCAAATATTTCAAACCTGGTGTGTTGAAAAAGAAACTCTCCCCATCTCACTACTGAGTTCCACCAAAGTAAAAATTCAATTTACCAAGCTCTCACAATGATATTGGTATGATCCTCAATGCAGAACATGTATCAGCTCCTTTAGTCCTCATACTACCGCTAAGGGACAGGTACGATTATTGTTCCCATTTTACAGAAGAGTAACTGAGACATGGAGAGTTAAGTACAGGCATACTTTGTCTGATTGGGCTTCATCTTACTGCCCTTTGCAGATACGGTTTGTTTTCGTTTTAACAAATTGATGGTTTGTGGCAACTCTATCAAGCAAGACTTGGTGCCATTTTTTCCAACAGCATTTACTCACTTGGTGAGTATGTCACATTTTGGTGATTCTCACAATATTTCTACCTTTTCACCACATTTTTTGATGGTCTTTTATCAGTAATCTTTGATGTTACTATGGTAATGTCTCGGGGTGCCAAAGCTTAGCCCACAAAATAAAAAACTACCAGTAAATGTCGGATGTATTCTGACTGTACCACCAACAAGCCATCCCCCCCCATCTCTCTCACTCTCCTCAGGCCTCCCTTCTGCCTGAGACACAATACTGAAATTATGTCAGTGAGTAACCCTACAGTAGCCTCTAGGTGTTCAAGTGAAAGGATGAGTCACTCACCTCTCACTTTAAGTCAAAAGCTAGAAATGATAGAGCTCAGTGAGGAAGGCATGTCAAAAGCCGAGATAGGCCCAAAGCTAGGTCTCTCGTGCCAAAGAGGTAGCCAAGTTGTGAGTGCAAAGGAAAGGTTCTCAAAGGAAATTAAAAGTGCTATGCCAGTGAAGACACAAATAAGAAAGTGAAATAGCCTTATTGCAGATACGGAGAAAGTTTAAGTGTCTGGATAGATCAAACCGGCCACAATATTCCCTTAAGCCAAAGCCTGATCCAGAGCAAGGCCCTAACTCTAATTCTATGAAAGCAGAGAGAGGTAAGGAGGCTACACAAGTTTAAAACCAGCAGAGGTGGGTTCAGGAGGTTTAAGAAGCCGTCTCCGTAAAAGTGCAAGGTGAAGCTGTAAGCACTGGTGTAGAAGCAACAGCAAGTGATCCAGAAGATCTGCCTAAAATAATTCATGAAGGTGGCTACACTACACAACAGATTGTCAATATAGACAAAACAGCCTTCTGTTGGAAGAAGAGGCCATTGAGGACTTTCAGAACTAGAGAGAAGTCAATGTGTGGCTGACTCTCTGGCTACGGGTCAATGCAACTGGTTTGAGACTGAAGGCAATGCTCATTTATCATTCTGAAAATCCTAGGGCCCTTAAGAATTATGCTAAATGTCCTCTGCCTGTGCTCTGTAAATGGAACAATAAAGCCTGGATGGCAGCACATCTGTTTACATGTTCTACTGAACATTTCTTTTTTTTTTTTTTATTTTTTTTTTTATTTTTTTTTTTCAACGTTTATTTGTTTTTGGGACAGAGAGAGACAGAGCATGAACGGGGGAGGGGCAGAGAGAGAGGGAGACACAGAATCAGAAACAGGCTCCAGGCTCTGAGCCATCAGCCCAGAGCCCGACGCGGAGCTCGAACTCACGGACCGCGAGATCGTGACCTGGCTGAAGTCGGACGCTTAACCGACTGCGCCACCCAGGCGCCCCATATGTTCTACTGAACATTTCAAGCCCACTATTGAGACCTACTGCTCAGAAAAAGATTCCTTTCAAAATATTACTGCTCACGGACAATGTACCTGGTCACCCAAGAAACCTGATGGAAACGTACAGTGACATTAAGGTTCTTTTCACACCTAACATACAATCCATTCTACAACCCATAGATAAAGGAATAATTCTGACCTTCAAATCTTAAATACACTTCTAGCATCTAACTTCGGCTCAGGTCATGATCTCACAGTTTGTGGGTTCCAGCCCTGCATCGGGCTCTGTGCTGACAGCTCAGAGCCTGGAATCTGCTTCAGATTCTCTATCTCCCACTCTCTCCGCCCCTCCCCTGCTTTTGCTGCATCTCGGCCTCTCAAAAATGAATCAATGTCATTAAAAAAATTAAGAAATACACTTCATATGGCTATAGCTGTCATAGTTGTGACTCCTCTGATGGATGTGGGCAAAGTAAACGGAAAGACTTCTGAAAAGGATTCACCATTCTAGATGCCAGTAAGAACATTCGTGATTTATGAGAAGATACCAACATTACTAGGAGTTTGGAGGAAGTTTGTTCCAACCCTCATGGATGACTTTGAGGGATCCAAGACTTCAGTGAAGGAAGTAACTGCAGATATGGTGGAAATAACGAGAGAACTGGAGTTAAAAGTGGAGCCTCAAGATGTGACCGGATTGCTGCAATCTCATGAGAAAACTTTAATGGAGGAGCAATTGCTTCTGATGAATGAGCAATAAAAATGGTTTCTTGTGATGGAATCTACTCCTGGTGAAAATGCTGTGAATATTGTTGAAATGACAATGAGGAATTTAGGGTATTATGTCAATTTAGTTGATAAAGCAGCTGTATAGTTTGAGAGGATTGACCCCAATTTTGAAAGAAGTTCTACTGTGGGTAAAATGCTATCACATGCTACAGAGAAACTATTTATGAAAGGAAGAGTCAATGGATGAGGCACAAACTTCACTGTTATCTTATTTTAAGAAATTACCACAGCCACGCCAACCACCCTAATCAGTCAGCAGGCAAGCACAGCCCTAATCAGCGAGCAGCCATCAACATCAAGCCAAGACCTTCCCAGCAAAAATTACAACTCACTAAAAGCTCAGATGATGTCTAGCACTTTGCAACAATAAAGCGATTTTGAATTAGGTATATACATTTTTGTTAGTAATAATGCTATCGCACACTTAAGAGACTACAGTATAAATCACAGTATATGTAAACACAGCTTTTATATGCACTAAAAAAAAAAATTCATTTGACTCACTTTATTGAGATACTTTACTGCGGTGGTCTGAAACTGAACCTGCCATAGCTTTAAGGTATTCACATGATTTGTCCATAATCATACATCTGCCACACCCAGGATTTTAAATTAGGTAGTAAGACTCCACAGCCTGCTCCTAAATGTTATACCTCTCAATTCCATCTGCCCCATAGCTAAACGTAGAAATCTAAAAGTCATTTATTTCAGGGTGCCTGGGTGGCTCAGGCAGGTGAACGACCAATTCTTGGTATCAGTTTAGGCCACGATCTCATGGTTTTGAAGTTTGAACCCTGTGTGGGGTTCTGCGTGGACGATGAGGAGACTCTTGGGATTCTCTCTTTCCCTCTTTCTCTGCCCCTCCCCTGCTCCCGATCTCTCTCTCTCTCTCTCTCTAAACTTAAAAAAAAAAAAGTAGGAAAATCAAAGTCATTTATTTCTGCATCATCCACTTCCAATCCTGTATAACTCCAACATTATCTTGAATTGATGTACTTCTCTCCATCTCCATGGCCACCACCCTTGTCTGAGCCACCATTTTGCCTGTGCATTCGTGAACCTCCTAAGTGGTCTCCCACCTTCCACTCTACCTGGTCTTTCCCTGACAGAGTTTTTTAAAGTAAGAATCTGATGTCATGTCTTATTGAAACTGCTTCATGGGCTGCCATAGGCTTGCTAAGGCCAAAAGAACTGTTTGTAACTTGAGCCCTGTCTTCTCCAGCTTCTGTCCTACATTAGTCTTAGGGGCTCCTATTCCTGGGCCATGCCAAGAATGTGGCCCACCTGCTCAGATCAGAGACTTGGCGCTTTCTGTTCCCTTGGGTCAAGACCATCTTCTTTTCTCTAAGCTCCCTTATCCTGCAGGTCTCCATTCTCATGCTGCCTCATCCCAACCACCCTACCTAAAAGCTCACTCTATCACAGCACTGTTCCCTTCACAGCACTTACCACATTTGAATCTGAAAAAAATACACATATCTTATATGTACACATATATAGGTGTATTTATATATGTATATATATGTATACGTATGTATATATATACACTATGTATGTATATATACATACATAAATATATGTACGTGTATATATATGCAGTAGTTCAAGCTATGGAGCAAGTCAGAGTCCATGTGGGTTCAAATCCTGGCTCTACACTTTGATCTCTCTGTGGCTCCCTCTCCTTATCTCTTAAGAGGGGGTATAATAGTTTGCACTTAATATGGCTGCTATAATGAGTTACAGTCCATAGCACATAATAAATGCTGTTTAAGCATTTGCTATAATTATTATGTATAGCTGAAGGCCAGGACCTTGCCCCTCATCATCTCTGTGTTTCCAGTGCTTAGAACAACCAGCTGATAAAAGTTTGTCAAATGACTATTGTTCCCTTCATGTAAGTGACAGTATCTACCATTTCCCAATACCGTATGGATGTTTTTACCCCGAGATCACCAATTAATGTGCCTTCATGGTCTATTTTACATGCATTTATTTTATTCTACTCACACTGTACAATTGTTAAGCAACCTACAAAAAGTACAAAAGCCTAGTCCATTTTCCAATACCAGGTCAGAGCTAAGTTGCAAAAAAGGAACAGTACCGTAAGTTACAAGGAAAGTTTGGGTGTCCTGTACAAGTCATACTGCCTGTCACATGATGTATTTAAAGCTGTAAGTATTGCCACAGGAGAATCTCTTGTCTTTGCAGCGACCACACAGTTCCTGTCGATGCGGCCTCCTTAGATCAATGTGTCTTTTCTTTTGAGGACAGGAACAACGAGACTTTGAACAGGTCTTTAGAAAACAAGGAACAGTTTGGACACTAAATAATTAAATCAGTGTTTCAAATATAATCCTCAAATTAAAATACTTCTCCCCACCATCCCGATCCTTGATATCGTCATCTTCCTTTGAGTCCTATGAGAAGTCCTAGACCAAGTTGTACAGAGATACTCACATCCCATTAAATGCTATGCATTTTTCAAGATCAAAGAGCAAAGATGGTATTTGAGACAATACTGCTAAGCCAACCAAGAGGATCTCATGACAGAAAAAGGTTTGAGAAGTTAGAGTTTATAGAATTTCTTCACTAATAGGTTTTTACATCTGTAGCCAGGTAGGGGTGAGAGGCAGTGAGTAAGTATTAAGCGATTTGATTATCTAGGCTGGAATATTTGAAAACATTAGAGCAGTGTCTCAACCAGCTGTACTGTACCCACCAGCAGACATCTGGCAATGTCTGGAGATGCTTTTTGGTTGTCACAACTAGGGGGAAGGGTACTGTAGAGGAAGCTAATTCTCTTCTTGCTCCAGAAATGCCTTACCTTCACTATAAAGTGTTCTTAACCATTATCACATTCGGTCTTCTGATAAATAAAAAAAAATAAAAAAAAAAAATCACACCCCATGGAGACCAGTGTACTGCCCTTGTACACCCTGTCAACCCTGCTTATCTTTAAAATTGACCACTGGTCTATTTTCTGCATGTGACCATAGCTAAAAAAAGTCAAGCTTTACAATTTATATTGTGGAACTAGGAATCTTCATTTTGCCAATCAAAGTCTAAATTATTTATGAAACATTGTACTACATTTATAACTTCCACTCTTCCAGTGACAAGTATGCATCCTTATAAGAAAATTCCAGTAGCTACTATTCACATGGTGTTTGCTGCATGCACTATTCTAAGTACTTTATATAAATCCATTTAATCCTCACAATACTCTTACTGTGGAAAAAATAAATAAAAATATAAATAAATAAGGATTTACTCTAAAGGTAGGTTTCTGTTTCTGGAAATGGTGTACTAGGTAGTTTTGACCAAGCCACCTGCTTAGGATAACTAGAAAAGCTGAGCTAAAGAAATAACTTTTAAAAATAACTATTTGAAGCACTACAGAATTATCAAAGCATTAGAGAAAGAAACCCAGAAGTGGAGGGGAACCTGACATTTAGGACTATTTCCTCCCTAAAGGTCTGCCAATTCTGGAAGAAATGAAGGACAGTGAAAAGCTGAAAGGAAGTTTGACAAGTCAATGTAGCTGATGGATAATCTTAAATATGCCAAAATGGGAAAGACCTGGTAAACAGTTCAGGTTTTGTGTTGGGACCCTGAAAGGTTACAACCTAAGAATAAAGATGAACCAAAAATTGACCAGCTTTGGGGCGCCTGGGTGGCGCAGTCGGTTAAGCGTCCGACTTCAGCCAGGTCACGATCTCGCGGTCCGTGAGTTCGAGCCCTGCGTCAGGCTCTGGGCTGATGGCTCAGAGCCTGGAGCCTGTTTCTGATTCTGTGTCTCCCTCTCTCTCTGCCCCTCCCCCGTTCATGCTCTGTCTCTCTCTGTCCCAAAAATAAATAAACGTTGAAAAAAAAAAAAAATTGACCAGCTTTTACAGACGCTAAAGCCCAGTTTCAAAATAGCTCAACCCTGTTTAGAAAATAGCAATCTAATTGTTAAAGTCCCTATCTTCCCACCAGAAGCAAGCAAATCTTCTGTGAAGGAAGATACTATCCTAGGCCTCAAATTATCACTGTAATTCTTCATATTCACTAGTCAACACTCAATCAAAAATAATCATATGAGGTACATGAGGAGATATAACAACAAATTTGAAAAACATGGAAAATGACAATGATAGCAACAGAACCATAGGGCATTAAGTTAATGGAGTTAAGTAGTACATATTTTAAGATAATTATGCTTAACATGTTCAAAGAAATAAGACTGGTAAGTTCAGCAGAAAACTGGAAGTTATTTTTTAAAGACAAAAATTATAGCACTGAAAATAGAGTAACTTAAATCAACTCAACAGATGGATTTAATAGCAGATTGGAAATAGCTGAAGAAAGAATTAGAGAAACGGAAGACAGAGTGAGAGATGGGGCACTATGGGGTAAAATGTCCATTGGCTGATGTTTTCCCCCCCTCTTATGGAACCTTGAAGCATCAACATTTTGGCAAAACCTTAAGCTAATTCTGTTTAAATGTGATCATTACATAGCACTGACTGAGTACTTGAAATTTGCAAACAGGGAGGAGTTACTGAGACTGTAATGTTATGCCTCTTTATTTAAAAGTGTGTGCTAAGATACAAATGATTATGAGGGACATAGGTGAAATAAGTTTCCTTTAGTGTAAGTTTCTTAGCATTTTAACAGATCTCATTCAAGGGCCTATCTTACAGTCTTATTCCACTGGTTGCTTCAAATGTGAAATAGACCTACCTCATAAAATCCTTTCACTCTTTATCTTGTAACTTTGAGAAGCTATTGAACCTCTAAGTTTTCATTTCTAAAAGGGAGATAAAGAGCATTAACCTCAGAGGTTTTGTAAAATACATTTTTAAAATTTTTTTTAGGTTTATTTTAGTAGATGATATACAAACTGGAGCAAAGGGGGACAAAAGCATAGGAAATACAGAAAAGAACATAAAAGGCATAAGGGATATGGTTAAAGGTCTAATATGAGTAACTGGAATAGAGAGATAATGGGGGTGTAAGTAATATTTTAAGAGATTATAGCTGATAATTTTCCAAAAGAGGTAACAATCTTCAAGCTATAGATTCAAGAAATGCTATGAATCTCAACCAGATAAATACAAAGAAACCACAACTAGGCATCTAACTGTAAAACTACTGAAAAACAAAGCAGAGAGAAAGATCTTAAAAGCAAGTAGATTTAAGAAGGGGAATTAGTAATGCTAATAACCAACTTCAAAAACAATAAAGGTCATACCCTTAAAGAGCAGAAAGAAAACTACTGCCAACCTAAAAATTCTATACCCAGCAAAATTATCCTTTAAACCATCATCCAGGCAAAAGAGGATGTGTCACCTTCAGACCTGTGCTACAGTAAATATTAAAACATATTCTTCATGTAAAAGAAAAGTGGTCCCAGATACAAAAAGGAATGAAGAGCAGCAGAAAGGAAATATGTGTAGCTAAAGCTAAATGAATGACTATATAAAATAACGCCTTATGATGTTTAAAATTAACATATACAACAGTAGTATATAAATTAGGATGAGGTGGTAAGGAGTTAGAGTGTTCTAAGTTCATTGTATTGTCAAGGAGAGGTATTATTAATGATTTATGCAGACTTTGATAGGTCAAAGAATCATGTTGGAATGTCTAAGGTGACTGCCAGAAGAATAGCAAACAATGAATAACTACCAAGATAATAGAGATGGGAAATTATTTTTTTATTTAAAAAAAAGTCACTTCAATGGAACACAAGAGGAATATAAGAAAATATATTTAAACCTACATTATATTAAACATAAACAGATTAAATGAGAATGTCCAACTAGAAAATATAAAGGTAAACCATTCATAAACTGTTAGACTAGTTTTTTAAATATTTATTCCTAAGTAGGACAAAAAATATTTTTAAGTGAAGGATTGAGATCTTAAAAATGTCTCAGTTATGAAAACCAACTATGCCATACTTCTCTGAAAAGTTTAAAAAGAGGTCTCCTACAAGGTGTTTTAGAGACCTAATTCTGTGACTTCCTAGACCCTGGAGACACCATAAAATATGATCAAAGTTCTAATATTTACTACTTGCTTACACTTGGGCAAGTTATTTCTTCATCAACTTTAGCCTTCTGGTCTGGAACATGGGGATAACACCTACCTCAAAGTTTAGATTACAGGAGATAATGCATGTAAAGCACTTAGCCCAAAGTCTGGTACATAGTAAAAGCTTAATACAGGTTCCCTATTAAGTTACTACATCCATATGTGATTATTGAAACACTATATCATACACCTGAAATTAATCTAACACTATACGTTAACTAACTGGGATTAAAATTTAAAAACTCAAAAAAAATTACTACATCCAAATTACACAAAGGGTGTTTGATAAACAACATATATGGCCCATACATAAATATACCGTATAAAGCAACTTAAGAGTCAATATGTCTCCTCTCCTACACCCCCCAAAATCCAGAATTTATTTTTCTAAAATGTTATAAAAATTCAAGGTATAGAAAACTTAACATTCCTATTCAAATACCCAATCTATCAAATCCTAACATTTTGCCACAGAAGCTTCATATTTAAGAATGGTAACCTTATAGACTCAATAAAAGTGCTCTACATGCTTACCTGACATTGGATTGCTTCTACTCGGTAAGGGTTAAAACTCTTTTGGCATTTGCAACACAGTTGTTTGAAATAAACCTAAAGAGAAATAAGGGGTTTTTATATATACATATATATACACACACAAGATTATATGTACCTTAGGCTCCCAGTTCTTAAGTAATCTCTTCCCCACTTTGTGCCCTGCTTTTGCCCAACCTCTACCCTGAGGTCTTAAGTAGTGCTATCAGTCCCTTTTTCTCACTCTTTGAACCTCATTTCCTTACCTGTAAAATTGAGATACTACCACTTGCTTTTTCTATAATTCTGGCAACCATTAATGTACACAAAGTACCACAGTAAAAATCTTCAATGGGAAGTAACTATTATAATTTTATTCATTGCATGAAGGCCAAACCCTTGACCTTTGCTTTCTGTCTTAGTCTATTAGCTTCTACTTTTTCATTTTCTCATTATTTCCCCACTTGAACTTCAAATTATTTATAGTTACCACCCATACATATTGTTTCTCAACTCTGCATTCTCTGGTGCACAGTTTCTCCCTGCTTCAGTTGGTGAACTCCTCCTAGTTAGCCTCAAAAATCCTGCCTGGACATCATGATGCCTTCCCTCTGACAGGGTTAATCAGCTGCCTCCTGTGTTATTTCTGCATCACTTCCGGGACACAAATGCCACTGTGTCTATCACCACATTGCATCTTATCTCCTAGGAGAATAAATTTCTTAAGGAGGAGTCCTAGGTCTTGTTCCTTTTATCCTAGCATCTCAGAGCGTGTTCATTAAACCCACTGTTTTTCTTCTGGCACAGTATAAAAATCTATTTGCTTCCAGGGTCTAGTAAATGGCTAATATGAAAAGTCAAGTTTTCATTCAGGTCTTAGCACACCTCCTTACCCGCTCCTTCTACAGGCCTTTAGCCAGAAAAGCAGTACCTAAAACGTGAAAGCACAGGGGACTCCAACTCAAATGCTTGTTGAAGTTAATGAGATAGACCAGATGTCAGCTGTTGCAAAATGAAGTGCACAAGCCCTGTGAAAGGAGAGAGAAGCTGCTTCGCCCCAGCCTACTGTTTTCATCGAGTCTATAGCGACCAGAGTCTAATCAGGGAAACTGGAAATGCAGATCATAAAGTCTTTCCCAATCTTAATGCGTTGACAACTAATTCAATTGAGAGAAAAACTGCTTAGCCTACACAAGTCTGTCCAAGGCGAACCTTTACAATTAATTATTTCTCTTATAGCTCCACCTTGTGGACAAACTATGGAAATTGCCTAGAGCCAAGGTCTCAACAGGTTCAAAACACACCAACTAAAAAATGATTATAGACAGTTCCACCGGACACAAGAGTTCACCGAAATAACATGCAATTCTGTTCCGCAGAACTAACAAGCTAAATGTAACACCAGTTCTGAGAGCCTCAAGTGTTCATGTGGACAGTCCAATTCAGTTCAGTTCAAACATTAACCACGTACCGATAAAGTGCCTGGCACGAAGGATGCCAAATGAATGAGACAGCATTGTGGTCACGTTCCATTAGGAAACGCTCTCCCTGTAACATCTGTGTCTGCCCCATCCTCCTCCCATGTCCCGCTCACTTTTACTTACCTTATTAGTTCCAGAAATGCACCACACATAAGCACTCTCCCATCTGGTCTTACAATCTTTACAGTGAAAATAGCCATATTTTGGTTCCAAAAACTGCAGATAAGGGGGAAAAGTCTTTTACAATCTTTGGGGGGAAAGCCAGATCCTCTTTCCTTGTGGCTTTGTATAAAAAAAAACAAAAACCCGGCCACCTGAGTGGCTCAGTTGGTTAAGCATCCAACTCTTGATTTCAGCTCAGGTCATGATCTCCCAGTTTGTGAGATTGAGCCCCACATCAGGCTTCACACAGTGCAGATCCTGCTTGGGATTCTCTCTCTCTCTCTCTCTCTCTCTCTCTCTCTCTCTCTCTCTCCCCCCTCCCCCCCTTCTCCCACTTGCACACTCTCTCTCGCTCAAATTAAATGAATAAACTTGAAAAGAAAAAACAAAAAGCTTCCTTAACTTCACTCATACCTATCCTCAAGGCTACTATGCTAATTTAGCATTTCATTGCTCAGGGATTACTCTGAGATTCTTATTTCTCCTGTCTCTCAAACTTTTCTAACGTTCTTTCAACAATGCCACCAGCACAATCTCCCCCAAAAGAAAATCTGGTCACATATTTGGCAGACCTGAAACCCCATCTTATCTCCTCATTCCCAATAGCAATGGTTACCAGACTTCTGAGTTTCGCATGCTTAAAGTTAGCACCCTATTCTACCAAGAAGTGACAAAACATATAGGCCATTTAAAACATGTTATCAGAACTACCTCTCCTTCATCAAGTATAAAGTGAAAGATTTTTTTCTCTGTTACCCCAGAAATGGAAAGGAGGAAAGAGAGGATAAGGCGAGCGGAGGACTGAGGACAGGGAGGAGAAAGTTCACCTGGAAGTTGGGTTTCCGGAGCAGATCTGCTCCACCGACTCCCTGTGTCTGCTTGCTCTTCCCTTCCTGAGGGTTTGGGGTACCTTCCTCCCCCAACCCATGCTGGCAAAGCTCCTCCTGTTTGTCCTCTTCAGACCTTGGCATTGGTGGTGACTGCTGCTGCTGCTGGCTGGCCTCCGCAGGACCCAAAAGTGCCTTCCTCTCCTGGTCTTCCCCCTCCTTTCGCGGCTGGATCAAGCCCCTGCGACCTATCACTGGTGAATAGACTCCCCATGCCGGCAGGGGTACCTTGTGACCTGAGCTGCTCCAAGGGGAGCGGCTGCGCAAGGTGCGAGAACCCAGCGAGCACTGCACGGACTTGTCCACCCGCGGACTCACCTGCACCCCCACCTCCTTGGTGTTGGCCTTGCAAAGCCGCAGGCTCAGGCTGGGGTTCATCTGGGAGAGAATGGCCTTAAGCTGCGCCCTCTTGTAAGGGTCCATATAGTAGTCAGAGGCATTTGCGGGCACCAGCAACCCAGGCCTGGCCAGGAAAGTGGGGGGACCAGTGTTTCGCCTCCAGTCAGGCTGTTTGTGTTCATAGAGTCCTGGCTGGCCCAAAGGCATCGTATTCCCATAGCCCTGGTATAAGCCACAGGGAACGCGGACAAAGCGTTCCATCTGCTCACCCAGCACCCAGGCACAGCACAAACCCCAGTGCGCTTTGTCTCCTTGTTTTGCCTTCTACCTTCATCCACCCTTCTTTTTCCTGATCAAGTTAGTTTAGGTCCATTCCAAGCTTCTCCATTTATTTCAGGTTCTGATGGGAGCTGCTGCCTATTTCCCTAATTAAAGGAGGACAGGAGATCTACCCATCTACAGAGGTCTAATGTCCACCTGATACCTATTTGCTCTTCCTATCTCTTCAACTCACTCCTCCCGAATCTTTCTTCAAAGCTGTTTTTCATTTAGACTTCTTACTCACACACGTGCTTTCATTAGCCTGATTTGAGCATACTAGAAGAGTATATGGAAGTAAGTATATCACGGCAGAGTTAATGAATGTAAAGGCCCTGGTACCACAGGAGCAAAGAGAATAAAGTTATGGGGGGGGGGGTGTATGTGGTGAGAAAATGTACTTTAGAAGGTTGTACTGTATGCCAACAGCTCTCATTAAGTCATTCCTAGTGAGGGCCACTGTCCCAAAAGGTGAAAAAAGCAAATTGTTCTGATTTAGAGGGTAAATGGAAACTTAATCACAGGATAGTTAAGTATCCGAAATCAAAAGGACTTGAACTGAAACCTGGGCCTTGTTACCAGGCAAGTTACTTAACCAGGTGATTTGGTTTCCCCATCTGACAATACTAATTTATAGGATTATTACAAGATTAAATGTGGTATTACCTATAAAGCACAAAGCAGAGTAATTCATGAGTGTTAAGTGGTAACTCTAACTGGGTAAGAATCAGAGCTGTGTGTTCCTTTGCTATTTAGACCTAGATGATCCTAAACTTTGCTATCTGTACTGGTAAGGCTTCCTGCTAGAACAAAAGAAAAGGATCAAACTAAAACGACACTTATGTAACCAAGAAGAGCCCACCCTTTGTCTAATCTAAGGTTGTTTCATTGTTTACTGCTCAAGAGCTTTGTGACAGCAGCAAGGTCTATAAGCAGCTCTCACACCAGAATCCAGAAAATTTAGGTTATACCAGCCAGCCGTAATTAAGCTTCCTGCTACCCAGGTCACAGACCCTGTGAACGATGGGGACAGATTCCAGTCTTTCAAGGCGACTTAGAGAAAAGAAAGGCACAAAACAGGGTGATTGGCCGCTGTAAGAATATAAATACTACAGAAGCCTGCAGAGGGGAACACCTGCAGGAGAGCTACGGTCATTTCACAATTTTTCAAGGCTTAGAGGTCTTGGAAACCTGCCACGTAAGAGCAACATGGGGACTAGAACTAAAGTCCTCTGGCTTCAAATCTCAGCCCCTTCCACTCTATGCAGAGCACACAACCGGGAAAGCAGTTAGCCACAACCACGGCCCACTCTGGGGGTTCCCAAGGTGGGCCACTTTAGGGGACGCCGTTCTTAGGGGAGAACAAAGGTCTTTCAAAGACCCCAGGCCGTGTACCCTAGCGGTCACCCAAACGTGAGGTGGGGCAGAGGGAATGAGGAGTGGCGAAGTACACTTTGTGCGCGGTCGCCCCCCCAGCAGCGCGGCCTGGTACTCTGAAGCCTCAGGGAGAAGACAAGAAGCACCCCAGCTCCGTCTTTACGCGGTTCCGGACCAGACGCTCAGCAGCCGAAAAAGCGCTTGGCTTTCGCCACACGGACGCTGCAGAGCCTGACTTCCGGGTGGCGCGCACGTTGCGTGCGCGTCATGGCGTCACCGCGTGACGTGCGCAGGGAGCGGGCTTTTGGCGCGAGCGTCTGAAACAGGGTCGACGGAGGCGGAGCTGCTGGGACTCCGCGCCTTGGTTGTTGTCAGAACCGTGGATCGCCGCGCAAACGAGCCTGCGGCCCAGATTTCTGGTCGAGGTGCCGGCGCGGTTTTTGTCAGCCTTCTCCGGCCGAAAAGAGCTCCACCAGCGGAGGCGGTTAGTGTTGGCTGGGTGGAGACGGACGGGCCGGTGTGAGGCGGCGGGGGAACGCCTCTCGTTCCCGGGGTGGGAGCCGCGGCCTCCCGCCCTCTACGGTCGGTGCCAACCTCGCACCGACTGGGAGAAAGGGCCGGGGGTTCGGCTCCTCCGCTGAGCGGACTCGAGCCCTGGCGCTTCCTTGGGACTCCACTTCCCAGCTTCGGTCCCCCGCCACCCGCCCAGGATTTGCCCCTTAGCTGCCCCAGATGTCCCAGTCTCAAGTTTCCTTAATTGGAAAGACGATGAAGTTAACTTTAACGGAATATCGTAATTCCGGAAAATGTTTTACAGCTCCTGGTACGCTGTATCTGTCTTGCTTAAACCCTCCGGCATTTGCTGTATTACGAAGATTTACTGATTTGAAATTGTCCAAAGATAGTTACCTCTCATAGGACCCCTCACTGACAGCATCCCCTAGCCGCACATGACTAGTTAACTTAATTGAAACTAAACATTTAAAATTCTGTTCTTGAGTCGCGCTTCCCCCGTTTCAAATGCTTCATGTGGCTAGTGGCGACTCCATTGGACAGCACAAACACGGAACGCTCCCATCCTCGCAGTGAGTTCAGCTACCGTCCCAAAAGATAGGACCGAGGTAAAGAAACAATGTAACTTTAGGCAAGTTTACCTGCTTCTGATTGTACCTTAGAGTCAGTTAACAAGGACTGCATCCCTGTGAAGTGTATTTGGTGTTTTTTTGTTTGTTTGTTTTTGCAGAGTTACCAAGCATCGAAGTAATATTGTAGATAAAAATGCCTATTGGATGCAAAGAGAGACCAACTTTTTTTGAAATTTTTAGGACGCGGTGCAATAAAGCAGGTATTGACAAAGTTGATCATTTACCTCGAGAAAATGTTTTCAGAAAAATATGTAAATATGCATGCTTGCTGAAAAGAATCCAATACTTGACGGTTTTGTTTACTCTGTAAACTGTTCCTTCTGGAGTCATCCATCCAGTTAAGAAAATGGTCATTTAGGGTTAGCCAAATGATAAATGTAGAACCCTGGGGACAAACAAAAGACCAGCCTCTTAAAATTAGTAGTAGGAAGAATTGCTTTTAAAGCACAGACCTTCTAGCAAATCAGAAGCGTTGGTAATGTTACTTGACAGGAGGAGTTGTCAAACTTTTTAGTCTCAATACTCCTTAAACTCTTAAAAATGATTGAGGACCTCAGAGAGCTTTTGTTTATGCAGACTACCATATAGAAATTAAAGCTAAGAATTTGAAAAAAAAGTTTATTAATTTACTTAAAGATAAACCCATTGCATATTAACATAAATAATATTTTTTTGAAAAATAACCGTATTTCCCGCCCCCCAAAAAAGAAGGATGGCTCTGTTTTCCAATTTTTTTTAATGTTTTATTTGAGAGAGAGCCCACACGCAAGCAGGCGAGGGGCAGAGAGAGAAGGAGACAGAATCCAAAGCAGGCTCCACACTGTCAGCACAGAGTCCTATGGCGGGGCTCAAACCACAAGCCTTGAGATCATGACCTGAGAAGTCTGATGCTTAACGGACTGAGCCATCCGGGTGCCCCTACAATTTTGCACTTTAATATCTGGCTTAATAGAAGATAGCTGGAGTCTCATATCTGCTTCTACATTTAATCTGTTGCAGTATGTTGTTTTGGTACAAGCATATAAAGAAAAGCCAGCCTCACACACCAATGTAGTTGAGAAAAAGGAGTATTTTAATAGTCTTCAGTTAATTGTGGGTATTTTTCTTTGATAATACACAAAAAATTGATAAGTGGTAGTTAGGGTTTAAGAGTTGCAATATGGAATTGGAAACCATATCGTCAGCTTTTTATACTCTTGTTACATTTAATTCTATTAGTCTTTTTTGCACTTTGAATAAATCTTTTATCCATGTTGTAACATTGGGTATTGATAAGTTGTAAAATGTCAGTGTTGTGGATTACAAATATTTCATATATTGACACATTGTATTAAGCGTTAAAAATCACATGTGTTAATTCACTAATCTCATCAGAAAAATCTCCTAAGATTAAGAAGATAAGTTTACAGAGCCTTAATAAACTTTAACAAAATTCGAATTCCCATTTAAAAGCTGTCATTTTCTCACTGGCAACAAACTTTTTTCTGCAGTGATAGGCTCACTTCATTTTTGAGAAAATGTTCACCAAATCACTCAACTCAAAATGACTTATTTGTTGTTCTTTCTACTAAAAATGACTTTCCATGAAAAAGTGCTAATTCAGCTCATAACTCACCACTTGTGCTTTTCTAGACAACTGTCGTACTTAATATGCAGAAATGCTTGATGCATACTTTCCATTTTGTCACAGAGAATATTAAAAAGATGTGCTCAAGGGTTGGGCTTTATAAAATAATTTTTACTGCTTCATTAATGATATTTTAAATTAGACTGGTTTTTTGGTTTTGTTTTTGACAAGTACGTGAATGATGGAATACAATTACTAGCCCCGTTTATTGCCACTGCCTTGACTCATGCAAAGATGTCATCAGTTTTACACACCAAGGGTGCAAATGTCACCATTGTGAAAAAAAGAAATGATACCTTCGTATTATTATGAAAATTGTTTTGACCTAATGGAGCTCTTGAATTTGTCTTGGGGACCTACCCCCCACCCTCACCCCCACCACCAGTAGTCCAGAGACCACACATTGAGAATCATTACTTTAAGGGTAGATAGATCATAGTAGAAATTTTGTCATTTCTCTTTAACAGGAGGGAGTCTTTTTATTCCATTTGATTTGTGAGTCTACATGTTCCTGTACTTACAGATTTCTCACATCCCTTTATGTAGTCTTTGTAGTTAAATTGTATCTGTGGAATGCATTCTTGCTATGAATGACTTGTTTCTGAATCCTGAATGTAAGAGAAAGAAAACTTTAGAAAAGCTAACTAATATAGCTAGGAGCAATCACCTTGTAACTTTTGTAAACTCTTGTTAGACCATGCTACAGATTGGAGGGAGAACAGATTACTGCTCTTGTTTAATTAATATACATTAACAAAAGTAATCTACAGTCAAAATCTCAAGCATCCTTTTCTTT